>NC_135544.1:66080894-66680894 GCF_045843805.1 Urocitellus parryii | reverse complement strand
CCTGTTGCTCCAGAGGATCTCAGGTGGCACATAAATCACACCGAGGACACTCGGTCTAGAGCAAGTAGCCATTTTGTCAGGTATGAGTTGGGGTTAATTTGCAGGGATTGAGGACTGATGCACAAATAATGAAAGAAAAGAAGACGTTTCTTGTGGGCAAATGAATCCAGGAATTTTAACATGTAGAAGAAATGCCCTGGGCGGGGAGTCAAAATCCCTGGCTTCTCGGGGCTGTTTCTGAGGAGCCCGTTAGTCTGTGTCCAGGCGAGCTGTGGCTTATTCTGAGACAAGATACTTGTAACAAGCTGAAGGCCTATTCTTCTATGGCACCAGGGATGTAAAGCAAACCAGAGCTTTCATCATGTGTCACAGCGACTGTGAGCAGGGGCTGAGCCGTGTTGGAGTCAACCGGGTCTCTGTGTCGGCTCCAATGGGCAGACACTGCTGGAGCCAAATTTTGGGAAAGATCCTAGGATAACTGCCATGGTTCCTTAGTGACATGGAGTGTGGGTGACCAGAATCACCCAAACACCTATGTTTCACTCCTGTTTTCTTCCAGGGACCGTGGGGATCCTACCCTCAACCCTGCATTCAGAGAAGAGCTTCCAGATCAAGTCCTGGTTCCTGCCATTTATGCTAAGAAATATCCTCGGGGCAGGCCAGCCCTGCACTGGGATTAGCACCTCCCTCTCAGAACACCAAACACCTTGACGTTGAAGTTGTCTTATTAAAGGTGGCAGGACTTTTTAAAGGTCCCCAAGGCCAAGACTTCAGTTTGGGTGGCACCCCCAAGCTGGTAACGCTCCCTGTCAATGGGAGTGTTTTAACAGCCCCAGGAGGCGCAGATGCTTTGGGATATCTGGGAGTGTTGCTGGGAGTGGGGAGACTGGAGGAGAGCAAACCCAGGAGAGAGCCTCTCCAGGGCCAGCTTTTAAAAAGTGAAGTGGTGGGGGTCAGCCAGGGGCCTGGGGTTATCAGATGAGAGCTGAGGAAGGCAGCAGCTGTGAGCAGGCCCCAGAGGCCTCTGTGGTTCAGGGCCAGAGTAAACAGACTACCTCTCCTGCAGGGAGAGGACAGTCGAGTGTCCTTAAGTGCCCTTTAGTCATCCTTTAGTCAAATGCAGGTGCTGTGATGCTGCCTTGGGTCCCCAGCCTCTGTGCAGGTCACGTTGGAGCACAAACCACGTGCTGAGGCCTGCAGATGTAAGAACATAGACAGAACCTGCCCCTTTAGGAGGGACTGCGCAGACACTCCCTGGTTTCAGTCTGGGTTAGATATAGAGTGTTGCCTGGGGGCCACATTAGCCACCAGGTACACAGCTGTCTGGTGATGGTTTCTGCTCTGTAGGAGGGTGGTGATGATTCAGTTCGTACCAGAGATAATGAGCCTATGAGGCCTGAGCACAGAGACACAGTGCAGATTTCTGTCCTCAGGATGGGGCCCCATAGGTGACATGTCACTGCCAATAGCAGGCACTACAAACACCTTGTGCTGTGTGCTCTGAGGGCCTGGGTGGTCACCGGGAGAGTGGTCAGGATGGCTTGGTGGGGGCGTGGCTTGGGCTAGTGTTGAAGGCTGAGTCACCAGGCCAACAGCCAGCAGGGTGAGGTCAGGGTTGACCTGTGGACCTGCAAGGTGTGTGGCGGGGACCTCCAGATCAGGTATGCTGCCTACACACACACACACACACACACACACACACAGGCACCTGGAGGACCTCACTCAGCTCTTCAGCGAATTGGTGGTTATTCACGGTGGGATGATGTGGGCATGTGTGGGTGCTGGTGGCTCAGGGTTTGGTGTTTCATACTTGAGATGGGGAGAGGGTCTCTCTAGACTGAGGCCTGATAAGTGAAGCACTACTCTGTTCTGTGCGGGATGCTGTGAGAGGTGGCTTTGTGCGTCCAGGTAGCCTGGGCAGCCTCCTGGATGGAGCATGTCCGTGTGTGGAAAAGTCCCTCGGGGCTTTGTCTACAGGTGTACTGGGGAGGGGTCTCCAGAGATCAGAACCAATGGGACGTACATAGGTGTGAGTGTGTATATACTTATTTATATGTGCACACAGGTGGTACTCTCTCTGTGTACAGACACACATGCACACAAACAGAAGTAAGTGTGCACCCGCACACACTTCTGTCTGTGTGTATAAATACACACATTTACACATCTGTTTACTCTGCCAGCTCCTGGATTGTTGAGGCCTATGACTGTTTTCTTGTGCCCAGAGAAACTGTCCCATGCCAGGGCAGTGGCTACCTCAGCAAACAGCAGCAGTGCCAAGTGTGCTCTCCAGGTGCCTGGCACGTGAGGAGGGTGTGGCTGCAGTACAGGGATCCCAGAAGGAGACATCAGTCCATGCTGAGTCACACGTAGGTAGACTTCCAGGCAGGGGAGGGTGCTCTGGTGTGAGGAACGATGCGAAGGCCGCGGGGAGAAGTGGAAAAGGGGTGCTGTGGCTGTCACAGAGGAGGCAGGGGCTTACAGAACGCAGGCGCTGTTGCTGCTTGTTCCTGGGGAGGAGCAGGAGCTCGTGGCCACCGAGAGCTGGAGAGACTGCTCTCCTCCTGCCACCCAGCATGGGGAGGTCCAGGCTAATGCCAACAGGAAGCCCAGGTTCGTCTCAGTTTTGGTGGTGGGGGAGACCTGGTCTCGGAGACGCCTGAGCCTCACCAAGGAGGCTGGTTTTGCAGTTGTATAGTGCCGGAGGCCTTGGAGCAAGAAGCCTACAGGCTGAGCTGGGGGAGGGCCAAGGCTGGGCGCTCTGGCCCTTCCTCCCTGTATCCCGAAATGACAGTGGAGTGTCCTCCAGTGAAGATGACACTCACAGAGCTCTTTGTGATGGGATTTTGTGGGGAGAAAAGACGGAAATTTTTGTAGCACAACTGAAGCATGTGTGCAGGAGACACGGTAGATAGAGAAGAGTGCTCGTGAGTTTGGTGGTGGCTGGGCTGCTGGACCTGGTCCCAGGGCAGGAGACGTCTGCGCGTGGGGGCTGTGTGCATGGCTGGCACAGGCCAGGTGGGCTTCTGCAGGAGTGGTGCAGGTGCCCAGGCTCCGTGCTGGCTCAGCCAGGCCAAGGGAGCAGAGAAGGGGGTGCCTTCCATGGGAGGCTGAGGCTGAGGACGAGGCTCTCTTGCCCTCCTGGCTCTAGAAGACACATCAAGAGCAGGCAGGAAGAGACCATGTTGTGATACTTTAAAATTCCCTGGCTGCTTGAGATATGAAATTGCTGGCACCTCCCCTATGAGCCTGGAGACATCTGCTGCTGGTGTTGAATGCCACTTAGGTGTCCCCCAGCTACCTGCCTTCCAGCTTCTCAGGGGCCTCTGGTGGCCCTGACACTGGGTTCCTGATGCCCCACTCCCTGCAGCTTCCTGTCCTCTTTGCTGGGCTGACAGCCCCTCGCTGTGTGTGCAGGAGAAAACACCTGCCTGGCTGTTCAGCCGAAGTCTCTGTCATCCTGTTGCACCCTTGCTCTCTGCTTTTCAGGCATCCGAGTTAAATGAGAAAGCAGACATCAAGGTTTTCTGCTGTACCTGCCCACAGTTCTTAGCCATGGACTCCTTCCCTGGAGTCCTCCTGGATGACCTTCTCAGAGAGGGAAGTCGGGCCCTTTGGTGCCAGGAGGGAGGGGGACCACGGCAGTGCCTCAAACACTCTTTGTTGGAATGTGCAGTCTCCTCTCATCAGAAATGCCCACCAGGAAGCACTGCAGCCAAGGCACACACCCCCAGCCTCACATTCCTGCTTCAAGTGTCTGGGGTCTGTGGCTTCTTTAACAGGCCTCTGCCTCCCCCTGATTTCTCAGGCTGTCTCCCGAAGTGCCAACCGTGGCCTCGCCCTGGCAGCAGGTGGCTCTGGGATGGGAAGGGACAGCTAGGATTCCCCTCGGCTCACAGCCTTGGGGTTTCAGACTCCAAATGATTTACAGCAGGGACATCTATGACTTGGTCCTTTCTGAGGATTTGTAAAGAGAACATTTCTCAGTACAGAGGAAGAAAGGCCGGAGAAATGGTTCCAGGTCGAGGGAAGCTGGAGGGGGGCAGACAGTGCAGCCTGTACTAAGAACAGTTGTCATTTTCTATGAAGCCGAGGAGTGGATAGTGGACCCAAAGTGCACTGGTCTTATTTCCAGCACTTTGGAAATTTGCTGTGATTATGTAGACACTTTTAGACGGGGTTACATGAGGATTTGCTAGTGTGCCTGCAGTGCCATCTCAAGTGGCCAGAAAATGGCTTCAGGAAAGACAGACCAGTGAGCAGGAGGAGAGGGCTGGGGAGCCAGGGAGAGTGTAGGAATTCCTGTGCTATTCTTACAACTTTTATATGTTCCTGGAATTGTTTCAAAATCAAAAGTTGAAAAACTTTCTTAAGATGAGGAATGTTGGTAATAAATAGGTTGAAGACTGATTAGCATTGTGTGTTCTTTGTTGAAAGCAGCTTGATTTTCAGTTTTTCTTCAGTCTTAGACTGTTTTGGGGAAGGGTGAAGAATATGTGGTGAGGGCTTCTTCCCTTCCCTGTGAGGATGGGAAGGAGTTATACTTCGTAGAGTTGGTATGCACTCGCTTATAAGGGACCTATAAGAGGGTCCACCTTACTTCTTGCAAGATCCCCACGCTGCCCTGTGTCAGAGAAGAAAACCAACTCCTGGGGACATCTGCCTACCTCTCAAGCTGGCCTCAGTGGACTGTGGACTGAATCTCAGTCTCTGCAGCCTCAGGCTCTTCAGTGTTGTCTTCAGCTTCCTTGGTTCCTGGACTGTACACCTTGAAGTCCCTGTGGGTGACACTTCTTAAACCCTAGTGGGGTGCATGGACCCTGCCCACACTTGGGGTCAGGAAGAGCGTACTGCTTGCATGTTGTCACACTTGCCAGATGGCACCTGGCTGGACACATCTGCTCGGAGCTCCTTGGAGTGGGGCTGCTTCCTCTGGCCTCCGTTCTTTGGGTTCGCCTTGATTTCCGTCCTTCCACTCAGGTCTGCACCCCAGGAGGTGCCACATGGCCCAGCTCTCAGTGCTCAGAGGTGTGCATGGTGCCATGGCCATGTGCAGCTCAGGAAAGGCAATGAGAGGCACAGCCAGGGCCCGGGGTGGAGGCTTCGAGACAGGGACGCCTGTAGCTTTACCCTCCTTACTGGTGCTCTGGTAGCGGTGGACGTCTGGGCAGTGAGAACTTCCCTGTTTTCCCCAGTGTGAGGCTCTTTATGCACAAGTAAGAACTGAGGCACCTCCCTAGACACAAGAGCCTAGGGAGGATGGCTTCTGTCCAGGAGAGCACTTCCCCAGCTCGCCTCTTCAAAGTCTGGGGCTTCCCACCCTCCCACCTTCGCCGTCTTTGCTTCTCTTTGAGTCCCAGATGGCTTCTGGAGTGGTTTACAGGACACATCTTCACTCGCTCCTGCTGGACTGGGGGAAGGGGTTTCTCCAGAGGTTAGAACATGGGCTCTTTTCTTGGGATGCTGAACCTTGACACACTTGCTAGTGATGACCTCTGCAGTGTCCACTGGGCAATGTGGACAGCCCCGTTGGTGCCTCCCCTCTGAGACCCTCTAGGACCTGGGGCCTGGGGTCTCCCTGCTCCTTCTGGGCCCGGAATCTGTCAGTGATTGCCTCACAGCATAGTACTGCTGTCCCAGCCCCTGAGTGTCCGTGTGTGGCCAGGCCAGATCCAGAGGTGCTGTCAGTGTGAAGTCCACACCAGGTTCTCAAGACTTACTTAGTTTGAAAAAAAAAAAAAAAAGATCTCACTGATATTTTTATGTTGATCTTATGTTGATGATATTTTGAATTTGTTAATTAAATAAAATATATCAGACTTAATTTCATCTGCTGCTTTTTACTTTTTAAACATGGTTAATAAAAAAATAAATGTCGAAGGCCCACATAGCTCTCCTTACGTTGCTTGCTCTGGGTGGTGCACCTTGCAGCAGTTACAGATCTTCTCTGGATTGTATGGGTGGCGCTGCTGGGTTCTGTGATTCATGGTTTCTGAGCAGTGGCTTTCAGAAGAATGCCCTACTCCCTAAACCTGGGGGCTAGTTCACCCTCCTGTTCCTAGCACTTTCCTCCATGTGCCCAGCTTGGAGGGCTCTTATTCCTACCTGCAGGTCCAGTGGTGGGCAAGCTGCATCTGGGCTGGGGTGCTTTCCACTCAGGAAGCTGAGCATTTGTGTGCTTTCCTACTGTGTTTAAAGCTTGGGGCTTTGGTCCCATTGCCTAGTGTAGCAGGAGGGCTGTGTAGGAGTGGGGTGTTTTTCAAATGATATTTTTAGGAAACAGGCAACATGCCAAGAATCAATCGTATGAAGAAGACCTGTCCCACCGAGCAGTGTCCAGCCTGGTGGACATGCCAGCAGAACATGCTGAAGGCCAAGGCAGGTGTGCGAAGGCTCACCAGTTTGTCCTGACTGAGCAACTGCAACTCTGAGCCACACATTGGTGGGATTGACAGCAGGGGTAGAGGTGCACCTGGGGTTCGGCCTCGTGTGCAGGACCCCAAGGATCCTATCAGCAAAGGACAGGGTCTTAGGAGCCAGCAGTGACTGCTTCCTTCAGCAGGTCGAAGGAGCTTGTGTGTGGATGGAGGGCCTCTTGCTGAGCTGTCCTGTGCAGGAGTGGGGCTGCCTTCCCGAGGACCCTGGCTAAGGAGGAAGGCCTGCAGCCCAGCCACTGGCAGCCACCAGCCCACACCTGGCTGGATCAGGGGCCCAAATCACCCTCTTCTGTTGTCGGAGTTTCTGAGACACTAAGCACTCAGGAACAGCGTGGTGGGGTAGGGGAGCCACTCGTAAACGGATGTTTTGCTGACTTCTGAGAATGGGGTGAGAGGACCTTTAATCAACTGAGCATGTGTTTTCTGAGTGTGTGAGCGGGCTCTGATCAGTGGCTCTCACCCTCTCGGCATTTCTGCATGGCTCCCTGCGTGATGCCCAAGTGCCATCAGTGCCACCCTTTCTAGATGCCAGAACCTATTGGAATGTTCTGCAGGCTGCAGCTGGTGCCAGGCTTCTGTTCCTGTGTGCCAGGGCTCCCTGCGATGGCTTTGGATGCACAGGCTTCCAAGTGTCACCACAGGTGTGCAGATGGGTTGCCCCCACTTCTTTTTAAGATCACCTCCCAGCCATGTTCTCCAGGCTTTCAGGGCCGCCTGAGGTGCTGCTGCTGCTTCGTGGTGGTGGTTCTGGGGAAAACGCTTGTTTTAGTCAGCTTTTTCACTGCTGTGACCAAAAACCTGACAAGAATAATTTTAGACAAGGAAGAGTTTATTTTATGGCTTACAGTCTCAAGAGGTCTCAGTCCAAAGACCAACAACTCCAAAGCTCTGGGCCCGGGGTGAGGCAGGACCTCAAGGAGGAAGGGTGTGGAGGAGAGCAGCTCAGGACATGACCAACAGGAAGCAGAGAGAGGGAGAGACCATGCACTCCAAAGGCCCCTGTGACCCACCTTCTCCAGCCACACCCTGCCTACCTACAAGTACCACCCAGGTCATCCATACCAGTGGATGAATGTGCTGCTTAGGTTAAGCCCCTCATAGCCCAGTGGCTGACCTCTAAACTTTCTGGTGTTGTCTCACGTGAGCTTCTGGGGGACACCTGGTATCTGGCCACACAGTGCTCCTACTTCAGGTTCTCTGGCTTGTCATGTGGAGCAGGTGTTCCCCTCTCAGCCAGGGTGCCCTGAGGTGTGGGTTCCCAGCATCCCTGTGCCAGACGTGCTGGGTGTGCAACCCATCACCGTGGGCAGTGGACGTGGCAAGCTGCCCCTTGGCATTGTCACAAAGATGTGCTCATTCTCTATAACTGATCGACTGTGCACACTCTTGACCAATGCCAGTTAAGGTCCAAACAGAAGGGGGATTTTAAGTATTCTATCAAGGAAAGTGATCCCCTTTCTGTGTGGCGAGGGGAGGGAAGTTTCTGCCAAGAGATGGTCGATAGAAGTTTTAGAATGTCCCACAAGTGATTCCACCAAAAGGGCCGCAGTGGGAGGAGGGTGGGTCCTCGGCAGAGGGATGCTGGCAGAGGACTCTCGCTCTGCTTGATGGCCTGGCGCGGGGTGCGGGGCTCCAGGAGGGAGGAGCCAACGCGTCTCCCTGAAGAGCTTGCCGTCCTTGTGGTTCTGCCCTTGGCAGGTGCTGGGGACTCAAGGCTGGGCCAGGCCCCCACTGGAGGGAGCCCAGGTGTCCCAGCTCTTGTGCTTTTGACTGAAGGACACCTTTCCACTTCTCCTTACCAGGCCTCAGATTTCTCTTGTGGCCGTGGGCCGCCGGCCTGTGAGACTCCTGCACCACTGCTGTTCTGCGTGTCCCCTGTTCCTTGATCAGGTGACTGGAGACTGGGGTCAGCCTCAGCTTTCTGCCATGCTGACTTGTAGTGAGATTGAGGACTGTCTAGTTTTTATGGCTCTCGGGTCCTGACATCCTCTGTGCCTGCGAGATGGCCATTCCTCCTTGGTATCTGTTGAAAGCCTGGGTGCCATGGATTGGAGCAGTGCCATCCTTCTCCTGTCTTGGGGTGTCAAGACGGCACTGCAGCTCTCAGCCCCGCACAAGCCTGTGCACCAAGAAACTCAGGGACGGGTGGGGCTAAGTACTCTGCCAGACCTGAGCCACACGGAGTTCTGCCGAGTGTGGCAAACCCATCTCTGCGTTTCTTCTCAGAGAGCTCGGTAACCTTGAGCCATAGCTCTGGCTGACTCTGTCGTACATGCGGAAGTGTGTCCTGGCTAGGGCTGCCTTGGGAGGGGATGGAAGCAGCCTTTGCTGGGATCGGGGTGGGGGAAGCAGCTGCCTGTGGAGGTTGACTTGCAACAGGAAATTCAACTGCATTTCCACTTTGCGTCTTGTCCCGCTCCAGGATTTGGGGTGCAGAACATACACGGTGCCTCCGCTCCCTAGGAACCATGGCCCACAGGGCACCGAGGAGGAAGTTCCCAGGTGTGGTGCTAGTGTGTGATGGGTGGAGGGCAGAGCGCACACAGCCCTGCATCGTTTCTGCTGGGGAGAGGGAGGGAGCCTCCCTTGGAGGTCCAGCAGGCCTTGAGGGTGAATTGAATTGGCTCTGGAGACAGGAGAGAGGAGACCAGCATGAGCAGAAGGCATGGCGTGTGGTGCTGAACCCTGCCACATGGTCGGGGAAGGAATCTTTGGGGCATGGGGAAGGGCTCATGGGCTGGACCCAGACCCCAACAGGTTTCTGATGCTACGGCCAAAGTGTCACTTGTTCCTGGCTGCAGGAGACAGGCTTGCATCCCATGTGTCCACCTCTGGGCAGAACTCAAACAGGAGAGGCCCTGCTTGGCCCTGGGTCTGTGCAGCCTTTGCACTGACCAGAGTCCTGTGTGAGTGGGGACACAGAGCCCTGGGCCTACCTCTCATCCTGTCCAGGAGGCCAAGGAGGCAGAAAACAGCAGAACTCACTGGCCTTTCCCCAGGACTCTGAGGGGCAGTGAGTACAGGATCAAGGCCGGGGAGTCTGTCCTTCTGCACCTTCTGAAGGCTCTGCGGTTGCTTCTGAAGAAGCAACAGCTGCTGTTAGAGTGCGGGAAGAAAATCCCAGCCCTGCTAGTGCAAGAACACACCAGCATCAGATGCAGGGTTTACCCACTCAGGATCCTGGTCTGCGGTCCTGATGAAGGGGGACGTCTGAGGCCATCATGGGAGCGAGTTTGTGCTCTGCTTTATGAGCAGCACACACACCAGGCTCTTTAACTATGAGAAGGAATGAAGGGAGGTAGAAAGATGGCCACTGACTGGTATTCCAGCAACAGAGTTGAATTTAGATACAGTCTGCAGGAGCTGAGAAAAGACCATGGGACTTGGAGCCTGAGACGTGGCTTAGTGTTTGAGGTCTGCTATTTATTTTATGGTTTTTATGACATTTACTTAAATTCTCCGAGTTTCCATATTCCCTGTAAGATTCCCTGTAAGTGGCACCATGAGAAGATGGTGAGTGACATGAATTGGGAAATACAGGTGAAGCGGTCCCTGTGTTGTGAGGTGGTGTTTGGTGGCTCATAGGCAGTTGGGGAATGAGAGCGTGAACAGAATGTGCAGAGGAACATGTGAGTCAGATCCACACATGCTGTGCAGTTCTTCCTCACAAGATGTACCTCACTGAGCTTGGACTCCACGTCCCATCCACAGATTTGACCAGTGGTTGTGTGATTTGTGTGGAATCTGTACTATACTGTACACATGCCCTGTATACCCCACAAACACACCATGCACACCCATGTGGTTTGTGGTATTCCCATGTGCTCCAAGCACAATTATAGCTGTGCCGTGTGTACAGCAGCACATGGCACCATACACACTACATGCATGCACCATGTACACGTATGCACCACATTTACACCACACACGCACCATGCACCTGCATGTGCAATGTGGTGCATGCCACATATACATGCCATGCATGTCAAATGCTTTGTGATATATACAACATTTGCACACTGTGTAATTCTAGATACTGCACCATGCATGCCACATTTACACCGTGCACATAATGCACGGTATAGTGCACCATACGTGTTCTATGTGCAGTGCACCACACACACATACCATGAATGCCAGTGCACTTTGTGGTTCATACATGTAAAACATGCATATTAATATAATGGCCCATGCATACTTCATATATGCTCCATGTATGTATGCACTAAGCAGTGTTTAGCACATATATGGCCCATGTATTTATACACTCCTCTCCAGACTCCTCTCCACACCACAGACACCTCTCCACCCAGTGTGTAAATGCATACTCTGCATACATGGTTGCCACATAGATGTACTGTGTGCATTTGTGTGTGTGACATGTACCACATTGTACATACAATGCATGTGCATGTGTGTGGTGTGCACTGTTTAGCATGGCACAGAGAACATGTAATGTGCCACAAAAACTTGGCACTGGTCTCATAGACTGCAGAATGAGGGAAGAAGAATTTTCTATCATCAAGTGGCCAGTGGCAATTCTACAATCAATGGCTGTCACCCTTGAAATATCACTGTTCAGAAGGCTACTGTGACTGTGTGACGGAGAAATGTCTATGTGGAGAGGAGTCTGTGATGTAGAGAGGAGTCTGTGGGGTGGAGAGGAGTCTCTGGGGGTGGAGAGGAGTCTGTGAGGTGGAGAGGAGTCTGTGGGGTGGAGAGGAGTCTGTGAGGTGGAGAGGAGTCTGTGGTGTGGAGAGGAGTCTGTGGGGTGGAGAGGAGTCTGTGGGGGTGGAGAGGAGTCTGTGGGGTGGAGAGGAGTCTGTGGGGGTGGAGAGGAGTCTGTGGGGTGGAGAGGAGTCTGTGGGGTGGAGAGGAGTCTGTGGGGGTGGAGAGGAGTCTGTGGGGTGGAGAGGAGTCTGTGGGGTGGAGAGGAGTCTGTGGGGTGGAGAGGAGTCTGTGAGGTGGAGAGGAGTCTGTGGGGTGGAGAGGAGTCTGTGGGGGTGGAGAGGAATCTGTGGGGTGGAGAGGAGTCTGTGGTGTGGAGAGGAGTCTGTGGGGTGGAGAGGAGTCTGTGGGGTGGAGAGGAGTCTGTGGTGTGGAGAGGAGTCTGTGGTGTGGAGAGGAGTCTGTGGGGTGGAGAGGAGTCTGTGGGGTGGAGAGGAGTCTGTGGGGGTGGAGAGGAGTCTGTGGGGTGGAGAGGAGTCTGTGGGGTGGAGAGGAGTCTGTGGGGTGGAGAGGAGTCTGTGAGGTGGAGAGGAGTCTGTGGGGTGGAGAGGAGTCTGTGGGGGTGGAGAGGAGTCTGTGGGGTGGAGAGGAGTCTGTGGTGTGGAGAGGAGTCTGTGGGGTGGAGAGGAGTCTGTGGGGTGGAGAGGAGTCTGTGGGGTGGAGAGGAGTCTGTGGTGTGGGGAGGTGTCATTGGGGTGGAGAGGTGTCACTGGGGTGGGGAGGTGTCATTGGGGTGGAGAGGTGTCATTGGGGTGGAGAAGAGTCTGTGGGGTGGAGAGGTGTCTGACAGGTGAAGTGGTACCGGCTCCCCTAGACTGCTGGATCTTGGTGGTTTCTTAGAAGTAATCCCAGGGCTCCGCATGGTACTCATCGTTTATATGACTTATGATCTGGGGGACTCAGAAAATCCACAGGAAAGATCAGACATGGGGACCCACAGAAGGAGGAGCCCATGGAGTGACCTAGTTTGGCTTTGCTTGCTGGGTTTCCACCTGGGACAACCTGTGAGGAGTGTCTGCCAGGGTAGCTCACTGGTAGGGTCCTGGGTTTTTACATGTACACTACATTCCAGGCTCCCAGAAGGACACTCTCCACTGAGCGTGTCCCGGGTTGTCCATGCAGAGTCTAGTGCAGGTTGCTGCGTGATTCAAGGAAAGCTCCATGTCAGAGGGCACTTTTGGTGGCCCTGTTGTGGCCTCCAGGCAGCACTGTCCCATCCCATTGTGCCTGCTCTTCTGGGGTCCTGGGTCAGCCACTCTGTGTGAAGGCCTGTCCTAGAAGACACAGTGGCTTTCTCTGTGTGGTCCAATTCTAACTTGCTTTAAGGCTGACCTGTGGCATCGGCTCAGGCAAAGCCTAGCTTCCAGAATTGATGACCCACCATGACAGTTGGGATACCTGTGGTGCTTCCCCAGAGGCACCCTGGCTGCCCCGGAAACAGGGCCTTTCCCCTGTTGGGTGCCCAGGAAGGGCTGCCTGATGTGGCCTCCCAGGTGGTCCCCCTAGCACCTATCCCAGTCTTGATATCTTGGTTCCATCCTGGTGTTCTTGTGTTGCCTGATTCACCACCCATGTCCCTGGTTCACCTGCTGCGGGCCGGTGGTGGTGTCTGCAGGTGTGTTTCATGGGCAGTCAGGAGGGCCACATCTGCTGTCTGTGGTTGGGTGCAGCTGGAGATTCCACGGCCACTGCAGGTTAAGCGTGTGCAGCTTGGGGAAGCAGTAGGGGACAGCCTTGGGAGCTGGAAATCTGTCCTCAAGCCCTCCCTCCCTCCCAGGCTTTCATTCTCAAAAAATTACTGAAAAAAGCAACCATGAGTCTAGCTTTTTTCTGATCATTTTTTATTCTCACCCAGAGCTTCCCCCAGGAAAGATGAGATGCAAAGGGAGGAGGAAGAGCATTTTGTTGTAGCCACACTTCTGAAGGCCATAGAAGCACACGCTTTGTTCTGGAGTTGGTCGGGAAGGAATCCTGACTTCTGCCACACCCTCCAAGTAGCTTTCCGCAAGCCCTTGGCCCCTTTTGACCTATCTTTCATCCGGTGAGCAGTGAGGAAATGATCACGGCCTTCCTGGAGTAGTGTGGTGAGCGGAGTCCACGTGGCAGCCGCTGGGGAGGACCTGGCATTGGTCGGGAGGGGCGAGGGGTGGCAGTCCCAGTAAGGTAGGTCCACCCACACAGGGTCTACCACCACTCATGAGGAACACAGTCCGTCCCTGGATCGGAAGTGCTGGGCTGGGTGCAGTGTGACTTCCAGTGGCCCCATCAGAGAACCCCCTGTGCCACGGGTGTGGCCTGAGACTCAACCCTGCTGCTAGCATCCATGCTGCTCATCACATGTGTCCCACAGCTGAGCCCTCTAGGCTGTGCAGGCCCTGCACCCAAGTCATGGGTGGGAGGAGTTGCTTCTCCAGGCATCAGTTTGGCACAGCCATCTGGATCCTGCCTGGCTCCCAGCACAGGTAAGGTCCTGGCAATCAGAGCCTGTGAGTCCAGGGTTTTAGAAACCGCCGGCAGCTTTCTTTGCACAGCATCAGAGGGAGAGGCAGCCATGCTGTAGAGACACATCCTGAATCTAGGTGACAGGCAGGGCTCCCCTGAGCTCTTCTGCTTTGCCAGTTTGTGGGTCTGAGTTGCCCACCCAAAAACATGCAATACACAGACACACACAAAACACATCTACTCTGAGAGATCAAATGTTGGTTTCACCTGAGCTTTTTAGCAACTAAGAACTGCTTTTAAAAATTCCAAAAGCATGCCTTCATCTGGCAACAGCCACTTTTTCTGCTATTTCTCTTTTTTCCTCATGCTCAACAGGAAAAAAATAATAGCCAATCTCATCGGTCTGGAGACTTATTCTAGTTCCAGTACCCAAAGAGTTTAAATTTCAGTTTGCCATCTATGTCAAGAGCAAGAGATAAATCCTACTCATGTTATTTTTCTTTTTGCAGCTTTTATGTATTAAAAATGTGTTATTTGTTCCTAGTTACACATGATAGTGGAGTTCATTTTGACATGCTCATACATGCATGGAATGTAATTTGCTCCATTCAATACCAGTGCTTCCACTTTTCCTCTCCTCTCCCCTGTTCCCCTTCCTATACTGGTCTTCCATTTATTTGTTTGTTTGTTTGTTTTTAATTGGTGCTCTATAGATAGACATAAAAGTGGCATTCATTATTTATAGATGTCCCTAACAATTCGTTTAATTTATTCTTCCAGTTACTCCTTTTCCTATCCTTCCCCCCACCTTCTTTCTCTACTCCCTCCAGCACTATGGAATTGCAAGAACAGACCATGGCATAATTTTTTATTATACAATTTGATCAAATAGCCACAAAATATATTTTTCAAAAATTCTCCTCCTCCTTTGTCCCCACCTCAAGTTTACCCAAACTGCTGGTGTTGACTCTGACATTATGGGACGATGCTGTTCCCATGTGAAGGTGTGTCTGGAAGCAAACACCACTGAGGGGTTTTCTCTCTCTTCTCCTGTTGGTTTTTCTGATGCTTTCACTCAGGCTTTGCAATCTAATCTAACCTTCATTCCTTCCACTTGGAGGAAAGAGTAACAAAGTTTTAGTACCCTTGGAAGACCCAAACTCTCATTAGGAATGTTTGGGGTCTTTCTCCTCTCACCTAGAAGAGAGAACAAAACCCCAAAGTGTCACCTGGGCTCACGCCAGCCCAGATTGCCAAGACCAGTCCCAGGACTCTGGACACACTGTCCTGAGCTCGAATCTGTCATTTTTAAATTGCATAGATGACTTTTACCTCTCATAACAGATGGCAGTTTAGCTGCTATTTCTTACCGTAGGTTATTTGAGAGCCAACCAGAAATCAAGGTTTACATTCCCATTCTTCCATCTTTGCTTTCCCCAAACATTGCTTCTACCATATTTCAGTGAGCCAGTGTCTTACTGTCAAATCCCACTTCTGACACCAACTGTGTCAGGGACTCCAAGACCAGCCACAGTTTTGGTGATTTGCTAGGAAGACTCCTGAGACTCAGCCTCTATCACCCACAGATGAGATTTATTACAGTGCAAGAATAGAAAGCACAAGCAGCAAAGGCAAAAGGTGCACAAGGAGAAATTCAGAGGAGACCAGAAGCAAGCTTCCAAGAGTACTCTCCCTCCTGGGAGAGAGGGTGGACTCAATTCCTTTAGCAGTAACTTGTGGCCACACACCTATCAGGGATGTTCCCCTGAGCCTGCGATGCCAGGCTTTTGTTAGAGTTGGCCACATCGGCACACAGTGATTAATCACAGTCCCTTAAATACCAGATTCCCAGGAGGAAAGCAGGCATCCAACGTAGACCACATTGTTGGTATGAAGAATTTGGGTACAGTGAGCCACAATGATCATTTGGGAGAAGTTTTATGCAGTTTATAGGGTGGGGAACTGTTTACCAGTAGAGTTCCCAGAGGCCAGGAGAGGCACACTTTGCAAGCAGCCCTTTTAGAGTAGCAGCCTGCGGCTCTTCACATTGCTTTTCCTGTGCAACACATAACTGAGAAAAGTTTAAGGTAATACTTTACGTAATTTTTTTTTTCACCCTTGAAATCCAATGTGTGTTTTCACCTTGGAACATTGCAGCTTGGATAAGTCACGTTCGGGTGTGCAGTAGGCACATGTGACTGTTAGCTACTTCTGCTGGAAAAGGGAGCTCTAGAGTACGCAGTAGCAAGACTGTCCCACGGACAGTGAGGACCACTTTGTGAAGAGCATGTGAAAGAACTCATGGTGCATCTAATCAAGACATTATTTACTGAGACTTTATTGACTATATTGAAAGCGGTAAAAAATCTTGAAGTATTTGAACTGTTTAAATGTCTTATCTTAAACTTGAAGAAGTCAACCTTAGTCTCACAGAAAGACTACATTCTGTATTGAATGTTCATAGTGAAAGCATTGATATTTCACTGCAAATGATTAATTTTGAGATTACAAATATAAATTAGCCTTGTTTTTACAGAGTTGTGATGTGTTTGGTTTGTATACCATTGTGCTTTTATGTACATTTTAAAATTTGTCCTTAGGAAGGAAATGTGTTAAATGCTGATGAGAAAATGTCTTGTTCTGATCTGCTGTTGCTGAGCCTTGCACAAGAGGAGCTGGGTGGTGGCTGGCCCTTCTGGAGGGGAGTGGGGAGGCTGTGCAGCAGCTGGAGAACCCCAGTCTTTAAAGCATGTTCAGGTTCCTCTCAGGTCTTTCTCCCCATCCTGTGGGGCATTTCCTTGTGGTTACAAATGCAAGGAGTGGGGAGTGGGGGTTCTTTCTTTGGCCGCATCTTTTTTGGGAAGTTTGCAGGAACATTTCCTGGTTTTCTGCAGGTTCTGTCATTTAGGTAGAGCTGTGTCTCCGGGTCATCCGCTCCTCCACCTGTTTTCACTCTGGGTCCTTTTCTCCCTGCCGTCTCTCCTCTGTCTCCTCCCTCTCTCCTGTCTGTGCTCATCGATTTTCCCTCTCCCTCTCTCTCCCCTTCTCCTCTCCTCTCTCCGTTTCTGTCTCGCCTTTCCTCTCTGAGTCTTTCCCTCTCCCTCTCTCTCCCCTTCTCCTCTCCTCTCTCCGTTTCTGTCTCGCCTTTCCTCTCTGAGTCTTTCCCTCTCCCTCTCTCTCCCCTTCTCCTCTCCTCTCTCCGTTTCTGTCTCGCCTTTCCTCTCTGAGTCTTTCCCTCTCCCTCTATCCTTTCTCTGTCTCTCCTCTTTCTCTTTCCCTCTCTCTCCTCCCCTCCTCCTCCTCTCCTTTCTTGGTCTCCTCTCTCTCCTCTCCTCTCCTCTCTCTCTTTCCCTCTCTCCTCCTCCTCCTCCTCCTCTTCTTTCTCTCTCTTCTCTTTTCTCCCTCTCTCCTCCCTGCTCCGCTCTCCTCTTTTTCCCTCTCTCCCACCCCCTCCTCCTCTCCTCTCTGGGTCTCCTCTGTCTCTTCTCTCTTCCCTCTGTCTCCTCCTCCTTCTCCTAGCCTTTCCTGTCTCTCCCCCTGACTTCTTCTCTCTCCTCCCCTTTCTCCTCTCCTCTCTCTCTTTCTCTCCTCCTTCTCCTGTCCTTTCTCTGTCTCTCCGCTCCTCTCTCTGTCTCTTTCTCTCTCTCTCTCCTCCCTCTGGATCCCTTCCTCCTCGCTCTCATTAGGTGCACACAGGCCCAGCATGTGCCTTGTCACCGTGCTGTGGGGTGGTTATGGAGGCATGGCTCAGCTTGCTCTGGCTTTCACGGAGTGTGGACAGAGCTGTTCTTGCCAACTCCTGGCTGTGTCACGAGGACACGCTGTCTCAGCACTGTGCATGCACTACTGAGCTGCATCCTCAGGGGAGGCCTGCGGGAGCCTCTGTGGCCCAGCCTGCGGGCAGCTGCTGCATGCTCTGGCCCTGTGTCTGAGCTCCAGAAACACATCTCGGGGTCTGCTGGAACGGTTTCATGCTTGCTGGGAATGGCGCTGTGTCTTCCTCCCAGCTGTCCTGTGTGTGCCAGACAGTGTGCGAGGGCTGGATTTCTTGCTGAGCACTGATGCACATCAGCCAGAGGCAGCAGCCACTCAGTGTGCCATACTGTCCTGCCAGCCCTGTGATCTCAGCCCTTTGTTGCCTGGGAGTCCCGTTAGCTCTGGACCCCAGACCCATTTCCTGGTCAGACACAGAGAGGTGCAGATGACATGTCAGATGTGACATAGCTGCCCCGTGTTGAGAGCTCTCTTTGTGCTGTGTGTGCTATCTAACTCAATGGCTCATGTGTGCTATCTAACTCAGTCCTCAAGGTGAGAGGGAGTGAGGAACTTGTGATTCTGTAGCAGGGCTTTCCAGCCTTGGCACCTGGGTACTGAGGCCACGTACTCAGGGCCATCCTGTGCATTGTGGGTGTTTAACAGATGTCGGGATTGCCTCCCTGTCTGCTGTAGCAATCAGAACTAGAATTGTCTGGGCACGTGCCAAGGATCACTGTGTGTCCACAGGGGTCAACCAGTAGAGCAGCCCTGATCTGCAGGACAGCAACAGGGAAGGAGACCAGGAGGTGGGGCCCATCCAATAGGTACTTTTGCACCACAGCGGAGATCTGGTGAGTTGCTGGAGCCAGGTGCTGGTTTTGTGGAGACAAACAATGTCCCCTCGTAGTTGCAGGTCTCCCAGGTGGGGCTGGGACATTGGGTGCCCTTCAGTTATCAGTGTGCTTTGCTCTCTCCATAGCGTTTGGGAGCCGAATACATCAGAAGCAAAGAAAGGCAAATAGTGGGACAAGCCTGGCCACTGCCCAGTGTCTTAGATGGGACAAGCCTGGCCACTCCCCAGTGTCCTAGATGGGACAAGCCTGGCCTCTCCCCAGTGTCCTAGATGGGATAAGCCTGGCCTCTCCCCAGTGTCCTAGATGGGACAAGCCTGGCCTCTCCCTAGTGTCCTAGATGGGACAAGCCTGGCCTCTCCCCAGTGTCTTAGATGGGACAAGCCTGGCCACTCCCCAGTGTCTTAGATGGGACAAGCCTGGCCACTCCCCAGTGTCTTAGATGGGACAAGCCTGGCCACTCCCCAGTGTCCTAGATGGGACAAGCCTGGCCTCTCCCCAGTGTCTTAGATGGGACAAGCCTGGCCACTCCCCAGTGTCTTAGATGGGACAAGCCTGGCCACTCCCCAGTGTCCTAGATGGGACAAGCCTGGCCTCTCCCCAGTGTCTTAGATGGGACAAGCCTGGCCTCTCCCCAGTGTCCTAGATGGGACAAGCCTGGCCACTCCCCAGTGTCTTAGATGGGACAAGCCTGGCCACTCCCCAGTGTCCTAGATGGGACAAGCCTGGCCTCTCCCCAGTGTCTTAGATGGGACAAGCCTGGCCTCTCCCCAGTGTCCTAGATGGGACAAGCCTGGCCACTCCCCAGTGTCTTAGATGGGACAAGCCTGGCCACTCCCCAGTGTCCTAGATGGGACAAGCCTGGCCACTCCCCAGTGTCTTAGATGGAGCAAGCCTGGCCACTCCCCAGTGTCCTAGATGGGACAAGCCTGGCCACTCCCCAGTGTCCTAGATGGGACAAGCCTGGCCACTCCCCAGTGTCTTAGATGGGACAAGCCTGGCCACTCCCCAGTGTCCTAGATGGGACAAGCCTGGCCACTCCCCAGTGTCTTAGATGGGACAAGCCTGGCCACTCCCCAGTGTCTTAGATGAGACAAGCCTGGCCACTCCCCAGTGTCCTAGATGGGACAAGCCTGGCCACTGCCCAGTGTCTTAGATGGGACAAGCCTGGCCACTCCCCAGTGTCCTAGATGGGACAAGCCTGGCCACTGCCCAGTGTCCTAGATGGGACAAGCCTGGCCACTCCCCAGTGTCTTAGATGGGACAAGCCTGGCCTCTCCCCAGTGTCTTAGATGGGACAAGCCTGGCCACTCCCCAGTGTCTTAGATGGGACAAGCCTGGCCTCTCCCCAGTGTCCTAGATGGGACAAGCCTGGCCACTCCCCAGTGTCCTAGATGGGACACGCCTGGCCACTGCCCAGTGTCTTAGATGGGACAAGCCTGGCCTCTCCCCAGTGTCTTAGATGGGACAAGCCTGGCCACTGCCCAGTGTCTTAGATGGGACAAGCCTGGCCACTGCCCAGTGTCTTAGATGGGACAAGCCTGGCCTCTCCCCAGTGTCTTAGATGGGACAAGCCTGGCCACTCCCCAGTGTCCTAGATGGGACAAGCCTGGCCACTCCCCAGTGTCCTAGATGGGACAAGCCTGGCCTCTCCCCAGTGTCCTAGATGGGACAAGCCTGGCCACTCCCCAGTGTCCTAGATGGGACAAGCCTGGCCACTCCCCAGTGTCCTAGATGGGACAAGCCTGGCCACTGCCCAGTGTCTTAGATGGGACAAGCCTGGCCACTCCCCAGTGTCTTAGATGGGACAAGCCTGGCCACTCCCCAGTGTCTTAGATGGGACAAGCCTGGCCTCTCCCCAGTGTCTTAGATGGGACAAGCCTGGCCTCTCCCCAGTGTCTTAGATGGGACAAGCCTGGCCTCTCCCCAGTGTCTTAGATGGGACAAGCCTGGCCTCTCCCCAGTGTCTTAGATGGGACAAGCCTGGCCTCTCCCCAGTGTCTTAGATGGGACAAGCCTGGCCTCTCCCCAGTGTCTTAGATGGGACAAGCCTGGCCTCTCCCCAGTGTCCTAGATGGGACAAGCCTGGCCTCTCCCCAGTGTCCTAGATGGGACAAGCCTGGCCTCTCACCAGTGTCTTAGATGGGACAAGCCTGGCCACTCCCCATTGTCTTAGATGGGACAAGCCTGGCCACTGCCCAGAGCCTTAGATGTGCACCACGTCTGCCTGAGTCCTGTTTTGACAGGCTGTGGTGCTGGGTCATGGGTCTTCTGCTCCTGAGCAGAGACCCTGAACTCCAAGGCCACCAGGAAAGCCACCTGCTGGGCCCCAGCCTGTGCTGAAGCTGGGCCTGGGGGGGTGCCAGCTGAGCGCAGCGGGCTCTGAATCCAGCACCTGGGGAAGCAGCTCCTATAGGAGACCTTGCTGTGTGGAATCCACCCGAGATCTGACTGGAGATTTCTGCCTCTGAGTTGGGGGCTGTCTGGAACTGTCCTTTAGAAAGGCCTGCTGGCCTTCGGGAGTGTGTCTGCCAGGAAATGGCTTGTCACTGCTACTGAGAGGTGTGGCCACTGCAGAGCCACACCCCTCAGCTCTGCCTGGCGGTGCAGGCATTCTCTGTCACAGAGCCTTGTCCTCACACAGGACCAGCCCCTGGCAGGGCTGGAGCCCTGCTTGTCCTGACTTGAGAGTCCACAGGAGTTCTGGGGAGCCCTGCTTTCCATTGCACGCTGGCCCCACATGTACTGCAGCCCTGTGGCTCAATGCTCAGGTCTGCTTTTGAGCCACTAAGAAGCCACAGGCATGGTGAGGACACACGAGCCTGCTGTGTCCTGGTAAAACTTAATCTGTGAGAGCAGTTAGAGCTGATGCCCGCTGACCCTGACTACAGGCCATGTCCCTCTTGGCCGGCCTGCCTTTCCAGGTCCCCTGGCCCCGCTCCCTCTGGCCAGAAAGCCATCTACCCAGGAACCTGGTCATCTTGTCCTTGCACCCCACTCCTGACTGCTGTTCCAGAAACATCTTCCCTCCAAGTCTCCATTCCTGTCACCATGAGGGACACTACTTCTGTAGCACCAACTGCTCCATTCATGCTGGCCGTTGTCCCATGTTGTTCCCTGAGCAGAGACTGTTCTCCTGGCCAGCAGCCTGGACTGACCCACACTCCCAGTCAGGATGCTGTCCTCCACTAGTGTCCCCCTGGGGCTCCCGAGGTGACCTGGAGTCTGCCTGCTCCACACGGGGTCAGGTTTGGCCTGGAGGAGTGAGTGTTGTGCAGCCTCCCTGGGGACCCATGGAAAGCTCCCCCTGGATTTTCCTCTGACCTGGTGGTACAGGGTGGGGCACGAGTGCAGGGCAGGTCCTTGGGGGTCAGGTGACTGTGGGCCCAAGTTTGATTTCATCCTTTTCTATAACTGGAGTCAAACATGCTCACAATAGAGGGCACAACTTGATGAAATTTTGGATAAACACACAAGTCCTACCTCTAGACAGAGGCAGAAGGGTTGCCAGAGCCCAGTGGTGAGTCTGGGTGGGAAATCTGCAGGTGAGACTGCTTTCTTCAGCATAAGTGGCTCTGTGGACAGGCCCATGCCCCCTGCAGAGGTGGCACCACGGAAAGGTGCGTGCCCTCTCAATTGTGACACTGTGGACAGCCATATGCTGGAGAGGGTCCTCCCCTCCAGGCCAGGGGGACACTAGTGGGGGATGGTGCTGTGCCTTGCATGTAGTTGAGTGTGTCCCTAGGGGTTTGCATGCTGGAAGCATGGTGCCCTGCACTGGGGTATTGGGAAGCGGGGAGCAGGCAGGTCCAGGAGAAGTGCTTAGGCTGTTAAGAGCACTGTTCTAGAGGGGCCAGTGTGGTTCTCATGGGATCCTGGTTGGTTCTCAAGACAGGGCTATTCACAAAGAATGATCTAGCTCCCTGCTGTCTCTGGTTTCCTGTCCTCCCTGTGATCTTTGCTTCTTGCATGTACTCCCAGCTGGTGCTGTCTGCCCTGTGATGATCATGGGCCTCACCAGTGTCCATGACATCCCAAACTGTGATCAGAATTAGCATCTTGTCTTTATATGCTACCTAGCCTCAGATATTTCCTTACAGCAATAGGAAACAGACTCACATGGGAAGTGAGAAGTGCCTGCTCTGGAACCTCAGTGAATTCAGATGTTCTTGATCTCACAAAGGGAGCTGGCTGGAAAAGAGAAGGTGGTGAGTTCTCCCAGAGCCATGTGACTGGGCAGTATTGTGGCCTCTGAGATGGTGCTATATGACGGGGACTGGACAGAGGTGTCCATGTTCATGAGTGAATCCACAGTGTAAGGGAGGAGGTTTGCACGACATTTCCCAGAGCCATCACCTGTGCACTTGCTAGGGAGACACTCGAGGTGGTGTGGCTGGAAGCTGGGATGCTGGGAGGCAAGCAGCTACATCTAAGGTCCTGCGATTCCACCAAGAATGAGCAAGTGTGATGGAGGACATCTGGGGCTGGAGAGGGTTCTCTCCCTTGGCTGAGCTTTGCCTGCTCAGCCCTGGGTGAAGCACCAGCACCCTAGTCTCCTCTGCTTGCAGGTGGAGGAGTGATCCCATCACGCGCAAGGTGTCCTGTGTTCTATTTGGAACCAAACTCAGCAGAAGCCCTTCTTGGCCTTCTGATTTTTGGTCTTGAGAGAAGCACCTACAGTGGCCAGATGTTGGTATTTCCTCCTACATGGCTGCAGGTTTCCCACTGTGCTCCTGTGTCTATGCCGTGGCAATCTCTGGGTCCCACTTGATTGTCCACGGGTAGGAACACAACCCACCTGCCCTATCAGGCCTCTCACACCCTGCCCACGGGCTCTTGGTGATGGAGCTGCCAGCCTTTCTGCCACACCCTGCTGTGGAAAGGACCAGTGTGGGGCTGCCAAGCACCTGTCCTGGCTGGGGTGGAAGCCTGTCGCAGGACTGTCAAGGTGGGTGCCACTGGCTTGCACACTTGATGCAGGAGGTGGCAGAGAATGGGAGGTGGCGAGCCTGGGTGCCAGGCCCAGCCCAGAGGTGGTAGGAGGCACACTGCTTGCAGCTGGCCCCAGCCAGCGTGGGTCTTGCTGACAGCAGTCTGAGAAAGCACATGAAATCCGCAGAGGCCGCAGTCCAGCACAGAGCCAACGTGGTCCTTGTACCCAGGTGAGGGGGAGACATACTAGCATATACTAACACAGCTGCCGCACCTCCAAGCTTCAAGGGCACTGGGGATGGATGGTCCAAACATGCTAGTCTGCAGGCCAGATCCAGGCCATGGCCTGGCTAGGGTCACCTGTGCATACCAACCTTGCACCAAATCAAGGTCTGATCCTGCAAGTGCATGCCTGGTAACACTGCAACCCTTTTCACCATCTAAGTTCACATCTCCTGAAGTTTATGTGGGTGTCAGGAGGTATAGCTGTCAGAGGGCTGGGAAGCCTCCAAGATGTGACGTGGCAGAGATATGAATGACAAGAAGGGACAGCCACATAGGCACCCAGCTGGGCATGTAGGGCTGTCCAGGTGTGAGTGTGGCCTTCCCTGTGCACACATGTAGTTGGAGTTGTGTGTGTGTGGTGTCTGTATGCATGGCCTTCCATGTTCACACGGGTAGTTGGAGGGGTGTGTGTGTGTGTGTGGTGGGCCCAGCATGGATTCTGTTGATCCTGATGCCTTAGACATGCAGATGGGATTTGTTGTGCCAGGTACTTACCTGAATCAATCAGAAACACACTGTGTTCTCCACATTTCAGGGGTGGCCAGCTCCTCGGGGCCTTTAGGGAAGTCAGGGCTGCTGAGAAGACCCACACAGTGTTCCCCAGGCATTGTGTGTTTGTGCAGAGGCGGCCAGGGCTTCCTGCACCATTAGTCTGTACCTGAGCAATGCCAACTTTCCAGGAGGCCACGGAGTCCAGGGGCTGGAGGCGACCTTGGGAACCGTGGCTTAGCTGCCTCAGAGCTGCCTTTTCTCTCCCAGGGGCTCGCTGCTCTGGGATCAGGTGTCTTCACCACAGGGGCGTTGTCTTCCTGAGGCTGCAGTTGTGACGATCTTGATTTCCTCCCACCTGGCTTTCTGGTGCCAAGAACCTGACTGCATCAGTCCAGGGACAGGTGTGTGTCCTCCTGGGACTTCCCTGCATCCAGCCTCCCCTGTCTGCTCTGGCTCCTGGTCCTCGATGACACTCTGATAATGCATCTTCCCTCCTTCCCATGCGGCCCCATGCACACGAGGGCTCAACCCCCAGGCAGGCGCTGGGGCCTGGGGTGCCCCCAACAGCACCATAATGGGGGCTGGTGTGCGTTGTCGGAGCTGTCTGCAGTGTGTTCTGTGGTCTGTTTCAGCATCTTTTCCCCTGTCCCTCAAGGCAGCATTCAGGCCTTTTAGCCCGTTGATTGCACTTTCCACTCGTCACCTCTCTTCCTCAGGCAGTCTCGCCTGGACTCCACCTGGGACTGCGCTGCCCTCGCTTGAGTGGAGTGACACCAGTACAGCCTCTGACATCTCCATCCACGGCGTGGTGTTCTCGGCCCTCACAGCTTCTTTCTCCTCTGCAGTTTCCCAGGAGGCCGTGGATGGTGGTGTTGAGCAGTGTGCGCTGCCCTAGAGTAAGCACAGACGGTGAATCTTGGCTTTAGCCATCGTGGCTCTGTGGCCTGGGAAGTTTGCATTACTACTCTGTTTCTCATCGCTCTTGTTCACAGACTGAGATGACAGTGGAGCTGTACACCTTGTAGGGAGCTCCTTGAAGGGCGAGGTGGAGGTTATGCGGCTGCAGGTGGATGTTTGGGCCAGTGCTGAGCACAGGGCACACAGTGCATTGAGCTGTGCAGAGTGCACAGGGCCAGCGTGTCTTGCCAGGCCCGTTCCTAGCCAGCTTTGTTTCCTGTGCTGTGCAGTCCTGAACAGGACCTCTGTGCACACACAGCAGCTGAAGAGCTCGCAGCATGCACACTGCTCTCCCCATGTGCACGTGGTGTGCACACATTGTTTACAGATCTAACAAATGTGCTTGTAGAAATCCAAACACCTCAGAAACTAGAGACACAGGCAAGAGAAGTCCTTTCTGGTCTGTCCCAAGATGGAATCGTTGCTGAGCTGTTTTGCTTTCCCACTGTTTTAGTGCCCCCATAATGTTTAGCGCATTTAAACATTATTTAAATGGAAACAGGGTTATCGTGTCCATGGTTGTTCTGCAATCTTCTTTGCCACTTTTACACCTTACAATGAGCAGGCAGTGAAAGTATGAACTGGGGTTTTCTCTTTCTGGGTGTCCCACCTTCTTTTCTGTTCCCTGCCGCCTCTCTGCAGCCTGTTGCTCTAGAGATGCTCAGGTGGATGCAGAAGCTGCACTATCATTCAGACATCCTAGCTTATAGCTTGGGGAGAGCTCAGATGGCTTGCTGAAGATGCAGAGAGAGGGCTTGCTTGAAGGATCAGAGTCACTTGGAAGAGGAGGAAACAGGCTTTTGTCTAGCCTCAGGAAGGGACTTTGGGAATAGGCGCCAACCAGAAAGGGGCCAGATTCCAGGCATGTGGTTTTGATGTGCTGACCATGCGGTGCGGAGGATTGTGCCCTCAGCCCACCTGGGGAAGAGTTCTGACCCCAGACTGAGTGGACGCCCCAGCCTCAGGGCTTTGGAACCAGGACAGTGTTGAGGGATCAGTAGGGGCCTCCAGGGGCCTCCCCACCTTCTCCATGGCAGAAGACTCTGAAAGCGGAACCAGAGAAACCCAGGTTCCCTGTTGGCTGTGGAGGTCGGGCTAAAGGCTGTCGTTCTGGATTCATAGCAGTTAAGAGCTTTTGGACTCTAGAGTTGGAAGACGGCACTTCATCCTCAGTCCACCATGATGCTCAGGACGACCTTGTTTCCAATCATCCGCCTAAGCCTCCCTTGTTTAGCTGGGTTACACTGTTGGTGGGCACTGGGATCATTTCCATGTGGTGCTGTTTTAAGCAGGGCAGCAGGGAACATCTCTTTGCTTACAGTTGTTTCTGAAAGATAAATCCTTAACTTTTAAATGCTGATATCCTCAAACGACCATTTTATATCATCAGCATCAGCAGTGGAGATGTCTAGTCTCTCACCCTTGCCTATCTAACTTTGTTCATCTTCCAGAAACCTTTGTCATTCAGATGTGTATTTTCTTCTAGAAGAAGTGAACAAGTTATTTATGCATTCTTCATGGTGCTGGGGTTGAAACCCAGGTCTCATGCATGTGAGGCAGGTTCTTTGCTGCTGAACCAGCCCAGCATAGAAGTGACTTCCAACAAGGCATAGGCTGATGACCTCTAGTTAGTGTGGTTTATTGTTAGTGGAGGAAACTATGTACATGAAATTCACATGATTTTTTTGAATATCTATTATTTTTTAGTTGCAATTGCACACAATACCTCTATTTATATGTGGTGCTGAGGATCAAAAGCAGGGCCTTGAACATGCTAGGCGAGCGCTCTACCACTGAGCAGCAACCCCAGCCCCAAATACACATAATTTTTAAAATAATTATTGTAGTAAACATATGTAACACAGTTTGCCGTCCTAGCCATTCCTAAGTGGCAGTTTGGGGTGTGACATGGGTTGGCTGTGTTGTGAGTGCGTCACCTCTGGGTTCCTGTCTCGTCTCCCACAGAACCTGCCCACCTGCAGCCTGCTGTGCTCCCATCGTCCGCTCCACTCTGCTGCTCTGCACGCTCTCAGCTCACCAAGTGGAATCACAAGAGTCGTGTGTCTCGTCTGGCTTGCTCGATGTGGGGTGTCCAGGGTTCCCCTACCTGGTAGTGCACGTCAGCACTGAGGAGTTCCTGAGGCACCTGCCCCTCTGGCTTGCCCTCTCACCTGCTGATGGGTGTTGACTCTTTCTATCTTTGGCTCTGGTGAACCGCACAGGAGAGCTGGCCATGAGGACCACTCGGCCCCTGCCTCCAGTCCCTTCTGGTGTGTCCCTTGGGTGAGACCAGGAGTGAAGCTGTTCCTTTACATGAGGAGTCTGGTTTCCCCGTCTCGGGGGGAGGGAAGCTGCAGCTGCTAACTTGCCTTATTTTTGGAATGATATTTCACAGGCATTGCCCTGGTCATGATTATCACAGTGGCTGGAATTAAACTCGAGAGCACATCCTCAGGGTGCCAGTGACGACGAAGACTGAGCAGAGCCGCTGAGTGGGCTCTGCATCCCACCATCTCCAGGCCTGATTCTGGCTGTGACATGTGGAACCTTACAGAGCTTCAGCAGCCAGTCGAACAGGCCTTAAGCTCTTGCAGCAGGGTATGGGCACTGGAGGGACCTGGCGCAGCTTTGAGCAAGAGCAGCACTGGTGCAGGAGGCTGTGAGGGGAGAGCTGAGCACAGCTGCAGGGGGCTGCCTCGAAGCAGCACGTCCGCCACCGGGCCTCTGCGGGGTCTTACTGTGACCAGTGCAGAGGGAGCATGGGTGGCTCTATGTGGCTTCCTATGGTTACATAAAGCTTAAAAGTGTATGCTTTGATGTGTGGCTCTTCAAATATTGGTGCTGCAGGTTATGTAGCAACAAGTCAGTATCTCCATGGATGGGATCCACCCCCAGTGAAAAGGGCAGGAGATGGCCATCACAACATTGAAATCACAGGTTCTGGGGACATTGCACATGACCTGAGATTAATAGGGAATATACTGAATGGTGGCATTTCCTCATTTCCTGTGAACTTGCTTCTACATCTCTAAACAGTTAGTTGGAAAGGAAGCCAGGTATCCCAGAGGGAAGAGTGGCATTGGTGTGGTGTTGGCGTGGTGTTGGCATGGCATTGGCGTGGTGTTGGCGTGGCTCTGGTGTGGTATTGACGTGGCGTTGGCGTGGCATTAGCGTGGCATTGGCGTGGTGTTGGCGTGGTGTTGGCGTGGCACTGTGTGTCTGCCTGGTTGCTCTTGCTTGGCTGGTGCTTTTCACTTGATGTCTTGGCTGGTGAGGGCGGGGCCCAGGCCTGGCGGATGGCTCTGTCCTGTTAGAAATGCTTCCAGAGGCTGAGTCTGCAGCCTGAGGTTTAGAATTGGCTGGAAGCCTTGTTCTGAGTTGTGGGATGACTTTGGAGAACCTGAAGGTAGGGCTTTGTGCCTGCACAGGGACAGGCTGGCGGAACAGGAGCACTGAGTGTGTCCACATGTGTGCCTCCCTGCGGGATGGCTGACTCTGCAGACCTTTCAGTGGGTTGAACTCCAGGGTGATACTCTGGGGAACTGTGCTGGTCCCAGCCGCCGGTGTCAGGGCATGAGCTGGGGTCACAGGTACAAGCTCTTCGTGGAAGGTGTGTGGTCTGGTAGGATGAAGGGCAAGTGGTTGTCCACATGCAGTTTGGTTTTATTTTAAACTAAATAATAAGTGTGAATCTGTAAAAACCTGATTGTCAAGTTGTTAGAAATGCCAGTTCCCATGAATGATGGCTTCGCCTCACTCCCTGAAGGAGGCAGGCAGCAGAGCAAGCGGCTTGCCCAGAGGGGCTCTTGCGGTGTAGACTGGATGTCTCTGTCCACAGCTCACCAGGGTTTGAAGCGGGTCCGTGTCCTGCAGGGCCAGGGATTGTTGTCGCTGCCAGAGGACACAGAAGAGCCACAACCCGGACAGTGGCTGTGGTCATGGCAGCTTGACCAAGGAGGACCGGCAGGAGGCAGGAGGGCAGCGCTGCCCTCCGTGGAAAGGCTGGTGGGTGGGAGGTGAGCAGTGGCTAAAAGGAGCACAGTTTAGATGCTGACACTAATGACATCCCCAAGGTTAGGGTTTGAAAAGTGTTCCTTTAAATTCTAATTATATAACTCGTTATCTTACAATCTACATTCAAATTTTCCAGGGGATATTTCTGCTGAATTCCAAGGCATTACTTGGAACAAGATGCCTGTGAATTTCATCTTAAGTTGCAAAGTTGAGGCGAAGGGGTAAGTTAGACACAGATGGAAGGGGAGGGTCCTCACATGGGTGCTCCCTCACCTGACAGCGGAGTAGAACATTTTGTTGCTGAAAGCTCAGTTCTTGTTCCTGATGCCAACCCAATAACAAGGACAGGATTTTAAGAAAAAGGAAAAAGGTTTATGCCTTTGCTAACAAGGGAGAAACATGGGGGACTCCTGTCCCAGAGGCCGTGACTCTGCCATCGGCAGGAACAGGGGGCTTTCAAGAGGTGACTCAAAGCCGACATTCCACGAGGGCTCCGTTGAGTTGTGGTCCACTGGTTACTTGGGAGATGGTCGTTTCTGAGGTCTTCTGGTGCCATCCCCAAAGTCTGATGACCTGGTTCCTGTGGCGGGTGTGTGCTCAGGACAGGTACCTCTCCTAGGATGGGGAAGAGAGGTGGTCCTGTTTCCCCTGAGATTAGGGAGCGGGAGAGATCAGGGAGGAGCAGGGAGAGGAAGAGGAGAAACGTGTCCATCTTAGAAGTCCCAGGGGCAGAGCAGCCGGGGCTGTATTCAAGCGCAGACTGGACCCCTGTTGCACTTGGTCTCTTTCATGGCTTGTGTTCTTCCTGCTCCAGGCTGTGGTCAGCGCCCTGTTCAGCTGGGAGTGTGGGCCCTGCACCCGCCCTTCCCGGAGCAGCCTGGGCTTGCTGGGCACCCACCTGTGCTGGCCACCTTCTGCTGTTGTCACGCTCCCTGAGGAGCAAGCTAGAGAGCCCCAGTTACTGTGCAGTCAGTAATGGCCCCCAAGGGGATGGAGCAGCCATGGTCACCCGCAGGGCAGCCAGCAGCAGGCTCCCTCTGCCTCTCCACTGTGTGGGCAGTGCCTGGAGGAGTCTGGTGCCAGTGCTTGCACGTGCCGTCTCCACCCCAGAGGTGCCCCTGTGGCAGCACATGTGTGGTGACACTCCCCGCTCACCCTGGCCTGATCCTGGTGAGGAGTGGCCTCAGGGCCATCTCAGAGGGATGGCACCTGAGGACAGCAGGAGCCTGAGCACACTGCCTTCCAGCCTCAGGGCTGGAGAGCAAGCTTCACGGCGGCCCTCTGAGGTGAGGCACACTTGATAAGCAAGGGTCAGCCACCCAGCGAGGGCGCTCGCCTGGCACAGAGCACACCCAGCGCTGTGCACTGGGATCATCCCCTACATGTGTCACACACACACACACACACACACACACACGTGTGTGCTTATGTGCGCCTTTTCTTCCCTAGTTTCGTTGTAGCTATTTGTGTATTTTCACATTACAAAATACCCATGTAGATAGATGATAGTAAAGTAAGCATTAAACTATAATTATCCTTAACATCCTGTAAGCAAGGAATAACCACATTAATGCTATCATCTTAATTAGAACTTTACAAAAAAGGAAATTCAGACAGTAAAATCTGAGGTTTTAAATTTTGTGAATTTTAATTCATTTAGAACTTGCCTTGGCAACCAGAAATTCCTCACTTATTAAGACAATTTAATATTATTTCAGGATCCTAACGTCAATTCAGAACGTTAGCAATTCACGACATGTTACATAAGGGATCAGCCGCTCAGTGCCCACAGGGCGCTCTCGCCCGGTGCATGTGACAGCCAGGCCCAGTGTCCCCGCAGATCTCTCGTAAGAGCCCTCTATCTCCCTATTCAGTGGGAAGGGTACTTCTCCTGACCTCAGGCAGCAGGTGGAGGCCATGATGGGGGTCTGCAGCACCAGTGGGCTGTCTGGGCTGTTCCCAGGAAGCAGACTTGCCTTGCCTGAGGGGGGAGGACTCCCCACTGCCAGGCTGTGGAGGAGGTGGGGGACATCATGGCAGTCAGTCCAGGCCCATCTGGTGTGCTCAGGACTCAACGTGGAAGTGGGTGGCCTGGGTCTAGGTCCACTTCCCCACTGGCCCATGCCCCAGTGGAAACCCTGCCAGACTCCTGTGCTCTGAGTGCCCTTGCTCCCTGTGCTGGTCCTCCCGCCTCTCTTCCTGCCCAGGAGCCCTCCCGAGGTCCCCATGCACACGGTCTCCTTGACCCTACCTTTTCAGAGCCCATGATAAATCAAAGACCGTCGTTTCTAACATTCTGGTAACATCTCAGAGTGCAGCTGTTCCTTTGAAACAGATGCAGTGCTTGGAAACGTGGTGTGTCAGGACAGGAGTTGGAGACTTGCCAGGTCTTCCCTGTCCTCGGGCCTCTGCCTCAGGAGGTCAGCCCCTCCCTGCCCCATGGGCCCAGGCTTTTTGACTGTGCTCCCACGTACTCTCTCACCTCTCTCCTCCTTCCCGAGGATCATGTGTCCCCCTCCTGTGGACGGGTGCAGACGAGCCTGGGTTTCCTTTGGTGGAGTCTGGCCGCTGTGCACTGGGACAGACCCTTCTCTGAGGACGGCTTCTGAGCTCCCAGATGGCGATAGCCCTCAGGCAGTGGTTCATGGCTGGCCCTTCTCTCTTCCCAGTCCTGAGATGGGTGTGGGCAGCGGGCTGTGTATCTGCTGCAGTGTCCCCCACCAGGTCTGCCCTGAGCTGGAGGTGCTGCATCGCCTCAGACGTGGGGAGACCACTTCCCTGCTCTCAGCCCATCTCAGTGGAGACCGTAGCTCCCCGGAGGCCTTGGCCCACATCTGTCATTGCAATGACATTTTCACAAATAAGCTGATATAATCACACACTTAGAGTGGAGCCGGCCACCGTCCTTGTGCCGCCTCGCAGTTGCCACTGTTGATGTGGCAGCCGGCTTTGCGCTGGGTTGAGACCGTCCTGGGGCTGGTGGGACTGAGCTCTGTGGAACCTCCAGGGAGCCTCCTGGGTGGGAGCTGCTGGAGCCAGTGCTGCGTCTGGACCTGAACAGCACAGGTACCGTGTGCCACTGTGAACACCTCTCCAGGAAGTCATGACTAAAGTGACCTTCTAAGTACTTGTGTCAGGACACTTCCATGTTAGAACGGCTTCTGAGGTGAATTTCTGGGTAAACTGCTCATCCTATTTTGTGCTCGAATTGACCTTCTCAGTCCATCCAGGATGCAAGGATGGTTTCTGTGCTTTCCGCAAGTGTTTGTGTTAGTCCTGTAGTCGTCGAAGGTTACGGGAACAAGCATGTCTCCTGGACTATGGAGTGTGGATCAGAGAGGTCTGTTGAGACCATGGCTGAAATCCAGCCAACTCCCCTGGGGGCGCTGAACAGGACGATAGGAGCTGGGGTAGCAGCGGGCTGGCCAATGACAGCCCCAGCCAGGTGACTATGATTCCTCTGTCTCTGCTCTGACAGTCCTCAGACCTTGCTGGACTCTCGCTCCCGCCTGTCTGTTCCGGAAGGTACTGTCCATGCTGAGCCCGTGTGAGGTCTTGCTGCCTTTCTCAGTGTCTGCCTGCAGAGCACAGGTCTCCGCCAGAGAGGCAGGCCACCATGGAGTCCACTCTGCCTTCTGCCTGCTGCCTGGCCCTTGCTGCTGCTGCTGCTGCTGCAGGTGGCCAGTGGATGGCTGTGCAGGTGGCCAGTGCTCCCCCTGCCTCATCGGCTGTGCAGTGCTGCAGAGGCTGAGACCCTCAGGCAGTTTCTCCTGAACAGTGCCCATCAAATTTGGGTTGTCTGCCACCTCAATGTACAGATGCGGAAATGGAACAGGCTGCTGGTGGAGGTAGTGTCACCGCTGCTGCCTGGCTGGGTCCCTCATGGCCACTGGTTAATGTCCACCACTGTGGGCAGCAAGAGTGCTCCAGCATCAGCTCTATTTGCAGTGTGCTCTCCTCAGCCATGGGAATGAGCCCGGCTTGAGGCCTACTCCAGTTTTCGAGCAAAGGTGGGTCTTAGTGATTTTGAGAATAAGTAGGCTGCTTTTACTCTTTTGACTCTAAGAAAGAGGAACTGCTTGGTAAGGGTTAGAGGGCGTCGTTAGCTGTTTATACAGCCTCACGAAGTTCAGGCTCCTGTGCGTCAATCAGCTAGTTGTAGGAGAGATGTGGATGTGATAGCTTATGATTCAATTGAAATGAGAGGAAAGATTCACATCCTATGGTGCAGTGTTGTTTTAACATCCAAATGAAAAATCATCTTAAATTGAGGTGTTTTTTTCCCCCTTAATTGTGAATAGGTCCTAGATTTTGGAAACTTTACAAATTCAAATGCCTAAATAGCTTCACTTCACAGTCACCACTGAAATAAGTCATTTACTGCCTTAGAGAGTCCAGAGGGATCTGGAATACTTCCAACAGAGAGGTGCTCTTGTCCTGTGACCATGATGCCCAGTGTTCTGGGCCCTCAGTCCCCACCTCGGCTGGGTGGCAGGTGCCCAGACGCGTGGTCAAGCTCCATTCTGGGGTACCTCAGGGGCCTTCCTAGATGAGATGCATGTTAGAACCTGCAGATGAGCAGAGCAGACCAGCTTCCCTAGGGTTGCCCACTCGGCTGCTGGCCTGAGTAGAACAGCAGGCAGCTATCCCCAACAGAGGCTGTCCCTGCTGCCTGAGAGCCTTGGAACCAGGACGTTGGCTATCTGGGTCCCCAACCTCGAGATTGGTGCCCACTTCCCAGCTCTCCCAGGTCCCCAGCCTTGAGACTGGAGCCCCAGGTCTCCGACCTGCCGACTTACCCTGAAGGTCTCAGGGCCTATTGGCCTCCAGGTTGCACGAACCAACTCCTTATCCTTTTTTCTCTCTGTATATAACATTGTATTGATCTTACTGACTCTGTGTCTTGGGAGAGCCTTGACTAACACACTCCTGCAGGTTTGCAGAGTAGACCAAGCCATGGTGTGAGAGCAGGTTCACACTGGCTTATGAGAAGCAGTTGTTAAGCCTTCAGGAATTTTCCATGCCAATTTAAAAATCAAATGATATGAATTTAAAATTAATTGTATCACCAACAAACATGATACGTCTTCAAAATTCATCACGTCCTGGTTGTCTCCTTGGTATTCCCAAGGCTCCTCATTTCCGGCGTGTCTGTGGGCAAGTGATGCTGGGCATGACGCTACTCCCTCCCCGTCCGGTGCCTCAGTGTGGCTACAGCAGAGCCGTGGGTGGACAGCCAGGTCCCGGGGTGAGTGCTCACAGGGAGTCCTGATCTCTGTGCTGACTCTGGGGGCTGTGGGGTGGAGCGTGGATCATCAGCACTGTTTAGACTCCAGGTGTGTGGAGCCCGTGGTCATCAAGTCAGGAACATAACAAAACTCAAGGCTCTGTTCTGGTGGTAGAGAGCCAACACATGGCTCAGCCAGGACTTGGGGCCAGCGCTGGCTTGCATGAAAGCCTGTGTTCACCTTCCTTCTCTCCACTCCGTCCTGCTGACTGACCTAAGCAAGGACACCCACAGGACCCGCAAGCCCAGCTTGCTGCCAGGACACCGGCAGCTCTGCCGACAGCCAGTCTGCATGGCCTCCTTGGGTGACAGACACCACTGTCACACAGAGAATTAGGAAAGCCACGAGGTCAGTTGTGCTGAGGTCAGGGCGTGCTGGACGAGCCGCGCAGGGCAGTGTGGGCTTGCCTCTCAGTTGTGCACAGCGGCTCCCTGCAGAGGTGGGGCTTTTCACGCTGCACCACTCCAAACCAGGGCTGTGCTACTGTGTTTGAACTTGGACTCCTTTCTTCTGTGAGGAGAGGAGGACATGCCTGCTTTACAGCTCAAGTCAACGTGTGGGATTAGACTTTGTCAGGACATTAGCAGAAGGCCTGACACGAAAACACATGCTGTCTGTTTAATCAGAAGAAGCTGTCTCCTTGTGAGCTAGGACACCGTGCCCTGTGTCCTCCCTCTGTGACTCATTTAGACGACCAGGCCTGATCAAATCAGCAACCTCTATGCTTCTGAGGCCCCAGTCAGGGAGCTCAGTAGCCTAAAGAGCGGGAGCAGCATCCCCAGTGTCTGGCGGGAGCCTGCACCTGGAAGCCAAGAGCTGCCTGACTCCAGGATGATCCGATCCCAGGGAAAGGAGGCCAGTGGGCGTCCGGCCCGGTGCAGGGGCTGGAGGCAGGCTGCCATCCTGCTAAGGGAAGTCCAGTCCAGCTGGGAAAGGCAGCAGTTCTCAGTTCTGTCAGAGACGTGCGGTGGCAGGGCAAGCCGCTCTTCTCCCCTGGAGGGGCAAGAGTGGACACACAGACCACGGGGGCAGCAGCTGGCCGGGCCGTGAACTGTGATGGACAAGGTGCCCGACCTGGAGCATGGGCTAACGTGAGAGAGAAGACTGGGGTCTGTCCACCTCCAGCAGCCCCCCAGGTTCTTAAGAAGATCAGAGACAATTCCCTTCATGCTTCTCCCGAGAGCGGGAAAGGAACCATTTCAGAATGTGCTCAGAGCCTTCTGTTCCTAACTAGGCCTGCTCTCCCAGAGAGGCCTGGGTCGAGGGGAACCTGGTTCCACCCTGCTGGGCTCGCACAGGGGGGCATGGCCAGGAGTGTGGGCTTCTTAGCAGACTGAGACCCCATCACAGCATTGTGGGAGGGGTCCGCTCCCAGAGGCCTGACCACCACATCACAGGGGCTCCTCGACCAGTGACAAGGATGAGAGCGGAAGCGGGTCACTGCAAGGTTCAGACCTGCTTAGGGGAGGGATCTCCAGGGAAATGAAGGGAGCAGGAGACACAACAGCAGGGCGGAGAGGGGTGATGCCTCTGGAACCTGAGCTGCAGCATTCAACAGTCTGACTCCCTGGACACACAGGCCTTGCCGCCGAGACCCAGCACCTAGGCCCTCCACCCACTCTTCATCCTCTGCACGTGGAGAAAAGCTCTGAGGCTCACCGAGGGGCAGAAAGGTGGTCTGAGTGACAGACCAAGTGTCAGAGGCAGGCACAGATGTGGCGAGACTTTGAGATGATCCGGACAGAACTGCCAAGGTCTCTGAAAAGTGGACAAGTGCAAGAACAGATGAGGAACACAAGCAGAAAGTAGGCCTAAGGAAAATTCAAAGGCTGTAGTAGAACAAGCCTCCTCCACCAGAAACAAAGAGTGTCTTCAGGGGCCTCATTAGTGCACTGGTCAGGGCCAAGGAAACAATCAGTGAACCTGAACATCCAAGTAGAAACTTCCCAAGCAGAAAATCAAAGACAAGAAAGAGCGAAAGCAGGTGGAACTGTGGGATCATCCCAAGGCTTGATACAGGCAGAGGGAACACAGGGGAGAAAGAACACAAGGAACAGCAGGAACCTCTGCTGATATTGACCTCCTCCGACAGAGGAGTGAAGATGATGATTAGAAAAGTCGACTTTTTAAGACCATGCAAGCAGGAGAAGAGTGGGTTGAAATATTGGAAGTGCCAAGAGAGCATCAGGCTGTTTTTTGTGTGTGGACAGGTCTGTTCAGTCTAGTGGGGCAAGTACCAGTCTTCAGCTCAGGAGTGTCAGCACAACAGGCCCACGGTCTGATGAACCAAGAACAGAAGCATGCAGTGACTGCTCCCAGACCAGGAGGGAATTAACCTAGAAACAGCAACAGAAAGGTAGCCAGAAGGCCCACTAGTGCATGCATGTCAAGCAGCATACTTCTAGATGGTACATGAGTCAAACAAAAAGCCTAGGACACATTCAAAAATATTTTAACTAAATTAAAATTACAGTACAAATTACCAAATCTGTGAGATTTCCAAAGAGCATTGATTACAGGAAATTTATATTGCAGTAAATGCTTATATCAGAAAAGAAGAAAGATCTAAAACAATCTAAAGTTCCACCTTAGGTAATTAGAGAAAGAAGATAAAAATCAGATTCAAAATAAGCAGAAGGAAATAAATAATATGCATCATGAGAGAAATCAGTGAAACCCAAAATAGGAAATCAATAGAGGAAATCAATGAAGCCAAAGCTTATTCTTTGAAAAGATTTTTAAAAAGATTCCTCCAGCTGCACTATCCAAGAATGAAGGAGAGAAGACACCAGGCACCAGTAGCAGAAATAAAAGAAGGACCACTGTTATCGATCTCTCGGACAGGAGAGAGAGCAGAAGATGCTGTGACCGACTCTGTGACCACAGACTTGACGACCCAGATGAAACAGAGGAATCCGTGGAAGAGAACCCGTCAACACTCAGAAGAAGCAGCAATCTGCACAGGCCCACATCTGTTAAATAAACTGAGGTAACAACAGCACTCCCAGCTGTGAGCACAGCCCAGAGGGGCTCACTGGTGAGCTGAGCCAGACATTGGAGGAGTAAGATGGCTCCTGTGCTCCTCAGGCTCTTCCAGAAGGTGGAGCAGAGGGCAGAGGGCCTAGACTTATTCTGAGGCCAGCAGCACCCTTACACCAAAACCAGAGGCATTACCAGAATGAGACACTGCAGACTGACATCTCATGAACATAGGCATGGAAGTTTTCAACAAGTTACGAGCAACTCAAATCTAACCATGTGGAAAAAAAGAATTGTATAGCAGGACCAACTTGGGTTATCCTGAGTATTCAGTGCTGGCTCCAAATTTGAAAATCCACTAAGGTCACACATCAATAGGCTACAGAAGAGGAAAGTGATCATATCAATAGCTGCATGAAAAAAACATTCGACAAAATCTGATATCATTCAGGTAAAAATCTGCTGCAAACTGGGCTTAGAGGGAAACTTGCTGATATCAATGAGGAATGCCTACAAAATGCACAGCCAGTCTGACGCTTCGGGTCCAGACACTGGGCATCCTGTCCCACAACAGAGCCAGAGCACCCGTGTTCATCACCCTGGTCCCGGCCAACACGGTCAGGTAAGGCAAGGCTCAAGGACCACAGAGGAAGGAAGAACCCTGTCTCTTTGTCAGATGACATCATTGTCTATGTAGAGATACAAAGGCCAGAACAGTTCCCCTGCACTCAGCCAGCACATGCTGCAGGGTTGCCAGTTGCAGGTTACTATATGTACACAGAACACCAGGAACAAAATTCTGAAGTTTAAAACTAAAGACACAGCATAAAATCAACTCCAAACACTAAAAGAAATTCTTAGGTATACAAGATCCATAAGCAGAAATTGCAAAGCTCTGATTAAAGTGATCAGAATCAGGATTCGTGGGTGGATATTCCTCATTCACGTATAGGAAGACTCAGTGTTGTTAAAATGTCACTCTCATACAAGGTAAGAAGCAACTCAGAATCCCAGGGAGTTATTTTGTGGTATTGACCCGGGGATGCAGTCTGTAAGGGAAGGCAGCACGGTGTGGAGAAGTGCAGAGCTGGAGGACAGGCATGCCCAGATGCTGCAGCCACCCAGTCAGTGTGGCTGGTGAGTGAACAAGGGGGTCACCAGAGCCGAGCCCAGGGTCACCCTGCAGGTACAATTCATGGCAAGAAGATGGTCTTTTCAAAAGTGTTGTTGGAATAAGTAGATGTCCACACTCATAAAAATGGCCTAGAGAATGACAGTAAGCCTTTCATCAAAACTAAACCAAATGGAGCGTAGACCTCAGCGTGAAATGCAGACCGTGAAACTTCTGGAGGCTTAGAGAGAAGAGTGACCAGATGACCTGGGCCTGGTGTGGCATTTCAGACACAGCAGCAAAGCACCATCCATGGGATGAGTTTGGTAACTAGACCTCATTAAGACAAACAAACAAAAACAACAAGAAGACTCCTGCTTGGTGAGGAATAGTGTTCAGAAATGAACTGACGGGCTGTAGGCCCAACTGGGGGAAGGTCCTTCCATATCCCTTGGCAGAAACTGAATCCACTCAGTGGCAAAAACAACTAGTGAAAAGTGGGCCCAGCCCTCAGGAGTCTCCTGCTGAAGGACATACCCCGGGGCCCATAGGCACATGGAGGGGCACCCCGGTCACCTGATGAGGAGGTGGAACAGAGCAGAGCAACAGGCTCCCTGCCGCTGGTGGCCGTGCAGTGGGATAGCCTCCCCAGGCTCTTCTGAACTAGGGGTCTGTCCTCTGAGTATCACCCACCTGCACTTCAGATCACACCTGCATAACCTGCAGAGTTATTCATGGTTATTAAAACTTGGAGCAACTGGGACCCCTGTGGGCGAGTGGCAAACTGCTGTGCCCACAGTGGAGAGGAGTCACTCTGTGTGGTCATTACACAGCACCCTGGCCAAGGCAAAGGAGCCAGGAGAGGGACGGGTGGCCCCCAGGGTGGGGATGATGGGCACAGAGGGTTTAAGGCAGTGAACCTGCCAGGCATGACACTGTGTGGTGGACACACATTGTCACACATCTGTCAGACCCACGAACTGTGCAGCGCCAAACCTTAGTGTCACCGGGGACTGCAGTTGATATGTGAGTGTTGGCTTGTTAATTATGACAGGCGTCCGACACTAGCACAAGGTGTCAGTCAGGGAGGAAGGGAACAGGGGGTGTTAGGGCATACTGGAAGTTACTGTATCTTCTGCTCAGTTTTTCTTTGACTCTAAAACTGCTTTTTTAAAAAACCAACAAAGATTAAGTAGTACTTCTCCAAGGAAGACATGCAGATGGCCAATAGGCTCTTAAAACATGCTTAACTCGGCAGCTGTTAGTGAACCAAAGTCAAACCACACAGAGATACCACTTCTCACCCACTAGGGTGCTTGCAGTAATCTTTAAAAAACTGACAATAACAAGCATTAACAAGCATTGGGAGAGTCTGAATGAATTTCAACCCTTACATTACTAGTAGGAGTGCGAAGTGCATTTACTCAATACCTTGAGGAGTCAGCACGACACCCACCAGTCACTCCTGAGTGTACACCAAGAGAGGGGACGCCTGTGTTCACACCAGCACTTGAATGCAGATGGAGCTGTGCTGCTCACAGTCTCTGAGGTGTGTGGGCAGCCCGTGTTCATCAGCCCAGAAACTGGGGACGCACGAGGCCTATCAGTGAGTGGAATGTCACCTGGCTGCGGGAGGGGGCCAGCCCAGGAGGCCTTGCGCGGTGGAAGAGCTGCATGTGCGGTGGCCCCTCTCCAGGAGACGTCCAGAGCAGAAGATGATGGGGGTCTCCGGTGGGGGATGAGAGGTGAGGACTGGTGCCTGCGGGAACAGGGCTCCTTTCTGCAGTGGTGAAATGTTCTGGAGTCGATGGTGATGGTCACACAGTTCTGTAGACAGACTGAAATCCACTTGTCACTTCAAATGAGTGACGTGTACAGCCAGTTAATGCTCTCTCCATAAAATTATCAAAAGTTCGTGGTTCATGACGTGGGTTGGTGGCCTTGATTATGACTTATTCGTCTAAGACCTTGACCTCCTTAGGGACAAGCTGCATCTCTGCTTCCTTCTGGCCCCTTCCTGAACCTTGGCAGCTGTTCCCACTTCTGATAGAGCAGAAGTGGCCAGGGGCCCAGTGCTTGCCTGCTCCTTGCCCCTTGTCCATCTGCAGAAGCTGGGAAATGACACCCTTCCTCACTGGGAGAGGTCTCCTGAAGGGCACCTGCCAACCAAGAGGACACCTGCCTCTTCTCCAAGGCAGTGGTTTTTATGTGCAAGGGGTGGGAAGCCCCACTTCAGTAGACGGCGCAAGACAGTCCTTTTTTTTTGGTAGAGTGCTTATTAAAATGGTCCATTGGATCTTGAAGATGTAGGCGTGGTTATCTGGAACAGGAGGGTCAAACACAGTTTCTGTGCCTGTGTCGGGACACCTCCCAGTACAGTGGAGTGTCTTTCTCCCCTGGGGTCCTGGGTGCCTCCGGGAACTGAGGCAGGTATTTTGTGCACTTACTTCTGAGCTGGTGCATCCTGGTGGACTATTCTAGGAGTTGTAGCAGTAGAACTGTCTATTTTTTTTTTTTTTTGGTAGAGTGCTTATTAAAATGGTCCATTGGATCTTGAAGATGTAGGCGTGGTTATCTGGAACAGGAGGGACCTGAATTCTTGGTTTGGTCACAATTCAGCCTGTATGCTATCAATAAGATGTTTCAAAATGGGGAATTTTTCCCCTAAAGTTAAAAGTTCTTTTGTAAACAGCTTACCTGTTGATATACTTGACAGAACTGGGTTTCTTTATGCATTCCAAGATGAAATCTGCTGGTCCCCAAGTCTAATAGTCTAAAATGTGGCAAGACATTGTTTTACAAAAATAAAAAATGCAGCTCCCACCCTCCCTGGTGGAATTTCTCAATTTGAATTTCTGACATCAGTTTCCTAAAGACTGATCCATCCCCATAAATCAAATGCATTTTTATGCATCAGTGATGAACCCTCCAAAAGAGAAATTAGGAAAACTCCACCATTCATAATAACCTCAAAACAAAAACAAAACAAAACCCCTGGGAATCAATCTAACAAAAGAGGTAAAAGACCCTTACATTGAAAACAACAGAAAATACACAGTTGATCAACAAATAAAGCACTAATCTCCAGGATATATAAAGAACTCAAAAAAACTTAACATCAATAAAATAAATACTTCAATCAATAAATGTGCTAAGGAACAATTGATCAACAAATATATGAAAAAAAATTTCAACTTCTCTAATAATTTGAGATATACAAATTATTTAAAGAAAGACATTGAAGAAGATCTTAAAAGATGGAAAGATCTCCCATGTTCTTGGATAAGAAGAATTAATATTGTCAAAATAGCCATACTAGCAAAAGCATTATACAGATTTAATGCAATTACAATTAAAATTCCGACATCGTTGCTCATAGAAATAGAAAAAGCAATCATGAGATTCATTTGGAAAAAATGAAACTCAGAATAGCCAAAGCAATCCTTTGCAAGAAGAGTGAAGCAGGAGGCATCACAAATACCAGACCTTAAAGTACACTACAAAGTAATAGTAAAAAACAAACAAAGAAACAAACAAAAACAAACAAAAAACGGCTTGGTAAATAGACATTAGACCAGTGGTACAGAATAGAAGATGCAGAGACAGACCCACATAAATACAGTTATCTCGTACTACTAGACAAAGGTGCCAAAAACTTACACTGGAGAAAAGATCGCCTCTTCAACAAATGGTGCTAGGAAAACTGGAGATCCATATGCAGCAAAATGAAATTAAGCTCCTGTCTCTCACCCTGCACAAAACTCAAAGTGGATCAGGTCCTAAGAATTAGTCCAGAGACCCTGCACCTAATAGAAGAAAAAGTAGGCCTAAGTCTTCATCATGTTGGATTAGGCTCCAACTTCCTGAACAAGATCCCTAAAGTGCAAGAAAAAATCAAGAATCAATAAATGGGATGGACTCAAACTAAAAATTTTCTTCTCGGCAAAAGAAGCAATGATGTGAAGAGAGAGCCTACAAAGTGGGAGAAGATTTTTACCACATGCATATCAGATAAAGCACTAATCTCCAGGATATATAAAGAACTCAAAAAACTTAACATCAATAAAATAAATATCTCAATCAATAAATGTGCTAAGGAACTGAACTTCTCAGAAGAAGACACACAATTGATCAACAAATATATGAAAAAAGTTTCAGCTTCTCTAATAATTTGAGATATGCAAATAAAAACTACTCTAAGATTTCATTTCACTCCAGTCAGAATGGCAATTATCAAGAATATAAGCAATAATAAGTGTTGGCGAGGATGTGGGGGAAGAGGTACACTCATACATTGCTGGTGGGGCTGCAAATTGGTGCAACCGCTCTGGAAAGAAGTACGGAAATTCCTTGAAAAACTTGGAATGGAACTCCCATTTGACCCACCTATCCCACTTCTTGGTTTATACCCAAAGAACTTAAAATTAGCATACTATAGTGAATCGGCCATATCAACGTTCATAGCAGCACAGTTCACAATAGCTAAACTGTGGGACCAACCTAGATGCTCTTCAGTAGATGAATGGATGAAGAAACTGTAGTATATATACACAATAGAGTATCACTCAGCACTAAAAGAGAATAAGATCATGGCATTTGCAGGTAATTATATGGACTTGGAGGATATCATGCTAAGTGAAGTCAGCCAATCTCCCCAAACCAAAGGCTAAATGTTCTCTCTGATAAGTGGATGCTGATCCCTAATGGGGGGTGGTGTGTTGGAAGAATAAAGGAACTTTGGTCAAAGGAGAAGGAGGGAGGAGGAGGGGTCATGAGGCAGGAAAGATGGTGGAATGGGACAGACATCATAATCCTAGGTCATATATGACTTAACGTGTGGTGTGATTCTACATTGTGTACCACCAGAGAAGTGCAAAGTTGTGCTCCATTTGTGTACAATGAATACAAATGTTTTCTACTGTCGTGTATAACTAATTAGAACAAATAAAAAAAATAGAAAAGACTGACCCCTAAAGGTTCTTGCTGGGACACACAGACGCTCGTGAGCTCTTCTTCCAGGGCTCCACAGAGCCAGCAAACAGGGCTGCTCCTCAGCAGCGGCTGGGAGGGGCTCAGACCTGGGCCATGGCTGCTCTCAGAGCAGAGGAGTCCAGGACTCTCAGCAGCTTCTGGACCAGCCAGCAGAGCCCCACCAAGGACATGGTGGTGGCGGGACGCTCCTCTGATGGGATCCTGGTGGCGAAACAAGGAGAACTTGAAGCCCACAGGAGTCAGCATTAACTGCCCTGGCACCCAGCAACTGGGGACAGCCTGAGGCTGAAGGGCACCTGGCACCTCAAGCCTGCGGGGGACAGTGCGTGTTCCTGCCCCAACAGTAATAGTCTGTGGTCTCATTCTTTTTCTGTCTGGTGATCTAGCTCTTGTCACATGCACCTTTTAGTGGAGGGGCTGTGGCAATTTGACAGACTCTGAAGAACGAGCCGCTGCTGGCTTCTGCAAGTCTTGCCCCTGCCCCTCACCTTGTGGCCTTTCTTATCCTCAGATATAAATAAAATAATCCTCTAGAAGTGAAAAGTCCCTCCTGCCGTCCCCTCACAGAAGGACCTGGGTTGACAGCAGCTTGATCTGAAGTGCAACATGGCCAGTCCACCCAAAGGGCCGGCTGCTTTGAGACCTGTGGGGTTCCTAAGCAAGCATGTGCCCTGAGCCAAACCCCAACGCCTGCATAATTTGTTCTGTGAATTGAACCCATGGCCTCAAGCATGCTGGCCACGTACTCTACCTCAGAGCTATGACCGCAGCCTCTGAGCTGCATTTTTAGGAAGGATTTTGACATTTCAAGATGTGATGCTTTGGCACGAGCCCCACCTAAATAGTTCGTCACTGTTGAGAGCCCTGGCGGCTCGGTTATTTTGTGCCCAGCCAGACCGCGGCACATCACACCTGAACATGAGAGATTCAGCGGGGCTGGGTGGAAGTTCCCATCAGTGATCATGGTGCGTGGATCTTACTTCTAGGGAGGAAATAGACCCAGGACTTTAAGAATTTGACCCATTGAACTGGGCTTGGAAGATAGAGAAAGTTAAGGAACAAAATGGGACCAAATAGAAAATTCAAGGTGACCAAGGAAGAAGCCAGGTGAGACAAACAGGTTGTGATGCAATAAACCATTTTAAGGTCTTTCTATTTTTGTAAAGTACAAATTCACATGTCCATCCTCAGGTGTGCTGGGGACAGGAAGCAGCAAACTCTGGTCAGCCAAACCTTGCCCTTTCTCAGTCAGTCTTTAGGAAGAACGGCAATGTGTCCGTACTGGTGTGGGAAGCAGATGCTGAAGAGGTGTGGATGGGTCACACCATTTTTCACTGGGTTATACTGACAGGGACACCCACCACGAGCTGGGCTTCAGGTTGCTGTGCCATTGCTATTCTTGTCATGCTGCAGAGCATTCTACAGGAGGACAAGTCGGTTTTATAATAAAACACATGTCCCTGTACATCAAGCCTTGTAACAAGATTGTCATGCCATGGAATATTCTACCAGGGGCAAGCCTATTTTATAATAAAACACGTGTACTTGTAAATTAATGTTCACAATAAGAATTACTGTCACACATGAGAAGTCTGCGGCATGTTCAGATCTCCGAGGAATGTAGTGGATGACTCTACCTCCGACTGGTGCCTGCAGAGCCGCTGACACTAGGTGCTCACTTGCTCTGTGCAGTCCACAGCTTGTGTGTGAAGGCTCTGTGCTGTCCTTCTGTCCATCTAGGACAGTGCTGTGTTCACCTAGTCTATTGAGTTCACCCTTGCACAATTTCTTTTTGGGATATTTCCTGGCTCATGTTTTTTGCACCCTTGTGTGTGAGTGATTTTTCCACTGAGTGTCTCTCCAGAATAAATACCTAAGCCCTCCAGTCAACCTGGTCAGTGTTTAGGACCTAACAAGGTTGTGCTGTTTTAAGAATACATGTGTCTGACCTTAATAGCCATAGTCGCTTGCAACTGGCATTTGTGCCCCTGTGGGCATCTCTCAGCTCCTCCGACTTTGGGGTCCAGCTGGCAGCCCACCCTCACTGCCTTTTCCGCACTGTTCTTCACTGGTGTTTTAGTCGGTGTGTCTGCTGCTGTGATCAGAAGACCTGATGAAAACTCTGTTAGAGGGTAAGTTTATTTGGGGCTCCTCCTTTCAGAGATCTCAGTTCATGGTCTGCTGACTCCGTAGCTTTAGGACCAAGGTAATGCAGAACATCAAGATGGGAGATTGCAGCAGAGGAGAGCAGCTCAGCAATAGGAAGGGGAGAGGGAGAGGGGGAGGGAGAGGGGGAGGGAGGGAGGGAGGGAGGGAGAGAGAGAGAGAGAGAGAGAGAGAGAGAGAGAGAGAGAGAGCTCTGCTCTGCTCGCCAGGGACCAAATATTTGTCCCAAGGGATCTACCTTCTCCAGCCACATCCTGCTTGCCCATAGGCACCAGCAGTTAACCCTGTCAGAGGATGAACATACTGATTAAGTCAAGCTTGTCATAATCCAGTCGTTTTGCCTTTGAACTTTTCTTGCATTGTCTTTCACGTGAACTTTTGGGGGACACCTCCTATCTAAGCATCACAACTTGGTAATTGCTTCACAAAGACAGGACAGGTTGTAGCTGTGTGGCTCGGTGGATTTTGAGTCTTGCTGTTTCCATAAACTCTTGCTGGGACACTTTAAATGGTCTTGTGTCATGCTTGTTCCCCAGGGTGCCCTTGAGCACAGTTTGAGAATGGTGACGCGGCGGGCTCCTTTATGTTCTCTCCCTATTGGTTAGGTCCATGATGTTGAGCATGTGCTGGATGCTGAGCTGCTGACCCAGATGGATCCAGCACAGCTATGGCCCTGGAGCTGGAAGGGAGTCTGTGGCTGCAGCCAGGTTTCAGGGCTGTGCAGGCAGGTCCACAGGGCAGTGTGGAGGGAGAGATGCCGCCAGCAGGGAGGAGCTGTGGAGCTGGTCACCTGGAAGAGTTGCTGGCCGGCCATTTATGCACCTTCTGAGGAATGTCCACTCAAGTCCTTTCCCACCTCCAGTTGGTTTTTCTGTCGAGACTTGCAGGAATTCTTTGTACGTGATCAGTAGTTCTCCTCTCAGGCCTGTGGTTTGAACATATGTCTTTCCACTCTGGGCTGTCTTCTCCTGCGGAGTTTTAATTGATCTTGGATTTAAATCCAGTGAGTCTTGATGTGTGTTTCTTCCCTGCCTTGCTGTCTACAGAAAGACTGGACACAGTGTCCTGACTCCCAAGCTCTCTGCAGGCTGTGAGGGTCCTCTTGTGTGGTTGGGGCCTGAGCCCACATGCTGTGTGCCTTCCTCCTGGTGTGTGTGGAGCACAGGAGAACATGCTCCAAAGTCGAGTGGGCCCTGGCCCTGATGCCAGTTAGCGGTGTGAGTGTGGACAGGCTCCTGAGCCCTGCTGTGCTCTGCTTCCTCACCAGGAACGGGCAGCTGCGGGGCGGACTCAGGGCCATCAGACAGGACAGCTGGCTGCATCAGTGCGTGCACACCCTCAGGACTGCGCCTGGCATGCAGGAAGCACCGAGTGCGTGCTGCCCATCTACTGTGTCTCGTTCCAACGGGCCTGAAGTGTGTCTTGGTAAACTTCTTATCCAGTTCTTTGACTGCTGCTGCTAGGAGCTGTTGAGCAGGCAGCCGAGGGTATGAATGACTGTGTGCACCTCATACCACATGGGGAATTTTAGGAAAGAGCTTATAAAGAGTTTTTAGTGAAGTGACAGAAATTGTTTATTTTGGGAGAAAAAAATAAAACCTCATGAAGAAAACCTACTGTACTACTGACAGATGAGAACGAGGGGAGGTTTAAGATGAGGATTCTTTGGTATAAAATTAAATGGTCAAGCCTGCACAATGGCACAAGCCTGTAACTCCAGTGACTCAGAAGGCTGAGGCAGGAGGATCATGAGTTCAAGGCAAACCTCAGCAACCTAATGAGAGCCTGGTTCAAAATAGATAATAAGAAAGGGCTGGGGGTAGAACTCAGTGGTGGAGCACCCACAGATTCAATCCCAGTACCACGCATGTGCACGTGCGCACGCGCGCACACACACACACACACACACACACACACACACACATTGTTCCAACAGAATTCATAGATCCTCAGGGTCTAAAGACTTAAGGAAATAATGTCTGGAACCCAGGCGGAGGTTTCGGCCTCGGTTTCTGGGAGAAAGCAGTGCCCTTTGTGGAACACCAGAGTTGGCCTGCAGCTCAGGAGGGGAGAGTGGGCAGCTGGCCCCTCTCTTGGAGCAGGGGTGGCGCCAGGCCAGACATGTAGTGACCTCGAGTATGTGGAAGGCATGGCTCATCTGGCAAGCTTCCCCTGAGTGCCCGCTGCTCATGTCTGTGCCATCCGGCCGCTAGTGCCACGTCTGTTTCTGTTCTGCCCCACACAGTGGCACCTCTAAGAGGGGGAATCTGTTTCTCTTGTGTCTCTGATTCCTTCGTGGGTTTTGCTCGGAGTAGCTGCTCAAGAAATATTTGCCAAGTGAATATACTCACTCTAATTTTCTGTTTCTGGTACCATTGTCCTTTTAAGTGGGAAGTTCTTTGGAAAATAGTGTTGTCCATTTGCAGCGTGACCCAGGGCTGGTGTTTGGTGGCCAGAGTCTTCTACTGGTTAGTCTGAGTGCACGGAGTACAAGGTCAGCGCTCAGACATTGTCGGTGTTCAGGCATTTAGGGTCAGTATGCCGGGGGAGGTGTTTTTACATTCAGAGTCCCCTGTGTCACACACATCCTCAGTATGTCACCTGACATTCCTGAGACTCGGTATCCTCACTGGTTGGCTGGGGAATTGCAAATTAGAGTTGCACAGTATGGTGCTGGCATGTGGGCCCTGCCCCTCCTGTGTCTTGCTGTTCCAGAACCCCTGCAGAGGAGAGCCAGGCCAACAGATGTTTCTGATGGCCCTTTTGGGATACGGCTATTGCTTCATGCAGTCTCCAAAGCACAGCATTTGTGCCTGCTCCTACCCCACAGCAGAAAATTGTCTGTAGGGCTCCCAGAAGTGTGCATCTCAGAACCCCCAGTGGAAACATCCCTGAACAGAGACTGAAGTCCTGAGGCTTGCCCAGTTTTGCCACCATCTGACCTTGGGCAGAGGACAGCTATGGTGAGCTGAGTCCTCAGGGTGAAGTGAGGTGGCTGATCAGATGCTGGAGCCTGACATGCTTATCCTTGTGAAACCCCAGGGTGCCTGGCTTCATTTGCACTCAGTTAACCAAAGCATCTCAGGATCCAACAAATGCCCTCAATCCTGGCAGGACCTTGGAGGGGACCATCAGTGAGGGCAGTTTCTTGTCACCCAGGCTCAGGAGCAAAGCACATGACCCCTGGCACATGCTGCCTGCCTCAGGGACTAAGTGTGATAGATGACATGTACGTGGGCCTAATGAGCCACCATTGCATCAGGTTTGTGTCTTAGGTCACTGAGTGTCTTCCCTGTAAGTGACCGATAAAGCTGGTAAATGAGAGCAGCATGCACAAATGCACCTGCTGCTTCCCAGGCACGGTCACCTGTGATCATCTTAACAGCAAAGAGCAGCTGGTAGGCTGTCTCTCAACACAAGTGCTTCCTGTTTCTGTTTGTCTAAGTGTGCGAGCTTAAGCAGAACAGGTGCTAAATGTTTCAGACCTACTTCCAAATAAATCTTAAGAGGAAAGCAAAGCAAATATTTGCAAAGCACTTTATAGTTTGAAAGTGTTTCCACATATTTGGGTCTTGATAGCATGTGTGCCAGAGCTGGCCTCATGTCCTACTGGTCTCAGGCTGAGCCACACTGTGTGGGTCACGGGTGACAGCAGAAGAGATCTCTTAGGGGCTCAAGGTCGGAGCCTGCTGCGACCCTCACTCTGTGCTGCATGGCTGGTGTCCTCCCAGGCTTTGCAGGGTTGATGGCTGGCTCAGGGATGAATGGGTCTGGACATCATGCCTAGGCTCTGCCTAAGACCCTGTGGACAAGTTTCTTCTCTCCCAGAACCTTCGATTCTGTAACTGGGAAACAGCAGCCTGTCAGGACTCAGTGGAACAGACTCTCCCTCTTCCCCAGGGGTTGCAACCCAGGGGGATAAGTGGAGAAAGAACCTTAGAGATAGAGGTGCTCATGTTTTGAAGGAGAGCAGAGAAGTTAAATATAGAGATGTAAGCTTTCTTATGTTTTGACAAATGAAATCTAAAAAGTCCAACCCGTTTTGAGGAGGGAGCACCCATGAAGGCAGAATATCTCACCTTTGTTAATGACCTTAAAAATGGTGTTTGGCAGCAGAAAATGTTAAAGGTCATCTTGTCTCTGGCCTTTGGATGCTCTTGTTCCCCTGTGTCCCTGGTTGGGGGGTATATGTTCTTCATGGACAAGGACCATGACAGGCACCCCATCTGCTCCTGGAGAAACCCCTTCTGGTATTTTTCTCTCTGAGAAAAACCCCAAAGAAGAGGCTTCTCGGGAGACAGAGGCTGCTGGGGGTCAGGGAAGGAGCCCTGGAGCCCCAGCACTCTGCCCCGCGTGCACAGGGGCACGTTGCCGAGGGGCCTCCTAAGCTGCCTGGCTCGAGGGTTGTCTGCAGGAGTGTGAAACCAAAGCAGACTGAGCCCATGTGCCAGGAGTCGGGGCTCTGTCTCCAAGCTCGCTGTTCAGCCAGCCATGCTGCCAAGCTGGTCTGGAGAAGGCCGAAGGAGGGCACGAGACCCGGGAATACACCTGGCACCACCACCTGCTGATGGTGACAGGTGTCCGTAGTGTGCCCTTGTACAACCTGCAGGATCCACAGGAGGCAGCTTGCCGTGATGTAGCCAGGGAGTGGTGAGGTCAGTTCACGTTGTGATTTTTTCTGTGGAACCAAGCCATGTCCCTATCCTTTCCTGTTGTTCCAGACGCCTCTCTGCCATTCCTCCTCCTTAGAGGCTCCGGTCCGAGGCTGGTCTGTAATAGGTGCCTGCCCTGGAGGGACCACCAGGGTGCAGAGGGCTCAGGATGAGCTGGTCCTTCCTGCTGGGGGTCTGCGGCCCTGGGGTGGTCCACCCTCCCAGTGTTTTCTGAGGTTGGGGAGGTGTGTGAGGAGCCAGGCTCCTGGGTCTGGTTTCATGTCTGCAGGGGCCAGTTAAGGGGTATGGTAGCTCCCGCAGCCCGACTTCCTGTGGACGGTCCGATCACTCCATGGTGGGGAGTCAAACCACAGCATCCCTGAAGACCCTGGACTCCCAGAGCCCATTTTCCAGTGCTTCTGGTTGAACTCTCACTTCTGTGGTTGCCCTGGAAACGCAGGAAGCAAACAGGATGGTTACTCATGCTGGCCCACGCAGCTTGTGGGGTTGTGCTGCTGCCCTGAATTCTGGACTCGGTGCTCTGTGAGGTGCAGGGCAGTCGGTCCAGGTGGGTGGTGAGCCTAGGAGCACACCTGCTGCTGCTGTGGCTGGCGGCACCTCAGGGCTCTGCTCCACCTGGTGTCCTTCAACTACAATGAGGAGATGCCGAGAATCATTGTCTCACTTCTCAGTTCTTCAGTGGGAGTCTCTGCTTCCCATGTGTTGTCTACAGAGAACTGAGGGTATCTTAAGGGACTGGGTGCTTCTCTGGAAAAACTTCCGTGGCCCTGGCCGTGGCTTCCAGGTCATGGGCTCTTTTCACACGCGCTGGCTCTGACTCAGAGCTCTGTGAGTGACTTTCCCGTGGTCTTCACAGTCCCACACGCTGGCACGTTACCCACGTGGCTCTCACATGGAAGGCACCCCCCAACATCCCTGTCTGCCAGTGCCATTCAGTATCCAAACCAGGGAAGAGGTCCCCAGCCTCCCTCAGATGCAAAACAGAATTTCGTAGATATGTACATTTAAAGTGCAGATGGATTTTAGCTTCAGGTCACAGATCTGGAAGAAGCAGTGTCTGTAAGCAGAAGCCCTGAGAGTCTCTTGGCAAAGTGGAGGTTCTCATTCTTTTCTCCAGGGTTCTGGCTCATGCTTGGCCTTACGTTCTTTTCCCCTGAACTATTCGTTAGCTGGCTGACTCAGTTCATTAGCTGTGCACTTCGTAGGAAGGACAGGAAGCGTGATTCCTCCTTCTTGGTTTTGCATTTCTCCGGCAGCCGCTGGTGCCTCTGTTGCTTTAGTGTGGCGTGGCCTCTCCTTACCTGCCACATGGATGCCAGGGCATGCAGACTCTGCTCTCCTGGGTCCCAGTCCCTGAGTGCCAGGCCGCACAGGGCTCACTCCCTGCCTGCACCCCACCACAGGGACTGCATACTTTTGAGGTGCTGTGGCTTCTATGCTGCGCCTCTTTTCCAGTGGCTTCGCGGGCTGGTGCTCCTGTCTCCTCCAGGCCCTGTGGGGGGAACCCCACCCTGCGGTCCCAGGTCAGGTCCCAGGGTGGCCCTGCGTTCCTCGTTCTTGTGACCATCGGCTTTGCTGTCACCTCTGAAGCAGCTTCCTATTGATGTCCTTCAGGTGTGGCCTCAGCTCGTGCTCCCGAGAGCTTGTTTCTGGCTGTCTGAGGTGGGAGGCAGCTCATTCTAGACGCGGACGCTGGCCTCTGCCTGACACCACACGTGCTTCCGTGGCACCGTGGGCCCCCCCCCAGGCCTGGACCGTTGCCCCCGCCCACCTGCTGGCAGGCTCAGGGTGCACCCTCTTTCCCTGGTCCGGGCTCTCTCCATCGATCCTCACTGCTGTCTTCTCTCCCTCCGCTGAACTCTGCTCTCCCAGCTCCACGGCTGTCGCTGAGCCACTACTCATTTCTGACACCCAATGCCCCTGCGTTTCTGCACCTGTTTTTTCTGTTTTTTCTGCCCCCACATGCCCACCAGTGGCTTCCTGTCTCCACCCCTGGGCTTCTCTCTGAGCTCCTGGAATTACATGAGGGCCGGGCCCTCCGTGGTGGCTTTCTTACTCATCGTGACGTCCCATTGTGGAGTGAAGACCTTGCAGGGAGCAGAGGCTAGCCGGTGAGCTTCCCCTACCAGGGACATGGGGAAGCAACAGGTGGCCTGCGAGACTGCCCTCAGAGTGTCCAGATGAGTTTAACTGTTTGAGGGGTGAGTCAAATTTGGTTAATCATAAGAAAAGGGTGACGTTGTCTTGGCATTCTGGGATTCAGAATAAAGGCTTGCCAGGTCCCAGCTCACCCACGGCAGAGCAGTGCTGCGGGAGGTCTCATGCCAGCGAGCTGTTCTTGTGATGTAAAAGTTACGTTTTTATCTGTAGCCCTTCTATTCTCACACTTTTTACAATGAGAATTACTATTTTCGTGCAAGGAACTAAGGCTTTCAAGTGTGGCGTAATGCACATTAAGGATGCACTTAAGTTTCCCAGAATCTCTGCAGGCCCCTCTCTGTGGGCCCTTCCTGCCCCTTGCTGACCCAGGTGCCTGCGAGCATTACCCCAGCTCATCTCTACAGGTGAATTCTGTCTATCGCCAAACTTCAGCACCCTGGGCCACCGAGCTCCTGGGCTCACTCTCTCTCCTGTGGCCCATGGTGTAGCTCCTCCTTTCACTGTTGGGGGTGTCCCCATTTTCCTGCTGCATCTGACACTGGCCATCTGGGTGCCCGTGTTCTGCAGCCCCTGGGAGCCAGTCTTCCCAGGCCTTTGTATGAAGTCACTGGGCCCCAGCCTCACGCTGAGCACCTGCTCTCTGCCTCCTGCTGCAGGAATCCCCACGCCTGGTGTTTTGGAGCTGTCTGCTCAGGTGGTCCTCTCCCATTGCTGGTGCCCTTAGGCAGCCCTTCTGCTTTGCCACCTTCTCCTTGGAAGACTCTGAAACCTGTCCAGGAAGGTATAGGACATGCTTGTCTCTCAGGCACATCTGTGTGTTAACTATGATTGACTCAAATGCCAACCTCTGAGCCTAGGGGACCCAGGCCAGTTAGCCTTTCTTGGCTTTGGCTTTGGGGGAAGGGCCATCGTACTGCTGGTGATGACCCGGTACGGTCGCTCTTCATCCTGACTGCACAGAGAGCAGGCTTTGGGCAGCTCGAGCTCCAGGAACTTTCTTTTGGTGTCTGGCTATGGAGTGGAGTTGGAGTGGAGAACAAAGCCTGTCTGTTAGCCCTTTATATCCCAGTTCTAGCAGTGCACTTGAGCTCCGCAGGAGTCGCCTCGGCTGCACAGCCATGGTTTCAGGACAGACTGGTGTCTTTGTGCTAGCAATCACCATTGTCTGCAGTGCCATTTGTTATTGTTTTAGGCGAGTTGTGGGAAGTCAGCAGGAGTTATTTTGACTCAGGTCTCCCTCTAACAATGTCTACTGATAGTTGTCTTGGAGAGATTTCCAAGAACCAGAGCCCCAAGAATAGCAGTCTCTTGTGCTCCTCTAAGTCTACTCCTCCGCTACCCAAGGATTTTACGTGGATGCATCTCAGTCAGCATGGTGTACTTCTTAGGAGACTCATGTCTATCACCCAGTGATGCTGGAGCTAGGGGACTGTGCATCATCGCCAAGTGATGCTGGGGTGCTGGGAGACTGCCATCACCTAGGGATGCTGGGCTACTGGGGGACTGTGCATCATCACTTAGTGATGCTGGGGTGTTGGAAAATGCACAGTCATCACCTGGGGATGTAGGGTGCTGAGGGGCTGTGCATCATTACCAGGTGATGCTGAGGGACTTTGCATCGTCACTTGGAATGCTGGAGTGGTAGGAAACTATGTCATCACCTGATGATGCCATGGTGCTAGGGACTGCACAGTGATCACCTGGTAGTGCTGGGGGACTGTACTTCATCACTTGATGATGATGCTGGGGTACTGGGGACTGTGTGTCATCAGCTGGTGATGCTGAGGCTGGGGAACTGTGCATTGTCACCTGGTGATGCTGGGTGCTGGGGGACTATGTATCATCACCTTATGATGCTGCAGTGCTGGAAGACTGCACAATTGTCACCCAGCACTGCTGGGTATTGGAGGAGCCACACTTGGTAAAGCAAGTTCCTAAAGTGTGATTCAAGTTGTATGTGACAGCCGACTCAGGAAGTCATCTGTTTCCGTTTGTAGACTACCAGTGTGTTCCACATTTGAGTGCGTCTGGCTTTAATGATTTGGGAAACAGAATGTCTAAACCAAATCAGGAGAGTCAGTGAAGCTGGTTTCCCATGGTGTGGCACCTGCTTGGTAGCTGGAATTGATATCTAGAAACCTTCTCTCCCAGATCCTAAAGTAAATTCTATTGCCATTCTGTTCAGTATAGCAACCTCAAAGACTGAAGGCGATTTAGTAAATGGGAGAGGATGTTTTTATTTGGGCAATGTGAAAAAATTAGATTTTAATAGGTGGACATGGTAGCACACACCTTTAATCCCAGCAGTTCAGATGGCTAAGACAGGAGGATCACAAGTTTGATCACAAGTTTGCCAGCCTCAGCGATTTAGTGAGACCCTCTCTCAAAATAAAAAATGAAAAGGGTGGGGATACAGCTCAGAGGTAAAATGCTCTGGGTTCAACGCCCAGTACCCAAAAAAAAAAAAAATTAGATTCTAATATTTAAAACACCATTTGGTTCCATTCCCAGGTTCCAAGGAATCTCCATTCTGCTTTCCATATTGGCTGCACCAATTTGCAGTCCCACCAGCAGTGTGTGAGTGTGCCTTTTCCCCCACATCCTCGCCAACACTTATTGTTGTTTGTGTTCTTAATAGCTGCCATTCTGACTGGAGTGAGATAAAATCTTAGAGTGGTTTTGATTTGCATTTCTCTAACTGCTAGAGATGATGAGCATTTTTTCATATTCTTGTTGATTGATTGTATATCCTCTTCTGAGAAGTGTCTGTTCAGGTCCTTGACCCATTTATTGATTGGGTTGTTTGTTTTTTTCAGTGCTTAGCTTTTTGAGTTCTTTATATATCCTAGAGACTAGTGCTCTATCTGATGTGTGAGGGGTAAAAATTTGCTCCCAGGATATAGGTTTTCTGTTCACCTCACAGATTGTTTCTTTTGCTGAGAAGAAACTTTTTAGTTTGATTCTTGGTTTTAATTCTTGTGCTATAGGAGTCTTATTAAAGAAGTTGGGGCCTAATCCCACATGATGAATATTAGGCCTACTGTTTCTTCTATTAGACACAGAGTCTCTGGTTTAATTCCTAGGTCCTTGATCCATTTTGAGTTAAGTTTTATGCAGAGTGAGAGATAGGGGTTTAATTTCATTTTGTTGCATATGGATTTCCAGTTTTCGCAGCACCATTTGTTGAAGATGCTATCCTTTCTCCAGTGTATGTTTTTGGCACCTTTGTCTAATATAAGATAATTTTAATTTTGTGGGTTAGTCTCTGTGTCCTTTATTCTATACCATTGGTCTACCAGTCTGTTGTGGTGCCAAATACCATGCTGTGTTTGTTACTATTGTTCTGTAGTATAGTTTAATGTCTGGTATAGTGATGCCACCTGCTTCATTCTTATTATTCTGGGTCTCTTATTTTTCCAGATGAATTTAATGATTGCTTTTTCTATTTCTATAAGGAATGCCATTGGGATTTTGATCGGAATTGCATTAAATCTGTATAGTGCTTTTGGTAGTGTGGTCATTTTGATAATATTAATTCTGCCTATCCAAGAGGAAGGTAGATCTTTCCATCTTCTAAGATCTTCTTTGATTTCTTTCCTTAGGGTTCTGTAGTTTTCATTGTATAGATCTTTCACCTCTTTTTTTTTAAAGTTGATTCCCATGTATTTTATTTTTATTTTTTGAGGTTATTGTAAATGGGGTAGTTTTTCTCATTTCTTTCTCAGAGGATTTTTCACTGATATACAGAAATGCCTTTGTTTTGTGGGTGACCATTTGACCCAGCTATCCCACTCCTCAGTCTAACCCAAAGGACTTAAAATCAGCATACTACAGGGACACAGCCACATCAATGTTTATAGCAGCACAATTCACAATAGCTAGACTGTGGAACCAGCTTAGATGCCCTTTAGTAGATGAATGGATAAAAAATGTGGCATATAAACATATGGAATTTTACTCAGCAATAAAAGAGAATAAAATCATGGCATTTGCAGGTGAATGGATGGAGTTGGAGAAGATAATGATAAGTGAAGTTAGCCAATCCCCCCCCCAAAACAAATGCCAATTGTTTTCTCTGACATAAGGAGGCTAATTCATAGTGGGGTAGGGAGGGGGAGCATGGGAGGAATAGATGAACCTAGATCGGGCAGAGGGGTGGGAGGGGAAGGGAGAAGGGCAGTGCGTTAGCAAGGGTGGTGTGATGTGATAGTCATCATTATCCAGAGTACATGTATGAAGACATGAATTGGTGTCAACATACTTTATATACAACCAGAGATATGGAAAATTGTGCTGCTTTTGTGTAATAAGAATTGTAATGCATTCCGCTGTCGTTTATTTTTTTAAAAAATCAATAGAGAAATAACTGAAAATAAAATACCACTTGGTAGAAGTGGGTCACACTTATATGAAGTTCTCTGGTTTTTGTAAATTTTTTTTTACTTTAAGAAGTTAAAATCTAACTGTAGTTATTTTATCAGAGCATTTCCTGTTGGATATCAATGAGATTTCGTAGTTTTGCTACTGAATATTTCGTTTGTGGATGGTCTTTCTGATTGACAATATTGATATTCCCTATAACTGAAACCAAGCCCCACTCTTCTTAGTTTAATAGTTGTTGTTGTTGTTGTTGTTGTTGTTGTTAGTTTGCATGGGCAGATCTTACTGTTTCCACCAGGTACACCAGCTGTCTGAACCGCACTGCTGCCCAGGCCTGGCCTCCTCTGTGTGAGCTGCAGGAGTGCTCCTCCCCGGAGGTAGAGGCACTGTGGAAGGCGGGAAGGCGGGGGCTTCTGCATCCTGGGTGCACCCCACTGGCTACTCAGACATGGCTATTCGCATAGGGCAAGAGGGTGGTTCTGCTGACTTGGGCCTCCCTGGTCCGTGATACCCTTTATTGGGGTGGTATTATTGTAGGGACAGACGAGGCAAGGCACTGAAGGCAGCAGGAAATCCAAAGTACATGTATGAAGTTTATTTGGCTGCAGCCAGGCTCAGGGCACAGCTTTTGCTGTAATGAATCAATCCCCTGACCCCGAGTTTAGGTAGTTTCAGGGTTTTATACCCAGCATGTAGGGGAGGGGCTCAGAAGTTCACAGTCTGCAGAAGTTCACATAAAAGCAGCTTTTTCTTTCACTGTTCTGGGCAAGTTAACCCTTCAAGGACAGCACCTGAGAAGGGGAGAGCTTCTTCTCCCCTCTCTTTCCTCCCCCTGCCAGCTGTTACCATGGAGCCCAATTGGTAAGTTTGCTTATTTTAGAAAGGTAGACATCCCTGTGAAGCCCAGCTCAGGGCCAGAGGCCTGGTTCACACATTTCTACAAACTACTATAGTGGATACATGTTTGTGAAAAACTGGTCAGGGGGTGTCCAGCACCTGGAGTGCTGGTTTCTTTCCAGCCAGTGGCCAAGTAAAACAGGGCAACATGAAATTGGAAGTTTACCTACACTGAACTTTTTTGTAGAGACTCTGTGGCTGACGGTCCTAAAATCAGCCGTGGTGAAGATTTCTGGAGAAGCCCTTTAAGACTTGTCTGTGGAGAAAGGGGGTGCACTTCAGTATCAGCACAAGTAGAAATGCCTATCAAGCTGTGCATGTGTCTCCCTGGAGGGTCAGTGCTTCAGGTGTGGACGATACAGATTCCTAAGGAAGAGAGGAAATCTCCTTTCTCTGGCTGTCATCCAGGGACCCACAGGAACCCCTGCCCTTCCCTTTGTGTACTGGCCTTGGACAGAAGAGGGCAAGCCCACTATTAGTTACCTGGCACCAGACTCGGGAAGAACCAGCCACATAATCACTGAGGACAGTTTCTTGAACTGTGTCCTGAGGTCTCCAGGCCCCAGGGACCCCTAGTCTTGCTCCAGGCCAGCGGAGCTCTAGTAGGAGGGAAGAGCGTCTCTGGCAGCATCAAGTCTTCCTGGCCAGCAGCTTCTGTTGTCCCCCGGGTACAGGTGGAGGCTGTGAGCCCTCCTCTAGAACCTGTGCTTGCCTTTGGGGTCACTGATGTTTGCTTGGAGACCAGAGGTCTTGGGTCCAGGTGTCACTTGGGGAACACAGGGTCTGACTGCCGGATGGGCCCCTGCTTCTGCAGCGGTGCTCTGACCAGTGCTGCAAGACTGCTGTCTGGAGCCTGTGGCTGCTCACCAAGGCTGTAGCTGGGGTGGAGAGTGCAGAGCACGGCTCGCACCCTAAGCTAAGGTGGCTGGTGGTGAGATGCCTTCTCTGCGTGAATTCCCAACTGAGAGAAAGGTTAAACCTTGTTACCTATAGAGATCCCAAAGGTGGGTCTTTGCAGGAGGTAAAGGTACTTCAGAGTCTTCTGAAAAGAACCTACTCTAGCGTCCTCCAAGGAAGGCTGGGATGCAGCCCAGCGGTAGGGCACTTGCCTCGTGTGCTCAAGGGCCTTGGTTCATTCCCCAGCACTGCACAAAAATAAAAGCATCCTGAGGATGCGGATGGCTGAGTCCAGGGAACCCTCAGGTGGCTGTGCCTGCTGTTGTAGTGTTCAGTTTCCAGCCTGGGTTGTTGATGGTCAGAGCAATTTGTAGTGAAATGAAGAAAACCCAAGGGTTAGGGTTAAGTGCCCTTGGCAGAGGTCTACCTGGACATCAATGTGGCTGGTTTTACACCATTCCCAGAGTTTCTCTGTGGAACTGTCACAGACCTGGAATCTACCTGAGGGTAACAGGGCTTCCTGTGCACCAGGATCATGATCCAATCACCATCTGCAGCATTCTCAGCAGAGGGGGACAGCACATGATGGACCAGTGGACGTGTATGCCTCATGGACGGGTTAACTTGGAACACGCGTCAGGACGCGGATTTGTAGACTCCAGTTTTGTGAAAGGTCCTTTGCTACTGACTGGCTCAGAGTCCATGTCAGCTCTGCTTGGAAGTATGCTTTTAGACTTCATGTTTTAGCCTGAAAAATCATTTCCTATCAATTTACATGATAAATGGATCAAAATGTTCATATAACTCATTAGAAAAAAATTTTAATTTACAAATGCTGTTTAAATATTTAGAACATTTGAATGGTTTTACTTGATGTTTTCCCTTTTTATTATCAAATCACCTGATTTTCAGTGAAAAGCAATATAGATTATAAGACACTGAGCCAGTACAGAAACCACCCTGTGCATAGCTCAGTGGTCACAAGTATGCTGGAAAATGCTGGCCAGCTGTGGTGTGCACCTGTGTAAGGGAGCATTTGGTTTATTGGATTTTCATATGATGAATAAGTTGATGACACAGGAAAGTCAGTCCTGTGCCTCACATGAATGCTTCTCCATCCCAGTAGATACAGTGCCTTAAAAAGCCGAAGCATAAAAGGAGAGAAAATTTAAAACTCAGAGTTCCATTCTTACATTTCTCCTGGGTTTTACTCTCTACCTCAAAAATTTAAGTAAATGTGTGCATACACACATGCACACAAACACACACATACACAGACACGGGCACACATACATGCACATGTGCAGGCACATAACACACATTTGTGTATGCATGTGTGCACGCATATGCACATACATACAGATCTATATATACATGCACATGTGTAAACATGAATATATACCGAAACACATGTATACACATGCAAATGCACACACACACTAACACATGCACACATGTACCTATGTGCGTGTTCACTCATGTACACACATGCATGTATACAGATGTGCATAAAACACGTGCACACGTGCTTGTATGTGAGTGCAGGCCAGGGGTTGCTGGTCTGCAGCAGAGAGCCCAGCCCTGCAAAAGCTGGTTGCTTATTTCCATCAGCTACCTCAGACCTGTCCTCTCATGTGGCTTTTCCATGTGACTTCTTTATTTTAATTGGTTAATTTTATCATTAAGTGGCTCTTTTCAACATGGCCAGGGGCGTTCATTTAAGGATTTGTTTTTGAACTTTTATGCTTATGGAAACGGGGCTTCTTTTGAATCCTGGGTTCATACTCATTCTTTCCTTGGGGCTCTGGGCATGCGGTTCCCTGGTCTTTGCTGTGATTCTCCTGAATGGGGACGGTGCAGGGCACGTGGTGTGGCATTTCCAGAGACCTGGGGCTTAATGACTGGGCCTGGGGGCTGGGCTGGGTCCCCAGGGCCTCTGGGTGGGTGGTGCCTCCCTGATGGGTGGCTTTTGGCGGAATGTGCTTGAGCCAGCCTCATCTTCAGGGCTTCTTGGTGCCAGTCGTCTCTGCAAACTGAGTGTGTCCTCAGAGGTGACCTCAGTCTCTCCTGCCAGTGCCTCTGGTCCCGTCCTGGGTGCTGCCTGCCTCCACTTGCTGTGCCTCCCTCCTGTGTGCTGCTTCCCTGGTCTTGTCGTCCTCTGAACGCCCTGGGGTCTCCTCCAGTGGCTGGTCAAGTCTTCGCCCACGTGTGGTGTGGCAGCGCCTGGCCGCACATTTTCTGAGCTGCCGTGACGGCTGTGGACATCTTCCTCTGCAGTTTCCTTCCTCCTCCCTCCTCATGCCTTTGACCCTGCTCCGCTTGAGCGGGCTCTCTGGAGACGGCAGGCGTGCGGGGGATGGTTGTCCCTGTCCTGTGACACGGGGTCCTGAGTGGATGTCGGCAGGCATGTTCCGCCAACTTGTCGCTGTGTTTTGGTCACCCAGATGTCCTGCTGCTGCGTCTCCTCTTGTTTGTGCTTCTCTGATCTCTCTGTGAGCTGCAGGGTGGAATTCCTTCTCCCTGGGTTCTGGGTGGCCGTGATGTCCACCTGTCTGTCCACTTCTCTCCAGGTACTGTGTGTGACTGTGATGTCCACCTGTCTGTCCACTTCTCTGCAGGTACTTCTGGGTGGCCCAGCAGAGCTGGCGGTACCACAGTCTCCACCCCCAGGTCAACGGTTGTTCACGAACAAATGTCCTTCGCTGGTCACTTACCACTGTGGACTTTGGGGAGGGTGGTTTCAGTGTTCCCTTCATTCTGTGGTGACCACAAGAGGGGTGCCCCACCTGGGCCTCTCTTGGCTCTCTCTGGAACCCAGTGACAGGGCTGCACTTCCTTCAGCAGCCTGGAGAGCACTTTCCAGCCAATCCTTTGATGAAATCTTCACGTTGAACTTTCTCACACTTTTCATGCAGAAAGGTATTTTTGGAAATAAAACATTTATTGGTCACAGAAACCGCCTTTGATTATAAAGTCCTCTTTACATATGAAATGTTGAGTAGGCCACGGGTTCTGGAGCCAGTGACCAAGATGCCAGAGAAGACCAGAGGCGCTCTCCAGTACAGAACCGAGTGTGTGCTCGCCTGCCTCAGCCGCAGTGTTCGGGCAGCACCAAGCCCTGCAGGCCCTGAGACTCCTGAGCGTGACAGTTGAACTTTCCTTTTGCTGCTTTGCTCCGGAGTGAACACAAGTCTGCATTCTCCCCAGGTCCCAGGCCTGTCTCAAGCTGAAGAAGCAATGACAAAGCCCCGTGATTCACAGCTGACCTACGGGCTGTGGGAGGTGATGCCAGTGCCCCTGGGCTCAGATGGGGCTGTGTGGGAGATGGGCACTGACTTTTTTTTTATGTCCCTAATGTTTATTGGTCCCCTCTGTGCCTTCACCCAGTTGGATGAAAAGGGGTCACTATTAACCAGATCCCAGGTAGGGGACGAGAACGTGGAGAGCCTTGGCCTAGTTGACCAGCCCTCCCCCATACTCTGGAGTTTGGAAGGGACAGGTCCTGCCTTTCCTGGGTCAGCCCAGAGCACCCAGGTAGGGGCACAGATGGAATCCAAGGACACAGGCTAGTTGTGCTTGGGAAAATATTCCTGGCTGTCCTCCACGGGGGGCTGGAGTGTTCACTGCCAGACTTGCAGCCAGGGGGACAGACTTTCCCCAGGCTCATCCGGGCACTGAGGCCTGGACTGGCCACGAAGCCTCGTCCACAGAGCGCCCCACGGGCAGATCACTGACAGTGACCTGGCGCAGGACTCCCTTGCCATCAGTGACCACGAGGCCCCTGTAGGCCATGCCCTCATCACCTTTCAGCACACCATGATTATGGGACAAGCTTCTGGTCACATCAGCAAGCAGGGGGGTATTCAGGGGGCCCAAGCCTCCCTGCTTCCACGGGGGGTTGATCCAGGCCAAGTGGGAGACACCCAGCCCCTGGCAGCCCAGCTTGCTCAGTCCTCAGCATGTTCACTGAGTGATGATCTCTGTGGGGCACACCAAAGTGAAGTCCAGTGGGTGGAAGAAGAGGACCATGCACTGCCCTCTGTCGCCAGAGAGCTCCACCTCCTGGAGGTCAAGGCGGGCTTTCTAATGTGCGTGTGGCCAGGGGCTGAGACTGCATATGCAAGAGACAGTCACCTTGAGGAACAAACGCGCCCACTCGAGCTCTCAAAGCCAAGTGTGTGTGAGTGTCCCTCGTGCTTAGACGCGTGAGCCAAGTGCCCGAGCTCTGGTGGGTGTACCGTTCCCGTGCCATGAGTCACAAGGCTCTGGCCACGTTCCAGGGACCCTGCTGAGCCCGTACCTGAGCCTCAAGCCCCATCCATCTAAGCCGATGCCCTTGTCCCTTGTAGATACAAGCCCCAGGAATGGTAGATGAGGTGGTGGTTGAGGGGTATTGTGACGGTTTAGTAAGAGGTGTCCCCAAAACTTATGCGTGAAATGATGCAAGAATTTTCAGAAGTGAGATGATTAGATCATGACCTCATCAGTGGATCATTCACTGCTAAGGATCACCTGGTGGTGACTGTAGGCAGATGGGGTGTGGCTGGAGGAGGTAGGTCTCTGGGGCCATCCCTTTGGGGTTTGTGTCTTGTCCTGGCGAGCAGCACTGTCTCTCTGCTTCCTAGTGCCATGTCCGGAGCTGCTCTCCTCTGCCTTTCCTCTAAGGGAAAGAACATTCTCTACCTACGACGTTCTGCCTCATCTGAAGCCCAGAGCCATGGGCTGGCAGCCATCTCTGGACTGAGACCTCTGAAACCACAAGCCTCTCCTATGTGGTTCTTGTTGGGTCTTCTGGTCAGAGCAGTGAAAAGGCCTCCACACAGGTGCAGGGTGAGGCCAGCCCTGGCACCTGGCTGGTCAGGCCCCAGGCTCCTCAGTTGTCACTGTGATGGTCCCAGACCATGCCATCCAGACAGGATCTCTCCGGCTGGCATTCAAAGAAGGTTTCATCGTGGTCCTTTGGCCTCGTTGGTAATTGGAGGGGGAGAGAGCTTGTTGAGATAGCCCTATTAAACTCTCTTAACTAGATGCACGCTGAGAAAATTGTGTGCAAGAAATGAACAATTCACTATTAAAAGAGAGCCAGCTTTGAAAGGGGCCTGGATTCTAGTAGGAAAACCTTCAGTGTGACCTTCCTCAGCGGACTCACGGATGATCCACACAGCACTGAGCTGATCCCCGGAGTCACAGTGGGTCTCCCTTCCTGGGCTAGGTGCCGAGGCCTATGGGTGACTGTGATATGGGACATGGAGCCTGGGCCCAGTGACCAGGACATGGCCCAAAGTCCTACGTCAGTTCCCATCTCTGAAAGGGACAGGAAAGAAGGGATGAGAGACATGAGGAGCGGCCACCTGGCTGAGGGGCAGGAGGGCCTGAGGGCTGGTGAACTGGCAGCCAGGTGGAGTCGGACATGGTCCTGGGTGGGGACGGGCCTTTCCTATGTGCAGGGCCTGGTGCAGGAGGAGGCTGTGCACCCCTTGTCTGAAGAGCTATGACGGGCCATCAAGTCAGCCACTGTTCAGTGACAGGCCTTCCGCACCCCACTGTGACAAAGGCCCTTTGCTAGCCTGTGATGCGGGCATCTCGCTGATGTCTGAGCCCCAGGGTGGTGTTCTGGCATGGAACCTGGCACGGGTGGGCTGCAAGGCACCAGCAGGGGCTTCTCTTTCCATCTGCGCTGGCCTCATCCAAATGGCAACCTGTTTCCTATGGGTGCCCAGCCCACATTCACACTCCCCTGTCCCCTCCCTGGCCTGTGCCTCCAGGCCAGGGCTCTGGAGGGACTTCCCAAAGGCAGTCTCAGGGCTTCCAGGCCACCCCTCACGTGATGGTGGCTGAGGGCCTATCATCAGGACACACACATGTTGCACGAGTGAACCTCCAGTCGCAGGGACAGCGCTGCCCTCTATGGCTCCTGCAGCCGAGGCCCTCCACAGCTCACGTTTGGAGCCACTGTCACTGGCAGTGTGAAGTGGGCCATCTCTGGCTTATGTGACACATCCTGGCCCCGGTTCCCACAGGGGCCTCTCAGGGCTCCTCCGCGTGGGGTGCAGGGCTCTGGCTGCAGTGTCCTCGTGCAGAGTGGCAGGTGGGAGCGCCTGGCTGAGCACTTCTCGGGCGTCTGTGCCCTGCCCACTGCTGCATGACAGACCTTCTGGACATCTGATATGGAGCGACCCTCTTCACCAGCACCTCCACTGTGCAGGGTCAGCTGGGCTGCATAGTGTCCTGGCCACTGCTCCCGGGGTGTCTGGCGGTTCCTGGAGGTCTGGGGCCCCCCCCCGAGGGCTCCAGCGTCACGGTGCACACGGGTCACCTGAGGCGGTGGGGGTAGTTGTTGGGTCGCTCTCACTCGTGTCAAGTGAAGCCTTTTGCTCTGCGTGCTGCCTGGTCACAGGTCCCTGCCTGGTCTTCTTGTCTTGTGCTACCTCCCCTCCTTCACACCATTGCTTCATCCCCACGATGGCGCCCGGCACTAGGTACGAGATACATGCCTGACTGCGTCCAGCTTGTGGTTTCCACGCTACCAAAGCAAAGCCTCCATTGCCTAAAGAGTTTTCTGCCCGAGCCCACATCCTCTAGAACCCTCCCTGCGTGAGCACAGACTGGGGCTTCCACACCACGGCCAGGTCTGCAGGCTTGCGCGGCCACTGGCAGACACAAAGGACCCTTGGGTGCTTAATCATCATTTTGCTCTTCTGATTTTGTCTCTGATCTTCAAAAATTTGATAAGATAAAGTGAAGTTTCATTATGGACTTAATTTGCATTTGGGAATTATGGTTATTGGCAGAGTAGTAGGCAGGCTGCAGCTCTTCGAGTGTGTGGGTGATTTGGTTGACTTGGAGCGTCCACTGCTGCGGAGTAGAATTAGAAGTCCACCAGCAGATCTAGAACCACCAGGGAGGACTGACTGTGTGCAGAGCTCATGCGGTGCTTTGGGGTCAGACTTGGTGTAGACCCATGTCACTGCCTCAGGCATGTTGAGTATGCCCAGGAACTTTCCCTGACGCCAGTTGGACATTGTGTGGGCAAGGCTCCTTGCCCTGGTGCAGCCTTATAGCTCAGTGGTCATGTCAGTCACTGTCACAGGTTTGTGCACTTAGCCTTAATGAAAAGTGAATCTGGCATCATGATCAAGGATCACCAGCTGGGCTGTGGCTGCCTGCAGGGGCACAGAGGGGGATCTCTGGATGATGACTGTGGCCTGCCTGGGTGCTGGTTGTGAGTTGCACACGGGACACAGTGGGCAGTGCCCTGAAAACCTGGTGCTGTGCTGCAGTTGACTGGGATTCACCCATGGAGGTAAGGACAGGGAGGTCAGAGGACCTTTCTGCCCCAGCCCTGTCTTCCTGTGACCTGGGACCACTTCAGAACCAAACATTCATGGCACATCTGAGAGGAGCTTGTGGCATAGTGGTCTAGACTGCTGACCTCATCACAAGGTGGAAGCTGGCGGGCTTACCCACCCACCAGTGTCCCCGACACAGCTGGAGGAGTCCGCCCCAAGTGCTGTCTTCAGGAGTGCCCAGAATGCACACCTTGGCAAGGTCCTGAAAGTATTTGGCACCCCTACTATGGAGCACCCCAGGTATCTGCCTCAGCACAGGTCCAGCTGGTCTGGACGGTCCTCTCCTCCAGCTGAAGTGTGGACATCTAGACACGAATCCTGGGAACGCGCTATGCTCTCTTGCAGCCAGCAGAATCAGAACTCGGCTTCCAGTGGAGATGACCTTGGGACTTCCATGCTTGCTCTCCGGTACCTCCGGTGGGTAGGAGACAGGCTCCTTCACTCCTGCCTGTGGGGACTTGCAGGTCAGGGCCTGTTTACCAGCAGCCCTGGTCACAGGCATCCTGGTCTGCTTTGTTACACCCCAGGAGGAGACCTGTGTCCTCAGTTGCATTCCATGCTGAAGGGACGAAACCTGCTGGCCCCCTGGAGACCCTCATGAGTGAGTTTGGCAGGGACAAGCCCCATCCAGACTGAGGAGCTTCAGAGTACCCTGCCCACCGGGGCGGGGAGGCCTTCTGAGAGCTGGCTGGCTCTGGGGCCCATCAAGTCTTCCGGCTGTCACAGAGAATCTCCACGTGGGAGGAACTGACTGGTTTGTAACTCAAGTTCTTTGTGATCATAGAGGTGAGGTTTTTGGTTAAATTTGAGCCCGACAACGTAAGAATTTGTGCGCCTCTGATTTTGTGGCTAGGGATTTTAAAGAGTCCGTGTGCAGCAGTGGGGACGGAATACACTGTTTCCTACGTGGCTGGTGATGCGGCACCTTGTGCTGGTGGACAGCGCCCACCTAGGTGACGGCACAGTTCAACCACCGTTGGTGTCTGGGAGCAGGATGTGACAGCTCTGCCAGGCAGCCGCTGGCTTTGTTCTGACAGATGGATCAGTCAGGCAGGACCCTGTTCTGTCTGGCCATTGTCACAGAGTCAAAACCTTAGGCAGGATAGTCAGCATTGGTCATTCGTGAGATACCCATGTGTCAGGGTCCCTGCCAGGGCCACTTCCATGCCTGCCCACTGCACTGTGAGACTGGGGCCCTCAGGTCAGCTGGCCACCAGGTTGCTTTGCTGAGCCAGGTTACACAAGGACCCAGAGAGCAACCAGGCTGTCCTCCCACAGCGCCCCCTGTGGGTGTGCCAGGGAGCCACCCTGATCATTGGTGTCACCCATTCCCATGTTCAGGTGGGAACTGGGGACAGCACCGATCAGTGGCACACAGAGGCTCTCTGGAGGCCCAGACCTGGCCTCACCTGCCTCCCAGAGGTCCTTAAAGTGGGCAGGCCCTCAAAGTGGGCAGGTCTCTGGCCCCAGGCTCCATGCTGCTGAAAGACCCTGGTGAATGGCTTGGAGGCCCAGCACAGCTGCCCACCTCCTGTACCATGGCTGTTGTGGCTACAGCACATCGCAGCCCCTACCCAAGCACAAATCCACTGTTCTGTTCCCCAAGTTCCAGTTCTTCCCGACTCCGCGGGACAGACTTGCTTCTGCTGCCCATAGCCACTGGACAGAGGCGGACACCCCCTTGCCATCACTACAAAGCCACAGGCTCATGATTGTAGAAAGAGTGACAGCACAGCTCTTTGCACCTCAGGAACAAGTCACGATTAGGAAGAGAGTAAGAAGAACACAGAACGAGGCACCTGGGTGAGTGCCTGGAGAGGATCAGTGGTGCTGCCCCTGCTTCCTGCTTGCTTTGGGGTGTGAATACGAGGTGGGATTCCCAAACGCAAGTGAGGGCAATAGCCTTACACATTGGGGCTCTGAAGTCAAACAGCATACACTGGACATGGCTGAGTGCAGTGACAAGTGTCATCCTAGTGGGAAGCAGAGCCCTGACCTGGAGTCACAGAGGACACAGTGGGAGTATCTGAGTGCAGTGATCACACACTGTGCAGTGGGAAGCAGAGACCTGACCTGGAGTCACAGAGCACACAGTGGGAGAGGCTGAGTGCAGTGATCATACACTGTATACTGGGAAGCAGAGCCCTGACCTGGAGTCACAGAGCACACAGTGGGAGAGGCTGAGTGCAGTGATCATACACTGTATACTGGGAAGCAGAGCCCTGACCTGGAGTCACAGAGCACACAGTGGGAGTGGCTGAGAGCAGTGATCACACACTGTGCAGTGGGAAGCAGAGCCGAGACCTGGAGTCACAGAGCACACAGTGGGAGTGGCTGAGAGCAGTGATCACACACTGTGCAGTGGGAAGCACAGCCCTGACCTGGAGTCACAGAGCACACAGTGGGAGTGGCTGAGTGCAGTGATCACACACTGTGCAGTGGGAAGCAGAGCCCTGACCTGGAGTCACAGAGCACACAGTGGGAGTGGCTGAGTGCAGTGATCATACACTGTATACTGGGAAGCAGAGCCCTGACCTGGAGTCACAGAGCACGCAGTGGGAGTGGCTGAGTGCAGAGATCTCACACTGTGCAGTGGGAAGCAGAGCCCTGACCTGGAGTCACAGAGCACACAGTGGGAGTGTCTGAATACAGAGATCAGACACTGTGCAGTGGGAAGCAGAGCCCTGACCTGGAGTCACAGAGCACACAGTGGGAGTGTCTGAGTACAGAGATCAGAAACTGTGCAGTGCGAAGCAGAGCGCTGACCTGGAGTCACATAGCACACAGTGGGAGTGGCTGAGTGTAGTGATCACACACTGTGCAGTGGGAAGCAGAGCCGAGACCTGGAGTCACAGAGCACACAGTGGGAGTGGCTGAGAGCAGTGATCACACACTGTGCAGTGGGAAGCACAGCCCTGACCTGGAGTCACAGAGCACACAGTGGGAGTGGCTGAGTGCAGTGATCACACACTGTGCAGTGGGAAGGAGAGCCCTGACCTGGAGTCACAGGCACGCAGTGGAGTGGCTGAGTGCAGTGATCATACACTGTGCAGTGGGAAGTAGAGCCCTGACCTGGAGTCACAGAGCACGCAGTGGGAGTGGCTGAGTGCAGAGATCTCACACTGTGCAGTGGGAAGCAGAGCCCTGACCTGGAGTCACAGAGCACACAGTGGGAGTGTCTGAATACAGAGATCAGAAACTGTGCAGTGCGAAGCAGAGCCCTGACCTGGAGTCACATAGCACACAGTGGGAGTGGCTGAGGGTAGTGATCACACACTGTGCAGTGGGAAGCAGAGCCGAGACCTGGAGTCACAGAGCACAGAGTGGGAGTGGCTGAGTGCAGTGATCACACACTGTGCATTGGGAAGGAGAGCGCTGACCTGGAGTCACAGAGCACACTGTGGGAGTGGCTGAGTTTAGTGATGACACACTGTGCAGTGGGAAGCAGAGACCTGACCTGGAGTCACAGAGCACACAGTGGGAGTGGCTGAGAGCAGTGATCACACACTGTGTAGTGGGAAGCAGAGCCCTGACCTGGAGTCACAGAGCACACAGTGGGAGTGGCTGAGTGCAGTGGTCATACACTGTGCAGTGGGAAGCAGAGCCCTGACCTGGAGTCACAGAGCACACAGTGGGAGTGGCTGAGTGCATTGATCACACACTGTGTAGTGGGAAGCAGAGCCCTGACCTGGAGTCACAGAGCACACAGTGGGAGTGGCTGAGTGCAGTGGTCATACACTGTGCAGTGGGAAGTAGAGCCCTGACCTGGAGTCACAGAGGACACAGTGGGAGTATCTGAGTGCAGTGGTCACACTGTGTAGCGGGAAGCAGACCCGAGACCTGGAGTCACAGAGCACACAGTGGGAGTGGTTGAGAGCAGTGATCAGACACTGTGCAGTGGGAAGCAGAGCCCTGACCTGGAGTCACAGAGCACGCAGTGGGAGTGGCTGAGTGCAGTGATCTCACACTGTGCAGTGTGAAGCAGAGCCCTGACCTGGAGTCACAGAGCACACAGTGGGAGTGTCTGAGTACAGAGATCAGACACTGTGCATTAGGAAGCTGAGCCCTGACCTGGAGTCACAGAGCACACAGTGGGAGTGTCTGAGTACAGAGATCAGACAATGTGCAGTGGGAAGCAGAGCCCTGACCTGGAGTCACAGAGCACGCAGTGGGAGTGGCTGAGTGCAGTGATCTCACACTGTGCAGTGGGAAGCACAGCCCTGATCTGGAGTCACAGAGCACAGAGTGGGAGTGTCTGAGTGTAGTGATCACACACTGTGCATTGGGAAGCAGAGCCCCGACGGGAGTCACAGAGCACACAGTGGGAGTGGCTGAGTGCAGTGATCACACACTGTGCAGTGGGAAGCAGAGCCCCGACGGGAGTCACAGAGCACACAGTGGGAGTGGCTGAGTGCAGTGATCACACACTGTGCAGTGGGAAGAAGAGCCGAGACCTGGAGTCACAGAGCACACAGTGGGAGTGGCTGAGAGCAGTGATCATACACTGTGTAGTGGGAAGGAGAGCGCTGACCTGGAGTCACAGAGCACACTGTGGGAGTGGCTGAGTTTAGTGATGACACACTGTGCAGTGGGAAGCAGAGCCCTGACCTGGAGTCACAGAGCACACAGTGGGAGTGGCTGAGAGCAGTGATCACACACTGTGTAGTGGGAAGCAGAGCCCTGACCTGGAGTCACAGAGCACACAGTGGGAGTGGCTGAGTGCAGTGGTCATACACTGTACAGTGGGAAGCAGAGCCCTGACCTGGGGTCACAGAGCACACAGTGGGAGTGGCTGAGAGCAGTGATCACACACTGTGTAGTGGGAAGCAGAGCTCTGACCTGGAGTCACAGAGCACACAGTGGGAGTGGCTGAGTGCAGTGGTCATACACAGTGCATTGGGAAGTAGAGCCCTGACCTGGAGTCACAGAGCACACAGTGGGAGTGGCTGAGTGCAGTGGTCACACTGTGTAGCGGGAAGCAGACCCGAGACCAGGAGTCACAGAACACAGTGGGAGTGGTTGAGAGCAGTGATCAGACACTGTGCAGTGGGAAGCAGAGCCCTGACCTGGAGTCACAGAGCACGCAGTGGGAGTGGCGGAGTGCAGTGATCTCACACTGTGCAGTGTGAAGCAGAGCGCTGACCTGGAGTCACAGAGCACACAGTGGGAGTGTCTGAGTACAGAGATCAGACACTGTGCATTAGGAAGCTGAGCCCTGACCTGGAGTCACAGAGCACACAGTGGGAGTGTCTGAGTACAGAGATCAGACAATGTGCAGTGGGAAGCAGAGCCCTGACCTGGAGTCACAGAGCACGCAGTGGGAGTGGCTGAGTGCAGTGATCTCACACTGTGCAGTGGGAAGCACAGCCCTGATCTGGAGTCACAGAGCACAGAGTGGGAGTGTCTGAGTGTAGTGATCACACACTGTGCATTGGGAAGCAGAGCCCCGACGGGAGTCACAGAGCACACAGTGGGAGTGGCTGAGTGCAGTGATCACACACTGTGCAGTGGGAAGAAGAGCCCTGACCTGGAGTCACAGAGCACACAGTGGGAGTGGCTGAGTGCAGTGATCATACACTGTATACTGGGAAGCAGAGCCCTGACCTGGAGTCACAGAGCACACAGTGGGAGTGGCTGAGAGCAGTGATCACACACTGTGCAGTGGGAAGCAGAGCCCTGACCTGGAGTCACAGAGCTCGCAGTGGGAGTGGCTGAGTGCAGTGATCACACACTGTGCAGTGGGAAGCAGAGCCCTGACCTGGAGTCACAGAGCACACAGTGGGAGTGGCTGAGTGCATTGATCACACACTGTGTAGTAGGAAGCAGAGCCCTGACCTGGAGTCCCAGAGCACACAGTGGGAGTGGCTGAGTTTAGTGATGACACACTGTGCAGTGGGAAGAAGAGCCCTGACCTGGAGTCCCAGAACACAGTGGGAGTGGCTGAGTGCAGTGATCACACACTGTGCAGTGGGAAGAAGAGCCGAGACCTGGAGTCACAGAGCACACAGTGGGAGTGGCTGAGAGCAGTGATCAGACACTGTGCAGTGGGAAGCACAGCCCTGACCTGGAGTCACAGAGCACACAGTGGGAGTGGCTGAGTGTAGTGATCACACTCTGTGAAGTGGGAAGCAGAGCCCTGAACAGGAGTCACAGAGCACACAGTGGGAGTGGCTGAGTGCAGTGATCACACACTGTGTAGTTTGAAGCAGAGCCCTACCTGGAGTCACAGAACACAGTGGGAGTGGCTGAGAGCAGTGATCAGACACTGTGCAGTGGGAAAGAGAGCCCTGACCTTGAGTCCCAGAGCACACAGTGGGAGTGGCTGAGTTTAGTGATGACACACTGTGCAGTGAGAAGCAGAGCGCTGACCTGGAGTCACAGAGCACACAGTGGGAGTGGCTGAAAGCAGTGATCACACACTGTGTAGTGGGAAGCAGAGCCCTGACCTGGAGTCACAGAGCACACAGTGGGAGTGGCTGAGTGCATTGATCACACACTGTGTAGTAGGAAGCAGAGCCCTGACCTGGAGTCCCAGAGCACACAGTGGGAGTGGCTGAGTTTAGTGATGACACACTGTGCAGTGGGAAGCAGAGCCCTGACTTGGAGTCACAGAGCACACAGTGGGAGTGGCTGAGTTTAGTGATGACACACTGTGCAGTGGGAAGCAGAGCCCTGACCTGGAGTCACAGAGCTCTCAGTTGTAGTGGCTGAGTGCAGTGGTCATACACTGTGCAGTGGGAAGTAGAGCCCTGACCTGGAGTCACAGAGCACACAGTGGGAGTGGCTGAGTGCAGTGATCACACACTGTGTAGTGGGAAGCAGAGCCCTGACCTGGAGTCACAAAGCACACAGTGGGAGTGGCTGAGTGTAGTGATGACACACTGTGGAGTGGGAAGCAGAGCCCTGACCTGGAGTCACAGAGCACACAGTGGGAGTGGCTGAGTGCAGTGATCACACACTGTGTAGTGGGAAGGAGAGTCCTACCTGGAGTCACAGAACACAGTGGGAGTGGCTGAGAGCAGTGATCACACACTGTGCAGTGGGAAGGAGAGCCCTGACCTGGAGTCACAGAGCACACAATGGGAGTGGCTGAGTGCAGTGATCACACACTGTGCAGTGGGAAGCAGAGCCCTGACCTGGAGTCACAGAACACAGTGGGAGTGGCTGAGAGCAGTGATCACACACTGTGCAGTGGGAAGCAGAGCCCTGAACAGGAGTCAGAGAGCACGCAGTGGGAGTGGCTGAGTGCAGTGATCACACACTGTGTAGTGGAAGCAGAGCCTTGACCTGGAGTCACGGAGCACACAGTGGGAGTGGCTGAGTTTAGTGATCACACACTGTGCAGTGGGAAGCAGAGCCCTGATCTGGAGTCACAGAGCACGCAGTGGGAGTGGCTGAGTGCAGTGTTCAGACACTGTGCAGTGGGAAGCAGAGCCCTGACCTGGAGTCCCAGAGCACACAGTGGGAGTGGCTGAGTGCAGTGATCACACACTGTGCAGTGGGAAGCAGAGCCCTGACCTGGAGTCACAGAGCACACAGTGGGAGTGGCTGAGTGCAGTGATCAGACACTGTGCAGTGGGAAGCAGAGCCCTGACCTGGAGTCACAGAGCTCACAGTGGGAGTGGCTGAGTGCAGTGATCACACACTGTGCAGTGGGAAGCAGAGCCCTGACGTGGAGTCACAGAGCACACAGTGGGAGTGGCTGAGTGCAGTGATCACACACTGTGCAGTGGGAAGCACAGCCCTGACCTGGAGTCACAGAGCACACAGTGGGAGTGGCTGAGTGCAGTGGTCATACACTGTGCAGTGGGAAGCAGAGCCCTGACCTGGAGTCACAGAGCACGCAGTGGGAGTGTCTGAGTGCAGTGATCAGACACTGTGCAGTGGGAAGCAGAGCCCTGACCTGGAGTCACAGAGCACACAGTGGGAGTGGCTGAGTGCAGTGATCAGACACTGTGCAGTGGGAAGCAGAGCCCTGACCTGGCGTCACAGAGCACACAGTGGGAGTGGCTGAGTGCAGTGGTCATACACTGTGCAGTGGGAAGCAGAGCCCTGAACAGGAGTCACAGAGCTCTCAGTGGGAGTGTCTGAGTGCAGTGATCAGACACTGTGCAGTGGGAAGCGGAGCCCTGACCTGGCGTCACAGAGCACACAGTGGGAGTGGCTGAAGACAGTGATCAGACACTGTGCAATGGCAAGCAGAGCCTTGTCCTGAAGTCACAGTGTAGGATGTTTTCTCTTTTATGAGTTTGCTTTGTGAAAAGTGAGAAACCCTCTGCATTGCAACTTTTCCAGAGCACCAATGAGTCAATAGCCTTATTTTCAACATCTCCTGTACTTACACTCATGACTCTGGCACCTGCAAGGGGGAGACTTGGTACCTTTGCAAGTTATTTTCTGAGCTGAAGGAATGATCAGAATGAGGAGCAGCTGATCTTTGCCAGCATCTGAGAGGCACAGTGTCTGAAGCAGGCTTGCCTGCCCAGCCAGTTCTGCTGGCATTCCTCACACTGGCTGGCCTGGGCCTGAGGAAATGCAGCACAGCTGTCTGAGGACTCTCCAGCTGCCTCTCTGGGTGTGGGGGCTCTGCTCACTTGCACAGCGTTGCCACAAGCTTGCTGTCAGCGTGCTGTTTAAATAGCTCCGTGTATGCCTGCTGAACACACACACTTGGCTGGGACATCTGAGGTGGAGCTGCTGCAGTGAGCCATGGCCCTGTGTGCAGCATGTGGCAGTGGTCTGGGTAGTGGTCGTTTATTGGAGGCCCTGGGTCCTTCCTGATGGATGCTGGGTCCACAGAGTGGTGCTCTAAGGGGTGATGGAACCTTAGGAGCCTGGCGGGAAATGCCTGGGACATTGGAGTCATGCCCTAGAATGGATGGTAGGACTCTCCGGTCCCCTCGCTGCTTCCTGACTCAAGATGTGAGGACTCACTCCGGCATGCACTCCGTGCCCAAGGTGATGTGATCAGGTAGCTGCCCTTGGCTCTGAGCCTGCAGAGCCAGGAGCTAAAACCTTTTTCCTTGGCTGCCTGGGGTGTTTCCTGTAGCAACACGGGGTGACTAATACAGGCGTCAAGTCGAGTTTAATGGTATTAGAGGCTATCTAGGGTTTGGCTTGTAGGGAGCCCTCAGTGTGTGACTTGAGGTGCCTCAGGAAACGTTCTGCCAGTTCTGGCCACATACCTGTGATTTCTTTTTCATGAATCAATTCCAGAGAGTTTGAAGGCTTTTTGACTTCCGCCGGTAACTCTAAAGGCACTCAGAAGTCTGGGCTGTAGTGCACTGGGCCGCGTGATCTTCCTGGACTCCACCCCTGCCCCAGAGGTGCGTGTGGACAGGCGTGTCCACATCCTGAGCTGAAGGGTGGCCTGGAGTGGCTGGAATCCAGACGTGGTCTTGAGGGGAGAGTCTTTTGGCTGTGAGTGGCCCACAGAGGCCAGGTATCTGGGAGCCCTGCACAATGCCGAGGACACGTCCTGCCTCCCGGCTTCCTCAGGGAGCCCTCTGGTCAGTGAAGGCTCTCAGGCCAGCATCTCAGGGCCCAGCCTTCTCTGCCTGTTCTCATCTCAGGAACAGCAGTGTCCACGGGAGCCACAGTTGTGGCAACTCAGTGGCCTGCTCTTGTGCAGCCACCCTGTAGCACCGGAGGCCCCTCCAGTCCTGTCCAGTGGAATCTGGGCCCGGGGCTTGCTGGGCGTTCTCCGTCTTCCTGCAGTGCCTGAGTGCTGGGGCCCTGCCCCGTGCTGCTCCTGTGTTCTTTCTAGAGCACCAGGGTGTCTTCCCAGCCCCAGTTTTGGTCATGGTACGGGAAGTCCCATGCCTTTGATCCTTCCCAGTGAGGAGAGAGGAGTCATCCACAGACCCGGGGTTTGCTTTCCTGGGATTTGGTTACTTGTGATCAACTGCAGTCTGAAAATATTAAATATGAGAAAATCCATAAATAAATAATCATAAGTTTTAAATCGTGCAACATTTTGAAGAGCATGATGAGGTCTTGTGGGTCCATTTTGTCCCACCTGGGATGTAGACCCCCCTTCACTGTGTCGTCAGCCTGCTTGCTGACCATGAGTGCCCAGCTCAGCTGCCAGTTACTGGCAGATCACAGTGCTGTGGTCACGTCACCCTGGGCTTATTCAGTGTCCCACAGTGTCAGAGGAGGGCTGCTGACAAATAGTGCATTGTCACAGTTGTTCTGAGTTTTGAGATGCTAATTTATTGGGGAGTCTAATATGTGATTGGATATGTGTGTGTGTAGGAAAGGTGTAGCTTGTGTCCCATTGGGTACCATGTTTGGTTTGGGGACTCCCCTGGGGGGTCTTAGAATGCATCCCCTGAGGATAAGTGGGAGTTCTGTGCTTTGAACTTTTGAGCTGAGTCATTGGTATGAGAAAAATGAGGAAGCATTTATGAAATTCCAACTGTGTATTGGCCCCTGCACAAGCTGTAATCGAATGCTGAGCCAAAGGTCTTGTAGGTTGGTGAGAAAAGGCCAGGTGGTCAGTCATCAGGAACACAGATCACCATGTATGCTGAAGAGGAAGCAGGGAGAAGGGAACTCTCAGGCACCATTGGTGGGAGAATGAAGTAGCGCAACCCTGTAGAAATTGGTGTGGAGGTTCCTCAAAGGACTAGTCATGGAACCACACACGACCCAGCCCACCACTCCTGGGTACTTACCCAGAGAACTCAAGGCATTTCCCACAGGGATACCTGCATTCCCATGTTTATAGCAGCACAATTCCCAGTAGCCACACTGCGGAACCAGGCTGGGTCCATCAACAGAGGAATGGACACAGAAAACATGGTGTCTATACAAAGGGAGTTTTGCTGAGCTATAAAGAAAAATGAAATTGTTTTTGTAGGAAAATGGGTGAAACTAGAGACCATCATGTAAAGTGAAATAAGTCAAACTCAGAAGGTCGAGTCACATGTCTCCTCTCATCTGTGGAGACTGGAGAGTGAAAGGAATTAATAAAAAGGGGTAATTCCATGAAAACAGAAGAGACAGCAGTCGAGGAGGAGACCGGGGCGGGTAAACTGGAGAAGGAAACTGATGAGATTGGGTGCAGTACAAATCCGTCACGAGGAAGCCCTCGATGGTGTGATTACAATGCACCCATCAAAAGGAAAAAAATAAATTCAAAAAAATTAAAAAGAAAAGAGAGAAGACCGTGGATACCCCTGCTGGTTGTGGCTGCAGCCAGGACTGTGCAGTCTAGGCCAAGAGAACGCGTCCAGGTCTGGGGGGAAGGAGGGGCACCGACAGAGGAGGGCCTGGCTGCCCTCCAGCACGCTGCCCTTCAGGTGCGTGTCCAGTGGCCACCGTGGCAGGCAGGGCCTTCCCGGGGGTGAGGTGGCCCCTGTGCTCCTGTGTCCAGTCACCAGGGCCGCCGAGGCCCATCCCCAGAGGCTGTGGCAATGGCAGCAGGTGCTGCCTGGCCAGTGCCGGTGCCTGTGTCCAGGTGCAGGCTCTCGCTGCCCAGGGCCTTGGAGAGCCGTGACCTGTGTTCTACTGCCTGTTTTGTAAATCTGTTTTCAGGGGACAGTGACATCATGGATCTGTATCATCCATGGCAGATTTCCTGCTGCCACGGAATTGGGATGGGGGCATGAGAAGCTGCACAGTCTGGCCCTCCTGAGAGATGGCCACCAGCATCTGCCCTCATGCCCCTACCCTCTTCCCGCCCTGCTTTGGAAGGGCAACCCTGACACCTCACACCCTCTCACCCAAGGCCATCCTCTAACCCTGGCCTGGGTTGAGGTTCAGTGCGTGGGCAGCTGGGCTGCCCAGAAGCAGCTCGAGGTGGTCAACCCCGGGTGTCCTTCTGGCTTCTGTGGCATGACGCCGGACACCCTCGCAGCAGCAGGTCTCATCTGGTGTTCACGAGTCAGCCCCGGCCTGGGTAGTCCTGGAGCTGGGTCAGCAGCCCTGGCCTCTGGTGCTGGGGGGTGGCAGCAGCTCCCCGCTGCGCTGCACCCCTGGGTCGCGAGCAGGCCTTTGTCTTGGCAGAAGCTAACGTCATTCATCCTCACAGTGAGGCAAAGCTCCCAAGCTCAGGAACTGGGGACAGGTAATGAAGTTCACGATCTTCACTTTCAACTGGCTACCTTCTTTTAGCCCACGTTACTCATCAACTGGAAATATCTTAGTTCAGAGGAAATACATTTTAACGAAACTTTAACTGTTGTAAAACATCGTGGCTACTAGATATTTCTTCTCGTCTGTGATAAGGCTGTTTGTGCCTCATTTTGTGTTACTGACTTCCCACCCTGAGGCCTGAGGGGTGCTTTGAGCATCTGGTCCTCAGCTGCGGTAGCTGAGTTAAAGGGACAGTCTTGGACCCCAAACTTAGATGGACATAGCAGGAGATGTCACCTGTCTTCTTGTGGCAGCTCGTGAGAAGGGCGGTTCCATCTTGAGAGGGTGCCCGATCTCTTTTAATAGAACGGAGGAGGCTGGACACCTCAGGGATTCTCAGGAAGCATGTTTATGGGATTCATGGCCCAGAGAAACTATGGGAGAGCCTAAAACATTCTCTGGATGGAGATTTTTGAAATTCTTTGAACTTTATACCCATGTGGGGCAGTGGGGACTTGGAAGTTTACATAGAGTAGGAGTCTAAATAAGATATTTTTCCCCTTAAATTCTAAAAAAAAAAAAAAAAAAACAGTGCCTTTTAGGCCATACACAGGCCTTGTAAGTTTTTACCAAGAAAACAGAGATAATATCTTGTACAAAAGCTTACAGACTCTAAATCTGTCACACGTTTTTGTGCAAACCTAGCATTTACAAGAACGAGGAGAAGACCCACCTCAATAACCTTTGCAGACATCCTGCTGATCTGACAGAGGAGAGGCTTGATCATGGCAGGCACTTTTGGGTGGGGTGCCTGTCTGCTTCTCTCCTGCTGCGACCCTCAGAGCACGCAGCAGGCCTCACTGACTGCAAGCCGGTCCTGCATGCGGCACTCTGGCATGGTGAGCTGGCAGCCCGTGCCCCTGGGGGACGTGCCTGTGACATGTGGCCGTTCCACAAGGGCACGTAGGTGGCTCAGACCTGCTCTTCCTCTAGCCCTTTGGAGGTCTCCATCGTGGCTTTGTTCAGAGGTCAGGGGGAGAGCTCTGGCCAGAGCTGTGCCCCTACAGAACCTTCGCCCAGACCACACCCAACACCGGGCTTCACCAAAAGTCCTGTAAGGAGTGTGCACTTCCTCTCTGTGGACGAGGTCAGAGGAGATGTCTGCATCACATTTCTGCATTTGGAAGGTGAGTTATTCATGCCAGAACATAGCAGCCCTGGGTCTGGGGTGGTGGATGGTTTTATGTGGGAGTCCAATGGATCACAGTGTTCGCCCCCATCTACGTGCACTGGTAGAGTGAATGCTGTGTCCCACTTCTGCTGCTTCTACCCAGTGGGGCACAGATGTGGGAGGGGTGGCTCGGGGGCAGGTAAACTGAGGCAGGAGGAGAGAACTTAACATCACCTTTCAAGATGGCCGAGTGAGTACAGGGAGGAGAGGGCCCATGCCATTTCCCATGCAGGGAAGTCATGGCGTGAACTTTGTTCAGCCGTTGTCAACAATCAGGTTGCTTGATATCTTAACTGTCAACATTTAAAACCCACGCCAGGAAGTAAATGCCTATATTAAAATCTGATTACTAAAGATGATATTTATAAAGCAGGTGCATCCTTTACAAGTCAGACTAGATCATGAAATCATTCAGTACCTCTGTGGTGGGCCACCTTCTGTTGGTTGTCTTGAAAGTGAAGTTTACGTATTTGTCATAAAATATAAGGGAGTCAGCTGGTTCTGCGGTTTCTGAGCTCCGGTGTGAGCTGTGCGGAAGGGAGCAGGGAGGAGTGTGGGGCGTGACGCTTACTCTCCAGCAGCTGCAGGACGCTGGGCTGCCCCTTGCTGTCCTCCCAGGCCCCCGGGGCCCCTGCCGGTTGAGGGTGACCCTTCCTCCAGCCGCACTGGATGGTTTGCCAGCTGCAGCGGGATCTCCGACTCTGCCTGGCATGAGCTGCGGAGCACAGCTAATGCTTTTCAGAAACCTCCCCCACACACGGTCTCCCTGACTCCAGGCTGAATTGGAGGTGGGGTCCTGGAGTGACCATGAAGTCGTACACCAACCACGGTGTTGGAGTGAAGGGGACGGCACCAACGTCAGGGGACAACAGGAGTTCAGGGAGAACCTGCCCACGCTGCTGGGGGATATGATCCCAGCATTTTCAGACCCTTACTTCAAAGGGTGAGGACCCCAGGAGCTGGATCATCTGGATGCTGGGAAGGTTCACGGGGCTGAGGGGAGGGGCACTGGCGTGAAGTCTCTGGATCTGTGTGACTAGGGGTCGGTCTCCAGAGAGTGGGTCTGTGGACGTAATCCCCTAGGAGTGAGAAGGTTTGGCTAAGCTGGTCCAGTACACTGCCTTCTGCACCATGCAAGTTGTGGTTCTTCAAGAGGTTTGCGAACAGAGTGAGGAGGGCCCCACAGCAGTGGAGAGCCACATCTCAGGGTAACACCTGGAACACTAGAGGAAAGGGATTTTAAACAAGCCCTGCAGCCCCTTCACTATTTCAAAACAAACAGAAGACCAAAGGCTGTGCTCCCTGGTCTGTGCTCCTCAGGGCCTTGTGTAGACCAAAGGCTGTCCTCCCTGGTCTGTGCTCCTCAGGGCCATGTGTAGACCAAAGGCTGTCCTCCCTGGTCTGTGCTCCTCAGGGCCATGTGTAGACCAAAGGCTGTCCTCCCTGGTATGTGCTCCTCAGGGCCATGTGTAGACGAAAGGCTGTCCTCCCTGATCCGTGCTCCTCAGAGCCATGTGTAGACCAAAGGCTGTGCTCCCTGGTCTGTGCTCCTCAGGGCCATGTGTAGACCAAAGGCTGTCCTCCCTGGTATGTGCTCCTCAGGGCCATGTGTATACCAAAGGCTGTGCTCCCTGACCTGTGCTCCTCAGGGCCATGTGTAGACCAAAGGCACTCCTCCCTGGTCTGTGCTCCTCAGGGCCATGTGTATACCAAAGGCTGTGCTCCCTGGTCTGTGCTCCTCAGGGCCATGTGTAGACCAAAGGCTGTCCTCCCTGACCTGTGCTCCTCAGAGCCTTGTGTAGACCAAAGGCTGTGCTCCCTGACCTGTGCTCCTCAGGGCCATGTGTAGACCAAAGGCTGTCCTCCCTGATCCGTGCTCCTCAGGGCCATGTGTAGACCAAAGGCTGTCCTCCCTGGTCTGTGCTCCTCAGGGCCATGTGTAGACCAAAGGCTGTCCTCCCTGGTCTGTGCTCCTCAGGGCCATGTGTAGACCAAAGGCTGTCCTCCCTGACCTGTGCTCCTCAGGGCCATGTGTAGACCAAAGGCTGTACTCCCTGGTCTGTGCTCCTCAGGGCCATGTGTAGACCAAAGGCTGTCCTCCCTGGTCTGTGCTCCCCAGGGCCATGTGTAGACCAAAGGCTGTCCTCCCTGATCCGTGCTCCTCAGGGCCATGTGTAGACGAAAGGCAGTCCTCCCTGGTCTGTGCTCCTCAGGGCCATGTGTAGACCAAAGGCTGTCCTCCCTGATCAGTGCTCCTCAGGGCCATGTGTAGACGAAAGGCAGTCCTCCCTGACCTGTGCTCCTCAGGGCCTTGTGTAGACCAAAGGCTGTCCTCCCTGACCTGTGCTCCTCAGGGCCATGTGTAGACCAAAGGCTGTGCTCCCTGGTCTGTGCTCCTCAGGGCCTTGTGTAGACCAAAGGCTGTCCTCCCCGACCTGTGCTCCTCAGGGCCATGTGTAGACCAAAGGCAGTCCTCCCTGGTCTGTGCTCCTCAGGGCCATGTGTAGACGAAAGGCTGTCCTCCCTGATCCGTGCTCCTCAGGGCCTTGTGTAGACCAAAGGCTGTGCTCCCTGGTCTGTGCTCCTCAGGGCCTTGTGTAGACCAAAGGCTGTCCTCCCTGGTCTGTGCTCCTCAGGGCCATGTGTAGACCAAAGGCTGTCCTCCCTGACCTGTGCTCCTCAGGGCCATGTGTAGACCAAAGGCTGTGCTCCCTGGTCTGTGCTCCACAGGGCCTTGTGTAGACCAAAGGCAGTCCTCCCTGGTCTGTGCTCCTCAGGGCCATGTGTAGACCAAAGGCAGTCCTCCCTGGTCTGTGCTCCTCAGGGCCATGTGTAGACCAAAGGCTGTCCTCCCTGACCTGTGCTCCTCAGGGCCATGTGTAGACCAAAGGCTGTCCTCCCCGACCTGTGCTCCTCAGGGCCATGTGTAGACCAAAGGCAGTCCTCCCTGGTCTGTGCTCCTCAGGGCCATGTGTAGACCAAAGGCAGTCCTCCCTGACGTGTGCTCCTCAGGGCCATGTGTAGACCAAAGGCAGTCCTCCCTGACCTGTGCTCCTCAGAGCCTTGTGTAGACCAAAGGCTGTGCTCCCTGGTCTGTGCTCCTCAGGGCCTTGTGTAGACCAAAGGCTGTCTTCCCTGGTCTGTGCTCCTAAGGGCCATGTGTAGACCAAAGGTTGTCCTCCCTGGTCTGTGCTCCTCAGGGCCTTGTGTAGACCAAAGGCTGTCCTCCCTGACCTGTGCTCCTCAGGGCCATGTGTAGACCAAAGGCTGTCCTCCCTGGTCTGTGCTCCTCAGGGCCATGTGTAGACCAAAGGCTGTCCTCCCTGACCTGTGCTCCTCAGGGCCATGTGTAGACCAAAGGCTGTCCTCCCTGGTCTGTGCTCCTCAGGGCCTTGTGTAGACCAAAGGCTGTACTCCATGACGTGTGCTCCTCAGGGCCATGTGTAGACCAAAGGTTGTCCTCCCTGGTCTGTGCTCCTCAGGGCCTTGTGTAGACCAAAGGCTGTCCTCCCTGACCTGTGCTCCTCAGGGCCATGTGTAGACCAAAGGCTGTCCTCCCTGGTCTGTGCTCCTCAGGGCCATGTGTAGACCAAAGGTTGTCCTCCCTGGTCTGTGCTCCTCAGGGCCTTGTGTAGACCAAAGGCTGTCCTCCCTGACCTGTGCTCCCCAGGGCCTTGTGTAGACCAAAGGCTGTCCTCCCTGGTCTGTGCTCCTCAGGGCCATGTGTAGACGAAAGGCAGTCCTCCCTGACCTGTGCTCCTCAGGGCCATGTGTAGACCAAAGGCTGTCCTCCCTGACCTGTGCTCCTCAGGGCCATGTGTAGACCAAAGGCAGTCCTCCCTGATCCGTGCTCCTCAGGGCCTTGTGTAGACCAAAGGCTGTCCTCCCTGGTCTGTGCTCCTCAGGGCCATGTGTAGACCAAAGGCTGTCCTCCCTGGTCTGTGCTCCTCAGGGCCTTGTGTAGACCAAAGGCTGTCCTCCCTGACCTGTGCTCCTCAGGGCCATGTGTAGACCAAAGGCAGTCCTCCCTGGTCTGTGCTCCTCAGGGCCATGTGTATACCAAAGGCAGTCCTCCCTGGTCTGTGCTCCTCAGGGCCATGTGTAAACCAAAGGTTGTCCTCCCTGGTCTGTGCTCCTCAGGGCCATGTGTATACCAAAGGCTGTCCTCCCTGGTCTGTGCTCCTCAGGGCCATGTGTAGACCAAAGGCTGTCCTCCCTGGTCTGTGCTCCTCAGGGCCATGTGTATACCAAAGGCTGTGCTCCCTGGTCTGTGCTCCTCAGGGCCATGTGTAGACCAAAGGCTGTCCTCCCTGGTCTGTGCTCCTCAGGGCCATGTGTAGACCAAAGGCTGTCCTCCCTGGTCTGTGCTCCTCAGGGCCATGTGTAGACCAAAGGCTGTCCTCCCTGGTCTGTGCTCCTCAGGGCCATGTGTAGACCAAAGGCTGTCCTCCCTGATCCGTGCTCCTCAGGGCCATGTGTAGACGAAAGGCAGTCCTCCCTGATCCGTGCTCCTCAGGGCCATGTGTAGACCAAAGGCTGTCCTCCCTGATCCGTGCTCCTCAGGGCCATGTGTAGACGAAAGGCTGTCCTCCCTGATCCGTGCTCCTCAGGGCCATGTGTAGACGAAAGGCTGTCCTCCCTGATCCGTGCTCCTCAGGGCCATGTGTAGACGAAAGGCAGTCCTCCCTGGTCTGTGCTCCTCAGGGCCATGTGTAGACGAAAGGCAGTCCTCCCTGGTCTGTGCTCCTCAGGGCCATGTGTAGACCAAAGGCTGTCCTCCCTGGTCTGTGCTCCTCAGGGCCATGTGTAGACCAAAGGCTGTGCTCCCTGACCTGTGCTCCTCAGGGCCATGTGTAGATGAAAGGCTGTCCTCCCTGGTCTGTGCTCCTCAGGGCCTTGTGTAGACCAAAGGCTGTCCTTCCTGACCTGTGCTCCTCAGGGCCTTGTGTAGACCAAAGGCTGTCCTCCCTGGTCTGTGCTCCTCAGGGCCTTGTGTAGACCAAAGGCTGTCCTCCCTGACCTGTGCTCCTCAGGGCCATGTGTATACCAAAGGCTGTCCTCCCTGGTCTGTGCTCCTCAAGGCCTTGTGTAGACCAAAGGCTGTCCTCCCTGACCTGTGCTCCTCAGGGCCATGTGTAGACCAAAGGCTGTCCTCCCTGACCTGTGCTCCTCAGGGCCTTGTGTAGACCAAAGGCTGTCCTCCCCGACCTGTGCTCCTCAGGGCCTTGTGTAGACCAAAGGCTGTCCTCCCTGGTCTGTGCTCCTCAGGGCCATGTGTATACCAAAGGCTGTCCTCCCTGGTCTGTGCTCCTCAGGGCCTTGTGTAGACCAAAGGCTGTCCTCCCTGACCTGTGCTCCTCAGGGCCATGTGTAGACCAAAGGCTGTCCTCCCTGACCTGTGCTCCTCAGGGCCATGTGTAGACCAAAGGCTCTCCTCCCTGGTCTGTGCTCCTCAGGGCCTTGTGTAGACCAAAGGCAGTCCTCCCTGGTCTGTGCTCCTCAGGGCCATGTGTAGACCAAAGGCTGTCCTCCCTGACCTGTGCTCCTCAGGGCCATGTGTAGACCAAAGGCTGTCCTCCCTGGTCTGTGCTCCTCAGGGCCATGTGTAGACCAAAGGCTGTCCTCCCTGATCCGTGCTCCTCAGGGCCATGTGTAGACGAAAGGCAGTCCTCCCTGACCTGTGCTCCTCAGGGCCTTGTGTAGACCAAAGGCTGTCCTCCCTGACCTGTGCTCCTCAGGGCCATGTGTAGACCAAAGGCTGTGCTCCCTGGTCTGTGCTCCTCAGGGCCTTGTGTAGACCAAAGGCTGTGCTCCCTGACCTGTGCTCCTCAGGGCCTTGTGTAGACCAAAGGCTGTCCTCCCTGGTCTGTGCTCCTCAGGGCCATGTGTAGACCAAAGGCTGTCCTCCCTGATCTGTGCTCCTCAGGGCCATGTGTAGACCAAAGGCTGTCCTCCCTGACCTGTGCTCCTCAGGGCCTTGTGTAGACCAAAGGCTGTCCTCCCTGGTCTGTGCTCCTCAGGGCCATGTGTAGACCAAAGGCTGTCCTCCCTGGTCTGTGCTCCTCAGGGCCTTGTGTAGACCAAAGGCTGTCCTCCCTGACCTGTGCTCCTCAGGGCCTTGTGTAGACCAAAGGCTGTCCTCCCTGACCTGTGCTCCTCAGGGCCATGTGTAGACCAAAGGCAGTCCTCCCTGGTCTGTGCTCCTCAGGGCCATGTGTATACCAAAGGCTGTCCTCCCTGGTCTGTGCTCCTCAGGGCCATGTGTAGACCAAAGGCTGTCCTCCCTGGTCTGTGCTCCTCAGGGCCATGTGTAGACCAAAGGCAGTCCTCCCTGATCCGTGCTCCTCAGGGCCATGTGTAGACGAAAGGCTGTCCTCCCTGATCCGTGCTCCTCAGGGCCATGTGTAGACGAAAGGCAGTCCTCCCTGGTCTGTGCTCCTCAGGGCCATGTGTAGACCAAAGGCTGTGCTCCCTGACCTGTGCTCCTCAGGGCCATGTGTAGACCAAAGGCTGTCCTCCCTGATCCGTGCTCCTCAGGGCCATGTGTAGACCAAAGGCTGTCCTCCCTGACCTGTGCTCCTCAGGGCCATGTGTAGACCAAAGGCTGTCCTCCCTGGTCTGTGCTCCTCAGGGCCATGTGTAGACCAAAGGCTGTCCTCCCTGACCTGTGCTCCTCAGGGCCTTGTGTAGACCAAAGGCTGTCCTCCCTGACCTGTGCTCCTCAGGGCCATGTGTAGACGAAAGGCTGTCCTCCCTGATCCGTGCTCCTCAGGGCCATGTGTAGACGAAAGGCAGTCCTCCCTGGTCTGTGCTCCTCAGGGCCATGTGTATACCAAAGGCTGTCCTCCCTGGTCTGTGCTCCTCAGGGCCTTGTGTAGACCAAAGGCAGTCCTCCCTGGTCTGTGCTCCCCAGGGCCATGTGTAGACCAAAGGCTGTCCTCCCTGACCTGTGCTCCTCAGGGCCATGTGTATACCAAAGGCAGTCCTCCCTGGTCTGTGCTCCTCAGGGCCATGTGTAGACCAAAGGCTGTCCTCCCTGGTCTGTGCTCCTCAGGGCCTTGTGTAGACCAAAGGCTGTGCTCCCTGACCTGTGCTCCTCAGGGCCATGTGTAGACCAAAGGCTGTCCTCCCTGGTCTGTGCTCCCCAGGGCCATGTGTAAACCAAAGGCTGTCCTCCCTGACCTGTGCTCCTCAGGGCCATGTGTAGACCAAAGGCTGTCCTCCCTGGTCTGTGCTCCTCAGGGCCATGTGTAGACCAAAGGCTGACCTCCCCGACCTGTGCTCCTCAGGGCCATGTGTATACCAAAGGCTGTCCTCCCTGGTCTGTGCTCCTCAGGGCCATGTGTAGACCAAAGGCTGTCCTCCCTGGTCTGTGCTCCCCAGGGCCATGTGTAGACCAAAGGCTGTCCTCCCTGGTCTGTGCTCCTCAGGGCCATGTGTAGACCAAAGGCTGTGCTCCCTGACCTGTGCTCCTCAGGGCCATGTGTAGACCAAAGGCTGTGCTCCCTGGTCTGTGCTCCTCAGGGCCTTGTGTAGACCAAAGGCTGTCCTCCCTGGTATGTGCTCCTCAGGGCCATGTGTAGACCAAAGGCTGTCCTCCCTGATCCGTGCTCCTCAGGGCCATGTGTAGACCAAAGGCTGTGCTCCCTGGTCTGTGCTCCTCAGGGCCTTGTGTAGACCCAAGGCTGTGCTCCCCGACCTGTGCTCCTCAGGGCCATGTGTGTTCACACTGGTTGGCGCTGAGCTCAGTGTGTTTCTGGTCAAGGTGTCCTGAGCACAGTCCTTCGTGGCCTGATTAGATGTGGCTGCCTTTGTCTAAGGCTTGGAGAGAGCCTAGTTCAGGTTTCCTATTTTTTTAATGGAATTAAAGATTGTAAACCACTGGACAGAAAACTCTCTCTCTCTCTCTTTATTTTCATTTTTGGAAATGTTCAGAGAGGACAGTTGAACTGACTCCATTCGCTTGCAGAGTCAAAGGTGCCCTCCTAGTGCACAGGCCTCTGTTGGCCTCCCATGTATGCCCGCTTGACCTCTGTGGTGTCCATGGTTGGCAGGTGGACAAGCTGTGCTGGGGTCAACTAACTGTCTGGACCAGTTGTGGAATTGCTTTCCAATTATTGATCAGGCCTGGAGGTCTCTACTGAAGTAACATAAGGAAAATGTGCTGACGTGTTTCAGAGCTGAGGTTCCTGTGATTTTTCTAGAGCGTATTTCCCTGGAGTACAGTGAGGACCCCTTCTCCCTACCCTTCCCTTGCCCTTCCAGCTACGGGAGGCCTGGTGCCCCGGGGATCCACGGCTCCCGCTCTGCTGGAGGGGGCACATCTGGTTTTCTCTTGCCTGGCTGGCACTGTGTGGTGGCTTCCTGGGTGCTCCTCTGGCCTCCCCACCCCACGCCCCATTTGTGGCTCTGTGCTGGTGTTAGCACCTGCTTCACCACCAGGGTGACTGACATGAACACACAGAGCATTGTGGACAGAGCCAGTGGCCACACAGAGGGCAGGCTGTGTTGGCAGGTTTGTGTCCTCTGAAGATTGCACTTGGGCACTGTGCAGATTCTGGGGAGAGGTCCCTTCACCACCGCTGTGACCAGGCCAGCACCTGGGCTTGCTGGATTTCTGTAGAGTTCTTGCTCAGCACACAGAGACGTGTTCATAGATAACATCCACCTTTGCCATCACACATACTCACGTAATGACCACCCACCCATCTAGGCTGCTGTCCAGGCCTGCTGGTCTAGGTGCCTGGGGCAGAGGGTATAGAGAATCTCTGATCAGGGTACTGTCGGATGTCTGAACAGCTCAGCCATGGAGCTGCTGCTCAGAAATGCTCACCCTGCAGATGTCAGGTGAAAGCCCTTCTAGATTCCAGGTGACTCTGTCAAGAGACTCAATTTGTCTGCTTCCAGGAGGATCGGTGTACTCCTCCCTGTGAGGCAGCCGGCCTGTCGGGGTGGTACAGTGAACAGCATCACCCACTGCACAGGCTGTGGGTCTGGTCTGGTGCCTTCTTTAGACACACGTAGAAGGGTCTGTTTCAGACCCAGTAAGAGGCTCCTGAAAGCAACTGATCTCACTCCAAAGTGAGCATTGTCTCCAAGTTGAACAGGAGTGTGCATGTTCTGACTGCAAGAGGATGTGTATGATGTGTGTGCCTGCGAATGTGAGCGTGCAGAGTAAATGGAAGCGTGAGTATGAATGAGCATGTGAATGTGTGTGGGTGTGCTTGTAAATGTGAACGTGTGCACATGTGTGATTGTGAGTGTGTAAAGTGACTGCATGTATGAATGTAAGTGTGCGTATGAATGAGCATGTGAATGTGTGTGGGTGTGCTTGTAAATGTGAATGTGTGCATGTGTGCACATGTGTGATTGTGAGTGTGTAAAGTGACTGCGTGTATGAATGTAAGTGTGCATATGAATGAGCATATGAATGTGTGTGAGCACATTTGTGAATTTTGAGGGTGCACTGTGTGAATTACATGCAAATGTGAGTATGCACAAGTGACTGTGCATATGTGAATGTAAGTGCATGTGAATAGGTATATGTGGGCATGCTTGTGTTGTAAATGTATGAATGTGAGTGTGCATGTCTGTGCATGTCAGCACGTGTATCAGTGAGCCTATGAATGTGTGCATGTGTGCATATGTCTGTGTATGCAAGCGTGTGCACATGTGAGCCTCTATGTGCCTGCAGGTAAACTTTATGTGTTAATATGACCACCTACATGCATGAATGGAAGCATATGTGTGCATGTGGATGCCCGTGTTACTATGTGACGGCACTGGCAAGTCTCATCCATCGTGTTTGGGGCCTGGTGGTGACTGTCCACCTTGTGTGAACTAAAGGCCACGCAGTCCCCATTCTTTCGGCATCACTTCTCTTGCATCAGCCAGCTCTGTGTGGTTGGTGCACACAGCACAGCCTCATCACATGTCACTCTGCAGTGAGATGTGACGCTACCATTCCATGTCGCCTTCTTGCTATTTTCAGACAGTTCCTGGTCTTTCTGTCTGCAGCTGCTCAAACTTTAACTTTTGTGAGGAGCTGCTTTCCAACACTGTGAAAGCTCTGGATGCCTGAGTTTTATGAGAAACAAGTATGGCCACGGGCTGTGGTCTGTCTCCTCTCCTTCTCCCTCCACCACGGGTGTCCCTGGGCCACCTCTTCTCTTTATGCCTCTATCAAGGTGCCACGGGCAGAGCAAGGAGAGTGTTTTCAAACCTCTTCTGCAGGTGCCTCTGGATTGGGTTCCACTTCTCCCTGTGGGAGACTCTGGACACCCCAGCAGCTCTGAAGCCTGGTTCTGCCTCTTTCTGCAGCAGGCGGTGCCTCTGAAATCCCCACTGTCTCATGCAGTGTTTGAGGCTGAGCTAAAGAGAGGCAGCAGGCCTCCTGAACCCTGACAGGAGGAAGGACACATGGCGGGCTTGTTTGCCACCCAGGAGGGAGTCTACTCAGGAGCACCACTTGAGCCCGGGGGTTCAAGGCCAGCCTGGGCAATACAGCCAGACCTAGCTTCTGAACAAAAGTGGAGGGATTCGCCGACACCTGTCAGGTGGTACAGAGGTCACCCTGTGCCCTTGAGAGGAGGATGTGGCTGCCCTGGGAAGGAGTCTGTGGTGACTGCACACCTGAGGGGGAGGGGGTCCTCTGCCCCCGCTGTCAGGAGCCCAGACTTGACCCTGTGTCCAGGCCCAAGGCTTTGGTCCTGTCTTGAGGGAAGGTGGGGAACAGTCCTGGATTGGCGCTCTAGGGCAGTGGGAAGGGTTTGTATTAGCCCGGTGCCGTCGACATACTTCATGCGGCGCTGGTTCTTCTGTGTTGTACCTGGGGCCCATCTCTCTGTCTTGTGCGTCTCTGTCCATGTGGGTTCTCCTGGGATGGTCACAGGTGGCAGCCTGAGCCACTTGGAGCTGCAGCCCTGTAATCCCGACACCGCTCTGCTGCCAGCCCTCTCTCTTGCCCAGAGGCAGGGCAGGTGGTCCCTGGCGGGTGTGGTCCAGATCCGCTGGCCTGGGCTTCGCAGCTGCTCAGTCTGCATTGTGACTGCGCCCCGCCAGGCCCCATGAGGCAGGCAGCAGAGCAGCAGCCTTGCTGCGGGCGCTTTTCCAAGGGGCAGAGGTGTCCCAGACAGCGGGAGTGCGGTGACAGTTAATGACAAGAGGTCTTTCTAAATAGCTGATAAGTCAGGAAAGGCAGAGAGCAGGTGTGTGGATGTAGCCCTGGGGCATATCTGTCCTACTTCACACTGTTAGAAGGGTGGGGTGGGGGTGGGGGGCTTTGTTGGGTGCTCTAGGCAGGGGCCCTGAGGTTAGGGTGCGGGCAGCTCCAAGCCCTGAGTTCTTAGGGGTCAGCCCTCAGGTTCCAGCTTTGGACTCATGCCCTGGCCTCAGGGGAAAGCCCTATGTGCCAAGGAGCCACTGGGAAAGAGCCCTGTAGGGTCCCACGGGGCAGAGAGTCCCCAAAGGGCAGCACACTGTCCCTTCATGGTCGAGGCATCCAGGAATAAAGGCCCAGGAAATGCCTTGGTGACAGTGGTGTCTAGGCAGGAGGCACAAGACAGGCCAGTCAGGCTATGTTGGGTCAGTCAGGCCACATCAGGTCACCTGGGGCTACAGGGGGTTAATTAGGGCACCTCGGGGTAATAGGGCTTCATGGGGTCAGTCAGGCCAAGTGCCATCAGTCAGGGCCAGCTTGAATCAGGCAGGCTCTGTGGGGTCAGTTGGAGCTCTGTGGGGTCCGTCAAGGGTGCCTTTGTCAGTCAGGGCTGTGTGAGTTCAGTAGGGGCTGCCCTGGGTCAGTCAGGGCTGTATGGGGTGGCCCTACGTACCTGGATCTCACCTCACCTGAGTCAGGTGCAGGACAGCAAGGAAGCTGTCCCTAGTACAGTGTGAATTTGCTGGGACAGAGCTAGCCCTGGCAAGAGTCTGGCTTGGTGCCCTGTGTCTCCGGGTCTGGCTTCTTCCTGTGGGAACGCTGGCCTTGCCCTCTACCCCCCGGTCCTGAGTGTGGGGCTCACCTTATCCCTGCCAGGCTGCACTTGGCCTCTGCTCTGTGGCCCCGGGACTTCAGCTGTGCCACGTGACAGCTCTGACTGACAGCTAATGTTCTGTTTGGCTTTGCAGATCTGATGCCCGTTTGCTGGACGTGCCCACAGGGCGGTCACCACGGCGGGCGGTAAGTGCGCTCTGACCTGCCCCTTCTGACCTCTTGACCACTGGCCAAGCTAGGAATTTTCCCAGTGATTTTCTTTTCTGTTTCTTTGCAGGTCATCGTTGATTAAGATAATTTTTTTAATGTGTCACTGCATGAATCTCCATCTCCATCTCTGGAAATTGAGTAAATTCATAGAAGAAAAGTTGATTACTGTTTAGATACTTGTTTTGTCATTTTGAATGGGAAATATTGAAAACTAAAATTAAACATACATAAATGCTATATCAGACTCATTTTTATTCAAGTAAAGTACAACATTCAGTGTTATAGTCATCGCTATTTATTCTATGGTTTAGGTAAAATATTTGGGAAAATAACCCCTAATGTAATGACATGCTTTCATGTGATATTAAACAGATTCCCAACAAATACATCCTGGCATCTGTTTTTATAGGCATGCTCATTCTACCAATTGTTAGAACCACTCTGCATTATGTGCTTACACATTATCCACATGAGGATCATATTTAAAAAGTTAGAAGTCACCCCACTATTTTTTAACATTGATAATTACCAAGTATCTGTGTTCAGAATTTAGTTAAGGTTTTTAAATATTTTTAAAGAAAATAATTTTCCAGGAAAGATATGAACAAGGGATGGGAAACGGGAAGATGTCCCATTAGAAGTTCAGCGTGTTTGTGAATTAGACATGGCGGGTTCTGCACATGTCCGCAGAAGGCCCGTTTGCCGTGGGTGTGCAGGGGTGACGTGTCAGGCAGCAGCTGGGTTCAGGGGCTGAAGGACATGGGGAGGCCACAGAGCCATCCAGGAGTCGGGTGGGCAGAAAGGGAGGGCAGGGCCATGGCGGGTCAGTCCAGGGTCTGCAGAGTGGGCGTCTGGAGTCCTGAAAGCTTCGTGGGAGGAACCCACATCCTGAGGAGTTTCTAATCTTCAACTCCTCTGATGTGCTTTGCCTTTTTAGAAGGAACAAGGTTAACATTTTGTTAATGAACCTAGATTAAAGGCATGAGCCATATGCAGATCTTCCCTTCCTTCTGGAGGGAAGAGTCAAAACACAGCTCCACCTGAGGGCAGCTGTAGAGAAGGCCAGGCCAGGCACGGCCCCTGCAGACCCACACCCCCTCCCAAAGTTCCACAGAATAACTGTGCTCCTTCTGATGGGCCCAGGACCTCCCGGCACCAGGGACCCCGGGTAGCTGGCAGCCGACCCGTGGTGCTGAGCAGTTCCACCCTGCATGTCCCCCGTGGTCCACTGCACCTCACTGGATGGAGAGCATGGGAAGTGTTCTCTGTGGAGGGACCCAGGCGTGCAAGGAAGGCTCCCTGTTCTGAAGCCGCAGACGCGGGAGGGAGATGACCCTCGCAGGACAGTGCTGTGGCCCGTGTCGGCTGAGGGAGGCCTGGGGCTGCCCCACACGGGGAAACTCCGCCAGACGGCACAGGCCTGCTTGGGCGGGAGAGATTTCTGCCCTCTTACGGAGGAAGGCTGAGTGGGAATTTTTCTCTGAGATCATATCCAGTGCAAAGAAATCTCTGATCCCCTTCACAGGGAAAATTAAAGCAGAAGAAGGAAATGTTAAATCAGTATGTTTCATCAAGACTAATTTTATAGAAAAAAATTATGATGATTCTTAGATTTCTCTAGTATGTGAGCCAAATCATGTTTGAAGGGTTTCTTATAAATAAATTCACTGACGGCCACAGTCATCCACCTCTGGCTCCTTCCTCGTGGGTATTGGCAGGTCTAAGCACACGGGTTGTATGTATTGTAAGGTGCCCAGGGTCTCAGTCTCCATGCCCTGGTGCACAGTGACCTGCTGTGGAGACGCTCATGGAGGTCAAGTTTGTGTTAAGTCTCTTGGATCCAGGTCTCAGGCCCCATGCCCTGGTGTATTGTGACCTGCTGTGGTGACAGTCATGGAGATGGAGATTTGTGTTCTCTCTTGGATCCAGATCTAAGCCTCTTTCCCTGGAAGATGGTTGCCCACTATGGTACAAGTCCACACAGGGTGAAATTTTCATGTCTGGAAATTCCCACACTTGTTGATTTGTCAGTTTTGCACCTGCCAGCCTCTAAGTCTGCCCACTGTGTCTTTCCTGGTCCTGTGTGAGCTCTGTTACTAAGGGCTGGGTGGCCAGCCTGATGTCCCTCACCTGTGTCTGTAGATGAGCGAGTAGGAAAGTGGGTTTCCTGCACTTGGAGTGTTTGGGGCAGGCAAGGCAGCATCCCCACAGTCTGTCTGCTTCTGTCTGACAGAGGTGCTGCCCCTTGCAAGTCACGAGGTCAGCAGGTGTCTGCATGAGTGTCTTCCCTGAAGGGCTGTATGTGCCCATCTTGGGCATCTGTGCATCAAGAGCAGATGGACCTCGAAGGGTTCAGAGAGTGGGCACCCTGGGTTCTGCATGCTGAGTGGACTCTGGCTTTCTTCGTGCTTCCTCCAGGTCCGTCGTGGACTAAAGGGCAGACAGACCTGGAGGGCCCAGGCACCCTCGGGAACATTCAGGTCGGTCTGTCTGCTTCCCAGGAAGTGCTTGTCTTTTCTTGGGTTCCCAACTCACTTCTGAGAGTGAGAGCTGGCCTCACTCATGTGTGTTTCTGAAGCATCCTGGGCCCTGGAACATCAGCCCTGAGAACTGGGCATCAGATGAGGAAAGCATGGTCAGGAGGCTGCAAGTCACAAGGGACATTACCAGGCCTTCCTCTGCTGCTGCCTGTTCTGAGGGCTGTGGCCCTGTGCGTGGACATGCACGGAGATCTTGGGTGACAAGCACTTGATGGTAGGAGGTGGAGCCACTGAGGCCCAGTGCGGTTCTGCAGCCTTCACCAGCAGAGGGCCAGGGGCTGGGCTGATGGACAGACGCAGACATTTCTTTCTCTCTGGCTATCTCTGACTCTGTCCTCTCTCCCTGACCCTCTGTCTGTCATTCTCACTCCCAGGTGCCAACAGACACCAGGTGTGGCTGGTCACACCATGGGCTGAGGTCTCTGCTGGTCGGCTCAGCTGCCCATAGCAGAAATGACAAGTGGCCCATGGCCCTGAGGTCTGAAAACCCTCCCTCATGTCTGGCTTCTTAGTAATCACAAGTGGGCATCTTGATTGTTTACGGGACGAGGAAGCAAGGAGAAGAACATCAGTGTAGCCTAGCCTCACCCTGATGCTGGCCTCAGAACCAGCTCAGGATCCTACCCGGGGGTCACTGCAGCTGCACACGGGTCCTGCTCCTCACTCAGGGATGGAGACTCCTCAGTGAGTCCTGCTGTGTGCAGGTCACCACAGAGCTTCGTGATCCCCTGAGGACCACTGACCCAGAGCAGAGGACGCGGCTCCTCCTGGGCCACCCGGGTGCCTGAGTTGAGACGGAGGGTGACCCTGAATCCATGGTGGTCATGGGGTGGGGTCATCATCAACCTGAAAGGAAGGACGGTGTGCTGAGGGGACATGAGAGTGAACAGCTCACTCCTCAGCAGACTTGGTCGCCTGCCTCTGGGGCTAGCACCCATCAATACTGGCTGATTTGCTGCCTGTCGGGGCCTTTCTTTTATCTCACCCAGAGCCCAGCAGAGGCCTGGTTGTGTGAACAAAAGAGGCCAAGCCGGCCACAGCCTGTCTGAGGCAGGACACTTGGAACGTCCCGGGAGTGCATGTACACCGCTGAACACGGCTCTCCACAGAGCGGGAGTGCGTGTACACCGCTGAACACGCTGGCTCTCCACAGAGCGGGAGTGCGTGTACACCGCTGAACACGGCTCTCCACAGAGCGGGAGTGCGTGTACACCGCTGAACACGGCTCTCCACAGAGCGGGAGTGCGTGTACACCGCTGAACACGGCTCTCCACAGAGCGGGAGTGCGTGTACACCGCTGAACACGGCTCTCCACAGAGCGGGAGTGCGTGTACACTGCTGAACACGGCTCTCCACAGAGCGGGAGTGCGTGTACACTGCTGAACACGGCTCTCCACAGAGCGGGAGTGCGTGTACACCGCTGAACACGCTGGCTCTCCACAGAGCGGGAGTGCGTGTACACCGCTGAACACGGCTCTCCACAGAGCGGGAGTGCGTGTACACCGCTGAACACGCTGGCTCTCCGCAGAGCGGGAGTGCGTGTACACCGCTGAACACGCTGGCTCTCCACAGAGCGGGAGTGCGTGTACATCGCTGAACACGGCTCTCCACAGAGCGGGAGTGCGTGTACACCGCTGAACACAGAGCAGGAGGGACACAGGGAGCTCAGCAGGGAGATGCATGTCCTAGAAGTTCAGCCCTGGCCCTGTCAGCCGCTCGGGGCCCTTGGAGTGTCCTGGCCTGGGTGTCCTCCTGTCCCTGGGCCTCTGATTCTCCAGCGATACTGTGCTTTGGATCCCAGGTGAGCTCATCCGGGCACCCCTGTGCTGGGGTTTCTGATGCAGATCCAGGTGGGGCCAGGCCTTGTGCATTTCTACATAGGATCCAAGGGTCTGCCTGAGGCAGCAGTTTCCCAGTTTGGAGGCCAGGATGACCCAGTGGAGCCTGGACAGGCTGACCCCTGATGTAGGTGTGCAGGCAGTGGCTGCGCACACCTGTTGGGCATTGCCCGGCATCCTGGAGTGCCCTGGCTGAGGATGCCCCGGCCCCTGTTCCATGGCCACACCCTTCCCTTGCTCAACAAGGACTCTGGTTGTAGGGAGAGTGGGACGTGCCAGGCTCCGGTCTGCAGAGGCCCCAGAAGACCCTGCTGGCTCTCTGGCCCGTTTAACTCTGGCTCTGCTTCCGTTTCACCTCATGTCGGGCTGTCAGGGTGCTGAGAGTCTCCACTTTTAAAATATTTGCTGCGTTGTTTGGCCATGGGCTTGAAAACCAGAAAGAAGTGAGAATTACGACGTGAACACAGCGATCCGTCGTGGCCGACCAGGAGTGGAATCGTGGGAAGTGGGGGAAGGACCTCAGTCTACCTCGGTGCTTTTCCACACCATGAGCCTCAGATGCAGCCCATTCTGTGACTCTCCTGTGAGGAATCCGGGAGGGGAGAGCCCATCAGAACACGCTGCAGGGTGGTGGCCTGGATGGCGCTCTGGTGTGCTGTGGGGCTCTGCCTGTCTTGCTGTTCTGGGGAAGAGCTTGGTACCGGTCTCTGCAGGCCAGAAAGTGCTTGTGTGATGGGTCCTGGTAGCCTGAGAGGCCCTGAGAGCTAGCTGTTGGTGTGTCTGTCCCCTAGATGGAGCCGTGACCTGCTTGCCAAGCAGAGGTGCAGGGAGGTCTCAGGTCTGCATGCTGGGACCGCTCATTCCAAACTGGTCCCGAGGCAGGGACCAGTTTGGAATGGGGAAGTCGGCGTCCCCTGGTGTGCAACAGCAGCATGGCTTTCTCATGGATACTGCTCACCACTTGTGCACCCGGGAGGGGGGGGTGCACAGAGGGAAGCTGCAGGCTGTGAGGCTGCCTTTTGTGGGGCAGGGGCTCTGAGGCAGATCTCAGGCGGGTCCCTCAGAGGCTCCAGACACACACTTCACATCTTAGGGGCTGCATTGGATTTAATTTCTGGCCTTGAATCTCTGCCAGATCACTTCCTGTCTTGTAAAGTGATATAAGAACAGAAGAGTCGTAGACGGGGAGTCATGTTCTGCACCAGCTGAGCACGGAAACGGTGAGGGGAAAGCCAGGCGGGGCACCTGGGTGAGTGGAGCCAGACTGTGGGGAGGCTCTGCTGGGTGTCTGCACCAGCTGGCTCCCTGCAGATGGAGGCTGGGGAAGGTCTGTAGACTGGGACTGTCCGCTAGCTGGGGGATAGGCGCTCCTACAAGTAGCCCTGTAGTCTCCATCACAGAGCCTGGTGTGACCTAAGAGGAAACCAAAGTCCCCAGCCTCTCTGTGCTGTGCCTAGAGGGCAGCTGTCCTGGCCAGCCTGTACTTGGCCACCACCTGGCTCTTGCAGGGCCACACCCTGATTCCTGCCTTTGCTGGGTGACTGGGTCCCTCCCTCCACCACAGCACTCTGTGTGGCGGGACCCTCCTCCATCTCCACGACTCTCAGGGACCCTCATCTGCTCCTCTCCCATCTCTTCTAGCCTTCTTGAAGGGGTTTCTGCCTCCTTCACTGCAGCCTCTCATTCTCCACTGGTCCCTTTAGGCCCTGCCCACCACTTCAGGTCACTGCACTCAGGACCAAGGGGACCAGCACGTGGCTCAGCCCAGTGGCAGACCCACTTCTCCCCAGGTCCTGCTGGCACCACTGGGAGCAAGCACACTCCTCCGCAGTCCCCAGGAGCTCTGTGGCTCCCCCCTTCCCTGCCACCTCTGCGGTCAGCCCCGGGCTCTGGCCCACCTGAGCTCAGCCCTGGCACTTCTCTGGCTCCCTGCTTGGTGAGTCGCGTTCCACTTCAGGGCTTTAGTCTGGGTGCAGGACAACTGCCGCAGCATTTTCCCTCTGCCAGCCTGGTCCCCAGCTCCACACCCCATGCCCATCTCCTCCTGAGTTTCTACCAGGCCTGTGAAAGGCCCGAGCCCTGTCGGGTGCCCCCTGCCCAGCCGGTCTTGGCCATCGAGCTGCAGCTAGCTGGGAGCTGCAGAGCCCAAGTCTTTCCATCCACCATCCCCTGGGCCTAACGTGAGGCCTATCCCGAGTCTGGGCAGCCTCCCCAGTCCACCCAGGTCTGAGTGTGCCTCCTGCCTGAATCCCGCTCCCCTCCTGTCCTTCTCAACTCTAACCCAGCAGTCCTGATGGCCTTCAAGGCATGACAGTCACATGCTGCTCAGGCCAGACTCCCCATTGGCTCCCCATCCTACTGCAGGCTGAGCCCCTGGACCCTGGGTCTCGCTCCCAAGACTCAGCCACCCAGGCACCTGTCAGAGCCAAGGTGACCGTTCTGCCTCCCCCTGAGAGGACACCATGTAGTCCACAGCTTCTGCCCTGCCAGGCTCTGTGCTGCCTCTGGCCTCCTCACCCTCAGTTCTATCCCGTCCTCCACTTGGCCCACATGGTCCACTGTTCCTCTTTCTGGCCACATCCCTGGGTCCCCTGGGCGGGGCTTTCGTTCTCTTTCCGACGCAGAATCATTAGTGAAAGTTAGCTGCACTGTATAAATGGTGTTCAGTAAGTTGTGTTGCATTTTATGCTGTCAAAATAAAAATCATAAATTCATTAAACCACGAGGAGTTCATGTTTTAAAGTACAACTGACTACTTGAGGATCTAGTGCACCTTTCGAATTTGCAAATTTAATTAAAATGCAGTGTCACTCCTGTCTGGGACTTGTCAGTCCCGTGAGAACTTCCAGGTAGAAGACCTTCCATAGAGTGGAAGGTCAGCCCGACAGATGTGGGTAGTGTGCATCATATGGGCCCTTGCAGGTGTGCGCTTCTGTATGGCTGGCATGTCATGGCCTGTCCCCACAGCCTATGAGGGGCTCGACCAGATCTCAGTCACAGACAGGCAGAGCCACCCTGGGGTACAGTCTCGAGGGCCCTGCTGTCACCCAGCAGACGCACACCACAGGGAAGGACAGAAGGGTGGCTTGTGTACCCTCTCTTCTCCCCTGAGGTGGCCGGAGCAAAGCTGGCCCATTCCCTGCGGTACGCTGTCAGAGCTGGAGCCCCAGACACCAGCCCTGGCTCACATTTCCAATGGCATTCATGAGCTCTTTGATGGGACCCTGGAGTGGTTCCTAGTTGGTGGAGGGGACCGGGTTGTCTCTAGCCTGCAGGCTGCTGCTGAGGGTTTGATGAGTCGTGTGCTCCCAGGGCTTAGCTCTGCGCAGGGTACACTGAGATCTCTTTTCAAAACTCATTTTCTTTACATTTAGGTGGGTATTCATGTTCACTAATGACTTGTGGCTGCCAACATGCCCTGCCTCACATGCAGGGATTGAGGTCTGCTCTGCCAGTCGTGCTCCCATGCAAGCACACGGCCCTGGGGGGCTGCCTGCTGAACAGGGGTCTCTTGACCACTCCCAGAGACTCCTGCCCTCGACTGACACCGAACCCAGAACCATCCCTGCCCTGCACACTGGTCCCTTCTGCCCAGGCCCTTCTTGGGGATGGGGTTTTGCCTTATGCCTTGGCACCTGGGAGTGTGGCTGGCAGCAAGCATCAGTGAGTACTTGCCAGAAGGGAGTGAGGTGCCTGGACTCTCGGGAGAGACCATACGGCTGGTGTGGCTGCAGGACAGAAGACCTGTTCCCCGCCATGCAGCCACAGCGGGGCCTCCAGGAGGGGTGGTGAGGGAATGCCAGGAATGTGCCATCCCACTTCACTGAAGATTTTTCTGTTTAAAAATCCTGAAGGGCAGCCCGTCAGTGCAAGAGCTGCCCATTTACCAGCACATCAGTGGCAGGTAGAGTACAGCCAGGCTGTCACTAAAGGAGACGCTACTTTGGAAGAGTAATGTGAGTTTAATTACCTTCATTCCCTGCTGCCTTGGTTTGCGCTGCTCTGAAAGCTCTCTAGTTCAGCATAGTGAAATCCGTACGATAAGAGGCGTGCGCTTTGCGATTCTCTGTCAAAGGCACGCTGTATGCCTGAGTGGCATCTCCTGACTTGAGTAGGTGACCTCGGTCGTGTGCCCCCTTCCCAGCTGTGGTGTGATTGCACAGATGTGGCTGTACTCCTGCAGGGAGTGGGCTGGCTTGAGCCTGCTCTGCCAGGAAAGGTAGCTAGAGCAGGTTGAGGGCAGCCGCGCCGGGTGGGGGTGGTCCTGGATGCCTGTGGCCTGGCCTGTGTCCCCTGCCCATAGCCAGAGACATGCTGAGGTGCAGAGTGCCCTGGTGCTCCGCGGGTGAGCCCACCCCACTGTGGGCACCACGGGGCACAGTAGCCTCACGCTGTTTTCACGAGTACAGCTGCAGCTGTCTCCCTTCAAATCCCTGCTGACCAGTGCTTGGGGAACAGGGTCCATGGTTTATACGGTTTCCTGCTGAGTGTGGAGTTTTCCTCAAACCCTCCCTGGTTTCCTCTCAGCCTCTGAGTTGGTGCCTGGTGTCTGTCAAACACTCAGTGAATCTACACAGTGTTTCTGAGCTTGGTGTGCGTTGTCGGTCCTGCTTGAGTCAAGTGGCAGCGTGACTTTGGAGAGCTGCTTCGTAGAGAAGAGTGCTCTTGAGTGTGAAATTCAGTGGTCAGCAGCCATCTTTGTTATCTGACTCCAGGACGTTGCTTCTACCCCAGAAAGACCCCTGCAGCCCAGGAGCAGGTGTGCCTCCGCCCGGCCCAGGCGCTGGCAGGATCTGCCTTCTGAGTGGCAGGTCAGCCTGCGGGAGCGTTCCTGTGAGAGGAGCCACACAGCCGTCGGGCCTTCCGGTCTGGCTCTTTTCACTGGGGGAGGTGTTCAGGGCCGATGATCTGGGATCTCCTAGGACTTTCTTATTTCCAAAGCATTCACTCTGCATGGCCGTGTTCTGCCTGTTCATTCCTCAGTGGCTGGACGCCGGTGCGTAACTTCTCACCTGTCATCGGTAGTGCCGCTGGGCACCTGCATGCCAGCACGAGTAGACAAGTGTGCACGTCCCCAGCTCCCCAGGGTACGTGGTGAGGACTGGGCTCTGCTGGGTCACACAGTGTCTCTCACTCATTGGGGCCTCACTGAACCATGTTTCACGGCTCAGCGCTGGGTGGTTCCAGTCCAGCAGTGGGACGCGGCTCCCCTCCCTCTACCTGTGCCTCAGGCTGCACTTTCTTGTTCATCAGCACTCCCGGGAGGGTGAGGTGGTATCTCGTTACCACTCCGATCTGAGTCTGGTGATGGCTGCTTGAATCGACCATCCTGTGGGCTTTCTGACCTGGGTGTCCCCTCTGGAGAGACGTTGGCGCGTGCATGTCCTTATCCATTGAAAGTGAGGAGTTGTTTGAGTGTCTGGCCTGACTCTCTCGCAGCTGGTTGGGTTTCCCGTGCTCTCCTCTGCTCTGTGTTAGCTCTTCTTTATCTTCGCACTGTGTCCCCGGCTGCCTTTGCAGCCTCAGCCTTCTGAACCCTGGTGAAGGGGGACTGGCTGTTTGTGTTTCTGTCCTCGTGGTTTGGTGCCAGGTCTAAGAAGCCACCTCTTACCGGTGGGGCTTGCTCTGGGCATTCTGCAGCTGTGGGCTTACATCCAGGCCTGCAGGCCATTCTGGGGGTTGTGTGCTGTGAAGGAGGGACCCAACTTTGTTTTCCCAGAACCTTTTGTTGAGAGGGGTATTTCTGCTTGGAGCACCTTGGCCTGCCTTGGCTCCTGCAGGCTGCTGTGGAGCACTATAGGAACTGGGCCTGAGAACCTCTGGCCCTTGGAGCTGAGAGCCACAGAGTTTTATGGCCAGGGCTGCAGCAGTGTGCTCCTCAGTGCTACACGCTGGTGGGGGACCATGCCGCTCTCTGGGCTGTCCCACTGGTAGGGGCTCTGCCTCACAGCCTCACACCTTCAGACACCCCACATCATGACACCATGTTTGCAATGAGGTCTCAACATGAATTGGGGTAAATCGGCATCAGCTGTAGCAGTGAATTGTTGAAAATTAATGTGGACAGTGTATTCTGTGCTCTCAATTCTCCTCTGTGGGCCCGTATGGCTGTGTCAGGAGACCCAGTCCATCTTCCTTCTGTGCTTGCACATGTGAGCCCCTGGGGCATGCCAGGGTGGATATTGTGATACTCCTCTGTTAAGGTATCCAGGTTCTGAGGCCAGCCGGGTGCCATTCTGCTGGACAATGACTTTGGTCAAGTTGTTAGTTCCCAAAGCCTCAGATCCTTAATCTGCACCAGAACATCTGTGATAGGACTGCCATGAGTTGGGAGAGGCACAGAGTGCATGCACAGTTCTGAGCAGCGCTGCTGGGCTCTGGTTTGGCCTCCGTCCTGCAAGGTCACAGAAGGATGCTCAGCCTCAGGAGCTCTGGGCCTGTGTAGGTCAGTGAGGGAAGAGGGAGGGGACTTGGACGAGCTAGACCTGACCGTAGAGCTTCTGTGTCTCATAGGGCCTCCCTGCCGAGGGCACCTGGTGATCTGGAAACCTGGCCCCTGTGCCCACAGGCCATGCAGCCCAGGCCTCTGCTCACTCATCTCCAGAAGCAAAAGGCACCTGCTTCCCCAGGTGGCTCCATCAGCTCAGATGACACTCTCTGTCCTCCTGGAAGTGACCTGTCTGTCAGAACAGTTAGGAGCAGCTGATGTCTTTACCTGGGCTGCAGAATTTGAACTTGGGCATAAGCTGAGGCGTCAGCTTGAGGTACCAAAGTGCACCTGGCAGCCCTGGGCCAGGTGCCCAGTTCTGCTGCTGAGGCCCAGGGTCCTGGTGTAAATCCTCCCCCTCCTGCATCTCTTTTATTCTCTGTAAAAGAGTAGTTTGCATTAGGTATTCTCTGAGGGACTCTCTAACTTTAAAATTCAATGTGCCTATAAATATGACTAAGTGGTTTTCACAACTATATTTAAAACTACATGAATAGACAAAAGGGTAGGGAAACAGCAATGATTTTACTGTCAGAGTCACAGTTGGAGCCGAGTCTTCCTGCACATGGGGAAAGGCCCTGAGGTGAGACCGCACAGCTGCGCCTGCCTGGGGACCCTTCCCACAGAGCGCAGATTCCCGTGAAACCACTGTGGGGGCGGTCTGAGGAGGACGCCCTCAATAATACTTTAGACTATTGGGTATTTCCCTTTTTATGCCCGAGGACTTTACATTTCACCTACATTAAATTACTCAAATGTAAGTGCAGTGCGTGAAGGAGTTCTCAGAAGTACAGGCAGGTCCCTCCCACCCCATCAGCAGTGTCTGGTCAAAGACCTCTTCAGATGTCTCTATCTAAACACCTGGTGTCATACCTGGCAGAGCTAGAACTTGCCCTTTTACGTTATACCTGTGAATTTAAAATTATTGTTTTCCTTTCTGGGTATTTAATTGCTTTATAAAGGGACATTTAGAGAAAGAGGGTACTTTGTTACTCCAGATCCCACCCAAAAGAGCTGCTGCAGGTGGTTTGCTGGATTTATCTTCAGGCTGGACAGGGATGCAGACACACATGTGCATGGACACAGAACACACGTGTGTGAGTGCTGGCACATACACAAAAGAATGTGGATGCATACATCCAGAGTTTGTGCATTTTTCAGAGAACGAGATCAGTTGGTGTGCTTGGGTTTGAACCAGTTCTTGCATACAGTCAGCCCAAATTTCCCACATGTAGATGTGGCTGTCATGTGTTCCTCCCTATGTGAAGCTCTGGCTCTGCAGCACGGGTGCCCAGGTGGGGTGTTTCCAACACAGTCCCCTCTTGAGATTCAACACTGCTTCCAGCTTATTCATGGAGCGTACCGTGTCTTGGAGCATGTTCTTGCTGCACCACCTTACTGTGCTATCAGCAGTTCTCACATACCTTATCTGTTGGCCTGTGGTGGGAGGCACAGGGTTCTCGTGCCCTGCCTGTGGGGATCTATGGTATGGGAGAGAAGCTGGAGAGCTGGATCTCCAGAGGATGGGGGCAGCTGCTTCCAGGAAGAAGTCTCTGCTCTACCCAGAGTTACAGCAGTCTAACTGGCTTTGGTAGGCCCTCTTCTTCCTCACCACAGCCCACTGGGAGACCCCAGCCCGGGCCTCCCGGCCTGCCACCCTCTCCTGTGTCAGCACCTGAGGTCCTGCTTCTCCTTGTCTTTCCTCACCTCTCTGTCCCTCATCTACTTGCTTTTCTTCCTTCCACAAACATCAGGGGCTCATTTTGCATAGACACTATGACAAGTGCTGTGGGTGTTCACAGCTAAGTGCCTTGACCTGGGAGACCAGGGAGGAGCAGGGGGATAGCAGGTAACTTGAACATGGACAGCACACGTCTAGCTGTGGCCCAGAAGAGACCAGGCCACAATGTGACCCTTGGGAGTAGATGCCGTGCAGATCGGGCGCAGAAGATGGCGTCACAGGAGCAGACCGCCTGGCACTGGCCTAGCTGAGCCTTTTCTAACTGCCCCGACAGTTTGGATGATTCCACCAGGTGGCTACAGAGTGGACTTCCCAGGCTTGCTCGTGTGCATCAGACTTGTTTATACTCCTGGAAGACCAGTTCCACAGAGGTGTGAGCATTTCTGAGACATTGACTACCAAAGTACCCAGCACCAGCAGGATCTGTGAGGAGACTGGAACTGATTGTAATTAAATCATAATCACAATATCCAAACTCATTATCTGTCCCCAAATGCCTGTCTGTATAGAAAACCAAGTAATAACCAGGTTAGGCAAATAGATGAGACTAATTATCAAGAGAAATGCAATTGTGATCTTAATAAATTTGCTGACATTTCTTTTTTCTTGTTTTTTTTTTTTTTTTTTTTTTTTTTTGTAATCAGAACACAACTTTATTCTCTCCTTCCAGCCCACTGCATTGTCCAGGTAACATTTTTCTGTGGAATGACATTTTTTATATTATAGTCACTTCGTGGTCTCCCCTCCACTTCATAATTTATGTATGCATTTATAAACACAAGGGAATACAGACCTGTGCATTACCCCGTTTGCGTTTTGTGATATTAGAGTTCACGATTTTTCGTGACAAGCATCCAGACAGAAGAGCAGATGCTTTGAAGCCACAGGCATTGAGTGTGGAGCCTTCTCTCTCCCTGATGTCCCCGTGGACACATTACTTGTCACCTCAGCCCCTCGGGTTCCCGATCTGTAGGGGTCTTCCTGGTGAGACGGTTGGGAACTTTGGGTGGGCTGAGACACAGAGCCCTGCAGTTCCACACTAATGAGTTCACCAACTGGGAAAGAGGGCGTGTGAAGGCCCACTGCCCCAGAGGGAGAATCCAGAGGGACCAGCATTGTCCCACCAAACCTGTCCTGACTAGCTGGCCCTGCAGACTAGTTATGTCCCAACCTGGGCAGGGGAAGTGCTGCCACGGCTCACAGCAAAAACACCGACGGGCGTCTTGGAAACACGAAGACTGTGAGCAACTCCGGAGCACGAGCTGCACTGGGAAACGGGAAGACTACTGGATCTGTCAACGGCCCACCGTCTCCCTCCTGACGGGTTGGCGCTGGCAGACTGTTTCCATAGTAACCAAGCATGCAGCCACAGCAGTTTAGCAAGCTGCAAAAAAATCCTTCTGATCTTCAAGGGCCACCACTGTAGCTGCCTTCCTCACAGAACAAAGTCCTGTCCTGTTTGCGGAAACTAGTTCTGTAGTCAGTTTGGCACAACTGCTATTGGGTTGTTTTCCAAAAGACGAAGAGGATCCTTTTGAGGAACTTACATGCATCTGCTTTCTCCACCAAGAAATCTGGGAGTACAACAAAGGTGGTGCTGACCTTGTCAGCCTCCGAGGGCACCAAGGCCCGCTGGGAGCTGTCCCTCAGGCTGGTGCTGAGAGTGTACTGCGCGTGTGCCGCCAGGCGCCTCACGGAAGCTGCCTTTATTCACTCATGTTTTCCTTTTCTTGGTTGAAGCACGTGTGTGTTCGAGCCATGTGCACACTCAGTATTTTAAAGTGCTGTGTCAGAACTTGAGTGTCGATATTACAGGACTTGATATTTGTTTACTCTCGGCTTAAATATGTCAGCTTTACAGTTAGCTATTACTAGAAGGCGTTTAGATTTGTTTTCCTCGCATGTAAACAAGATTTTGGAGTAAAAAACACCACCGAGGTAGTCTAACTCCATATTAGAACATGCTGCATCTCTGCACGTGTATTTTCCATGGAATTCTTTGTCCGTAGGAAATAAAGGGTGCATAGCATTTGTTATCCCCTCCTGTATTCCCAGCAGCGATGACTGCCCAATCTAAGTAAAACAGGTCAGTGCTCTTCTCAGCAGAATTTAAAATTACTGGAGCATCTGGATTTACAGTCTTGCATTAGGTGAGCTTTGTGCTGCTGTATTGGTCAAGATTTAAAAACTCTTTTGGGTACTGAGAATAAACTACTCCCAAATCATCCAAATGTAAGGAAAAACCATAACTTACCTAGAAAGGTTTTTCATTATCAATTGTCTTCATTAAGGCTTTTACTTGTTTTTATAAAAAGCATGAGAACAAAATAATAACAGCCTTCTCAGCCAATGGCACACAAAAATAGTTTTCACTCAATTGTAATCACACACAAAAAGTTAAATATAGTTTGCTCCTATAGCAACAAATGTTGAGGTCACATGCTCAGCAAAACTTGCTCATGTTACCATGTACGTTTCAGAGTCTCATGAAAATCTACTTTCTGAAAGCATTTTGTCAGAATCACATCTCTGGAGTAGATATTTAGGTGATAATGGGTGCTCTCACCCTGTGTTCTGAGCCCAAGGGTGGATCTTAGGGAAGACAGAGACATGTGTTCATCAAGAGTCTTCTGCCCCAAGTGCTGACAGCAGATGGGCCTCTGCTCTTCACTGAAGCCGGAAGGACAGTGAGTGGACGCTCCACCCTGCAGGCCCCCAGCTGGGTCTGGATCTCCGTGGGATGAGTGACCTGGGCAGGACAGAACCTGCCGACTCTTTGGGTCAGCATACTTTTGTACTTAAATTCCTTACTTATGGGAGATTTGCACATGGATTATTTATTTGAAAGTCCTGTTGACAAATATTTTCCATCAGAAATCCAAGGCACAGGCCTCTTTCTCAGTGCCGGACTGTGTGCACACACTGGACACCCCCTGGCTGCCCTTCCTCAGTGGGCCTTGCCCAGCAGCACCAGAATCGGCACCTAAGCCCTTGGACCTGCACTTGCTGGTGCCTGTTGGGCTGTGCGGACCAGGGGTGGGGAAGGTGGAATGAGGTCCTCTGCGTGAGCTCCACTGTGGCAGCCAGGAGGGAGTGAGGGAGGGGAGTGGGGAACACTCCCAGCCAGCCCCTCACTTGACTCCCCAGGGCAGTCCCGAGGGACCCCGCAGGTGCTGGCAGCCATGCTCCTGATTCAGCGCATCTCTCCATATGGCTCTGAGGTTGACTCCATGGCTCAAGCCAAGAAGGTGGCTCAGCGGTGGGTGTGGGTCATGTCCCTTGCCCCAGGGAATGGGCCTCCTTTCTTCGCTCTCACCTCGGACGGACTCGTTCACTGCCCTGCGCGGGCTGTGCGTGGCTCTGCGGGTCTTCCTCTGCTCACCTGGCCTGCTCCCTTGTGGGGGACCAGGGTGCACACCCTGGACACTCCCTGGTCCTCCGTCCTCTCCTGCTTCATGTCCTGATTTCTGGGTCTGCAAGACTTCCTCATGTTCCAGTCTGCATTCCAGAGGAGCCGGGCTTTGTTCTCTTGGTGGCTGGGCAACTGTTGAAGCAGGGTTGTGTCCCCTACGGCGATGGCCCCCAGCTGCTGAGTAGAAGAGGGGCACTGCCAGGCTCCAAGAGAGAGTGGTGGGAGCACCTGCGGAACCTGCTGCACTCTGTGCCCACTCAGGACCTGATGGAGCTGGGTGTGAATTCTGCCTGGCCAGTTAATCGCTCCAGACTTGACCAAATTGACAGACCTGAGTTTTTCAGCTGAAATGGGAACTCACCACCAGGTAAGAGCAACTGTAGTGAGAAAATGTGGTCATGTCCACAGAACATTCAGAGCACCAGAGGCTGGTTCAGCCACACAGATCCCTGCTTCAGCCTCCCAGCTTCATCTTCTAGTGAATCATAAAAGTGACCCCTGGGGAGAAGCTAGAGACAGACTTGTTCTCAGGGCTAGCAAAGACCTGACCCAGAGAACCCGTGGCCTGCTGGATCCGTCGGTACCCTGGAGGTGGCAACCCCACCCTGTACACACTGTACTACCAGGAATGTCCTCCTGCCAGTTCTCTCTTTACAACCTCAGGAACGGGCCATGAGAGAAGAGGGCTGAGGCCAGGCTCCACGGCGCTCGCATGGTGTGTGCAGGAGTCACGGTCAGTCAAAGCTGGCCATTTGTATCAACAGGCTGTTAGGAAACAGAGACATCAGCATGCTCTCTACTGTATGCAGGTCAATCTGGGTTACATACAGTTCATGTTAGTCCAAAGATTCAAATGGTGCATGCAGTTTTACTCAACAATTATTATTTTGTGAAACAAGGGCATAAGTCTTTAATTACCTAATTATTCATCTCCTGTACAGATATAAATCACATTACTCTAAGAATTCTTCGGGCTGTTTACTGTCTCTGTGATTCACTGGTTGCACTGTCTTGATTTCTCACGTCGACTTCTGAAGGGTCAGAATCTCTGTTCTGAACATGGGCATGTCTTTCAGGAGGTCAGCAGGACCCGGCGAAAAGGGAGTCTCTGGTGCAATTTTCCCTGAGTGGGATTTGTTTACAAGCAGATCATGGCCTTTGGTCTTTGAGAATTGTGTCTGCTCACTGATACCAACACTAGGGGTTAAGACATGTTAAAACAAAAGGAGGCTGATCTTTAATTTCATGTCGCAAGACAAAGCACTTGTTGAGGCTTTGATGCTGGAGGCTGCAGAAACAGAAATGGGCTGACATTCTCGTTCTCCTGTTTGCCAACCTGTGAGTCCTTCCTCTGGACTGGGAACCAGGGGCAGGAGCAGCACGGAACACAGGCACAGGTTTCCTTCATGATGGCTCTCACAGACCTGGGCCAGGAGGCCAGAGTGCTCAGGGAGCCCAGCGGTATGGGGGGCCGGATGTCCAGTAGCTTTGCCATGCTCCCCTGGCAGAGTGGCCTGGTGTCATTCACAGCGTGATTTCTTTGGGTGTTTGGTCTGATTTGCTAGCAGTAGTTCTTGTTTTTTGCTATTTTGCTCCTTTGGGGACTTAGGGGCTGCTTCATAAGGTAGCATGGCTCTGAGCTGTGAGGACAAGCTGATCCCCGGAGGAGCCCACACCTGGCCGTGGATCTGAGGCGGGCAGTGTGTCCACAGCAGTCTGTGACCGAGACGAAGAGGCGTACGTGTCAAGTTCTGAGATGCACCTGATCACAGTTAAATCCTGAGTGGCTCCAGCCACAGAAGGCGGATCGGCAGTGTGGGTCACGTCAATAAGGGGAAGTCGATCTGGAGGTCAGACTGGCTCCTTCAGGTCAGCAACCCCCGAGTGTGCAGTCACCAGCTGAGTGGGCACTTACTCTCCATGGGGCTGGGACCTAAATCAGAGTTGTTCTGTTACTTCTCAGAGAGACGATAGGCCAATTCTAAGGTGGTATTTGAGGACAGCATCTCTGAGCATTGATTGGAAAATAAGAAATGTGCCCCCATCTGACTTCAGGCAAGTCACCTCACCCCTCTGACAAAACACCCACCTGTACTTACCTCTGAAGACCAGGAAAGAGCAGGTGTCAGAAGCTGAGGACCTGTGATCCACGAGCCCCGGCCCTGGCCGGCCTGGCAGCAAGCCTCAGGCAGAATCTGAGTGAGAAGACACAGGCTGGACTCCTGCTTCGGTACCGGCCAGTGCTCCTGGGTTCCGCCAGCACACACCCCCCAGAGAGCTCAGACCCTGGCTGGAGGCACCAGGCAGGACCCTCAGCCATCTCCATCCCGCTCAGGCTCATCATCTCGCCCCTAAGGTCCCTCGTGCCTCGGTCACAGGGTCCTGGCTGCCTGTGTGCTGCTGACCACTCCTCGTGAGGCTTGGCAGGTGGGTCAGGAGTGCGGCGTCTGGAGCTACATTCCTGAGCCCAACGGTGGGTTTATGGCTCAGCTGTGCCTCAGTTTCTCCTGCTGTGAAGACAGGGCCGGCCTCACCAGTTGGAGGTGAACCCTGACTGTGGCTGGCTCTTCTTTCCCTCTGTTGCACTGTGAGCCTCCCAAGTGCAGGATGCACTCCCAAGTTGTGCATCTGATTCGCTTTCTCCTGTGCCCCAGCGCAAGTCAATGTATGCTGTGGATGGATGGCACCGCTGTGTCCCCAAGGCTCCTGCCCACCTGTGGGTAGGCTAGTGTGGTGAGTGGGTCCCTGGCCTGGGGCATGTGGGTCGCAAGCAGCAGCATCAGAGGAGCTGGCACACAGGGGATGCTGTTGGGGCAGCCAGGGTGGGGTGGCAGGGGACTCTGCATTCCCAGTATGCACTGTTCTTGGTACTTCTGCATGAGGCACACGTGTTCCCTGCTGAGATTCCGAGGTGCTGGTGCACTCTGGAGGCCAGGAAGACAGTAGAGATGCCAGACAACAGGCAGACAGTGGTGATGGCTGGGTGGCTTGGGGGCAGGATCTCAGGAGCTCAAGTCCCTGGTTTGAAGAGCTTCTGTGGCATCAGTCACAAAATATTCTTGGGGCCAGACTGGGAGACTGTTTCCTGGGCTGCTATAACAGAGCCCCGGAGACTCGGTGGCTTCAGACAGTTCCCCTTGTCCTGGAGGCCTGAGTGTGCAACCAGGTTCCGTGGGCTGGCCTCTCCTGCCCTGGAGTCAGTCCTGTGCCTCTCTCCAGGGTTTGGTGGCCACTGGCCGTCCTTGGCACTCCTGGGCTGGTGGATGCATCATGTTTCCTGGTCTCCTCTCCTCCTCCAAATCCTGGCATTAGATTTGGGGTTTGCTCTAAATCCAACGTGATCTGTCCTCAAGATCCTTAATTAATGGCATCTGCAAAGTCTGTGCGTTTGACCTGCCCAGTGGCAATGGGCACGTCCTCACCCAGGTCAACCCCCACTTCGGCATCTCTAAGGTGAAGCACAAGGTCGTTCCTTGAGGCAGCCTGATGTGTTGGGGAAGGAGATCTGGGGAAAGCAGAGATGCTGGGCTCCATTGAGTTCTGGCATTCTGAGCTTGAATGACCAACGTCGGCTTTTGCACACTGTGTGTGAATTTGGGGCTGTGGTCCCCTCTACACAGGGCAACCTCTGCAGTTCCTTGAAGTGGGGGTAGGAGCAGATCTGATGTAGCCACAGCATCGTGGACCCTCGAGACCCCTTCCCCAGTGGCACGCGAGTCTGACTTGGCTGGCAACCTGATGTCCTCTGATGCCACCAGCCTTACCGCAGTGAGCCGCTCTGGGGTCTGCTGTCTTTTCCACATGAGCCACTTGCATCCCTGGATCAGTTGAGGGGGTTTCAGATTTGATCCTGAACCGGTGCCTGGATTCCTCCGTGCTTCCTGCGCGGTGGCCCAGCCCAGCAGCCTCCTTCTGCGCGTGGTTTCGGTGCCGGTTTTGTTGTACAGACAAGAGCTGAAGTGTGTGTGTAAATACACGCCTGCTCGTTGCTGTGCTGTGAGTGCCTGGGACACAGCTGCTCTGCTGGAAGTGACAAGTGGGGCACGGGACCCCTTTGCTTCCATGCATCCCCCCGCTCAGCGTGCAGCCCTGCCAAATCCTACCTCTAGCAGTGCAAGGCACGTGCAGGTTCAGGGTGCAGTCAGAGAACACCAGAGAACAGCAGTCGTGAAGAGGTGCAGACCCTCGTGTGGACAGAGTGCTCCCACGCTGTGTCCTCCCAGGGCCTGCCCAGCGGTGGCAGGGAAGGCTGTGTGCAGAGCCCAGTGTGCCCCCGCCCCCCCGCAGTCTCATTTCCCAGGGAGAGTTGGCTCTCGCTCCCTTCGGCCTGTGGAGCCATTGGAGTGGAAGGCTTTTCTCTCCTCTGCAACTTTTCGGACCTCGGCAGGCACTGCTGCTGTGGACAGCCCTGTGAGCACCCTGCCCACTTGCTTTCATGAAAGGCGCTGTCGTCAGCATGCTGACGCTCCTAGGAAGTTGCCCATTTATGGCTACTAGAGCAAATGATATCATCACAATAGGCGGCTCCATCTAAGGAGGATCATTTGTGAAATGAGATTATAGGTATTTCTCTGAAAAAGCAGGAGACAGAGCACCTGCTGTCTGCGATTGATGTCCCGGGGGCTCACACTGCACACGGATCAGGACGTCCATCTCCATGGCTAATTCTGCTACGAGCCAAGAGCCTGCCTTTTCCGCTCCGTGCCAGGCAGCCCCCTCTTCCACATGGAGCCAGCTCCAGATCCATGTTTTCTGTTAAGCTTGACTATATGGGACATGCATCGCTATCCTGTGCCCGCCACGGTGCTGCAGTGTGCTTGTTTTGCAGAGCTCTGTGCAGCCTGGCCAACGATGTGACTAACCAGAGCCGTGGACACACACTGGGTCGTCCCAGCCTCCTCCTTTTGCAGCGAGGTTGGAGCTTCCTCTGAGTGCACAGCCCTGTCTGCTAAGAAGCCTCCGGCTCTTTGCATTTGGATGCTGCAGACGGTGCAGCAGGAGTCTTGCCTTGGTAAGTCGGGATGACTCATTTCTCACTTTCTGTACCTTGGTGTACTTACTTCCACTAGTGCCTGGCGCCTGGTGGACAGTAACAAGCTGGTTAGCGCTGGACTGGTAATCTGACAGCTGCTTTCCTCTCAGTACTTTGCAGCATGTTTTTTTTTTTTTTCTTTGCCCTCTCCCAGCCGGGTTGCTCTGCTTTTGTAAGTAAGACTCTCATCTCTTGATGGAGTGAGGCAGTGGGGACTAGTGTCACTGCGTCCAGGGAGCCTGCTAAGTGCGTGGAGGGTGAGGGGAGCAGGCTCACTTCAGTGCTGTGATTCCAAGAAGATAAGTTCAGTCTCCAATTAACTGTCATCTCAGTAATCACAGACACCAGGACAATGTGTAATGCAAGAACTCTTCTGGCTGGTTCTTGCTTCCTTACAGCAAGGACACAGCTCTGGGCTGCTGATTTCAGTATTCCTTTGGGAATGAGTGAATCTAGGGACCTGCAGTTATTAAAATTGTGTTTTTGTATGCAAGCAATGGAGAGGAAAGCCTGCCGAGAAGGCTTCCTTTGTGTGCCCAGTGCAGTGGCAGGCTGGTGCCTCTTGCCAGCTGCATTAATAGGATCAAAGGGAAGGAGAAGAGCTGGCTGAGATGCCTGCTGAGAGGTGCTGCTGCATTTGTCTTCAACACCAGAGCCCCTCCCAAGCAGAAGGTTTGGATTTAGTGCTGACCACATAGCTGACCTCCACTCCAGGGAGGAGAGAGCGGTGTGTGTGTCACGGGAACGGCCAAGGCTCTGGATGGAGCCTGCTCCTGGTGAGGCAGGAGCCCAGGAGCCCAGCCCCTGGCTCACACCAACCTGGAGGTGCCTCGGCAGCTGGGAACTTCATGCCAGATGCCCAGAGCCTGCAGGCACCCCAAGGTGCATGTTCACGGTGGTCTTCTTGCCATGCTGTGCTGACATGCATGATCCATTTTGCTTTTTGCTCTTCTTTTCATTAAAAAAACAACAACAACCACCACGAAACAGTCCTCTGTAAAGAGCATGTGTGTCCAGCCCCTCTCTGATGAAGCTGAATGTCAGCCAAGGGCTGCCGGTTCCCGGGGCATCTGGGAGTCGCACGTCTTGCGAGTTTCTGTTACAAATGGCCAGGTCTCGTAGGGAGCTTCCTGCTCTGGGAGGACTGAGCATATCCAGAGGGAGTGGCCATTGGCTTCTGCGTCGTCAGGGATATTGACTACTTCATTCATGATTTTGTCCCCAGAATCAGGTGCGTTACTCCACAGGGATTTGGGTTAAAATGGAGTGTTTTGCGGCCTTGAATCTATGCACAAAACAGGACGTGTCAGTGGGACTTTCCCAGCCTGTGGCCCCCTCTTCTCAGCAACAAGTACTTCCTGACCCGGACCATCTGTCACTGGTGTCCCACATCTGGGCGGGATCTCACACCCAGTGCAGGCTTCCCGAGAACAGGGCGGAGGTGCAAGCCACAGAGGATCTGGGTCCCAGGCAGAGGACTTGAGAGAAGGTTTTAGGTCAGGACACAGTTAGATGCTGACGGCGCAGCAGGCGGCTGTCCCACCAGTTTGACTCTGGTCCTCAACTTGCAGGAGTAACTCAGAGCTCCATGTCTGAGAGTGAAGAGTGTTGCTTTTTAGATATCAAGTCGCTTTGGTTTATTTAGACCTAAAACAGAAACGGACATCCAGAGAACCAGCAGTGTGCGTTGGGAGAACCACCCCCGTTTCACACTCAGTCCCTGGCAAGAGAGTAACAGAACTTTACACCCAGACATTTGGGGGTGAATGATGCTTGCAGGATAAACTTTGGCTCTCCTCTCCAGTCTCAGTATTACTAACTGCAGAAGCACACGTGCACTTGTTTTCTAAAACAGTACTGCTTTTATTGAATTGCCCTTTAATCCGTTAGCTCTCCTTTCCTTCAGGTGCCTGTGCCTTGGCCAGTTAGACTGGATTCTTTAACAGCCTCAGCCAGGGCGGGCCAGAGGGTGGACACTGCAGTGGTCTCACACCTGGAAAGCTTGTCCCCTCGGTCTGTCCTGCCATAGCTGCCATAGCACAGAGGGGCCTGATCCCCACACAGGACCGTCACACCCTGACCTGGTGCCGTCGGGCATGCAGACCGAGCGTGGCAGGCAGAGGCAGGCACAAGAGTGCTGTGCACCTTCATGGTGCTGTGTGAGTCTTGGGGACCAGACTGTCCAGAGTGTGGCCCACGGTGTTTCTGGCCAGGGTTGCGGGTGCTTCTGGGTCACTGACACGCTGGCTGCACTTCCTCCTCTCTCTTCAGTCCCAGCCAGAGCTGGTCCCCAAGCCTTCTCACAGCGCCCTCCCTGACGCTGGCTCCAGCTCTGAGTCAGGCGCTACCGAGGCAGCAGATGCCAGGCATCTGATTATTGGGTCCTTGTCCTATTCATGATTATTTCAAGATAACAACTAGTAGTAAAATTAGCATTTGTCATGTGACTAGTGTTGAAGAAAGCGTCGTCACGTTTCTATTTACAGAACAGTTACTGTGGAGTTGCTCTCCTGCCTGGGCGTGGGGGTTAACAGTGTGTCTGATTCAGTGGGGCTAGAGGCAGCTGCCGGTGGGAGTCAGTTTGTCCTGCTCCCTGGGGCAGTGTGCTCCTGTTCTGTGGACTGGGAGCCTGAGGTGGAGACCGCCGGCCTCTGGAAAGCACACCTGCCGGCTGTCCTGGGAGGGTGGAGGGACGCGCTCCCATCAGGACCTGCAGGTGCCGCTCACGGCCACGCTCGTCCTCTGGGGCTCGTTCCATCCTGCGGGATGTTCCACGCTGGCCCTCCTGCTGGGCGCCTTCTTTGGTCATTGTGGGGCTGTGCAGATGAAGACTCCTGTCACAGCCCCCAGCAGCAGACACCTGGTCCATCTGAGTGGGTCAGCTCCCCGCAGTTGAGGGAGTCTTTCCAGTTACTCGTTACTGCAGGGGGCAGTGGTGGGACTCGGAGGTGCTCTGGGAAGTGAGGTGACCTTGCCCAAGGCTGCCCCCCTGCAGTCCTGTCGAGGGCCTGGTGTACTGGACAGGTCAGCGTGTGGGTGGGGTGGAGAGGACGGCCCCTCCCATCTGTCACCACGCAGTCACCACCCCTGGGGAGGTGGGACCTCAGCTTCTGAAGCCCGAAAGGGCAGCAGTGATGGGCACTCCCTGCTGGCCCCAGTCTGTCACATGCTAGACAACCACCAGGGCCTCCTCTCTTCCCTGATGGCCCTGAGGTTCTGCTCCCACTGCCCTGGGGCCTCTGGCTGCCTGTGCCTGTCGTGGTCTGGATTTGGTGGGAGGTGGGTGTGCCTCCCTCCCTGCTAATGTTTTGGCTGACCTCAGGCAGGGTGGGTAAGGGTTGTGGCCACGGCTGACCTCAGATCCTCTCTGGAGCATGTTCCTCCCATTCCAGGGCCAGCTTCCTCTGCCTCCTGAGGTGCCCTGGGGGATGGCCCTGAGCGGACTAGCAAGCCAGGGGCCATCGAGCTGTGCTGGCAGGACCCCTCTGGTCCCATCTGTTTGTTTTCTGGTCTGTCAATGACCCTGAGGTGCTGCCAGCAGAGGCTGATGAGTGGCAGCAGAGCCAGGGTGCCGGTCCTTGAGGCCAGGCGAGCCGTGGAGATGGGTGATGCTGGTGGCGCTGGGAGGACACCGCCACAGGAGTGCACAGGTGCCTGCCCAGGCTGCTCACAGCCCCGGGGCCCAAGATCTGTGGGACGGACCTAATGGTCTCTCTCTTTTTAAGACTTAATATTTTTGAGAGTTTTTAACCAGAAAATCTCAGCAAAAAGTGTGCAGAGAATTCCCACCTTCTCCTGTCCCTCAGTGTCCCCTCAGAGCAGTGCACTGACACCTGTGACGAAGGTGGGAGAGCCCACAGCCGACGTGGGGCCACGTGGTGCTGGAGACACCCTGGGTGTGGGCACGTGTTTGCTGACTCGTCTCCCCTGCGGCACCAAGAGCGCCTCTCTGCCCTAATGGCCTCTGGCCCCGCCCACTTCTCCTTCCTGACCCTGCTGACCACTGGGGGCTCACTGAGCCCAGAGCTTCACCTTTTCCAGAATGTCCTGTGGTCAGAATCACAGGGCACCTGCCCCTTGAGAGTGGCTTCTCTCACTTAGCTCTGTGCCTCTCACTTCCCCCATGTCACCTCCTGGCTGGCTGGCGCCTTCCCTTGAATGCCACAAACGTCCTCTTGCCTGGATGTCATCATCGACAGTCTTTCCGTCCACGTTCCTATTTAGGGCATCTCGCTCGCTCCCAGCCCAGCAGTTGTGAGTGAAGCTGCTGTGGTGGTCTCTGTGCAGGGTTCTGTGTGGACAGACACTCAGCTCCTTGGACAAACACCAGTGCCACAGTCATGGATCCTGTGCTGCGTTGGGACCAGCACGTGTGTGGTGAGGGTCCACGTTCACTCTGTGGGACCTCAGGCAGGTTCTGCGCTGGGCCATGGCTGGCCGAATGTGCCCATGCTCCACCTTTCCGTGACCTAAACTGGCCGGCAGACATGCCACCGTGCTGCCCTGGAGCCAGGAGCAGGAAGGGGCCTTCTGGAGACCCAGCTCCTGTTCAGGTGGATGCTGGTCAAGACCGGGTGGCCATCCCAGCCTGACCAAGGGCAGGGGGACGTCAGCCCCAGTGCTGCTACTGGGCGAGGGCCCTGTTTCTCAAGGTGCTCGTGGGTCCCGTGCTGTGTGGTCCCCAGCAGCTGCTGGCCCTGTGCAGAGCGGGAGGCAGGGGAGATGATCACAGGTCCATCTCCAGCTGCGTGGGAGACCCGGGCTGACCCTCCTGTGGCCTCTCCCTGGACAGGGGCAGCCCCAGCTCACACACCCCTGATTTGAATGCCACCCTCTCATAGGTGGCCTCTGTGGTGACACGACTTCACTGCCACCCAGCTGAGGCACAGCCCTGGGGAGGGTGCTGTGCTGAGGGCCCTTCAGGACTCTGCCCGGGGTGCTGGCACTCCAGGGTCCAGGGTGGGCAGTGTCCTCGACATGGCTTGCCTTTCACAAAGCAGCTCCCTGGTGCTGCCTGTCTCTGTCTCTGACTCCCTCTGTCATCTCACCGCCTCCTTGTCCAGAGATCCCAATATTTCAGATTCAACATTCTTCGAGAATTTGTGAATCATGTCCAACTCACTTTGGCAGCCTGTGCCATGTGGCTTTAGGGATGTGTGCAGTTCAGATGTGTCTTCCTCATGTGTGAATCCAAATGTGTATGTGTGTGTACATGTGTGTATGGATGAAATGGATATTTGTGTGTGATTGAGTATCCATGAGTGTGTATCTCAGTGAAATGCAAATCCTTAATCACCCAGTAACTTTGTCAAAGAAGGAACTTTTTACTTAAGTGAGGTGCTATTCCAACACACCCCGGGAGTAGGCAGGGCTGTGTGACATGTAAGTTTACTGGACTCGGCAGGGACCTGGTTGCCGTTGGACAGTTGTGTGTGTCCTTGCTGCATATGATTCTCGCCGCTGTGCCGACACCAGGTCTGGTGGTGCAGCTGGGCCTCAGAGGCAGGCTGGCTGCTGGGAGTGGCACAGACCTGGCGGGGACTCTTCCTTGAGACTGTCCAGAGCATTTAAGCCAGACTTGGAGTTCCTCTGTGGCCGCACCACCACTGCTCACAGGAAGGCAGTGTGCGTGAATCCCATCCCAGCACACAGAGGGGTCCTTCCGGGGCGTGCCAGCACTTACCCTGTCTCCAGTGGAGTGCCGCTGAGACCTCTTCTTCCTCCCGCTCTGTCCGTCTCCACAGGACTGCTGGGGGAAGAAGGCCTTCTGTTCCTCCCACTCCATATAGTTCACCAACTTCCATCTGTCCCTGTGTGATTATCCCATGAGAATTCAACAGGCTGAATTTCCTGCTGCCTTTGTGATGTCCTCCAGGGTCAGAATGGTCTTGGGTACCCAACACTTGTCCATCTCTCTGAGTGTCTCCTTAGTCCAGGGTGGTCCTGGGAGGAGTGAGCCTTTGCCCCTGGAGCCCTGTGCTGTTGGATAACGTGCAGCATGGTCTGGCTTAGCACCCCTGCTTTTGCCAGTCCAGGGGGCTCCGCTCACCATCCTACTCTCTTGAGAAGGTGGATTTCTTATTATGAGGGCTCCTGGTGCCCACTCCAGGAGCCCTGGCAGGTTCTACTTAGAACAGAGGGCCACAGTTTCTGCTGCTTGCACAGTTAAGACAGTGGTCCTGGTCAGGCAGGTGCCTGAGAGGGAGCATCAGGCTGGTCAGGGGAGGGTGCTGGCTGAGAAAGTCCAGCCATGCAGCGAGCAAGCCTGCAAACGGAGTCCCCGCAGGTTTCCCTGCAGACCCAACTGAGGTGATTTCCAAGGAACATGTCGTCTTGAGAATTAGTTAATTAGGGAGTTTCTGTGGGGCACAGGGGTCTCTATCCCTGATCACCACCCCTTTAGGAAGTCCTTATCTACAGAGGAAAACCCTCAGTGGAAGTCAGGCACGTGCTGTACCTGATGGAGGTGACCTCCAGCCCAGGGCCTGTTTCAGCCTTCCAGAACAACTCTTCTACAGGAGCAGTCCTAGGAAGTGTTTGAGGTCATTTTTCTCTTGTGCCTACAGAATGCATCAACTTATATTTCCCCTTTTAAATATACCCTAAAGACTTCATTTTTAAATGGATATAATGCAAGCAGCCAAGTTACTTGCTTAATTTAATTACAGTGAGCTCTGAAGTTCTGTGAGTGACCTGATTAAGAAGCGGTCAAGAGTGTTTTTCTGTAAAAATCACAGGCTCTGAGACCTTTGCAGAAATTGTTACAATAGCACTTTTCATCAGTGTTACAATGTAGCCATGTTACAATGTAGCCCAGCGACCAAGTTCTTGGAAATGCACCGCCAGTGAGATCCGGAGGTGGCAGGGCCCACCCAAAGTGCACAGAGGTGTCCCCGCCCCCCAAGATGCCTGTGCCCCCAGATGCACTGCCTTGTGTCCTCTTCATGAGGCCGAATGCCAGTGTGGGGGCCAGCCACGTGGAGATGCCACTGAGGGGCTCTGGGACGTTCAGATGGGCTCTGGCTTGGAGTTAGTGACCCCAAGTCCAATGCTCTTTTCCTTGTCCTTGCTGCCTGTGGTGTTGCTGTCCCAGCCATTCTGTGGCTGAGTTCGGGAGATGAGTTCTGATTTCTGCACACATTTGCCTGCGCCCCAGGCTGGGCCTCTGGCTGCATGCTTGAGGGTTCCCTGTCCAGTGAGTGCAGGGCTCAGCCTTCCTCCTCCACCATCTGGCTCCCTTTGCTCCTTGCCCACATGTCAGCTGAGTCTTAGGGGGAAAGGAGCCCCTTTCTGGGGGATGGGAAAGGGGCCAGTACTGGGGCAGAGAGGACACCCCAGTGGAGCCGCCCGGCTCATGGCCTCTGTGTCAGTCAGCTTGCTGTTGTGCCCCAAATACCTAAGAAGACCACCTGAGGAGGAATCCTGCGTGCAGAGGCTTCAGTCCCTGGTTGATGGACTTCACGGTGGAAGGGTGTGGAGGAGGAAGGCTGCTCAGCTCATGGCAGAGAGTGAAAGGGCCAGGGAGGACAGAGTCCCCAGGGCACACCCCAGGACCCCTGGCTTCAGCTGGGCTCCACCTCTGATGACTTCCACCTCTTCCCAAGTCCACCTCCTAGGAACCCCTCAAGGATCAGTCACTGATGAGGCCAGCGCCCTCGTGACCCGTCACTCCCAAGGGCCCACCTTGAGCACAGCTGCACGGGGACCAGGCCTTCCACACGTGCACCTTGGGGACACGCCTGGTCCAGAGCACACCAGCCCCTCCCTCTCCACCTCCCGCTGCCATGTGCTGAAGACCTGCTGCACAGAGCCCTGGAGCAGTCACACATCTGCAGGTTTCTGTTGGCTGGGACCACATGGCAGTGGTGGCCCCTGGGATATGATGGAGCCAGAGGTCCCTGTCACCTGCCAGGGTGTCACAGTGCAGTGTGCTTCTCACCTGCTAGTGGCAGCCTGTTGGGAGCCATGCTGCCGCTGGTCACGTCTCAGTGCCCCATATAGGGTCATGTTCAGCACGTGGCCACTGGCCTTGCCACGGTGGGGCTCTGCTCTGCTTCGTTCGGCTCATGGGCTGTAAGAGCCTGCCACGCTGTGTGTGAGGTGCCACGTGGTGGGGATGGCCTGCGGGCTCCTCGCAGGGTGCGTCCCCCTGGTGCTGTGGCAAGTGGACTGCAGGGGTTGAACCTTGGGGGCAGGGAAGGCCACTCTGTCCCTGCCATGATTAGATGGTGAGGGCACAGGTTGGTGGGGGACATCCTCTGTGGGCTGTTCAGGATCTTGTGAGTTTGGTGTGGTTCTGCCCAAGAAAAGCCCACAGCTGAGTAAAGGGGAAGCCAGCTCCTGCGCCTCGCCAGGGCTGGCCTTCTCCCTGGTGCGGGGGTGCACGGCCTCTGTCCTTCCTGCCACCAGCACAGCAGCCTGCTCAGCTCCAGAGGCCACTGTGCTGTTGGCTGTGGCCTTGGGCTCCACAGAGCTTGTCCTGTGGGATGAGACACCGCAAGGCCGTGTCCTTGCAGAATCTTGAAACGCTCTAGGAACCCATGTGATGGCCCACCCCCCTCGGGAATGTGTTCCTGTAGCCACCAAATGCCAGCCAAGGGGAGGGTCCCCCTTTTCAGAGGAGCAGGAGCCTGACAAACCCGGGGCCTTCTCTGCCGGCCCCCACACAGGCTCCCGAGCAGCACCTGGGAGGTGCAGCAAGAGGAAGAATCCAGCCAGTGGTCAGCAGGAGGGCCAGGATCTGCCTGAGGCCCCGGGCCGCCGGGTGCCGACAGGGAGCACTGCCCACACGCCTTCGGGAGCCAGAGCCACCCCGAAGGCCATTTCCCCAGCCACACACGTGTCCCTGTGGGTTGGGTAGCTCTTCCCTTGGCTCTTCCTCCTGCCCCCTTCTCATCGTGACCCCGCAGTGGCGTGGGACAGGCTCTGCACAGAGGCAGGCCAAGGCGAGCGGAGTGACCCTGCCACGTGAGGTCTGTTACGTGCGGGTCCTTCTTCAAGCGCCTTCAGGCAGCAGAGGTGCCCAGCAGTTAGGGAAGGGAGCTGAGCCTGGGCCCAGAGTGGGCGGCCGAGTCACCAGCAGACGGCCACGTGGAGAGTGGCGCGGGCAGGTCTGCCTCCGTTCTCCACCGTGACCAGGGCCAGCAGCTGAGGACGAATCTGGAGGGTTCTTTCAAAGGGAAGAGGGATTAATACCAAGAGCCAGAAAGAGAAAGGACTTTTACCAGAGAGGCTCTCCTGGGAACCGCGGGCGGGTTGTGGAGCACAGGCCCACCCACCCGCAACCTTCTCGTGTGACGCGCTGTCTGTCGGACTTGGGAATGAAAAGCCGTCCTTCCTCCCGTCGGGCGCCTTGGCCTCTCTGTCCCCTGCCCTGGGGCTGTGACACACAGCACCGCCCTGAGGCTTTCCACAGGGGAAGTGTGTCCTCACGGTTCTGGAGCGGGACAGCCGAGACCAGGCACTGCTCCCTCTGAGGGCCAAGGGACGGTCTGCGGCAGCCCCTGGGCTCCTGGGGTGTGGAGACATGGCCCGAGCTCAGCTCTCATCACACTGGGCTCTCTGGACACGGGCCTGCTGGGGCAGGGCAGGTGCTGGACAGCACAGCCACATCACGGGGACCCTGATTCCAGACGCCAGTGCCTTAGCCTTAGACCCAGGTTAGGCTTTGAGACATCACCCCCGAGGGACACTGCTCTGCCCACGGCAGTAAGTGACATCTCGTCTTGGTCTTGCAGTGCTGGGCCTTCCGAGGAACCGAGGCAGCATGAAGATTCCCTCTTCAGACCCCCATTCTTAAGATCAGGTCAGAAGGACTTCAGACCTGTCACTCAGAGTGACAGGAATGAGTGGACTGAAGAGAGAGTGGTCCTTCCAGAGGAGGGGGACGTGTGCCTCTCTGCCTCCAGTTTTCTTGTTGATCCCTGAGAAATTTCCAGAGGGTCCCACCCAGGCCCATCTCTTGACTTTTGACTGATAGCAGGGTGACAGCACACTTTGAAGTCCCCATTGCCATGGCAACTCTAGGTCACCTTGGCCCACACTGACTGGTTCTCATTGGACTCTTAGACATTTTCGCAGGTTTAATGGTTATCTTCCAGAATCTTGTCTGTGAAAAGGGTCACTGCAGTCTCTCCCTTCAGAGAACTTGAGTTCCTCTTGCTGCATCATTTCCTGTCTGCATGTTCTTGCACATAACAGGTAGTTTGCTGAGGAATGTGACTGATCCTGTCCACTTAGACCAGGCAGGGCTACAGGCCAATAGATTTTGGGCAAAGAAAGCCCAGTGGGCCCATTTTATAGAATTATTCTCATGTGTCCTTCAACATCATCTGCCTGTCCCCTAATACTGGGATGCTGGTGTTCTGCTCTACCATGATTTTCAGGAGCAGAGACAGAATGGTGGGGTGCAGCCCTGGCCTTGATAAAAAGGAGCTTTCATTCTCTTTCTATAATATACATGATGTATACAGTTATAAGTGGACACAATGCCTTTATTTCACCTTTGTGTAGTGCTGAGGATCGACCCAGTGCACTACATGTGCGAGGCTAGCGCTCTTCTGCTGAGCCCCAGCCCAGCCCAGGAGCTTCTCGATTCCCGTTGCCACAGAGACACTAACAGCCTTTTAGCTGAAAGCTGCTAGGCCAGACTCAGTTCTCAGATCCATGTGCCCAGGTGCCCAGGGACCTTTGTGGGTGACTTCTCTCTAAGGGAATGATCAGTTCCCACCTTCCCAAGTCCCTCCACGTGCTGGCCCACCAGAGGAATTTGCCACATTTCAGAATACTTAATCATCCTGAATATTATTGTTAAAAAGAACAGGAGCCATCACTATTTTTAAACCAACAGACTTCAGATCCCTTGAGTTCTACAGAGTGAGCAGGAAGTAGAGTTCCCACGTGGCCATTCTCCTCACTCCCAGCTTTCTGGGTCATGAGCCTCTGGCTTCAGTGTGAGAACCAACATGGACACACTTGTTACCATGGCTGAGCCGTTATTATCACAATAACAACCACACTGTTATTAACCCAAGCATCGGACGTGCTTACACCTAGAGCATGTCTGCTGACTTGTACCCACATTTCAGTGCCTCCCGGAGTAACTTCCCTGCCCCCAAACCCTCCAGAATGTCATGTGGGTGCAGTCACAGGGCAGTGCCTTTCCAGGTGGGCTTTCACTAGGCAGTGGCGTTGAAGTTCTTTCATGCATTTCCATGGCTGGTGGCTCATTTTCTTAATGCTGAACCTGCCCCAGTGTCGGGTGGTGCTGCGGGGTCTTTGTCCACGTACCTGCTGAGGGCATCCTGTGGCTTCCGAGCTTGGCAGTTGTGAGCACAGCTCCGTAAACATCTGCACACAGGTTTTTGCGTGGACAGGAGTTTACATCTCACTTGGGTGAAAGGCTTTCCACTCACTCTGCTACCCCTGAAGAGGCTGTGCCAGAGGGCGTCCCACTGCAGTGAGCAAGACCGCCTGCTGCCACACATCCTCACTAGCAGCTGGGGCTGTCGGTGTCTGTATTCTGCACTCCTGATGAGTGTGCCGTGGTATTCTGCATTTTACCTGCATTTCCCGATGGCACAGGGTGTGCAGCAGGTTTCACATGCTCTTGTTATCTGCATGTCTTCTCTTGTGAGAGGTCTGCTTCAATCTGTTGCCCATTTTTAAGTTGGTTGATTGATTGATTGTGTTGTTGAGTTTTATAAGCTCTTTGTATATTCTGGATACCAGTTCTTTATCATATGTGTGTTTTGCAAATATTTTTATCAATGATTTTTCATTCTTTTAAGTACTATTTGACTATGTGTATATGTAGCTTTTTATTTTATTTTTTGAAGTAGAGATGCTTTAATTACTTCTGGATCATTCTGCCAAAACTATTTTCCAAAACAGTTTAAAATTAGGTGAGCAGCACTTAATGACCACCTACTGGGAGACAGATGGTAGGCAAGCTATCGTGTGGTCTTGTGAGCTGCCTCATTCTGTGATTCGCAGTGTCCCTCATGTAGCTGGCTCCCCGATGACACAGAGCACCAGTGCTCAGAATGTCCTTGGCAGTGAGCCGTGCACAGGAGCTGCCCGGCGCTGGAGGTGCAGATGATTAACACAGGATTCATGCAAGGAGCAAGGTTCTCATCCACTTGGCATCTAGCCTCAGACACTGGGAGCAGAAGTGCAAGGCCAATGGGCAGAGCTGTGAAGACAGGACAACATGGGCCCAGAGTCTGGGGTTGGCTGAGTTCACATGTGAATGACCAGGGAGGTTTTGAAGTATGTTTGGGATCTTTACTCCAAAGACCAAAGGTGTTTAGAGATAAAGGGCAATAGAGCATATGGCATAGGAGAATAGGCAGCATTCCAACAGTACAAGAAATCCATAGTATTTGTCTCTCACAGGGCTATAAGTGGGGGGCACTTCTGTGTTTTCACAATGAATAGTGAAACCTCAGCTAGGAGTGTGGTCTAGGTGTGCATTATGGAGGGAGCCCCTGGGGGACCCTTGGCTGGGAGTGTGCTCAAGGTGTGCATTCTGGAGGGAGCGTGATTCAGAGCCCCTGGTTCAGTGCCCTGTAGGGGACCTAGGCTGGGAGTGTGGTCTCGGTGTGCATTCTGGAGGGACAGTAACTCAGAACCCTAGTGCAGTGCCCAGTAGGGACCCTAGGCTGGGAGTGTGCTCAAGGTGTGCATTCTGGAGGGAGGGTGACTCAGAGCCCCTGGTGCAGTGCCCTATAGGGACCATAGGCTGGGAGTGTGGTCTAGGTGTGCATTCTGGAGGGAGAGTGACTCAGAGCCCCTGGTGCAGTGCCCTGTAGGGACCCTAGGCTGGGAGTGTGGACTAGGTGTGCATTCTGGAGGGACAGTGACTCAGAGCCCCTGGTGCAGTGCCCTGTAGAGGATCTAGGCTGGGAGTGTGGTCTAGGTGTGCATTCTGGAGGGAGCGTGACTCAGAGCCCCTGGTGCAGTGCCCTGTAGGGGACCTAGGCTAGGAGTGTGGTCTAGGTGTGCATTCTAGAGGGAGCGTGACTCAGAGCCCCTGGTGCAGTGCCCTGTAGGGGACCTAGGCTGAGAGTGTGGTCTAGGTGTGCATTCTGGAGGGAGAATGACTCAGAGCCCCTGGTGCCCTGTAGGGACCCTAGGCTGGGAGTGAAGTCCAGGTGTGCATTCTGGAGGGAACGTGACTCAGAGCCCCTGGTGCAGTGCCCTGTAGAGGATCTAGGCTGGGAGTGTGGTCTAGGTGTGCATTCTGGAGGGAGCGTGACTCAGAGCCCCTGGTGCAGTTCCCTGTAGAAGACCTAGGCTCGGAGTGTGGACTAGGTGTGCATTCTGGAGGAAACGTGACTCAGAGCCCCTGATGCAGTGCCCTGTAGGGGACCTAGGCTGGGAGTGTGGTCTAGTTGTGCATTCTGGAGGGAGCGTGATTCAGAGCCCCTGGTGCAGTGCCCTGTAGTGGCCCAAGGCTGGGAGTGTAGTCTAGGTGTGCATTCTGAGGACAGCGTGACTCAGAGCCCCTAGTGCAGTGCCCTGTAGGGGACCTAGGCTGGGAGTGTGGTCTTGGTGTGCATTCTGGAGGGAGCGTGACTCAGACCCCTGGTGCAGTGCCCTGTAGGGACCCTAGGCTGGGAGTGTGGTCTAGGTCTGCATTCTGGAGGGAGCGTGACTCAGAGCCCCTAGTAAAGTGCCCTGTAGGGGACCTAGGCTTGGAGTGTGTTCTAGGTGTGCATTCTAAGGACAGCCTGACTCAGAGCACCTGGTGCAGTGCCCAGTAGGGGACCTAGGCTGAGAGTGTGGTCTAGGTGTGCATTCTGGAGGGACAGTGACTCAGAGCCCATGGGACAGTGCCCTGTAGATGACCTAGGCTGGGAGTGTGGTCTAGGTGTGCATTCTGGAGGGAGCGTGACTCAGAGCCCCTGGAGCAGTGCCTGTAGGGGATCTAGGCTGGGAATGTGTTCTAGGTGTGCATTCTGGAGGGAGTAGGACTCAGAGCCCCAGGTGCAGTGCCCTGTAGGGACCCTAGGCTGGGACTGTGGTCTAGGTGTGCATTGTGGAGGGACAGTGACTCAGAGCCCCTGGTGCAGTGCCCTGTAGGGACCTTTGGCTGGGAGTGTGGTCTAGGTGTGGATTCTGGAGTGAGTGTGACTCAGAGTCCTGGGTGCAGTGCCCTGTGGGGTATCTGGGCTGGGAGTGTGGTCTAGGTGTGCATTCTGGAGGGAGCGTGACTCAGAGCTCCTGGTGCAGTGCCCTGTAGGGACCCTAGGCTGGGAGTGTGGTCTAGGTGTGCATTCTCGAAGGAGAGTGACTTAGAGCCACAGGTGCAGTGCCCTGTAGGGCCCCTAGGCTGCGAGTGTGGTCTAGGTGTGCATTCTGAGGACAGCGGGACTCAGAGCCGCTGGTGCAGTGCCCTGTAGGGGACCTAGGCTAGGCATGTGGTCTAGGTGTGCAATCTGAAGGGACAGGTAAACAGAGCCCCTGGTGCAGTGCCCTGTATGGACCCAAGGCTGGGAGTGTGGTCTAGGTGTGCATTCTGGAGGGAGCGTGACTCAGAGCCCCTGGTGGAGTGCCATGTAGGGACCATAGGCTGGGATTGTGGTCTAGGTGTGCATTCTGGAGGGAGCGTGACTTAGAGCACCTGGTGCAGTGCCATGTAGGGACCATAGGCTGGAAGTGTGGTCTAGGTGTGCATTCTGGAGGGAGCGTGACTCAGAGCCCCTGGTGCAGTGCCCTGTAGAAGACCTAGGCTCGGAGTGTGGACTAGGTGTGCATTCTGGAGGGAACGTGACTCAGAGCCCCTGATGCAGTGCCCTGTAGGGGACCTAGGCTGGGAGTGTGGTCTAGGTGTGCATTCTGGAGGGAGCATGACTCAGAGCCCCTGGTGCAGTGCCCTGTAGTGGCCCAAGGCTGGGAGTGTAGTCTAGGTGTGCATTCTGAGGACAGCGTGACTTAGAGCCCCTAGTGCAGTGCCCTGTAGAGGACCTAGGCTGGGAGTGTGGTCTAGGTGTGCATTCTGGAGGGAGCGTGACTCAGAGCCTCTGGTTCAGTGCCCTGTAGGGGACCTAAGCTGGGAGTGTGGTCTTGGTGTGCATTCTGGAGGGAGCATGACTCAGAGCCCCTGGTGCAGTGCCTTGTAGGGGACCTAGGCTGGGAGTGTGGTCTAGGTGTGCATTCTGGAGGGAGCATGACTCAGAGCCCCTGGTGCAGTGCCCTGTAGGGACCCTAGGCTGGGAGTGTGGTCTAGGTGTGTATTCTGGAGGGAACGTGACTCAGAGCCCCTGGTGCAGTGCCCTGTAGGGGACCTAGGCTGGGAGTGTGGTCTAGGTGTGCATTCTGGAGGGAGTGTGACTTAGAGCCCCTGGTGCAGTGCCCTGTAGGGGACCTAAGCTGGGAGTGTGGTCTTGGTGTGCATTCTGGAGGGAGCATGACTCAGAGCCCCTGGTGCAGTGCCCTGTAGGGACCTAGGCTGGGAGTGTGGTTTAGGTGTGCATTCTGGTGGGAGCGTGATTCATAGCCCCTGGTGCACTGGTCAGCAGGTGCCTAGGCAAGGTCAGCTGGGTCTCTTTGGCTGGGCAGGAGTCTGGTTGGCAGGAGTGAAGTTTTCTATTAGAGCTCCTTGCTATCTCTGTTTTTCACGTGGTGCTGAACTTGTGGTCACTGAATTCACTCTTTCCGAATGACACTGCACCCTTTCTCCTGTGGGTGTCCTCTCTTCAGATGCCTGTCAGTGCTCTGGGGCCACTCTGGAGTGGCCACAGTGTGCTCAGGAGACTGCCGTCAGCTCTGGGACTTTGTGCTTGCCGTCAGAGCCCACGTGGTCCAGCCTCATGCCCATAGGTCAGGCGGGAGCCTGGCTTGCCCACAGAAATCTGTCCTGGTGCTGGGCACATCACTGCTCCTCACCCAAGGCTGCTAGCTAGCATGCCCTCTCAGCTCAGGGCATCTGGACTAAAGGGGTCCATTATCTCCTTTCATTCGCCATAGATGCTAAAGTATCTCCATGTTGCCTTCAAAACCCCAATTGGCCAACTGCACAAGGCCAGTCCACCTTCAGCGCACTCTGAGAAGTTGTCCAGTTTATTTTATTTTTTTTTAAACTTTTTGAGGGGGTGGTACTGGAGATTTAACTTGGGCACTCAACCACTGAGCCACATCCCAGCCCTGTTTTGCATTTTATTTAGAGACAGGGTCTCCCTGAGTTGCTTAGTGCCTTGCTTTTGCTGAGGCTGGCTTTGGACTTCCAATGTTTCCACCTCAGCCTCTCCAGCCTTGGGCATTACAGGTGTGTGCCACTGCACCCACCCTGTTTATGTTTTTGTACTAGAAACTAGCTTCATAAACATTTACTTTAAAGAAAGAATGTATTGCTGGAATTCTGAATACCTGGATGTAGAAAATTTTTGAGAATAAGAAGCCATCAATAGGCCTGGGGTTGTGGCTCAGTGGTGGAACGTTTGCCTAGCACATGTGAGGCACTGGGTTCCATCCCTGGCACCACATAAAAACAAAACAAAATAAAATCAAAGTCATTGTGTTCATCTACAACTAAAAAATACATTTTTAAAAAAAGGTCACTAAAGCTTGTACTTGTACCAGGTGGAGTTCTGTGGACCCATAGCAGGCCCAGGTGCTGTGTTGGCCTTATTGAAACTTAAGGTTCTGTTCTGGTGATTACAAAAACTAATTAAATTTACACTAGCTTCTTGTTCCATTTTTTTAAAATAATTCAGATAACTAAGCTTGAACCTGTGGCATTTCTCAGTGTCTGCTAGTTTCTGAAATAATAATAATGATAACAACACATCGACACATACCCATCGGTTATAGCAACACCAACTATGACAGATCCTCACACAGAGTCACAGCTTGACAGTAACCACTGCGCGCTGGCCACTGAACTTCTGATCCTTAAGGAGTTAAAGATTTCAGTGGACATTGTCAGTCTTTCTGTTTGCTGATGATGGGCTGAGTCTCTCCTGTGAGCAGAGCATCACTAACCTAGGGACTTGTAGGGCTGGACACCAAGGCCAGGCCACACCAGAGGCAGAGAGTCAGCAGCTCTCCTGTCTCCAGGCAGAGGGCGGAGGCCAAGGCCAGGTGGAGCCCCTCTCTGGTCATTTGAGCCTTCGCAGGAGTCAGCGAGGGCGCAGGGCCTGCGGACTAGGCTGGAGGGGGACCAAGGCCCAGAAGGAGTGGAAGCGCCAGCTCTTCCCAAGACTCAGGGCACCCTGGGCCCAGGCCTGTGGGTGCAGCCACCGCCCTCTGTCCAGGACGATGCCTTTGAAGCTAACGCTCAGGGAGTAGGTTGAAAGCCAGGTGGGAATTATGTTCCTAATGTAAAAACTGTGGTTTTAGACTTTTTGTAAAAACAGGAAAAAAATTTAAACTATTTTTCTCTTCCTTCTTTTATCCTTCTTGGTCCTGACATGTCTGCATTTTGTTTATTTTATAAAGTGGCTTTAGGGGGGTGGCTATGTTGTCCGAGCCCACCAGAGGGGGCACCGGATCTGCAGTGCCCGCGGAGGGCAGGTGGTGCCCACACTCAGGAGCCCTGGCACTCGATTAACGACCCTGTCACGGGCAATTACCTCCAGAGGGGCAGCACCTGCCGGGGAGCAGCTCGCCAAGAGCCAGGCTTTGGCAGGAGCAGCTGGGCACCACGGCCCCCCACGGTGTCAGTCTGTCTACCCCCCAGCCCCCGGGGTGGGTGGCTGGATGCCTGCTTCCTGCAGAGGGCTGCAGTGGCCCAGGACCAGAGCCAGGGGGATCCCTCCTGCACTCTCCCCCGAATGTCATGGAGTTGGAAACATCCTGCAGGAGCCATCCACAGTGAGGGATCAAGACAGGCCTATGGAGCCGCCTAAGGTGGGGTGCATGGGTGGAGGAACCTCTTCCTAGCTCCTCCAGTTTTCATGTCACCTCTTTCAAAAAGAGTCTGATAGATTTACAGTAAGTCCTACTGAAATGTTAGAATATGTCAGAACTCGTCATAAAGGAAGATCTGCATGGACCAAAACAAGGTACTTAGCGGTGAGGTTTGACTCTTGACTCTGAGTTCACTGCTGATTAAGCCAAGAAGAAATGTGCTCAGTCACTACTTCTCTCTGCAGGAGGTACAAGTTCCTTTTCTTCAAAAAAGTCATTTTGGAGAGTAGTATGATAAATTTTAGAAGGAATTTTCAACATGGGACCTCACCTAGGAGATGCTGGGTGAGGGTGTTCTCTAGCACAGGTAGGGATCACCACAGGACCTCACCTAGGAGATGCTGGGTGAGGGTGTTCTCTAACACAGGTGGGGATCACCACAGGACCTCACCTAGGAGATGCTGGGTGAGGGTGTTCTCTAGCACAGGTGGGGATCACCACAGGACCTCACCTAGGAGATCCTGGGGGATGATGTTCTCTAGCACAGGTGGGGATCACCACAGGACCTCACTTAGGAGATGCTGGGTGAGGGTGTTCTCTAACACAGGTGGGGATCACCACGGGACCTCACCTAGGAGATGCTGGGTGAGGGGGTTCTCTAACACAGGTGGGGATCACCACAGGACCTCACCTAGGAGATGCTGGGTGAAGGTGTTCTCTAGCACAGGTGGGGATCACCACAGGACCTCACCTAGGAGATGCTGGGGGATGATGTTCTCTAGCACAGGTGGGGATCACCACAGGACCTCACCTAGGAGATGCTGGGTGAGGGCGTTCTCTAGCACAAGTGGGGATCACCACAGGACCTCACCTAGGAGATGCTGGGTGAGGGGGTTCTCTAGCACAGGTGGGGATCACCACAGGACCTCACCTAGGAGATGCTGGGTGAGGGGGTTCTCTAGCACAGGTGGGGATCACCACAGGACCTCACCTAGGAGATGCTGGGTGAGGGGGTTCTCTAGCACAGGTGGGGATCACCACAGGACCTCACCTAGGAGATGCTGGGTGAAGGTGTTCTCTAGCACAGGTGGGGATCACCACAGGACCTCACCTAGGAGATGCTGGGGACGATGTTCTCTAACACAGGTGGGGATCACCATGGGACCTCACCTAGGAGATGCTGGGTGAGGGTGTTCTCTAGCACAGGTGGGGATCACCACAGGACCTCACTTAGGAGATGCTGAGTGAAGGTGTTCTCTAGCACAGGTGGGGATCACCACAGGACCTCACCTAGGAGATGCTGGGTGGAGGTGTTCTCTAGCACAGGTGGGGATCACCACAGGACCTCACCTAGGAGATGCTGGGTGAGGGGGTTCTCTAGCACAGGTGGGGATCACCATGGGACCTCACCTAGGAGATGCTGGGTGAGGGTGTTCTCTAGCACAGGTGGGGATCACCACAGGACCTCACCTAGGAGATGCTGGGTGAGGGGGTTCTCTAGCACAGGTGGGGATCACCATGGGACCTCACCTAGGAGATGCTGGGTGAGGACATTCTCTAGCACAAGTGGGGATCACCACAGGACCTCACCTAGGAGATGCTGGGTGAGGGGGTTCTCTAGCACAGGTGGGGATCACCACAGGACCTCACCTAGGAGATGCTGGGTGAGGGCGTTCTCTAGCACAAGTGGGGATCACCACAGGACCTCACCTAGGAGATGCTGGGTGAGGGGGTTCTCTAGCACAGGTGGGGATCACCACAGGACCTCACCTAGGAGATGCTGGGTGAGGGTGTTTCTAGCACAGGTGGGGATCACCACAGGACCTCACCTAGGAGATGCTGGGTGAGGGGGTTCTCTAGCACAGGTGGGGATCACCACAGGACCTCACCTAGGAGATGCTGGGTGAGGGCCTTCTCTAACACAGGTGGGGATCACCACAGGACCTCACCTAGGAGATGCTGGGTGAGGACATTCTCTAGCACAAGTGGGGATCACCACAGGACCTCACCTAGGAGATGCTGGGTGAGGGTGTTCTCTAGCACAGGTGGGGATCACCACAGGACCTCACCTAGGAGATGCTGGGTGAGGGTGTTCTCTAACACAGGTGGGGATCACCACAGGACCTCACCTAGGAGATGCTGGGTGAGGGTGTTCTCTAGCACATGTGGGGATCACCACAGGACCTCACCTAGGAGATGCTGGGTGAGGGTGTTCTCTAACACAGGTGGGGATCACCACGGGACCTCACCTAGGAGATGCTGGGTGAGGGTGTTCTCTAGCACAGGTGGGGATCACCACAGGACCTCACCTAGGAGATGCTGGGTGAGGGTGTTCTCTAACACAGGTGGGGATCACCACGGGACCTCACCTAGGAGATGCTGGGTGAGGGTGTTCTCTAACACAGGTGGGGATCACCACAGGACCTCACCTAGGAGATGCTGGGTGAGGATGTTCTCTAGCACAGGTGGGGATCACCACAGGACCTCACCTAGGAGATGCTGGGTGAGGATGTTCTCTAACACAGGTGGGGATCACCACGGGACCTCACATAGGAGATGGTGGGTGAGGGGGTTCTCTAACACAGGTGGGGATCACCACAGGACCTCACCTAGGAGATGCTGGGTGAGGGTGTTCTCTAGCACATGTGGGGATCACCACAGGACCTCACCTAGGAGATGCTGGGTGAGGGTGTTCTCTAACACAGGTGGGGATCACCACAGGACCTCACCTAGGAGATGCTGGGTGAGGACATTCTCTAACACAGGTGGGGATCACCACAGGACCTCACCTAGGAGATGCTGGGTGAGGGCGTTCTCTAGCACAGGTGGGGATCACCACAGGACCTCACCTAGGAGATGCTGGGTGAGGGTGTTCTCTAACACAGGTGGGGATGACCACAGGACCTCACCTAGGAGATGCTGGGTGAGGGCATTCTCTAACACAGGTGGGGATCACCACAGGACCTCACCTAGGAGATGCTGGGTGAGGGTGTTCTCTAACACAGGTGGGGATCACCCCAGGACCTCACCTAGGAGATGCTGGGTGAGGGTGTTCTCTAACACAGGTGGGGATCACCCCAGGAACTCACCTAGGAGATGCTGGGTGAGGGTGTTCTCTAACACAGGTGGCTATCACCACAGGACCTCACCTAGGAGATGCTGGGTGAAGGTGTTCTCTAGCACAGGTGGGGATCACCACAGGACCTCACCTAGGAGATGCTGGGGGATGATGTTCTCTAGCACAGGTGGGGATCACCACAGGACCTCACCTAGATGATGCTGGGTGAGGGTGTTCTCTAGCACAGGTGGGGATCACCACGGGACCTCACCTAGGAAATGCTGGGTGAGGGTGTTCTCTAACACAGGTGGGGATCACCAGGGGACCTCACCTAGGAGATGCTGGGTGAGGGCGTTCTCTAACACAGGTGGGGATGACCACAGGACCTCACCTAGGAGATGCTGGGTGAGGGTGTTTCTAGCACAGGTGGGGATCACCAGGGGACCTCACCTAGGAGATGCTGGGTGAGGGTGTTCTCTAACACAGGTGGGGATCACCACGGGACCTCACCTAGGAGATGCTGGGTGAGGGTGTTCTCTAACACAGGTGGGGATCACCACAGGACCTCACCTAGGAGATGCTGGGTGAGGGCGTTCTCTAGCACAGGTGGGGATCACCAGGGGACCTCACCTAGGAGATGCTGGGTGAGGGTGTTTCTAGCACAGGTGGGGATCACCACAGGACCTCACCTAGGAGATGCTGGGTGAGGATGTTCTCTAACACAGGTGGGGATCACCATGGGACCTCACCTAGGAGATGCTGGGTGAGGGTGTTCTCTAACATAGGTGGGGATCACCACAGGACCTCACCTAGGAGATGCTGGGTGAGGGTGTTCTCTAACACAGGTGGGGATCACCACGGGACCTCACCTAGGAGATGCTGGGTGAGGGCATTCTCTAACACAGGTGGGGAACCCCACAGGACCTCACCTAGGAGATGCTGGGTGAAGGTGTTCTCTAGCACAGGTGGGGATCACCACAGGACCTCACCTAGGAGATGCTGGGTGAAGGTGTTCTCTATCACAGGTGGGGATCACCACAGGACCTCACCTAGGAGATGCTGGGTGAGGGTGTTCTCTAACACAGGTGGGGATCACCACAGGACCTCACCTAGGAGATGCTGGGTGAGGGTGTTCTCTAACACAGGTGGGGATCACCACAGGACCTCACCTAGGAGATGCTGGGTGAGGGTGTTTCTAGCACAGGTGGGGATCACCACAGGACCTCACCTAGGAGATGCTGGGTGAGGGGGTTCTCTAGCACAGGTGGGGATCACCTCGGGACCTCACCTAGGAGATGCTGGGTCAGGGTGTTCTCTAACACAGGTGGGGATCACCACGGGACCTCACCTAGGAGATGCTGGGTGAGGGTGTTCTCTAACACAGGTGGGGATCACCACAGGAACTCACCTAGGAGATGCTGGGTGAAGGTGTTCTCTAGCACAGGTGGGGATCACCACAGGACCTCACCTAGGAGATGCTGGGTGAAGGTGTTCTCTAGCACAGGTGGGGATCACCACAGGACCTCACCTAGGAGATGCTGGGTGAGGGTGTTCTCTAACACAGGTGGGGATCACCACGGGACCTCACCTAGGAGATGCTGGGTGAGGGTGTTCTCTAACACAGGTGGGGATCACCACGGGACCTCACCTAGGAGATGCTGGGTGAGGGCATTCTCTAGCACAGGTGGGGATCACCACGGGACCTCACCTAGGAGATGCTGGGTGAGGCCGTTCTCTAGCACAGGTGGGGATCACCACGGGACCTCACCTAGGAGATGCTGGGTGAGGGTGTTCTCTAGCACAGTTGGGGATCACCACAGGACCTCACCTAGGAGATGCTGGGTGAGGGTGTTTCTAGCACAGGTGGGGATCACCACAGGACCTCACCTAGGAGATGCTGGGTGAGGGGGTTCTCTAGCACAGGTGGGGATCACCACAGGACCTCACCTAGGAGATGCTGGGTGAGGGGGTTCTCTAACACAGGTGGGGATCACCACAGGACCTCACCTAGGAGATGCTGGGTGAGGACATTCTCTAACACAGGTGGGGATCACCACAGGACCTCACCTAGGAGATGCTGGGTGAGGGGGTTCTCTAGCACAGGTGGGGATCACCAGGGGACCTCACCTAGGAGATGCTGGGTGAGGGTGTTCTCTAGCACAGGTGGGGATCACCACAGGACCTCACCTAGGAGATGCTGGGTGAGGCCGTTCTCTAGCACAGGTGGGGATCACCAGGGGACCTCACCTAGGAGATGCTGGGTGAGGGTGTTCTCTAGCACAGGTGGGGATCACCACAGGACCTCACCTAGGAGATGCTGGGTGAGGGTGTTCTCTAACACAGGTGGGGATCACCACAGGACCTCACCTAGGAGATCCTGGGGGATGATGTTCTCTAACACAGGTGGGGATCACCACGGGACCTCACCTAGGAGATGCTGGGTGAGGGTGTTCTCTAACACAGGTGGGGATCACCACAGGACCTCACCTAGGAGATGCTGGGTGAAGGTGTTCTCTAGCACAGGTGGGGATCACCACAGGACCTCACCTAGGAGATGCTGGGTGAAGGTGTTCTCTAGCACAGGTGGGGATCACCACAGGACCTCACCTAGGAGATGCTGGGTGAGGGTGTTCTCTAACACAGGTGGGGATCACCACAGGACCTCACCTAGGAGATGCTGGGTGAGGGCGTTCTCTAGCACAAGTGGGGATCACCACAGGACCTCACCTAGGAGATGCTGGGTGAGGGGGTTCTCTAGCACAGGTGGGGATCACCACAGGACCTCACCTAGGAGATGCTGGGTGAGGGGGTTCTCTAGCACAGGTGGGGATCACCACAGGACCTCACCTAGGAGATGCTGGGTGAGGGTGTTCTCTAACACAGGTGGGGATCACCACGGGACCTCACCTAGGAGATGCTGGGTGAGGGTGTTCTCTAGCACAGGTGGGGATCACCACAGGACCTCACCTAGGAGATGCTGGGTGAGGGTGTTTCTAGCACAGGTGGGGATCACCACAGGACCTCACCTAGGAGATGCTGGGTGAGGGCATTCTCTAACACAGGTGGGGATCACCACAGGACCTCACCTAGGAGATGCTGGGGAGGATGTTCTCTAACACAGGTGGTGATCACAATAGGAAGGACTTCATATGGGGTGCTGGGGGATGATGTTCTCTAGCACAGGTGGGATTATCAGAGGACCTCACATGGGGATGCTGGGGGATGATGATCTAGCACAGGTGGGATTATCACAGGACCTCACACAGGGGACCCTGGGGGAGGACATCCTCCAGCATGGGTGGAGATTACCTTGGCATGGTTGGGTCTTTGCTAACCAGGGTAAAGGGTAGCCTTTCCCTCTGTCTAATGAGTTATTCATCAATAGGAGTCCATCCTTTTTAGAGAGGCAGGGAGAATAGTTGTCACTCTCTCTCTGATTCTTCCTTGCTTGATTTTAGGATAGGCCAGGTGTTGTGTGGAATGCTCAAGTTATTTTAGTTTTCATGAATTTCGAGTGGGTGTTGACTTCCCTAACCAAACTGGTAGTCTAGGCTCTGAGGTCTGTTGATGCCTGTGTGTGTGTACGTATGTAAATGAGAACTGATTGGTGACCTTTCTCCTGGCTGCCAGCAACTGGTGGGCATGGGGACCGGCGGCTGCTGGTGGCTGGGTGAGGGCCACACAGAGAGTGCGTGGTTGAGAGGAAGTCATGGGTCCAGACCCGGCGGACTCTGAGAGTGGTGGTGGTGGGGGGTCTCTCTGCAGCTGTGAGTTTTTCCCCACCAGGTGCCTGGGGCTCCCAGGGGCTGTCCAAGGCTGCCCTCGCGGCCAGGGGGACAGACTGTGGGGCTGCGAGATCTCCCGTCCTCCCCCGAGAAGCTCACATGTGGTGGGCTGTCTTGTGTGGTTTAAAATAAAGCAGCAGTTGTATTTCATGAAGGTTTGCTGGAACCTGCAGGAGCTCAAGTCTCCTGAAAATTGGTGGTTTTCAGTGTTCTCCCTGGCGACCAGGCTCTCTGGGGCGCCCCTGCCTCCTGCTGGGGCACCCCGCCCCTGGCTTCCCTCTGGCACCCAGCATCGCTGGCTGTCACTGCTGGGTCTCTGTGTGCCTGGTGGCTGCTCATGGCTGCACCAGGTGCTCAGAGGCCGTGGGCTCTGGCCGCTCTCCAGCTGTGCTCACTAAATGACTGCCCTGTGGGGGGCACAGCCCAACCTCTGTCTGGCCTCTCCCACAGGTGTCTCAGAGGCCACTGCTCTCACCCTGTGGGTCCTGTGGGGCGTGGCCGGGATGCTGACCCAGGGGTTTCCTTTAGCTGTTAGTCACCAAGTGCGGCTCTGCCGCCTCTTTTGTCCCTAAATGTGGGTGTTTCAGTGTTTGCTCACCTGCTTTCCATCATCTCTCCTGTGGCTCTTTTATGTGGTCCCATTTCTCCACATGTCACCTGGGTTACATTGACTGCCAAAGCCAGCCTCCGCCCAGCATGTCCTCAGGTCAGGGTCTGCTCCACCCTAGGTGCTGCGCCGTGGCAGCCCGCATGAGCCGACCCACCCCCAGTGCGCCACGCCCCCCACCCCCTGGCATTCCGAATGGTATCCACTCCAGCGCCCTGCTCCTTCCCACTCCCTCTGCCTGGTCTGCATGTCGCCAGACGCTGGCTGGACTGGTCTCTCCTGCATGCCTTCCCTCTGCTGCCCACGCCCTGTCACTTCCCCAGACCACAGCTGAGCGTGTGAGGTGCAGCCAGAGCCTCTCTCTGCAGCTGGACTCTGCTCGCTGGGGCTGCTCACCCACCCTCGTCATCCTTGTCTGCACTCTGGCTTCCTCCTGTAGGTTCCCTGGTGCTGGGTGCCCTTCACTGCCACCGCAGCGTTGTCCTGGGCAACTGTGCAGCCCAGTTCCCCTTCTGTCGGGAGGTCCAGGAGGAGCCAGCTCTGTAACACCTCTGAGCCCACAGGCTGCTCCCATCCCTCTCTGCAGGCTGCTGGTTCACTTCCACCTTCTGCAGATGGAGTAGCAATGCTACAGGCAGCGAAGGTCCACAGAGTCGCTGTGGCCTCAGCTCTTGGCGTCTCTGCGGTGGGGACACCCCCAGATCATCCCACAGATGGCCTAGGTGCATCGCAGCCTGGCGGGCCCCCAGGACAGATGGGCAGAGTGTGTCCCTGGTTTCCATCCCTCCCCTCCACCCTCAGCACCAGCTCCAGGTCGGCCGCCGTGGCTGGACCAGGACTGTAAGCCATGTCCTGCCTTTATGCCACAGGGTGCCAGCCTGCCCCCACACCTTACCTAAGGACAGTCACTTCTTTCCCCGTGGGCATCTGTCAGCATCGTCTCCCTAGAGACAGATGCGCAGGCTGTCTTTGGTGCCGCTGTGCCCAGTGCCGAGGGCCTGTTTGGGCCTCAAGGTGCATCATCTCCTCCTGCCACGGAGTCTCCCCTGTTCATCTCAGGTTCCTTAGGACCTTTCTGTAGTTGAAGCATCTCCCTCCTTGCAGGGTGGCCTGGAGCACCAGGGCCTTTGCACAGAATTTGGGCTGAAAGTGGGTGTTTCACCAGGATGCTGAGCAGCTGCAGGTTTGCACTGATTTCCAGACCAGGTGCCCACTCTGTCTTGTGAGGAAGAGGAGAGGATGCAAGAGAGGGGGCGGCATCACTCATCCCCGCAGGTGAAAGGCTACAGCACTAGGGCCCTGGAGAGCATTCGAGAGTGTTCCTTCAGCCTGGTCACACTGCTGTGTTCACACCTGGGTTAGTCAGGCCCTGACTGGGGCTGAGATGAACTGACAGTGTCCACCCCTGGAGACAGCCCTGGCCCCTCGCTGCTGTCTATTGTATAGTGGTAAGGGCTTGGCCACTGCAGGATGCTCAGATGGAGGACGGCAGGTTCATGCCCAGAACCAGCAGGTGCACTTCCAGCCACCTCTGAGGACCCCTGGCCAGCAGGTTCCGGCCCTCTGGGCTCCTTTGCTCTTTGCCAGTCAGCTGCCCATCCGTCCAGCTGCCCGGCAGGAACATGCTGCCCACGGAATGTCAGTGTGGAAACTGAGCGCAGGGGAAGTGTGGGCCTCTGGGTGTTATCTGTCCCACAGAGAGGCAGGTGGGCTTGGCCGCTTGCTGACTGAGCCTCTGCAGGGCCAAGGACGTGCCCAGCCAGGTAGGGCCAGCCAGGCCCGGGGTGTGGAGGTGAAGGTCCGCTGACTCCAAGCCCTGGAAGCTGTTTTATTTCTAGTTTTTAACCTAGGCATTGTTCTGGTTTCATTTTTTTGTACAGATGCTATAAGTAGGGAAATAATTCTCACCTTGTTGAGGGGGTCTTGTGAATGCAGATTCTGTGTGAAAATCACCTTCCATAAATTCAAGCATTTCAGTTAAAATTAGGTCCATCCACAGGGACTCTTCCGGGAGCCAGGCACGTTAGAAGTCTGCTTTCCTCCTGTGGATTTCAGACTTTATTCACTGGACTCGGATCCAAGTTCCTGCTGTTTGTCAGACTCTGCACCTCAAAGCCAGCTCACACAGTCCACCGGAGGGGCGTGCTGGGGTCCAGAATCACCGCAGGCCTGAGAACAGGCCAGTGGTGACCTCCTCTTTGGGAAGCCGCCCCTTTGTTCCTGTCTGGCAAACATCATTTCTGAAGTTCTGCAAGGGCAGGTCCAGCCCTGCTGGGACAGTGAACTTCCAGAGCAGGCTCCCCCGCACGGGTGAGGAGTGAGCAGGAGGGTGAACTTCCAGAGCAGGCTCCCCCTGCACGGGTGAGGAGTGAGCAGGAGGAGGGTGAACTTCCAGAGCGGGCTCCCCCTGCACGGGTGAGGAGTGAGCAGGAGGGTGAACTTCCAGAGCAGGCTCCCCCGCACGGGTGAGGAGTGAGCAGGAGGAGGGTGAACTTCCAGAGCGGGCTCCCCCTGCACGGGTGAGGAGTGAGCAGGAGGGTGAACTTCCAGAGCGGGCTCCCCCTGCACGGGTGAGGAGTGAGCAGGAGGAGGGTGAACTTCCAGAGCGGGCTCCCCCTGCACGGGTGAGGAGTGAGCAGGAGGGTGAACTTCCAGAGCAGGCTCCCCCGCACGGGTGAGGAGTGAGCAGGAGGGTGAACTTCCAGAGCAGGCTCCCCCGCACGGGTGAGGAGTGAGCAGGAGGAGGGTGAACTTCCAGAGCAGGCTCCCCCTGCACGGGTGAGGAGTGAGCAGGAGGGTGAACTTCCAGAGCAGGCTCCCCCTGCACGGGTGAGGAGTGAGCAGGAGGGTGAACTTCCAGAGCAGGCTCCCCCCCCCCCCCCCGCACGGGTGAGGAGTGAGCAGGAGGAGGGTGAACTTCCAGAGCGGGCTCCCCCTGCACGGGTGAGGAGTGAGCAGGAGGGGGCCCACACTCACAGGCCTCGAGGGCAGGAGACCCAAGGCTTGTCCCTGTCATGTCCCCTAGCCGCAGCCTGATGCTGTGACAACACAACAGAGAGGAAACCCGAGGGCAGGTTTTCTTCAGGAGCCCACACAGCACGCAGCCCTGCTCCTGCTCCTGGGGGAGCGCCCCAGTCTCTTCTCTCCATGTCGGAGGAGAGCCTGTGCTGACCGTGTGCAGGGCTGTGGGAGCAGCTCTAGGGAAGACTGTCAGGTAGCTGTGGCCAGGCCAGGCTTCCTCCAGAGAGCCCGCCCTGCCTCCCTCGATCCCCGCCTGCCCTCCTGGCCTAGCCTTAGTTCTGCCCCTCCTTCCTGTCCCTGCCCCTTCTGATGGGCCCTGCCCTGCCCAGCCCCTGGGCATCTGTTCGTCCACCACTTCTGCCCTGCTGCTCAGTGGGGGCAGTGGAGTAGGAGAGTCGGCCCACCCAGTGTCCAGCATGCTCCGGCACCTCTCTCCTCCTTTGGAAGCTCCACCAGAGACCAGCCCCACCAAACACTGCCCCCAGATGTGGGGACCAGCTCTCCTCAGCTACTCTGCCTGGCCAGCCCACACACAGACTGGCCAAGCCAGGGCTGGGAGCCCCTCAGGCACCAGGTCCTGTGTGTGGTGTGAGCCTCTGACACCACCATCTCCTGATCCTGGCCACCTCCTCACCACATGTCCTGTGGCCCATCTGTGACGTGTGTGCTCGGTGGCATCGTGAGAGGGTGGCCTGCCCAGCTCTGGGGGCCCTGGAGCCTTTGAGGGCCAGCCTGAGTCTCAGGTGGGGCTCCTGCAGGAGGAAGGGACGCCTGGCCAGCTCCGTCCCCCATCTCAGGTGTGCCTGCTGCCCCTCCAAGGCTTTGGAGGCTGGTGACCCCTCCTGGCCCACCTGAGATCTCAGGTCTGTCCCGCAGCAGTCTGAAGAGGAGATGCACTGGGATCCGAGGTCCTGGTGGAGCCAGGCAGTGCCCCCAGGCTGTGAGGGTCCCTCCTGCTGAGGGCAGGCACCAGGTGCAGAAAGAGGGACCCATGAGGGACAGCCATGTGGGTGTGGAGCCTGGTGACCAGCTTTGTACTGGATGAACCACTGACCGTGGGGCAGAGGACAGACCTTATGGTGGGGGGGTCAAACATGCCGTGGGGAGTGGCGAGTGGGAAACCCACAGGTGAGGGCCGCAGGGAGGACCCGGGAAAGCTGAGGCTGTGGCTCCGTCTGGAGGCTCTCAGAGGCAGACTTCCTTCCTCCTCTGGGTTCTTTTTCTCCTAGATCCTTCAGCTGATTGGATGAGGTCCACCCTGGGTGGATGGTCCTCTGTACTCTAGGTCTCTTGGTTTTGATGCTATTCTCATCTTTAAAAACACCTTCATGGCAACATCCAGTCTCGTGTTTGATCAAATATCTGGGGGCTGTGTCCCTGCTGAGTGGACACGCCGTTGACCGTGCCAGCAGGCGCTCACTCATGCTGCCTGGGTGTTTGTGTCTAAAATGAGGAATGGCCCGGGGGCCTCCCTGGTGAAGGTGTCCCAGTGCATCAGCCAAAGGCTCTGTCAGAGGGGGCCAGGCAGGCTGAGGTCCAGGCCCCCTTCCACCGGCCTGTGGACGGGCCTCAGTGGTGTGGAGGAGTCTGCCCCTCGCCGTGGCTCACTGAGGGCAGCAGCCCTGGTGGATGCAGGGCAGGTTTGCTGCTGCTGAGCCTCGTAGGGGAGGAAGTCAGGGGGAGCCACAGTGGGGCAGGGGTGCTTGCAGGTGACCCGAGCTCTCGGCAGCTGCAGGTGAGGACTCTGGGCATTTTAACTGGGTGCTCAGAGACTGTGGCTTTCTGCACCAGCAAAGGAGCGGGCAGGTTGTAAGGGGCATCGTGTAGAGCCACAGGCCTGGGGCCAAGTGTGCCGGCAAAACCCACACCTCTGGTCTGGAGGGTGAATCTCACTGCCGTATTTCTGGGTAAAAAGGAAGAGACCCACCTCCAAGTGCCTCTCTGTCTTCTGCTGAGGCTTAATCCTCATCCTTTGTCGGCCTGTGGCCCCTTGCAACACGTCCTGTTTCCATGGAGATGCAGTGGACTGCGGCACATCCCAGGCTCCCAAGCTGTCTGCACAGGTGTGTGCTCCGGTCCGGCAGCCTGCGGCCCCACATCCAGCCAAGCCTGGTCTCTGTGTGTCTGGGGTGTGGACTTTGGGAACAGCGCAGTCCCTCTGAGGGGACAGGGCAGCGTCTGCAGGCAGCCACCTGGAGGACCCTCCTCATGGTGAGGCCCTGGGCCACTCTGGTCTTCCACAGACAAGGACCCTGGGTGTCCTTTCTGGGTGTTCTTAAGGCGATGGACACAGAAGCCCAGGATGGAGGCCACAGCTCTGTCAGGACGTCAGGGGGATGAGGGGGCTAGTGTGGAGGAGCCCCAGGGGAGGGCCAGCAACACCCCCCTCCTGCGGTCAGAGCCCACCTGCGGCTCGTGTCCTTGGACCACCTCCTGAGGATGTTCACCAGGCCCGGGAACAGCGGGAAAGGCCCAGTATCCACTGACCCCTGGGAGAAGAGCAGTCCAGAAGGCCCAGGGGGCTCTCGGGTCCCCAGACGGCCCCCTGTGCCAGCCTCTGGACATGGGCTTTGGACGTTTGACCAGTTGTAAAGCTGATGGCCACGTGCTGTTCTCAGAGTTGAACGTGGGCGTCCCCAGTGGGGCCCACGCGCCTCAGCAGCGTCCTGGCAGGAGAGGGCCGTGCTCGGGGCGCACTCCTGGGGACCGATGTGAGTTCTAGGAAGCACAGCTCGTCGGACACTTGAAGAGGTCCTATGAAGGCAGAGCACTAAACGTGACCCCAGCTCTTGCCTTGACACCCCCGACTCCAGCTCCCGGAGTCCGGCTGCCTCTGAGGAGCTCCTGGGCAGCTGTGCTTCCTGCAGAGCGCCTCTGGGACTGAGACCCCTGTGAGCAGCCATGGAAGGAGAGCCAGCTGTCGTCCCCGGGTTGGTGGCCACCCTGCGTGCCGAGGGCAGCACCTGATCATTTCTGCTGGTCTGCACATCACTCACTCAGCCGTCGTCAAGGGCCTGAGACCTGCAGGCCCTGGGGTCTGGCTGCCTGAGGACCTAGAGCCCTCTCTGTTCTCTGAAGTTCCACTCAGCTACGCACCTGCATTGGCCTCTCCTCCAGGGAGGTCCTGGAAGGGTCAGAAGGGCAGGCCAGCATCCCTGACTCAGAGGTGGACAGCTGCTTCTGCTGTCCTGCCCCTGGCTTTCTACGTTGAGTGAGCAGGGGGCTTGTTTGAGACCCCCTGACTCGCTTGTCCAGAGCACCCTGGTGTTCAGATGTTGCTAACAGCGTGAGCCAGCCTGAAGGGACCTCAGATCCGACATGCATCTTAGGAAACACAGCTAAAACACAATCTTTTATGAATTTTTATTTGTTCTTTTTCGCTATACCTGACAGTAAAACCTATTTTTTACCTAATCTTTGAGATTCTGAAGGTAATTCACTGAAAGTCAGGTAATCCGATGTGAATGTGCATAAACTTACGTTCAACATCCTCACGGCAGCCGGAACATGTGGCTCATCCGTGCTGTAAAGCTCCTCTAGGAAAATCCCGGTGCAGCGTCAGGACACTTCTCAACCCAGGGTTGGCAACTAGTGCCAAGGTGCCCTGTTCTCCCTGCTCGGACCTCGCCCCTCGCCACGTGTGACTGGCCAAGGGGGAGGCCGGCTCTTCTCTCATAGTGAGAAGACTTGCTATGAGAAATCACGCATTCCTCAAGAGCAGCCCAATTTTGAAAAATGGATTCAGGTTTCTGATAGGTGACAGTGTTTGAAAGTCAATTCTTAGCACAGCACGCCGCCTGCTTACAGCTCCTGAGTGGGATTTCCTCTGGAAGTGAACAATGCCAGCCTCTTGGCTCTCCTCGGCTGCAGCCGGAGATGCGAGGCGGCAGACTCCTGCCTTGCTCTGTGGCGGCTGTCTTCCTGTGCTCCACTCCAGCCGGCTGGTCTCGTCCTGAGTGTCCCACCGCCGTCCTGTGGGAGCATTTCCTTTGTGCTGTGGGCCACCAGCCTTGGGCTTCCGCGTCTCTGATGAGGGCTTCCAGAATGGAGCCATATTGGGAGCAGGAAAGGGACGCCTGGCTCAAGGTCCACCACGGAGCCTCAGGGATGGTCGCCAGAGAGCAGGGGCATGGCCACTGAAGGAAACATGGACCCAGCAGGGCAAGCCCCAGGAGCTGTTCAGGAAAAGACCTGGCCACGCCAAGTCACAGACGCCCTGTGCGTTATGGGAAGTCACAGCAAGGGTCTGCCGCGCACACGCCGGGGGTGCTGAGGCTGAGCATGCACGGCAGCAAGCACCTTCAGGACCCAGTGTCCTGGAGACTGGCCTAGCTGTCTGCACTGGGCCTCAGTCACCACGGCTGCCAGGAGACCCTCATCAGGAGCCCGGCTTTACACAGGAGGAGGCTGGCTCTGAGCAGTCAGGGACCCCACACCCAGGGGCTGGCCCCAGAGTCCACAGCTACCATCACCCCCATCCTGCTGCTGGGCCGCACAAGGCTCTGATGAGGGGCCTCAGGGGCCACAGGCTGCCGGGTTGACTACTGGACGGTGGAGCCGGCACCAGAGAGAGCCACACAGAGGGCTCCCCGACACAGGCTCTGGGCGCTGGAGCTCTCCTCCTCAGCAGGACAGATTGCAGCTGTGGAGACTGCAGACTGGCAGCTCAGACCTCGAGGCCCCAGAGCGGGAAGGAAGAGGCCAGGCAGCCACAGGGGTCTTCCACCCAGAGTCCCCATGGGAGAGCGACTTCGGGGCCTGAAGGTTGGGTGTCAGGATGCTCCGTCATGCAGCAAGCCATGGACGCTGCCTGCGCACGGTGCTTGGCCTTCCTGTCTACAGTGACCTGTCCACTCTGGGAAAGTCACAGCCACACTGCCAGGCAACGAAGAGCCCCGAGACACAGAGGCTGCCACCGTTCACGCTGCTCAGCAACACGGAGCTGCAGCTTCCAGTGCAGCAGGATCGGAGCCTGGTTGGGCCTGAAGGAAGAGGAGCTCTGCCTAACAGGGGGACACGGGAAGGTCACACTGCCCCCGCGGAGACTCGCTGCCCAACGAGCACAGGAACAGGAGCCAACCGTGAGCTTCTCAGCCTGCAGAGTGACACAGAGCCTTGGCACCAGACGGCATGCGGCACACGTGCAGGGCCACCCGGGCACGAATGGCCCCTCAGAAGGTGGTTTTAAACAGTGCCTCTCCCCCAAGTCAGTCTGTTTCATGATGTAGAGTGGAATCATCCGAACGGCCAGACAGCTCAGGGTGCAGCAGCTCCGACACTCTGGGTGCTGCCTGGGCCCTGGGCCCTGAGTGTGCCCACCCACAGCCCGGGCACCTGGTCTCATGCAGAAGCGCTGTAAGGTCAGGTGCAGGTGGGGGCTGTGCTGCTTCTACCACTGTGGAATCCCGGGACCCAGCACCCTGCCGTCTACACGCACAGCCTCCACAGGGGCTTGTGGACAGCCAGGAGCAGGATGTCCCCAGGGCCCAGCGGGTCCATGTGACAGACGAGGCTTGGGACTCGGCATGCTTTGCGAGCTCCTGCCCAGGAGGGCAGCGTGGGAAGCCTCCCTTCTGGTTCTGGAAGGCGGCTCCTGACGGGATTCAGAGAAGGAGTGTTCTGAGACAGCCTCGTGGTGGCAGCCCCCGCAGTGCTGAGCAGCAGACGCAGCAGAGCTCAACAGGCCTGCGGCCAGTGGACTGGCGCTTCTGCAGGTGGGTCTAGGACCTGCCCGTAGGTGGCCCCAGGTGATGCCCAGGGTGGGGAGAGAAGCCCAGTGCCTCCCTTACCAGCTCTCAGCTCTCAGACGACTCTGCGCCTGGAAGAGCGTCTTTTCCGTGAGCAAACCGACTGATGTTCTGAAGTTTTACTGCAGTATGCATGATGTGGACGCATTTCAATGCTCACGTGTCCCCTTTGACAAGTACAGACAAGTACCTCATGCCACCACAGCAGCACCATGTGGCACCGCCACCCAAGCCCCTCGGAGGTGTGTGTAGTGAGCGTCGAGCCCGGGAGCTGTCCCTGATGTCCCTGATGGCACACGCGGGCGGCAGCTCTCCGGCTCACCGCTCAGGCTCGTCCCTGCTCAGCGCTCCCCCGGGCAGGGCACGGTCCGCCTGCCTGCCGTTCACCTCCGTCGTCTTGCCCGCCTTCCCTCCCGGGGCTGAGCTGTTTCCTTGGTCCTCTCCCTGGTTGGCGGATGCCGGTGGATTCCAGGTCTTGGCCGCTGTGAGAGGCTGCGGTGACGGGGAGCCGCCCCTAGACTGTCTCACTGTGGGAGAGCTCCTGTCTCCACAGCACGGGTTTGCGTCCCCCAGCCATGTGGCGGTGGACCCCTATTCCTGCACCCCTCACCCGCTGTCTTCTCACCCATGATCCCAACCCTGGTCTGCCCTGCGGTGCCCTGTGGGGCGTGAGGCCGAGCCCCAGGGAGCACTCCCAGCAGCGGAGAAGTCCCAGATCCCAACCCTGGTCCGCCCTGCGGTGCCCTGTGGGGCATGAGGCCGAGCCCCAGGGAGCACTCCCAGCAGCGGAGAAGTCCTCAGTGCTCTGAAGTGGGGTCGTGCTGAGGCCCTGGGGTGGCCGAGGTCATCGCAGTGAGCTTGTCCACATAGCAGGCATTTGGGTGGGTGTGGACTTGTCTGTGGTGAGCTGGGACAGCAGCCCCTAGGCTCCTGGCGAGTGGGGTTTGGGCCTCGCCGCAGCTGTGCACGTGCGTCCTGCATGCGGGCTCTTCTTGGAGTCTCTCGTGCTGAGGGTAGAACCACTGACCCCGGGAGGAGCACCGCGTACGGTGGGAATGGCTTCCCAGCCTCATGAGTCGCTGAGTGGAGGCTGGTCGTGGGTGTACAGCTGCTGAAGTCAATCCTGGGGCCTCGGCTGAGGTCTGGTCTCCTCATTCTTGAACCGGAGGTGGCTAGAGGCCGGGACAGCTGAGCGCTTCACACACCGTCTCCAGGCCGGGGCTGGGAGGCCGGGCGTGGGAGGGGCCTGCCGACTGTCACTGAGACCCTGCCCCCTGGCCACCAGGCCTCCTGGCCACCCCCTCCAGGCCTCCTCACGGTGGAGGTCCCCGAGTCTAGTGCTCTGGCAGGGCTGTCACATGTGGGGTCAGACTCAGCTGGAACTCAGCTCTTGGGAGGGAAGGCCAGGGCCTCCGTGACGGAAAGGGGCACGACGTACCCTTTAAGGCAGGCACCAGGTGTGGGCATGTGCTGGGCCTGGGGTGCCTGGGCGCTGGCTCCTCCTGTCCCCTGCTCTCCCCAGCAGGGCTGTCTCTGTGAATTACACAGCTGCTTCCGTCCTGTCCCGCGAGGATGCTGTTCTCCACCACGGCAGGTCACAGTGCCTGCGGCAGGTCCTTCCTTCCCGTGGGGCGTGGGTGTGATGCCCCCAGCTTTGCTGAGGACAAGGCTGCCCTTGAGGGGGAGCAGGGGTGCCCTGCTCACCTGCCACAGGTGGCCATGACTCGACTCCGCCTCCTTCAGTGCACCTGAAGCCCCGGCTGATCCAGGGAACGTTTGGAAGAGGATCGCATAACCACCTGGCTCCATGCGGGTTCCCACTGCTGTTCTGGCCGTGTTTCCAGGGTGGACGCTGCAGGGGTGAGGTCTCGCAGGAAGGAGGGCTTGGAGGCCACCCTGTGTCCTTAGCTCTGGGACCTGCTCAGCGAGGCGGGCAGGCCCTGTGCTGAGATCACCCGCTGCGCTCAGGGGCGCTCAGGGACGGGAGGCGACGGGGAGAGTCTGGGCGAGGCTGGGCCTGAAACACTGACAGGAGGACGAACCCAGCCCAGGCGCCAGCCCAGCAGCTTGGCATGGCGTGCAGGGGAATCCCAGTTTCCCTGCCAAGAGAAGCCGAGAAGGGACCCGTGCAGCGTCCTCGGATGAACCGAGTGCTTCTGCAGGGCCCAGAAGCCTGGTCTGCCTGTGAGTGTGCCAGCTCCAGCGTCAGGAGGCTGCCTGCCCTGCCCCTGCAGGCCTGTGTCCCCCGCACGGCTGTGGGCAGAGGTCTCCAGGTACCGAGGTGTGGAGATGACGTGGTGATGGTGCTCTTTCTCCTCCGAGCCCAGAGGTGGAGTTCCAAGGCGGGGACTCTGATAACCACGGGAGCCTGGGATTCTGGAGCATTGGAAAGGCAGGTGGGAGCCAGAGCAGGAGCAGGACGAGTGCTGGGTCCTGCGGGTGCTCGGGGAGGACCCCTCCTGCCTCCTGCTGTGGTTGCTGGAGCAGCGGGAAGCATGGGGACCCCGGGGCCCTCAGAGCAGGACCCCCACGCTCCACGGGCACCTCAAGTTCTGACCCCCGGCTCTCATGGTCAGATTGAAGGCTCCTTTTCCTTTTAAGAAATTCAGACGTCAGTATCCGTAACAGAAACGTGGGGTCAGTGCAGGCAGACCCTTTTCTAATGGACACACCCAGGGACATGACAAGGCAGACTCCTAACCCGGGTCCTTGGAGAGTGCTGTGGCACCCTCTGTGTGGACAGCTGGCCCTGGCTGCTGCACCACACTCCCAGAGCACCCGCTGCCGTGGCCGAGGAGAGGGACCTGAGCTGAGGTTCAGAGGGCACCTCTGTCTCTCTCCACAGGCACTGCTCACAGCCCCCGCAGGGCCTGGTGTGCCCCGAGGAAAGATGGGCAGATGCTCAGGGGTCTGGCAGGTCAGGAGCCACCTTGCCGCAGCCCTGCAGGTGGTGTGTCTGCACCGTGAGCTCAGAGTGCGAGGATCTGGCCCTCGTCTCCCTTGGGCTCCTCACAGGACCACTGGCCGAGAGAGCCTGTCCAGGTGCCAGGACTGACTCCTGAGAAGGAAAGGGACTGGGGTCGGGGAGTGCTGGTGCTGCTCTGCCTCCAATCTGCAGAATGGGATTCTGCGTCCCACATCATCTCCAAGTAGCTGTCCACGTTGGGAGTGGCTGTCAAAGTTGTGCATTGTGCTCTGAAAGAGGAAAGAATCAGGAGAAATGTGCACAGCCACCTCACAGGCGACATGACTTGAGCCGCGGCCAGACCTCCCGCTGGGCAAGGATTCCACCTTGAGGCTCCACGGCCTCCGCCTGGGGCTGGTGCTGCTGGTCGGAGGTGGAGGTAGGACCACCTTGGCTCCCTGGGGGCTTGGCGCCATGACGTTGACTAAAACGGGATGAAACCAGGAGTCCCGTCGGGAGGGAGTGCGTGGCGCTCCTTGTCTGGTCCCCCAGCTTCTTCACTCAGGGTCCACCTCTCCAGTTTCCTTGAGGTCTAGGATCCCCTCTGGAAGGACACTGCTGGAACAGCCCAGAGGAAGGTGGGGTGCAGGGCACGTGTGGGCTGTGGAGAGACCGCTAGGGACCTCCCGTCTCCTCCAGCACAGGACCCCTGGCGACTTCCAGCCAGGCTGGCAATGTGAACCGCCGCACAGTCGGCGGTGCGTGGCATTGCTGTGTGCAAAGACCCCCTGAGGGTCGCCTCTTCACAGGGAGTTAGAGCCCAGAGCGTCCAGGACGGAGCAGATTCATTGACGTCTTCCCTTCATGACAGCTCTGAACAGGAGAATGACATGGGCGTCCCCAGGGGCACCTCCCAGTCCCCCTGGGGCCCACCATCACTGCCCAGCCCCTCCAGGACCTGTGGGTACCTCCAGTCCCCCTCAGGTCCACCATCACTGCCCAGATCCTCGAGGGCCCACGGGCACCTCCCAGTCCCCCTGACCAGCCCCTCCAGGGCCCACGGGTACCTCCCAGTCCCCCTCAGGCCCACCATCACTGTCCAGATCCTCCAGGGCCCACGGGCACCTCCCAGTCCCCCTGCCCAGCCCCTCCAGGACCCACGGGCACCTCCCAGTCCCCCTGGGGCCCACCATCACTGCCCAGATCCTCTAGGGCCCACAGGCACCTCCCAGTCCCCCTGCCCAGCCCCTCCAGGGCCCACGGGTACCTCCCAGTCCCCCTCAGGCCCACCATCACTGCCCAGATCCTCCAGGACCCACGGGCACCTCCCAGTCCCCCTGGGGCCCACCATCACTGCCCAGCCCCTCCAGGGCCCACGGGCACCATCCTGTGTTGGCAGAGTCTCGGGGTCAGGTCCAGCAGGAGATGCTCGCCCCCTGTCAGAGTGCTGCTCTCCAGTGGGTCACTAACCCATCAGCCAGCGCCTGGCTCAGCCCGAGGTGGACATGGAGTGGGCCTCGTCCGTGGTGACCAGTGCCTGAGGCTTGTTTGTGGTGCTGGGACCATCCGCTCCTGGGAGGGCACTGTTCATGGGGAGAGGAGAGCTGGACCATCTTGCCCCTCGAGAGCATGGATGTCCACGATGGGCACAGCTGCTGCACCCAGGTCTGTGGTCAGGGCTGCCAGGACCCTGGAGCGCGGGGGACAGGCGCGGTTCTGAGCTCCACCGGCTGCTGTGCAGGGAACCCATGCAGGGTGTCCGTCAGGAGCCCACCCGGCAGAGTGCGCCAGGGGACAGAGGCTGCGCCCTAGTGAACTGTTCATCTAACTGCAGTTTAGAAGAGTCTCCTTTTCCTGTCATCCTGAGCAGATTCATCGTGGTAAACCTGTTTCCCCGTGGTGAATGTGTCTATCATTTTCCTGTCTGATACGATCCTACTTAATTTCTCAAAAGTCCAAATGGTTTTCACAAGAATATTTCAGTTAAAAGATGGACTCCGGGGGCCCCTCCGCCCCTCCTCCCTCCGTCCCCGGTGTTTCTTCTGTTCCTCGTTTGAAAAGCTCTCCATCTGGAAGACGGCTTCCTCAGATTTCCCTGTCTGTGGGGGAGACGCATCAGACCCCGAGCTGACCTGACCTGGAGCGGCCCAGGGACGCGCGGAGGGGACCAGGGACGGGCACAGCAGCAGCTGTGGACCAGGTGGCTCTGGGGTCTCCTGTAGGTCGCCCTCGGGGTGGGCAGGTGCAGCTGCTGCCCCGGCTCCCTGGGAGCCCCCTGGAAGTCCCCGGGAGCCTGTGGGGTCCACTGTTCCTCTGCATCCACACAGAAACGCACTCTGCCGGGACTCTGCAGTTCAGAAGGCGCTGGCTTGGGAGCCAGCCAGCGTGGTGGTGGGGGCTCTCGTGGATCAGAACCCCACAGCAGCCCCAGGTGACACCTTGAAAGCAGCCTCATCCGCTGACCCTGGCTTTCTGACTCTCGAGCTTCGGGGACAGTGCCAGGGACGATCCTGCGGGACGAAGCTCACGTGGGCTCCTCTGCGTTGTGTATTGGTTCTCCCCAAACGGAGGATCTGGACTTAGGGACTAAGACACGGTGCTCACCTGGGGAGGCCCTGGGGACAGGCCGCGGTGCTCCCAGGAAAGGCAGGCTCCTCTCCGTGTTCCAGGGACACACAGCGCAGGAGACGCCGATCATCTGTGGAGATGCGTGGAGGGCGTCTGGGAGCAGCAGGACACAATCCTAGAGGCCCCTCGGGAGACCTGTGCCTGGCCACCCCAGCTCCTCTCCCCGTCCCCCACCTGCTCTGGGGAGCAGCCCACGGGGAAACTCGCCTCGGCACTTTGCACCTCTAGAGCGTGACAGTGCCGGCTCTGTTCTCTCCCAGCTGCCCCAAACCTGCTCTTTCTGAAGAGACGTCTTTCCCCGAGACGTGCTCCCTGGACAGGAGGCTGCTGTTCCTCTCGCCCTCTTTGGGGAGGGCCGTGGTGCTGAGGAGGCACAGCCCGCCCAGCGAGAGCGCCAGCCTTCCGCCTTCCCGCAGGGCTTCCTGAGCGTGCCCCTGGAGCACAGCCTGAGTGCCACACAGGCCACAGCCTGGCACGGGCTGGCTGCCAGGTGCTGCCGCTGCTGCCTCCTGAGGCCCACGTCCAAGGGACGCAGGAGGACTCACAGGCCCTCTGATGGGGGCGGGTGTCAGCGCCAGTGGCAAGGGCCTGAGGTGGGGACCCTGTGTCTGCTCAGGTGACAGCTCCTGACGTGAGTGGCTGTGACGAGGCTGCAGGTTCACTGCATCCTCTTTGCTATCAAAATAGATTGATTTCTTAAATGCATAGATCTTTCAAAATTTCCTCCACACATAAAAATGCATTTGTATTGAGCCAGAGACAGATGAAGAGGGTGAGTGGAAGGGAGGGGTAGGGAGGGCTTTGTCCTTTGTCCTGGGTCCCTGCAGGCAGCAGGTGAGGCAGGCAGCCAGCAGTCCGGTGGAGTCTGGCAGCTGGGCCTGTGTAGCAGGTGCGTAGCCTGTTGGCCGCCTGCTGCGGATGGGCTCTGGGGAGCAGGCCTCTGGGTGGCAGGCCAAAATCCCTTCTGCAAAGGTGGCCACGTGGCCGGGGCAGGGACAGGGCTCCCGGGAAGCTGGGAGGACCTCAGACCTTGCCCCTCCCACCCACAAGAGGGCCATCACAGAGGGCAGCCGGTGGTCACTCTCCATGCACTCTGAGGAGGAGGGGCAGCTGTGCTGCTTAACCAGAGGCCTTAGGAAGACGGGGGTTAGTGCTGTGGGGGATGGGAGCGCCATCCTCCCTGGTCCCTGGAGCCAGACAGAAGTCCTGAGTGCGTCCCTGCCAGGGCTGGGTGGCTGTTAGCCGGGGCTTGGCCTTCGTGCCTGCCCTGCTGGGCAGGTTCCAGGTGTGAGCCATGGCCTGGGGAGGTCTGTGGCTCTGCCCTGCTGGGCAGGTTCCAGGTGTGAGCCATGGCCTGGGGAGGTCTGTGGCTCTGCCCTGCTCTGCAGGTTCCAGGTGTGAGCCATGGCCTGGCGACGTCTGTGGCTCTGCCCTGCTGGGCAGGTTCCAGGTGTGAGCCATGGCCTGGGGAGGTCTGTGGCTCCTTGTTTTTATATTTGTTCCTTTTTAATAGGGAGCAGCCAGAAATCTTCTTATCTAGGTCCTCAATACACGTAGGAACATGCCAGAAATCTTGAGGCGCCAGAGTTGAATTGCTCTTTCCTGGAGTCCCCCATATTCAGTGTGCCCAGACCGCCCTCTGCAACAGTGTGAGTGTTCAGACCAGTTGTTCTGCGGAGCTGGAAACCAGGCCTGGCTGCTTGTCGACCGTGGGTTGGAGAGGGGCTGTGACAGCATCCGTCTGGTAACTTGGGCGCCAGCGTCCGGGTGCAGGGCAGCTGGGCTGTGTGCATGCTGCGGTGGCGGTGGCACCAGCGCTTCCCCGGGGAGTTTAAACACAGCAGTGTGTTCTCAACAGCCTCAGATCCAAGCGACTTGGAATCCCCTTCCTGGGAAGGATCTGGCTTTTGCCTTCTGTCTTGAATTTCACTTAAAGTCAAAGTGGTTAGAAATTAGAGGTGTGAGGGTCCTCTGGGACTCAGGCAGGTGGGGCTGTGGTGTTTCGGGGTCATCACCACTGCCAAGGCCCCGGCCACCGTGTCCCAGGGCACCTGGGCCAAGGACACCCGTCCTGTTTTCCCCATCCTCCTGAGTTAGCCGGTGGTCACATTCATCCCCTGGTGCACTTGGACCTGTGTGGACTTACCCTGCGCCCCCTGGGTTGGTGTGTGGGTGCTCTGTGGGTGGTCAGAGGGCGACTTTGTTTACAGGAGGCAGATGCTCAGTCGTAAGCACCCTAGGTTGATGGTGGGGGGTGTGGGCTCGGAGGTGGGCAGGAGCCACAGGGGGGCCGCGGGGCTGCGGACTGGCCTCAGCCAGCCCCAGCAGAGTCCTCCCCTCCCAGTCAGTGAGGGACGGGAGCAGCCTATTGCAGAGTGGACCCCCACGGCCTCCGCGAAGCAGGGAGAAGTATTTGAGAAAGCAGGTTTTCAGGAGATGGGATGTGAACAATTGCATGTTCTTTCTTTCTTTCATATGTATATATTTTAGTTGTAGGTGAACACAGTATCTTACTTCATTTTTATGTGGTGCTGAGGATCGAACCCAGGGTCTCACACATGCTAGGCGAGCCCCAGCCCAGCCCATAAACATTGCATTTATTTCTATGAATGTACATATTCACTTGTTTTTGATCATTCCGTCCTCAAAAAATAATAAAGGGCAACTCATAGACGTGAAAGCGCACCTTAGAGAAAGCAGCTCTGAACAGGTGGGCCTGGAGAGGGGCCTGTGGGTCCACAGCCTGTGCTACCAACGTGAGCCAGGCCCGGTCCAGGGAGCAGGGCAGGAGGAGCAGCCCCGGCTGCGTCCCCCAGCAGGTGAGGCCAGGTGCCGCCGGCCGGGGAGACTGTCAGGCGCGCAGGTGGACTCCGCACAGCAGGGGCTCTGCAGCCAAGGTGACGGATGAGCAGCTCTGTCCCCAGGCGGGTGTCCATCCAGCCACAGCATCTCACTTACTGGACCCACCTCCGTGGGACAGCTCCAGGGGGACCCGACAGGCACCCAGCTCCCTGGTGCAGCCCAGAGGCTGGTCAAGAGGTGGACGGTGGACACAAGGCAGGCTGCCTTCTGCCCTTGGGCAGCTGCCGCAGGCTCCTTGATGGGTGTGTCCTGCCTGCTTCCCGCGGGCGGCCCTCACGGCACACCCAGGCCTGGTGAGGACTGCCCTCCACCCTGTCCCCCGTGACTTGACTCTTACAGAGGATGTGACTGCTTTCCTGGATTTGAGAGAGAAGCCATATCTCTTGTTGATCCCATCTGGAATCTACACTGGGTCCATGGTATGAGAGGACAGGAGCTGGTCCTGCAGCTGCGTGCCCAGATCTGTGTCCCTGCCTGGCCTTGTTGGCAGGAGTTCACAGGAGGTGAGGGCCACCCAGCTGCCGGCTGCTGTGGCAGAGCCGACACAGGGCAGAGGGGACATCCCTGCTCCTAGGGCACTGCTGGTGGAGCCTCACTGCCAGTGAGGGCTGACTTCTGCCTGCTGCACGACTCTGTGCCCTCTCCGGGGGACAGGGGACTCTGGTCTCTTCCTCCTCTGGGAGAGACTGACCTCTTTGCAGGAGCCACTCCACGCCCTCGCCTGACCCCAGCCCCTCCCGTCCCGATCCCTGCTGGCATTAGGGCTCAAGGAGTGACTGTAGGGTGGCTTTCCTGAGACACATGTTCCCGGTTTGTGGCGCTGAGCCGGGCTTTGCTGGGCTGTGGTCAGAGAGGCTGACCATGAGCATGTTGTGGTTCTCTGCTCCTCCTGTCCCCCTCCCTTCACCCCGTGCACCCGCCTGCACAAGGTCCGCCTAGCTCCGGCTGCAGGTGCTCTGCCAGGGCAGTGCCCAGCGTCTGTGTCTGTCCTGTGAGCTCCTGTGGGCCACTGGTGCGTTGTGCTCCACCTTGCACCTGGAGCCACGCTGCCCTCTCGTGGTCACAGTCGCTACACGGGAAGGGCGGCCAGCTGGCCTCAGGAGAGCCTGCTCAGGGCAGGAGGCTGGCGGGACTCAAAGAGGCAGATGGCAGAGGTAGAAGGCAGTGTCCTCGGCCAATGATGACTGACGTGAATTCCATAGAACATTCTCCTTCTTTTTCCTTTTTAACCCTTATGTTCTTCTTGGAGGTTTTATTGCAAAGTCTCTCATGTGAGATGCCTTCTTTGTATTTGCCTTCTGCTTGGTTACCTGGCCCAGGTCTAGCAGAGCAGCCACAGAATGTGGCTCCTGTGGGGATGAGAGGCCCTGCCTTCCTGGGTTCAGGAGTCTCCGTCTGCCTTCCAAAGCGATCACATTAACGCTAAGCATCCCCAGCCATCGGGGAAACTTGGTCAGACCACCCTGAGATTCCTCCCACTCCAGCCAGAACGTGCAGCCAAGAGCAGAGAAGATACTACGTGCTGCAGAGGACATGGGGACGAGGGGCACCCTGCTGTGTGGACAGGACGTGGGGACGAGGCCACCCGTGTGGTGTTGGTGTTGATGAGGACGTGGGGACGAGGGGCACCCTGCTGTGTGGACAGGACATGAGGACAAGGGGCACCCTGCTGTGTGGAGAGGACGTGGGGACGAGGGGCACACTGCTGTGTGGACAGGACGAGGGGACGAGGCCATCCGTGTGGTGTTGGTGTTGGTGAGGACGTGGGGACGAGGGGCACCCTGCTGTGTGGACAGGACGTGAGGACAAGGGGCACCCTGCTGTGTGGAGAGGACGTGGGGACGAGGGGCACACTGCTGTGTGGACAGGACATGAGGACAAGGGGCACCCTGCTGTGTGGAGAGGACGTGGGGACGAGGGGCACACTGCTGTGTGGACAGGACGAGGGGACGAGGCCATCCGTGTGGTGTTGGTGTTGGTGAGGACGTGGGGACGAGGGGCACCCTGCTGTGTGGACAGGACGTGAGGACAAGGGGCACCCTGCTGTGTGGAGAGGACGTGGGGACGAGGGGCACACTGCTGTGTGGACAGGACATGGGGACGAGGCCACCCTTGTGGTGTTGGTGTAGGTGAGGACGTGGGGACGAGGGGCACCCGTGTGGTGTTGATGTTGGTGTTGGTGAGGACGAGGGCACCCGTGTGGTGTTGATGTTGGTGTTGGTGAGGACGAGGGCACCCGTGTGGTGTTGGTGTTGGTGAGGACGAGGGCACCCGTGTGGTGTTGGTGTTGGTGAGGACGAAGGGCACCCGTGTGGTGTTGATGTTGGTGTTGGTGAGGACGAGGGCACCCGTGTGGTGTTGGTGTTGGTGAGGACGAGGGCACCCGTGTGGTGTTGGTGTTGGTGAGGACGAAGGGCACCCGTGTGGTGTTGATGTTGGTGTTGGTGAGGACGAGGGCACCCGTGTGGTGTTGGTGTTGGTGAGGACGAGGGCACCCGTGTGGTGTTGGTGTTGGTGTTGGTGTTGGTGAGGACGAGGGGCACCCGAGTAGTGTTGGTGAGGACGAGGGCACCCGTGTGGTGTTGATGTTGGTGTTGGTGAGGACGAGGGCACCCGTGTGGTGTTGGTGTTGGTGTTGGTGAGGACGAGGGGCACCCGAGTAGTGTTGGTGAGGACGAGGGCTCCCGTGTGGTGTTGATGTTGGTGTTGGTGAGGACGAGGGCACCCGTGTGGTGTTGATGTTGGTGTTGGTGAGGACGAGGGCTCCCGTGTGGTGTTGATGTTGGTGTTGGTGAGGACGAGGGCACCCGTGTGGTGTTGATGTTGGTGTTGGTGAGGACGAGGGGCACCCGAGTAGTGTTGGTGAGGACGAGGGGCACCCGTGTGGTGTTGGTGTTGGTGAGGACGTGGGGACGAGGGGCACCCGTGTGGTGTTGATGTTGGTGTTGGTGAGGACGAGGGCACCCGTGTGGTGTTGATGTTGGTGTTGGTGAGGACGAGGGCACCCGTGTGGTGTTGGTGTTGGTGAGGACGAAGGGCACCCGTGTGGTGTTGATGTTGGTGTTGGTGAGGACGAGGGCACCCGTGTGGTGTTGGTGTTGGTGAGGACGAGGGCACCCGTGTGGTGTTGGTGTTGGTGTTGGTGTTGGTGAGGACGAGGGGCACCCGAGTAGTGTTGGTGAGGACGAGGGCACCCGTGTGGTGTTGATGTTGGTGTTGGTGAGGACGAGGGCACCCGTGTGGTGTTGGTGTTGGTGTTGGTGAGGACGAGGGGCACCCGAGTAGTGTTGGTGAGGACGAGGGCTCCCGTGTGGTGTTGATGTTGGTGTTGGTGAGGACGAGGGCACCCGTGTGGTGTTGATGTTGGTGTTGGTGAGGACGAGGGCTCCCGTGTGGTGTTGATGTTGGTGTTGGTGAGGACGAGGGCACCCGTGTGGTGTTGATGTTGGTGTTGGTGAGGACGAGGGGCACCCGTGTGGTGTTGATGTTGGTGTTGGTGAGGACGAGGGGACGAGGGGCACCCGTGTGGTGTTGATCTTGGTGTTGGTGAGGACAAGGGGCACCCGAGTAGTGTTGGTGAGGACGTGGATCAGCCGTGTGATGTTGGTGTTGGTGAGGACGTGGGGACGAGGGGCACCCGTGTGGTGTTGGTGTTGGTGAGGACGAGGGGCACCCGTGTGGTGTTGATGTTGGTGTTGGTGAGGACGAGGGCACCCGTGTGGTGTTGATGTTGGTGTTGGTGAGGACGAGGGCACCCGTGTGGTGTTGGTGTTGGTGAGGACGAGGGGACGAGGGGCACCCGTGTGGTGTTGGTGTTGGTGAGGACGTGGGGACGAGGGGCACCCGTGTGGTGTTGGTGTTGGTGAGGACGTGGGGACGAGGGGCACCCGTGTGGTGTTGATGTTGGTGTTGGTGAGGACGAGGGCACCCGTGTGGTGTTGATGTTGGTGTTGGTGAGGACGAGGGGCACCCGAGTAGTGTTGGTGAGGACGAGGGGCACCCGTGTGGTGTTGGTGTTGGTGAGGACGTGGGGACGAGGGGCACCCGTGTGGTGTTGATGTTGGTGTTGGTGAGGACGAGGGGCACCCGTGTGGTGTTGATGTTGGTGTTGGTGAGGACGAGGGCACCCGTGTGGTGTTGATGTTGGTGTTGGTGAGGACGAGGGCACCCGTGTGGTGTTGGTGTTGGTGAGGACGAGGGGACGAGGGGCACCCGTGTGGTGTTGGTGTTGGTGAGGACGAGGGGACGAGGGGCACCCGTGTGGTGTTGGTCTTGGTGAGGACGTGGATACGAGGGGCACCCGTGTGGTGTTGGTGAGGACGAGGGGACGAGGGGCACCCGTGTTTTGTTGGTGTTGGTGAGGACGTGGGGACGAGGGGCACCCATGTGGTGTTGGTGTTGGTGAGGACCAGGGGCACCCATGTGGTGTTGGTGTTGGTGAGGACGTGGGGCACCCATGTGGTGTTGTTGTTGGTGAGGACATGGGGACGAGGGGCACCCATGTGGTGTTGGTTTTGGTGAGGACGTGGGGACGAGGGGCACCCGTGTGGTGTTGGTGAGGGTGAGGACCTTGGATTAGGGGCACCCGTGTGGTGTTGGTGTGGGTGTGGATGTGGGGACGACGGGCACCCGTGTGGTGTTGGTGTGGGTGAGAATGTGGGGACGAGGGGCACCTGTGTGGTGTTGGTGTGGGTGAGGATGTTGGACGAGGGGCACCCGTGTGGTGTTGGTGTGCATGAGGCCCTCTGCCAGACCTGCCCTACGTTTGCCAAGGTCTTTTCTCCTAGTCTTTCTCTTCTTGAATGTATTTTAAAAAAAAGTTTAATAAAACGTGTAAAAAAGGAAAACAAGAAGGCAAGTAAAACCAGAAAGGAGCTTTATTTGGATGTTTTAAATACCCCATGCATCGAGGAAACGTGAGGGTGATTTCAAATGAGGGCAAAAGGCTTTCAAGCAAAACAGAAAATGCACAGTGGAGTAGGTGGCCTTGATGTCAGGGTCCACAGGCCAGTGTCCCCCTGGTGAGTCCGCAGGGCAGCAAGGGGGCATGCCGGCCTGCGCCCAACGGTCCCAGAATACCGCGGGGTGGTGTGTGCCTGGGTGTCACCTTCAGTAGTGCCAGGAGGCTCCACTCTGGGGGGTCACTTGTGGGGTGCGTTTCCTGCACCACAAGCCCTTGGCACTGAGAAGCTCATGGGTGCAGTGCTCATTTCCAACCTGTGCCTCCTCTTGTTCTGCTCCTCTCCTTTCCTCATGGCCCACAGTGAGGACAGAGTGGCTCCCAGCAGCGTCACCTCCGCGGGGGGGGGTGGTGCAGGCCCCTGGGCCCTGTGGCGATTTCCCCTCCCTTGCTCCTGCTGTCCCTGACCGGCCACCCCACAGGCTTGCCCACACCCGCCCTGCTTCTGCCCGCCTGCTGTCTGGCCCGCGGTCCCTCTTCTGCTCTCAGGGCCTCTGTGTGTATTTCTTTAAGAATCAAAGAGAAAACGGGTGGTTCTCTTCTCTGTGTCTGGCTCATTTCACTTAGCGTGGTGACCTCCAGTGCCCTCCATGTCTTTCCCAGTGACATGGATTGTTCTTTATGGCTGATTAATACTCCAAGTGCAACCGTCTGCTGATGGCCACCTGCGCTGGGTCCGCAGCTCAGCCGCTGTGGGTGGTGCCACTTGTGTGCTTGCCCTCACGCCCTGCCTCTGCACCTGGGAGGTGTGGCCCTGAGGTGCCCTGCTGGGTGGTGGGGGAGCACCATCCTGTCCTGCACAGTGTCTGCCCTGATAGGCAGTCCCTCCGACAGCGAGCAGGCGTCCTTGATCCCATCCTGGCCAGTGATGGTCTGTTTGCTGATGGCAACATGCTGACTGAGGCGAGATGAAATCTCAGTGGCATTTTGATCTGCATTTCCCTGATGGCTAAAGACGTCCACCATTTTCCGTATGTTTGTGGGCATTTGGGCTTCCTTGGACAGGCGTCGGTCTGTGTTACTTGCAGGTGTATTGATGGGATTACCCTTCCTTTGTGTCAGGTTTTGAGTCCTTTCATTTTCTGGACGTCAGTCCTGGCACAGAGCAGCTAGCCAGCTTCTTCCCTCCAGTCCTGGTCGTCACTTACCTGGGGCTGATCCTGGGAGTGCGGGAGACTGTGATCTGTCAATTCCTGCTTTCCCTCCGGTGCCATGGGGCCTGTGCAGCCCTGAACTGCCTGCTGTGCCCCCCCAGTAGCTCCCAGCTCTCAGGCTCCTGTTAAGGTCCCCACCCTTCTAGAAGTGATCTTCCTTCAGGGTGAGAGACGGTCGGCTTCTAAACTCCTCTGGGGGACGTCCAGCACCATTCAGGGAAGAGCCCAGCTTTCTGGCCATAGGTTTCTGGCTCCAATGGAACTCCGGTGGCTGTGGGTGTGTGGGACCCAGTGTCTGGACCCTAAGCTCTGTTCCTTGGTCTACACCTTGGTCAGGACTCGGGTGGCTGTGGGTGTGTGGGTCTGTGTCTGGACCCTAAGCTCTGTTCCCTGGTCTACACCTTGGTCAGGACTCGGGTGGCTGTGGGTGTGTGGGTCTATGTCTGGACCCTAAGCTCTGTTCCTTGGTCTACACCTTGGTCAGGACTCGGGTGGCTGTGGGTGTGTGGGTCTGTGTCTGGACCCTAAGCTCTGTTCCCTGGTCTACACCTTGGTCAGGACTCGGGTGGCTGTGGGTGTGTGGGTCTATGTCTGGACCCTAAGCTCTGTTCCCTGGTCTACACCTTGGTCAGGATTCAGGTGGCTGTGGGTGTGTGGGTCTGTGTCTGGACCCTAAGCTCTGTTCCCTGGTCTACACCTTGGTCAGGACTCGGGTGGCTGTGGGTGTGTGGGTCTATGTCTGGACCCTAAGCTCTGTTCCCTGGTCTACACCTTGGTCAGGACTCCGGTGGCTGTGGGTGTGTGGGACCCAGTGTCTGGACCCTAAGCTCTGTTCCTTGGTCTACACCTTGGTCAGGACTCGGGTGGCTGTGGGTGTGTGGGTCTGTGTCTGGACCCTAAGCTCTGTTCCCTGGTCTACACCTTGGTCAGGATTCAGGTGGCTGTGGGTGTGTGGGACCCAGTGTCTGGACCCTAAGCTCTGTTCCCTGGTCTACACCTTGGTCAGGACTCGGGTGGCTGTGGGTGTGTGGGTCTGTGTCTGGACCCTAAGCTCTGTTCCTTGGTCTACACCTTGGTCAGGACTCCGGTGGCTGTGGGTGTGTGGGACCCAGTGTCTGGACCCTAAGCTCTGTTCCTTGGTCTACACCTTGGTCAGGACTAGGGTGGCTGTGGGTGTGTGGGTCTGTGTCTGGACCCTAAGCTCTGTTCCCTGGTCTACACCTTGGTCAGGACTCGGGTGGCTGTGGGTGTGTGGGTCTATGTCTGGACCCTAAGCTCTGTTCCCTGGTCTACACCTTGGTCAGGACTCGGGTGGCTGTGGGTGTGTAGGTCCCAGTGTCTGGACCCTAAGCTCTGTTCCTTGGTCTACACCTTGGTCAGGACTAGGGTGGCTGTGGGTGTGTGGGTCTGTGTCTGGACCCTAAGCTCTGTTCCCTGGTCTACACCTTGGTCAGGACTCGGGTGGCTGTGGGTGTGTGGGTCTATGTCTGGACCCTAAGCTCTGTTCCCTGGTCTACACCTTGGTCAGGATTCAGGTGGCTGTGGGTGTGTGGGTCTGTGTCTGGACCCTAAGCTCTGTTCCCTGGTCTACACCTTGGTCAGGATTCAGGTGGCTGTGGGTGTGTGGGTCTGTGTCTGGACCCTAAGCTCTGTTCCCTGGTCTACACCTTGGTCAGGATTCAGGTGGCTGTGGGTGTGTGGGTCTGTGTCTGGACCCTAAGCTCTGTTCCCTGGTCTACACCTTGGTCAGGATTCAGGTGGCTGTGGGTGTGTGGGTCTGTGTCTGGACCCTAAGCTCTGTTCCTTGGTCTACACCTTGGTCAGGACTCGGGTGGCTGTGGGTGTGTGGGTCTGTGTCTGGACCCTAAGCTCTGTTCCTTGGTCTACACCTTGGTCAGGACTCGGGTGGCTGTGGGTGTGTGGGTCTGTGTCTGGACCCTAAGCTCTGTTCCCTGGTCTACACCTTGGTCAGGACTCGGGTGGCTGTGGGTGTGTGGGTCTATGTCTGGACCCTAAGCTCTGTTCCCTGGTCTACACCTTGGTCAGGATTCAGGTGGCTGTGGGTGTGTGGGTCTGTGTCTGGACCCTAAGCTCTGTTCCCTGGTCTACACCTTGGTCAGGATTCAGGTGGCTGTGGGTGTGTGGGTCTGTGTCTGGACCCTAAGCTCTGTTCCCTGGTCTACACCTTGGTCAGGACTCGGGTGGCTGTGGGTGTGTGGGACCCAGTGTCTGGACCCTAAGCTCTGTTCCCTGGTCTACACCTTGGTCAGGACTCGGGTGGCTGTGGGTGTGTGGGTCTGTGTCTGGACCCTAAGCTCTGTTCCCTGGTCTACACCTTTGTCAGGACTCGGGTGGCTGTGGGTGTGTGGGTCTATGTCTGGACCCTAAGCTCTGTTCCCTGGTCTACACCTTGGTCAGGATTCAGGTGGCTGTGGGTGTGTGGGTCTGTGTCTGGACCCTAAGCTCTGTTCCCTGGTCTACACCTTGGTCAGGACTCGGGTGGCTGTGGGTGTGTGGGTCTATGTCTGGACCCTAAGCTCTGTTCCTTGGTCTACACCTTGGTCAGGACTAGGGTGGCTGTGGGTGTGTGGGTCTGTGTCTGGACCCTAAGCTCTGTTCCCTGGTCTACACCTTGGTCAGGACCCGGGTGGCTGTGGGTGTGTGGGTCTATGTCTGGACCCTAAGCTCTGTTCCCTGGTCTACACCTTGGTCAGGATTCAGGTGGCTGTGGGTGTGTGGGTCTGTGTCTGGACCCTAAGCTCTGTTCCCTGGTCTACACCTTGGTCAGGATTCAGGTGGCTGTGGGTGTGTGGGTCTGTGTCTGGACCCTAAGCTCTGTTCCCTGGTCTACACCTTGGTCAGGATTCAGGTGGCTGTGGGTGTGTGGGACCCAGTGTCTGGACCCTAAGCTCTGTTCCCTGGTCTACACCTTGGTCAGGACTCGGGTGGCTGTGGGTGTGTGGGTCTGTGTCTGGACCCTAAGCTCTGTTCCCTGGTCTACACCTTGGTCAGGACTCGGGTGGCTGTGGGTGTGTGGGTCTGTGTCTGGACCCTAAGCTCTGTTCCCTGGTCTACACCTTGGTCAGGACTCGGGTGGCTGTGGGTGTGTGGGTCTGTGTCTGGACCCTAAGCTCTGTTCCCTGGTCTACACCTTGGTCAGGATTCAGGTGGCTGTGGGTGTGTGGGTCTGTGTCTGGACCCTAAGCTCTGTTCCCTGGTCTACACCTTGGTCAGGACTCGGGTGGCTGTGGGTGTGTGGGACCCAGTGTCTGGACCCTAAGCTCTGTTCCCTGGTCTACACCTTGGTCAGGACCCGGGTGGCTGTGGGTGTGTAGGTCCCAGTGTCTGGACCCCACGCTCAGTCGCCTTGGTCTACACCTCTGTTCCCTCTGCAGTGCCGTCAGCTTTCTTTCTCTGCTCTGCTGGGCATTTTGAAACCGGGTTCCTGAGTCCTCCAGGGTCGCTCCTTTTGCTCAGGAAGCATGGGCTGCTTGGGTCTTTGGTGGTCTGTGTGGACCTCAGCACTGTCGTCCTGTTCTGTGCAGAGCCCCCTTGCTGTTGTGGTGGGATCGTGTTGAATCATAGTGTGGCGTTTTAACACGCCCTCTCCAGCCGTGAGAGGAGAGGTTTCTGTCTTCGCGTGTCCTCTTTCTCTCTGCCGTTTTCATTGTAGAAGTGTTTGGCTTCATAAACTCAGTTCTTGCTATTTCTACTTCTTTTTGTTCCCAGGTTATTGGGACTGGGATTGTTTCCTGGTTTCTTGTTCCGCGCATTGATCATTGGTGTATGTGGTATCCTAAAGCTTTGCTGTTTGGTCTCCGGTTGAATCTGTGGGGTCTTCTATGCATAGAAGGGATCATTGGACTTCTTCTTTTCCTCTTTTTACCCCCTTTATTTCTTTGTCTTGTTAATTTCTCTGGATAAAATGTCAAGCACGACACTGGATCCGAGTGATGAGAGTGGACATCCTTGTCCTGTTCCTAGAGGAACTGTCTTCATCTTCCTTGTTCAGCGGGAAGTCGACTTTGGTTTTGTCCTACGTAGCCTTCCTGATGGAGGTACCATCCTGTGTACCCCGTTTATCCAGGGATCTCATCATGGAGGAGTGTGGGATTTCATCAGAGGCCCTCTCTGCCTCCGTGGTTTCGTCGTCGACTCTGCTTGTGTGCGGTTGGACCACTGGACCACGCTTGCCTCCCCGGAACCACACATGTCCATCCTGTTGTGACCCGAGGGTGCTGTTGAGTCTGACTTACTAGTGGTCTGTTATGGGTCTCACCTGTCCTCACTATACACGTGGAGGACATCGTGTATAGATCACCGTTGTTTTGTGCATCGTTGGGGTTCCTAGTGGGTACCCTGGCTTCCTGGAATGAGGTAAGCACCTCTTCCCGTGCTCTAGGGAAGAGTTTGGGAGTGTCGGTGCTGCTCTGTTTAAGGCCCAGTGAAGTCCAGCAGTGTGCCTGCTGCTCCTGGACTTTTCTTTGTTACTCTATCTCGTTGCTTGTTATTAATCAATCTGATTTTTTCTTATATCTTCTTGGGCCAATTTGGGAGGTCTAAGTTAGTGGTAATTTGTCCCTGTTTTCTGGATTTTCCAATCCGTTGGCATGTAACTTTTCAAAATACTTAAGTATCCTATGGATTTCAGTAATATCATTTGTAATATACCCTTTAAAGTCTCTAATTTTATTTATTTGGGTCTTTTTTTGTTAGTTGGCTAAGCATTTGTTAATTTTGTTTGTTTTTACAAAGAATGCAATATTTGCTTCATTGACTGTTTGTGTTGTTCTTTTACACTCTTTCATTTATTTCTGCTCTGATCTTTGTTATTTATTTGTTTCTACTGACTTTGGGTTTGGTTTGTACTTGTATTCCTAAGACCTTGGGTGCATCATCAGGTACTTGTTTGAGGTGTCTCTGTTTTTAATGTAGGAATTCATAGCTATAAACTTCCCCAGTGCTGCTTTATCTGTCTCCCATGAATTCTGGTTTGTTGTGTTTCTATTTTTATTTAATTCCTAGAGTAAATGATTCCTTCAGTGATTCATTCTTCATTCAAAATCGAACTGTTCAATCCTCATGTTCTGGCATAATTGCTTTAGCTTCTCTTATCGATTTCTAGTTTCGTTTCGCTCTACTCTGATAAAAATGCAAGGTATCATTCCCATTGTTTGTGTTTGTTGACCCTTGCTCTGTGCCTAAAATATGATCTATTTCAGAAGATGTTCCAGGTGCTGGTGTAAAACGTGGGGTCCAGCTGCTGGGCGGAGTGGTCTGATCTAGAGTGCAGTTCAGCTCTGAGGTCTCCTGGTCACTGTTGTTGTCTAGATGATCTATCGTGTGAGACTCCCACTGTCATGGTCTGGGACCTCTCTTTCCTGTTTTGTCCTTTAGTGTTTGTTTTATAAGATTGGGTGCTGCAACCCTCAGTGCATCCACGTTCGCAGTCACCACATCTTCCTGATGGAGGGTTCCTAGGTCCATACCCGCTGACCTCTTCTGGCTGATGTTGGTGTGGGGTCTGGTGGACCTGGGTGTAGCTCCTTCTGCTGGCTTCTGGATTCCATCTGCCCGGATGTCGCTCTCCTCCTCCCACTTTCACTTATGAGCCTTCCAGTGTCTTTGCCTTTGAGGTGAGATTCTTCTAGGCAGCAAAGTGTCGGGTCCTACTTTTAACCGAGTTGCAGCCAGTCTGGAGTCAGACCACTCATCCAGGGTCATTACTGAAGGTCATGCACTAGCTCCTATCGTTTTTCCGTCTTTCTTCTGGATATTTTGAATAAACGAGGCTCTCTTCCTTCTCCCGTGTGCATCTTAGGAGTTTATTGTTTCCTGAAATTGATTCTTTCCTACTTATCATTTGCTTCTTCACCCCTCTAGAGAGACTCATTCTGATTTCCTCTGCGTTCATGATCTTGTTTACTCGGCTTCCTCTTCTGAGTGTGGGATTCCTCCAAGTGTCTTCCGTGGCACTGGTTCAAGGGTCGTGAATCCTTCAGTTAATGCTTCTGTCTCATCTGAAGGATGACTTTGCTGAACACAGTAGGACGTTGAAGGTATTATCTTTCAGGTCTTGAAGCCTATCATCCTGTTCCTTCCTGGACTTCGGGGTTTCTCCTGGGAAAGCTGTTTTTATTCTGACGTGATTCCTTTATAATGACTTGGTGCTTCCTCTTGTACAGTTGCCATTGTGGTTTCCGCAGGTAACTTCAGGGTTTTGTATCTAGACACGTGCTCTACCCTGCTCTCCACCCCTCTCTTCCTTACTCAGCCTCCTGGTGTCCTCCTGTGCTCCCTGGGATGACAGTACCATGCCTACTCCATCTTTTGTCTTCCATCTGCTCCCCTCTCTACCCTGCTCTCCACCCCTCTCTTCCTTACTCACCTCCTGGTGTCCTCCTGTGCTCCCTGGGATGACAGTGCCATGCCAACTCCATCTTTTGTCTTCCATCTCCTCCTCTCTCTCCCCTGCTCTCCACCCCTCTCTTCCTTACTCACCTCCTGGTGTTCTCCTGTGCTCCCTGGGATGACAGTGCCATGCCAACTCCATCTTTTGTCTTCCATCTCCTCCTCTCTCTCCCCTGCTCTCCACCCCTCTCTTCCTTACTCACCTCCTGGTGTTCTCCTGTGCTCCCTGGGATGACAGTGCCATGCCAACTCCATCTTTTGTCTTCCATCTGCTCCCCTCTCTCCCCTTCTCTCCACCCCTCTCTTCCTTACTCACCTCCTGGTGTTCTCCTGTGCTCCCTGGGATGACAGTACCATGCCAACTCCATCTTTTGTCTTCCATCTGCTCCCCTCTCTACCCTGCTCTCCACCCCTCTCTTCCTTACTCACCTCCTGGTGTCCTCCTGTGCTCCCTGGGATGACAGTACCATGCCAACTCCATCTTTTGTCTTCCATCTCCTCCCCTCTCTCCCCTGCTCTCCACCCCTCTCTTCCTTACTCACCTCCTGGTGTTCTCCTGTGCTCCCTGGGATGACAGTGCCATGCCAACTCCATCTTTTGTCTTCCATCTCCTCCCCTCTCGCCTGCTCTCCACCCCTCTCTTCCTTACTCACCTCCTGGTGTCCTCCTGTGCTCCCTGGGATGACAGTACCATGCCAACTCCATCTTTTGTCTTCCATCTCCTCCCCTCTCTACCCTGCTCTCCACCCCTCTCTTCCTTACTCACCTCCTGGTGTTCTCCTGTGCTCCCTGGGATGACAGTGCCATGCCAACTCCATCTTTTGTCTTCCATCTCCTCCTCTCTCTCCCCTGCTCTCCACCCCTCTCTTCCTTACTCACCTCCTGGTGTTCTCCTGTGCTCCCTGGGATGACAGTGCCATGCCAACTCCATCTTTTGTCTTCCATCTCCTCCCCTCTCTCCCCTTCTCTCCACCCCTCTCTTCCTTACTCAGCCTCCTGGTGTTCTCCTGTGCTCCCTGGGATGACAGTACCATGCCAACTCCATCTTTTGTCTTCCATCTCCTCCCCTCTGTCCCCTGCTCTCCACCCCTCTCTTCCTTACTCACCTCCTGGTGTCCTCCTGTGCTCCCTGGGGTGACAGTACCATGCCAACTCCATCTTTTGTCTTCCATCTGCTCCCCTCTCTCCCCTGCTCTCCACCCCTCTCTTCCTTACTCACCTCCTGGTATCCTCCTGTGCTTCCTGGGATGACAGTACCATGCCAACTCCATCTTTTGTCTTCCATCTCCTCCTCTCTCTCCCCTGCTCTCCACCCCTCTCTTCCTTACTCAGCCTCCTGGTGTTCTCCTGTGCTCCCTGGGATGACAGTACCATGCCAACTCCATCTTTTGTCTTCCATCTCCTCCCCTCTGTCCCCTGCTCTCCACCCCTCTCTTCCTTACTCACCTCCTGGTGTCCTCCTGTGCTCCCTGGGGTGACAGTACCATGCCAACTCCATCTTTTGTCTTCCATCTGCTCCCCTCTCTCCCCTGCTCTCCACCCCTCTCTTCCTTACTCACCTCCTGGTATCCTCCTGTGCTTCCTGGGATGACAGTACCATGCCAACTCCATCTTTTGTCTTCCATCTCCTCCCCTCTGTCCCCTGCTCTCCACCCCTCTCTTCCTTACTCAGCCTCCTGGTGTCCTCCTGTGCTCCCTGGGGTGACAGTACCATGCCAACTCCATCTTTTGTCTTCCATCTGCTCCCCTCTCTACCCTGCTCTCCACCCCTATCTTCCTTACTCACCTCCTGGTGTTCTCCTGTGCTCCCTGGGATGACAGTGCCATGCCAACTCCATCTTTTGTCTTCCATCTCCTCCCCTCTCTCCCCTTCTCTCCACCCCTCTCTTCCTTACTCAGCCTCCTGGTGTTCTCCTGTGCTCCCTGGGATGACAGTACCATGCCAACTCCATCTTTTGTCTTCCATCTCCTCCCCTCTGTCCCCTGCTCTCCACCCCTCTCTTCCTTACTCACCTCCTGGTGTCCTCCTGTGCTCCCTGGGGTGACAGTACCATGCCAACTCCATCTTTTGTCTTCCATCTGCTCCCCTCTGTCCCCTGCTCTCCACCCCTCTCTTCCTTACTCACCTCCTGGTATCCTCCTGTGCTTCCTGGGATGACAGTACCATGCCAACTCCATCTTTTGTCTTCCATCTCCTCCCCTCTCTCCCCTGCTCTCCACCCCTCTCTTCCTTACTCACCTCCTGGTGTCCTCCTGTGCTCCCTGGGATGACAGTACCATGCCAACTCCATCTTTTGTCTTCCATCTCCTCCTCTCTCTCCCCTGCTCTCCACCCCTCTCTTCCTTACTCAGCCTCCTGGTGTCCTCCTGTGCTCCCTGGGATGACAGTACCATGCCAACTCCATCTTTTGTCTTCCATCTCCTCCTCTCTATCCACCTGCTCTCCACCCCTCTCTTCCTTACTCACATCCTGGTGTCCTCCTGTGCTCCCTGGGATGACAGTGCCATGCCAACTCCATCTTTTGTCTTCCATCTCCTCCTCTCTCTCCCCTGCTCTCCACCCCTCTCTTCCTTACTCACCTCCTGGTGTCCTCCTGTGCTCCCTGGGATGACAGTACCATGCCAACTCCATCTTTTGTCTTCCATCTCCTCCCCTCTCTCACCTCCTCTCCACCCCTCTCTTCCTTACTCACCTCCTGGTATCCTCCTGTGCTCCCTGGGATGACAGTACCATGCCAACTCCATCTTTTGTCTTCCATCTGCTCCCCTCTCTCCCCTGCTCTCCACCCCTCTCTTCCTTAATCAGCCTCCTGGTGTCCTCCTGTGCTTCCTGGGATGACAGTACCATGCCAACTCCATCTTTTGTCTTCCATCTCCTCCCCTCTGTCCCCTGCTCTCCACCCCTCTCTTCCTTACTCACCTCCTGGTGTCCTCCTGTGCTCCCTGGGATGACAGTACCATGCCAACTCCATCTTTTGTCTTCCATCTCCTCCCCTCTCTCCCCTGCTCTCCACTCCTCTCTTCCTTACTCACCTCCTGGTGTCCTCCTGTGCTCCCTGGGGTGACAGTACCATGCCAACTCCATCTTTTGTCTTCCATCTCCTCCCCTCTCTCCCCTGCTCTCCACCCCTCTCTTCCTTTTCAGCCTCCTGGTGTCCTCCTGTGCTCCCTGGGATGACAGTACCATGCCAACTCCATCTTTTGTCTTCCATCTCCTCCCCTCTCTCCACCTGCTCTCCACCCCTCTCTTCCCTACTCACCTCCTGGTGTCCTCCTGTGCTCCCTGGGATGACAGTACCATGCCAACTCCATCTTTTGTCTTCCATCTCCTCCTCTCTCCCCTGCTCTCCACCCCTCTCTTCCTTACTCACCTCCTGGTGTCCTCCTGTGCTCCCTGGGATGACAGTACCATGCCAACTCCATCTTTTGTCTTCCATCTCCTCCCCTCTCTCACCTCCTCTCCACCCCTCTCTTCCTTACTCACCTCCTGGTATCCTCCTGTGCTTCCTGGGATGACAGTACCATGCCAACTCCATCTTTTGTCTTCCATCTCCTCCCCTCTCGCCTGCTCTCCACCCCTCTCTTCCTTACTCACCTCCTGGTGTCCTCCTGTGCTCCCTGGGATGACAGTACCATGCCAACTCCATCTTTTGTCTTCCATCTCCTCCCCTCTCTCCCCTGCTCTCCACCCCTCTCTTCCTTACTCACCTCCTGGTGTTCTCCTGTGCTCCCTGGGATGACAGTACCATGCCAACTCCATCTTTTGTCTTCCATCTCCTCCCCTCTCTCCTCACCTGCTCTCCACCCCTCTCTTCCTTACTCACCTCCTGGTGTCCTCCTGTGCTCCCTGGGATGACAGTACCATGCCAACTCCATCTTTTGTCTTCCATCTCCTCCCCTCTCTCCCCTGCTCTCCACCCCTCTCTTCCTTACTCACCTCCTGGTGTCCTCCTGTGCTCCCTGGGGTGACAATACCATGCCAACTCCATCTTTTGTCTTCCATCTGCTCCCCTCTCTCCCCTGCTCTCCACCCCTCTCTTCCTTACTCACCTCCTGGTGTTCTTCTGTGTTCCCTGGGATGACAGTACCATGCCAACTCCATCTTTTGTCTTCCATCTCCTCCCATCTCTCCCCTGCTCTCCACCCCTCTCTTCCTTACTCACCTCCTGGTGTCCTCCTGTGCTCCCTGGGATGACAGTACCATGCCAACTCCATCTTTTGTCTTCCATCTCCTCCCCTCTCTACCCTGCTCTCCACTCCTCTCTTCCTTTTCAGCCTCCTGGAGTCCTCCTGTGCTCCCTGGGATGACAGTACCATGCCAACTCCATCTTTTGTCTTCCATCTCCTCCCCTCTCTACCCTGCTCTCCACTCCTCTCTTCCTTTTCAGCCTCCTGGTGTTCTCCTGTGCTCCCTGGGATGACAGTGCCATGCCAACTCCATCTTTTGTCTTCCATCTCCTCCCATCTCTCCCCTGCTCTCCACCCCTCTCTTCCTTACTCACCTCCTGGTGTTCTCCTGTGCTCCCTGGGATGACAGTACCATGCCAACTCCATCTTTTGTCTTCCATCTCCTCCCCTCTCTCCTCACCTGCTCTCCACCCCTCTCTTCCTTACTCACCTCCTGGTGTCCTCCTGTGCTCCCTGGGATGACAGTACCATGCCAACTCCATCTTTTGTCTTCCATCTCCTCCCCTCTCTCCCCTGCTCTCCACCCCTCTCTTCCTTACTCACCTCCTGGTGTCCTCCTGTGCTCCCTGGGGTGACAATACCATGCCAACTCCATCTTTTGTCTTCCATCTGCTCCCTCTCTCCTCACCTGCTCTCCACCCCTCTCTTCCTTACTCACCTCCTGGTGTCCTCCTGTGCTCCCTGGGATGACAGTACCATGCCAACTCCATCTTTTGTCTTCCATCTCCTCCCCTCTCTCCCCTGCTCTCCACCCCTCTCTTCCTTACTCACCTCCTGGTGTTCTCCTGTGCTCCCTGGGATGACAGTGCCATGCCAACTCCATCTTTTGTCTTCCATCTCCTCCCCTCTCCCCTGCTCTCCACCCCTCTCTTCCTTACTCACCTCCTGGTGTTCTCCTGTGCTCCCTGGGATGACAGTACCATGCCAACTCCATCTTTTGTCTTCCATCTCCTCCCATCTCTCCCCTGCTCTCCACCCCTCTCTTCCTTACTCACCTCCTGGTGTTCTCCTGTGCTCCCTGGGATGACAGTACCATGCCAACTCCATCTTTTGTCTTCCATCTCCTCCCCTCTCTCCTCACCTGCTCTCCACCCCTCTCTTCCTTACTCACCTCCTGGTGTCCTCCTGTGCTCCCTGGGATGACAGTACCATGCCAACTCCATCTTTTGTCTTCCATCTCCTCCCCTCTCTCCCCTGCTCTCCACCCCTCTCTTCCTTACTCACCTCCTGGTGTCCTCCTGTGCTCCCTGGGGATGACAATACCATGCCAACTCCATCTTTTGTCTTCCATCTGCTCCCCTCTCTCCCCTGCTCTCCACCCCTCTCTTCCTTACTCACCTCCTGGTGTTCTTCTGTGTTCCCTGGGATGACAGTACCATGCCAACTCCATCTTTTGTCTTCCATCTCCTCCCATCTCTCCCTGCTCTCCACCCCTCTCTTCCTTACTCACCTCCTGGTGTTCTCCTGTGCTCCCTGGGATGACAGTACCATGCCAACTCCATCTTTTGTCTTCCATCTCCTCCCCTCTCTCCACCTGCTCTCCACCCCTCTCTTCCTTACTCACCTCCTGGTGTCCTCCTGTGCTCCCTGGGATGACAGTACCATGCCAACTCCATCTTTTGTCTTCCATCTCCTCCCCTCTCTACCCTGCTCTCCACTCCTCTCTTCCTTTTCAGCCTCCTGGTGTTCTCCTGTGCTCCCTGGGATGACAGTACCATGCCAACTCCATCTTTTGTCTTCCATCTCCTCCCCTCTCTCCCCTGCTCTCCACCCCTCTCTTCCTTACTCACCTCCTGGTGTCCTCCTGTGCTCCCTGGGATGACAGTACCATGCCAATATAGCTCGCGTGTGATCTTTTGTCTTCCATCTCCTCCCCTCTCTCCCCTGCTCTCCACCCCTCTCTTCCTTTTCAGCCTCCTGGTGTCCTCCTGTGCTCCCTGGGGTGACAGTACCATGCTTTGTCTTCCATCTCCTCCTCTCTCCCCTGATCTCCACCCCTCTCTTCCTTACTCACCTCCTGGTGTCCTCCTGTGCTCCCTGGGATGACAGTACCATGCCAACTCCATCTTTTGTCTTCCATCTCCTCCCCTCTCTCCCCTGCTCTCCACCCCTCTCTTCCTTACTCACCTCCTGGTGTCCTCCTGTGCTTCCTGGGATGACAGTACCATGCCAACTCCATCTTTTGTCTTCCATCTCCTCCCCTCTCGCCTGCTCTCCACCCCTCTCTTCCTTACTCACCTCCTGGTGTCCTCCTGTGCTCCCTGGGATGACAGTACCATGCCAACTCCATCTTTTGTCTTCCATCTCCTCCCCTCTCTCCCCTGCTCTCCACCCCTCTCTTCCTTACTCACCTCCTGGTGTTCTCCTGTGCTCCCTGGGATGACAGTACCATGCCAACTCCATCTTTTGTCTTCCATCTCCTCCCCTCTCTCCTCACCTGCTCTCCACCCCTCTCTTCCTTACTCACCTCCTGGTGTCCTCCTGTGCTCCCTGGGATGACAGTACCATGCCAACTCCATCTTTTGTCTTCCATCTCCTCCCCTCTCTCCCCTGCTCTCCACCCCTCTCTTCCTTACTCACCTCCTGGTGTCCTCCTGTGCTCCCTGGGGTGACAATACCATGCCAACTCCATCTTTTGTCTTCCATCTGCTCCCCTCTCTCCCCTGCTCTCCACCCCTCTCTTCCTTACTCACCTCCTGGTGTTCTTCTGTGTTCCCTGGGATGACAGTACCATGCCAACTCCATCTTTTGTCTTCCATCTCCTCCCATCTCTCCCCTGCTCTCCACCCCTCTCTTCCTTACTCACCTCCTGGTGTTCTCCTGTGCTCCCTGGGATGACAGTACCATGCCAACTCCATCTTTTGTCTTCCATCTCCTCCCCTCTCTCCACCTGCTCTCCACCCCTCTCTTCCTTACTCACCTCCTGGTGTCCTCCTGTGCTCCCTGGGATGACAGTACCATGCCAACTCCATCTTTTGTCTTCCATCTCCTCCCCTCTCTACCCTGCTCTCCACTCCTCTCTTCCTTTTCAGCCTCCTGGAGTCCTCCTGTGCTCCCTGGGATGACAGTACCATGCCAACTCCATCTTTTGTCTTCCATCTCCTCCCCTCTCTACCCTGCTCTCCACTCCTCTCTTCCTTTTCAGCCTCCTGGTGTTCTCCTGTGCTCCCTGGGATGACAGTGCCATGCCAACTCCATCTTTTGTCTTCCATCTCCTCCCATCTCTCCCCTGCTCTCCACCCCTCTCTTCCTTACTCACCTCCTGGTGTTCTCCTGTGCTCCCTGGGATGACAGTACCATGCCAACTCCATCTTTTGTCTTCCATCTCCTCCCCTCTCTCCTCACCTGCTCTCCACCCCTCTCTTCCTTACTCACCTCCTGGTGTCCTCCTGTGCTCCCTGGGATGACAGTACCATGCCAACTCCATCTTTTGTCTTCCATCTCCTCCCCTCTCTCCCCTGCTCTCCACCCCTCTCTTCCTTACTCACCTCCTGGTGTCCTCCTGTGCTCCCTGGGGTGACAATACCATGCCAACTCCATCTTTTGTCTTCCATCTCCTCCCCTCTCTCCTCACCTGCTCTCCACCCCTCTCTTCCTTACTCACCTCCTGGTGTCCTCCTGTGCTCCCTGGGATGACAGTACCATGCCAACTCCATCTTTTGTCTTCCATCTCCTCCCCTCTCTCCCCTGCTCTCCACCCCTCTCTTCCTTACTCACCTCCTGGTGTTCTCCTGTGCTCCCTGGGATGACAGTGCCATGCCAACTCCATCTTTTGTCTTCCATCTCCTCCCCTCTCCCCTGCTCTCCACCCCTCTCTTCCTTACTCACCTCCTGGTGTTCTCCTGTGCTCCCTGGGATGACAGTACCATGCCAACTCCATCTTTTGTCTTCCATCTCCTCCCATCTCTCCCCTGCTCTCCACCCCTCTCTTCCTTACTCACCTCCTGGTGTTCTCCTGTGCTCCCTGGGATGACAGTACCATGCCAACTCCATCTTTTGTCTTCCATCTCCTCCCCTCTCTCCTCACCTGCTCTCCACCCCTCTCTTCCTTACTCACCTCCTGGTGTCCTCCTGTGCTCCCTGGGATGACAGTACCATGCCAACTCCATCTTTTGTCTTCCATCTCCTCCCCTCTCTCCCCTGCTCTCCACCCCTCTCTTCCTTACTCACCTCCTGGTGTCCTCCTGTGCTCCCTGGGGTGACAATACCATGCCAACTCCATCTTTTGTCTTCCATCTGCTCCCCTCTCTCCCCTGCTCTCCACCCCTCTCTTCCTTACTCACCTCCTGGTGTTCTTCTGTGTTCCCTGGGATGACAGTACCATGCCAACTCCATCTTTTGTCTTCCATCTCCTCCCATCTCTCCCCTGCTCTCCACCCCTCTCTTCCTTACTCACCTCCTGGTGTTCTCCTGTGCTCCCTGGGATGACAGTACCATGCCAACTCCATCTTTTGTCTTCCATCTCCTCCCCTCTCTCCACCTGCTCTCCACCCCTCTCTTCCTTACTCACCTCCTGGTGTCCTCCTGTGCTCCCTGGGATGACAGTACCATGCCAACTCCATCTTTTGTCTTCCATCTCCTCCCCTCTCTACCCTGCTCTCCACTCCTCTCTTCCTTTTCAGCCTCCTGGTGTTCTCCTGTGCTCCCTGGGATGACAGTACCATGCCAACTCCATCTTTTGTCTTCCATCTCCTCCCCTCTCTCCCCTGCTCTCCACCCCTCTCTTCCTTACTCACCTCCTGGTGTCCTCCTGTGCTCCCTGGGATGACAGTACCATGCCAACTCCATCTTTTGTCTTCCATCTCCTCCCCTCTCTCCCCTGCTCTCCACCCCTCTCTTCCTTTTCAGCCTCCTGGTGTCCTCCTGTGCTCCCTGGGGTGACAGTACCATGCCAACTCCATCTTTTGTCTTCCATCTCCTCCTCTCTCCCCTGATCTCCACCCCTCTCTTCCTTACTCACCTCCTGGTGTCCTCCTGTGCTCCCTGGGATGACAGTACCATGCCAACTCCATCTTTTGTCTTCCATCTCCTCCCCTCTCTCCCCTGCTCTCCACCCCTCTCTTCCTTACTCACCTCCTGGTGTCCTCCTGTGCTCCCTGGGATGACAGTACCATGCCAACTCCATCTTTTGTCTTCCATCTCCTCCTCTCTCTCCACCTGCTCTCCACCCGTCTCTTCCTTACTCACCTCCTGGTGTCCTCCTGTGCTCCCTGGGATGACAGTGCCATGCCAACTCCATCTTTTGTCTTCCATCTCCTCCCCTCTCTTCACCTACTCTCCACCCCTCCCTTCCTTACTCAGCCTCCTGGTGTCCTCCTGTGCTCCCTGGGATGACAGTACCATGCCAACTCCATCTTTTGTCTTCCATCTCCTCCTCTCTCTCCACCTGCTCTCCACCCGTCTCTTCCTTACTCACCTCCTGGTGTCCTCCTGTGCTCCCTGGGATGACAGTGCCATGCCAACTCCATCTTTTGTCTTCCATCTCCTCCCCTCTCTTCACCTACTCTCCACCCCTCCCTTCCTTACTCAGCCTCGTGATGTCCTCCTGTGCTCCCTGGGGTGACAGTACCATGCCAACTCCATCTTTTGTCTTCCATCTCCTCCCCTCTCTCCCCTGCTCTCCACCCCTCTCTTCCTTACTCACCTCCTGGTGTTCTCCTGTGCTCCCTGGGATGACAGTACCATGCCAACTCCATCTTTTGTCTTCCATCTCCTCCCCTCTGTCCCCTGCTCTCCACCCCTCCCTTCCTTACTCAGCCTCGTGATGTCCTCCTGTGCTCCCTGGGGTGACAGTACCATACCAACTCCATCTTTTGTCTTCCATCTCCTCCTCTCTCGCCTGCTCTCCACCCCTCTCTTCCTTACTCACCTTCTGGAGTCCTCCTGTGCTCCCTGGGATGACAGTACCATGCCAACTCCATCTTTTGTCTTCCATCTCCTCCCCTCTCTCCCCTGCTCTCCACCCCTCTCTTCCTTACTCACCTCCTGGTGTTCTCCTGTGCTCCCTGGGATGACAGTACCATGCCTACTCCATCTTTTGTCTTCCATCTCCTCCCCTCTCTCCCCTGCTCTCCACCCCTCTCTTCCTTACTCACCTCCTGGTGTTCTCCTGTGCTCCCTGGGATGACAGTACCATGCCAACTCCATCTTTTGTCTTCCATCTCCTCCCTCTCTCCCCTGCTCTCCACCCCTCTCTTCCTTACTCAGCCTCCTGGTGTCCTCCTGTGCTCCCTGGGATGACAGTACCATGCCAACTCCATCTTTTGTCTTCCATCTCCTCCCCTCTCTCCCCTGCTCTCCACCCCTCTCTTCCTTACTCACCTCCTGGTGTCCTCCTGTGCTTCCTGGGATAACAGTACCATGCCAACTCCATCTTTTGTCTTCCATCTCCTCCCCTCTCTCCCCTGCTCTCCACTCCTCTCTTCCTTACTCACCTCCTGGTGTCCTCCTGTGCTCCCTGGGGTGACAGTACCATGCCAACTCCATCTTTTGTCTTCCATCTCCTCCCCTCTCTCCCCTGCTCTCCACCCCTCTCTTCCTTACTCACCTCCTGGTGTCCTCCTGTGCTCCCTGGGATGACAGTACCATGCCAACTCCATCTTTTGTCTTCCATCTCCTCCCCTCTCTCCCCTGCTCTCCACCCGTCTCTTCCTTACTCACCTCCTGGTGTCCTCCTGTGCTCCCTGGGATGACAGTACCATGCCAACTCCATCTTTTGTCTTCCATCTCCTCCCCTCTCTCCACCTGCTCTCCACCCCTCTCTTCCTTACTCACCTCCTGGTGTCCTCCTGTGCTCCCTGGGATGACAGTACCATGCCAACTCCATCTTTTGTCTTCCATCTGCTCCCCTCTCTCCACTGCTCTCCACCCCTCTCTTCCTTACTCAGCCTCCTGGTGTCCTCCTGTGCTCCCTGGGATGACAGTACCATGCCAACTCCATCTTTTGTCTTCCATCTCCTCCCCTCTCTCCTCACCTGCTCTCCACCCCTCTCTTCCTTACTCACCTCCTGGTGTCCTCCTGTGTTCCCTGGGGTGACAGTACCATGCCAACTCCATCTTTTGTCTTCCATCTGCTCCCCTCTCTCCCCTGCTCTCCACCCCTCTCTTCCTTACTCACCTCCTGGTGTTCTTCTGTGTTCCCTGGGATGACAGTACCATGCCAACTCCATCTTTTGTCTTCCATCTCCTCCCCTCTCTCCACCTGCTCTCCACCCCTCCCTTCCTTACTCAGCCTCCTGGTGTTCTCCTGTGCTCCCTGGGATGACAGTACCATGCCAACTCCATCTTTTGTCTTCCATCTGCTCCCCTCTCTACCCTGCTCTCCACCCCTCTCTTCCTTACTCACCTCCTGGTGTCCTCCTGTGCTCCCTGGGATGACAGTACCATGCCAACTCCATCTTTTGTCTTCCATCTCCTCCTCTCTCTCCACCTGCTCTCCACCCCTCTCTTCCTTACTCACCTCCTGGTGTCCTCTGTGCTCCCTGGGATGACAGTACCATGCCAACTCCATCTTTTGTCTTCCATCTCCTCCCCTCTCTCCCCTGCTCTCCACCCGTCTCTTCCTTACTCACCTCCTGGTGTTCTCCTGTGTTCCCTGGGATGACAGTGCCATGCCAACTCCATCTTTTGTCTTCCATCTCCTCCCCTCTCTCCCCTGCTCTCCACCCCTCCCTTCCTTACTCACCTCCTGGTGTTCTCCTGTGTTCCCTGGGATGACAGTACCATACCAACTCCATCTTTTGTCTTCCATCTCCTCCTCTCTCGCCTGCTCTCCACCCCTCTCTTCCTTACTCACCTTCTGGAGTCCTCCTGTGCTCCCTGAGATGACAGTACCATGCCAACTCCATCTTTTGTCTTCCATCTGCTCCCCTCTCTCCACCTGCTCTCCACCCCTCTCTTCCTTACTCACCTCCTGGTGTTCTCCTGTGCTCCCTGGGATGACAGTACCATGCCTACTCCATCTTTTGTCTTCCATCTCCTCCCCTCTCTCCCCTGCTCTCCATCCCTCTCTTCCTTACTCACCTCCTGGTGTTCTCCTGTGCTTCCTGGGATGACAGTACCATGCCTACTCCATCTTTTGTCTTTCATCTCCTCCCCTCTCTCCCCTGCTCTCCACCCCTCTCTTCCTTTTCAGCCTCCTGGTGTCCTCCTGTGCTCCCTGGGGTGACAGTACCATGCCAACTCCATCTTTTGTCTTCCATCTCCTCCTCTCTCTCCACCTGCTCTCCACCCCTCTCTTCCCTACTCACCTCCTGGTGTCCTCCTGTGCTCCCTGGGATGACAGTACCATGCCAACTCCATCTTTTGTCTTCCATCTGCTCACCTCTCTCCCCTGCTCTCCACCCCTCTCTTCCTTACTCACCTCCTGGTGTCCTCCTGTGCTCCCTGGGATGACAGTGCCATGCCAACTCCATCTTTTGTCTTCCATCTCCTCCCCTCTCTCCCCTGCTCTCCACCCCTCTCTTCCTTACTCACCTCCTGGTGTTCTCCTGTGCTCCCTGGGATGACAGTACCATGCCAACTCCATCTTTTGTCTTCCATCTCCTCCTCTCTCCACCTGCTCTCCACCCCTCTCTTCCTTACTCACCTCCTGGTGTTCTCCTGTGCTCCCTGGGATGACAGTGCCATGCCAACTCCATCTTTTGTCTTCCATCTCCTCCTCTCTACCCTGCTCTCCACCCCTCCCTTCCTTTCTCAGCCTCCTGGTGTCCTCCTGTGCTCCCTGGGATGACAGTACCATGCCAACTCCATCTTTTGTCTTCCATCTGCTCCCCTCTCTACCCTGCTCTCCACCCCTCTCTTCCTTACTCACCTCCTGGTGTCCTCCTGTGCTCCCTGGGATGACAGTACCATGCCAACTCCATCTTTTGTCTTCCATTTCCTCCCCTCCCTTCACCTACTCTCCACCCCTCTCTTCCTTACTCACCTCCTGGTATCCTCCTGTGCTTCCTGGGATGACAGTACCATGCCAACTCCATCTTTTGTCTTCCATTTCCTCCTCTCTCCCCTGCTCTCCACCCCTCTCTTCCTTACTCACCTCCTGGTGTTCTCCTGTGCTCCCTGGGATGACAGTACCATGCCAACTCCATCTTTTGTCTTCCATCTCCTCCCCTCTCTCCCCTGCTCTCCACCCGTCTCTTCCTTACTCACCTCCTGGTGTCCTCCTGTGCTCCCTGGGATGACAGTACCATGCCAACTCCATCTTTTGTCTTCCATCTCCTCCCCTCTCTCCCCTGCTCTCCACCCCTCTCTTCCTTACTCACCTCCTGGTGTCCTCCTGTGCTCCCTGGGATGACAGTACCATGCCAACTCCATCTTTTGTCTTCCATCTCCTCCCCTCTCTCCCCTGCTCTCCACCCCTCTCTTCCTTACTCACCTCCTGGTGTCCTCCTGTGCTCCCTGGGATGACAGTACCATGCCAACTCCATCTTTTGTCTTCCATCTCCTCCCCTCTCTCCCCTGCTCTCCACCCCTCTCTTCCTTACTCACCTCCTGGTGTTCTCCTGTGCTCCCTGGGATGACAGTACCATGCCAACTCCATCTTTTGTCTTCCATCTCCTCCCCTCTCTCCCCTGCTCTCCACCCCTCTCTTCCTTACTCACCTCCTGGTGTTCTCCTGTGCTCCCTGGGATGACAGTACCATGCCAACTCCATCTTTTGTCTTCCATCTCCTCCCCTCTCTCCCCTGCTCTCCACCCCTCTCTTCCTTACTCACCTCCTGGTGTTCTCCTGTGCTCCCTGGGATGACAGTACCATGCCAACTCCATCTTTTGTCTTCCATCTCCTCCCCTCTCTCCACCTGCTCTCCACCCCTCTCTTCCTTACTCACCTCCTGGTGTCCTCCTGTGCTCCCTGGGATGACAGTACCATGCCAACTCCATCTTTTGTCTTCCATCTCCTCCCCTCTCTACCCTGCTCTCCACTCCTCTCTTCCTTTTCAGCCTCCTGGTGTCCTCCTGTGCTCACTGGGATGACAGTACCATGCCAACTCCATCTTTTGTCTTCCATCTCCTCCCCTCTCTACCCTGCTCTCCACCCCTCTCTTCCTTACTCACCTCCTGGTGTTCTCCTGTGCTCCCTGGGATGACAGTACCATGCCAACTGCATCTTTTGTCTTCCATCTCCTCCCCTCTCTCCCCTGCTCTCCACCCCTCTCTTCCTTACTCACCTCCTGGTGTCCTCCTGTGCTCCCTGGGGTGACAGTACCATGCCAACTCCATCTTTTGTCTTCCATCTCCTCCTCTCTCCCCTGATCTCCACCCCTCTCTTCCTTACTCACCTCCTGGTGTCCTCCTGTGCTCCCTGGGATGACAGTACCATGCCAACTCCATCTTTTGTCTTCCATCTCCTCCCCTCTCTCCCCTGCTCTCCACCCCTCCCTTCCTTACTCACCTCCTGGTGTCCTCCTGTGCTCCCTGGGATGACAGTACCATGCCAACTCCATCTTTTGTCTTCCATCTCCTCCTCTCTCTCCACCTGCTCTCCACCCGTCTCTTCCTTACTCACCTCCTGGTGTCCTCCTGTGCTCCCTGGGATGACAGTGCCATGCCAACTCCATCTTTTGTCTTCCATCTCCTCCCCTCTCTTCACCTACTCTCCACCCCTCCCTTCCTTACTCAGCCTCCTGGTGTCCTCCTGTGCTCCCTGGGATGACAGTACCATGCCAACTCCATCTTTTGTCTTCCATCTCCTCCTCTCTCTCCACCTGCTCTCCACCCGTCTCTTCCTTACTCACCTCCTGGTGTCCTCCTGTGCTCCCTGGGATGACAGTACCATGCCAACTCCATCTTTTGTCTTCCATTTCCTCCCCTCTCTCCACCTGCTCTCCACCCCTCTCTTCCTTACTCAGCCTCGTGATGTCCTCCTGTGCTCCCTGGGGTGACAGTACCATGCCAACTCCATCTTTTGTCTTCCATCTCCTCCCCTCTCTCCCCTGCTCTCCACCCCTCTCTTCCTTACTCACCTCCTGGTGTTCTCCTGTGCTCCCTGGGATGACAGTACCATGCCAACTCCATCTTTTGTCTTCCATCTCCTCCCCTCTCTACCCTGCTCTCCACCCCTCTCTTCCTTAATCAGCCTCCTGGTGTCCTCCTGTGCTTCCTGGGATGACAGTGCCATGCCAACTCCATCTTTTGTCTTCCATCTCCTCCCCTCTCTCCACCTGCTCTCCACCCCTCTCTTCCTTACTCACCTCCTGGTGTCCTCCTGTGCTCCCTGGGATGACAGTACCATGCCAACTCCATCTTTTGTCTTCCATCTCCTCCCCTCTCTACCCTGCTCTCCACTCCTCTCTTCCTTTTCAGCCTCCTGGTGTCCTCCTGTGCTCACTGGGATGACAGTACCATGCCAACTCCATCTTTTGTCTTCCATCTCCTCCCCTCTCTCCCCTGCTCTCCACCCCTCTCTTCCTTACTCACCTCCTGGTGTTCTCCTGTGCTCCCTGGGATGACAGTACCATGCCAACTCCATCTTTTGTCTTCCATCTCCTCCCCTCTCTCCCCTGCTCTCCACCCCTCTCTTCCTTACTCACCTCCTGGTGTCCTCCTGTGCTCCCTGGGATGACAGTACCATGCCAACTCCATCTTTTGTCTTCCATCTGCTCCCCTCTCTCCCCTGCTCTCCACCCCTCTCTTCCTTACTCACCTCCTGGTGTCCTCCTGTGCTCCCTGGGATGACAGTACCATGCCAACTCCATCTTTTGTCTTCCATCTCCTCCCCTCTCTCCCCTGCTCTCCACCCCTCTCTTCCTTCCTCACCTCCTGGTGTCCTCCTGTGCTCCCTGGGATGACAGTACCATGCCAACTGCATCTTTTGTCTTCCATCTCCTCCCCTCTCTCCCCTGCTCTCCACCCCTCTCTTCCTTACTCACCTCCTGGTGTCCTCCTGTGCTCCCTGGGGTGACAGTACCATGCCAACTCCATCTTTTGTCTTCCATCTCCTCCTCTCTCCCCTGATCTCCACCCCTCTCTTCCTTACTCACCTCCTGGTGTCCTCCTGTGCTCCCTGGGATGACAGTACCATGCCAACTCCATCTTTTGTCTTCCATCTCCTCCCCTCTCTCCCCTGCTCTCCACCCCTCTCTTCCTTACTCACCTCCTGGTGTCCTCCTGTGCTCCCTGGGATGACAGTACCATGCCAACTCCATCTTTTGTCTTCCATCTCCTCCTCTCTCTCCACCTGCTCTCCACCCGTCTCTTCCTTACTCACCTCCTGGTGTCCTCCTGTGCTCCCTGGGATGACAGTGCCATGCCAACTCCATCTTTTGTCTTCCATCTCCTCCCCTCTCTTCACCTACTCTCCACCCCTCCCTTCCTTACTCAGCCTCCTGGTGTCCTCCTGTGCTCCCTGGGATGACAGTACCATGCCAACTCCATCTTTTGTCTTCCATCTCCTCCCCTCTCTCTCCTGCTCTCCACCCCTCTCTTCCTTACTCACCTCCTGGTGTTCTCCTGTGCTCCCTGGGATGACAGTAGCATACCAACTCCATCTTTTGTCTTCCATCTCCTCCCCTCTCTCCCCTGCTCTCCACCCCTCTCTTCCTTACTCACCTCCTGGTGTTCTCCTGTGCTCCCTGGGATGACAGTACCATGCCAACTCCATCTTTTGTCTTAGATCTCCTCCCCTCTCTCCCCTGTTCTCCACCCCTCTCTTCCTTACTCAGCCTCCTGGAGTTCTCCTGTGCTCCCTGGGATGACAGTACCATGCCAACTCCATCTTTTGTCTTCCATCTCCTCCCCTCTCTCCCCTGCTCTCCACCCCTCCCTTCCTTACTCAGCCTCCTGGTGTCCTCCTGTGCTCCCTGGGATGACAGTACCATGCCAACTCCATCTTTTGTCTTCCATCTCCTCCCCTCTCTCTCCTGCTCTCCACCCCTCTCTTCCTTACTCACCTCCTGGTGTTCTCCTGTGCTCCCTGGGATGACAGTAGCATACCAACTCCATCTTTTGTCTTCCATCTCCTCCCCTCTCTCCCCTGCTCTCCACCCCTCTCTTCCTTACTCACCTCCTGGTGTTCTCCTGTGCTCCCTGGGGTGACAGTACCATGCCAACTCCATCTTTTGTCTTCCATCTGCTCCCCTCTCTCCACCTGCTCTCCACCCCTCTCTTCCTTACTCACCTCCTGGTGTTCTCCTGTGCTCCCTGGGATGACAGTACCATGCCAACTCCATCTTTTGTCTTCCATCTCCTCCCCTCTCTCCACCTGCTCTCCACCCCTCTCTTCCTTACTCACCTCCTGGAGTCCTCCTGTGCTCCCTGGGATGACAGTACCATACCAACTCCATCTTTTGTCTTCCATCTCCTCCCCTCTCTCCCCTGCTCTCCACTCCTCTCTTCCTTACTCACCTCCTGGTGTCCTCCTGTGCTCCCTGGGGTGACAGTACCATGCCAACTCCATCTTTTGTCTTCCATCTCCTCCCCTCTCTCCCCTGCTCTCCACCCCTCTCTTCCTTACTCACCTCCTGGTGTCCTCCTGTGCTCCCTGGGATGACAGTACCATGCCAACTCCATCTTTTGTCTTCCATCTCCTCCCCTCTCTCTCCTGCTCTCCACCCCTCTCTTCCTTACTCACCTCCTGGTGTCCTTCTGTGCTCCCTGGGATGACAGTACCATGCCAACTCCATCTTTTGTCTTCCATTTCCTCCCCTCCCTTCACCTGTTCTCTTCCATTTCCTCATGCCATGGCACTGTCCACTGCACTTGATAAGACACAAAAGATATTCATCCTCAATACCTTCCTCTCCCTGACCCCTCCACCAGTGGATGACCAAGTCCGTCAGTTTTGGTAACCAGCGCCGAGCACAGCTGTACCCTCTCTTGTCTGAAGTTCTCAGTGGTCTTCTGACCTCAGGGTTCGAATTCTCCTGCTGTTATTCTAGATGTCCTGGGGCCCTGCCAGGGCCGTCTTCTGAGATGGGCTGACCAACGTGAACTGTGCTGTAGGCCGGGCCAGCTCACAGACTGGCTGGGATATGCAGTGGACAGTCACTGACGGGCCAATGTGAGCCAAGGTGCCTGGGGGTGGACAGGGTTGGCATGGTCGTTCCCACCCGGGAGAAGAGTGGTTGCTGGAAGGCGGCGATACTGACCCTCTGTGGGCTAGGGCATTCTTCCTGTGGCCTCCCGTGCTGCCCTGGCCACTAGGCTTTTCAGAATGCCTTTGGCCTTCGTCTTTTCGCTGGTCCATTTCCTCCCATCTCCCCCGAGTTTCTCTCCTCTTTTTCCTCACCTTCTTCGTCCCCTTCTCCTCCTCCTCTTCTGGTCTCAGAAGACCTCTGTAAAGAAGAGGATCTGGGGGAAGGACCAGGGGGGAAAACACCTCCTGTGAAGATGGGGCCCACATTGCTAACCTCAGAGGTCTCCTTTCCCTACCGGCTCAGAGGCTTCTTCTTGTTGTATTCCTACCAGAGTGACTGTTCGGAGGAGGGAAAGAAGGCGTTTTATTACATTTAGAGTAAATTTGTTAACCCTCCAAATAGTTCAAATGACCTGAAATCCACAGGGAAGGAGACAAAGCCGCGGAGTTTCCACATGATGGTGTTTTCAAGAGAATGGTCCTTCCCACCTAGACCAGCAGCCCTGAGCTTCAGACTCCAGTGGCCGCCCATAGCTCGGGGGAAGGAGGCCCCTGGCATGGCCTCAGGACCCTCACTCAGCTCTCTGGACCTGGCTGCACAGATCTCCCTCTGCCTCTGAGGATCAGGACTGCTGTTTGTCTGTGAAAGGGCCCCCTGTGCCTCCTGCTCCTGCTCCCGGCTCCACCCCAGTGTAAACCTGGCTTCTTCCACAGGACCGTCCAGGCCTGCCCTGGCTGAAGCCCTTGGCATGGCCACTCACATGGCCCTGCACCGGCCCCCAGAGCCCTCACCGCATGGGCTCCTGAGCCATTTGTATGTGTTCATTGCCGGTTCCCTGGGTCAGGGACTGGTCATGTCCTCACAGTCCCCAAGGAGCTGCCCTGTCCAGCACAGCACCATCACTCACCAACCCTTCCTAACGTCTCTTAGGATTGTGAGCAGAGTGTGAATGAGCGGTCTTCACCCCACCCAAGCACGTCCCTTCCAGTCGCACGGCCCACTGTGTCTCCCCAGGGGGTGGTTTCAGAGTCTCCTTTGCCTCCGAGAAAGCCACGTGTCTCCTGCTGGTGGTGCTGGGCTGGGCCCTTCCCCACCCAGGACATGACACAGGACTTGGCATGGGCGGCCCGAGTTTGCCTTCTTACCCAGCTCACCAGCTTCTTGTGTAGTCATTGGGCAACCTTGGAAAGTCTTTCTAAAAATGTTCAACGGAACTTTCCAAAAAAGCTTCCCTTGCTGAAGGGTATTTAAGGTAGCAGATTTGTGATGCAGTGTGGGCAGGTTGCTAGGCAACGGCCGCTTCCACGGGTCCAGCATCCATCTCCAGGCAGCTGTGTGGGGAGGGCATGGCCGACCGTGGTGCTCCTGGGCAGGGAGGAAGCCTCACTGGGCACACCTCGCCCCTGCTGCATGCAGCAGGTGTCTCCATATGGACAGCGGACGATCCCGAGGCTTTAACTTGGGGCTGTGACACCTGTGTGTGACAAGCTGTCTTTAAATTGGAGAACTGAGTCCACGTGCTCTGGGGGAGCTGCCTGACAGCCTCTGACCCACAGGACTCGCGGGAGAGCTGGGGCACTGCCAGCTCTGCGTAGGGACGGCCTGGCTCGTGGGGTTGCTGTTTTCCTGCCGTGAATGCTCCCAGCCACCCCATGACATAGACATGACACCGAGTGACACGTGAGCACAGAAGCAGGACAGGTGCCCCAGAGCCCAGGAGGTAGAAATCATGGAGCCGTCACTGGGGACCACGCACTTGCCGCTGGGTAGCTTCTATGATTAATAAAATTCATCTCATGGTACGTTTACAAAATCTACTTTTTAGTGATATCTGTGTGTAGCACCCAGCTGGTGGAGCTGAGAGTGTGAGCATCCATTCTTCAGCCAATCCGTGCTGCTTCTGCCACCTGAAGGCGCTGGGTCAACACCCTTCTCCTTGTGGCCTGGCCCCTTCCCAAGGAAGGGCTGAAGCAGCTGCGAGGCAACACTGCCCAGGGTCTCTGCTTCCCAGGGCAGAAGGCTGGTGCCGGCTTGTGTCCACCCCAAGTGTGCAGACAGGTGAACTCAGTGAGGTGCCCTAGGGAGGCAGAGGTCCCAGGAGACCAGGCACGGGACACAGGCAGGAGCTCCTGCACCATGACAAGAGATGTGCAGCTGCAAAAGTGTGCACAGGGGCTCCCAACAGGACAGCGCCGTCCCACCACATGCTGGCTCCCACTCCAGCCCTGCAGGGAGATCCTGTATCTCTGCGGCTCTGGCCCACATGTCCCCGCTTTCTGGGCCTCCACCCAAAGCAGCTCCTGCCGGTACAGGTGTAAATTATCTCTGCAGGGCCTCCTGCTTCTCACCAAGTCCATTGCTTCTCCATCTCTGTTGAGCTGTGGTTCTCTGTGCTGGGCCTCCTACCTTCTCCACCTCCACTCCTTCTCCATCTCTGTTGAGCTGTGGTACTCTGTCCTGGGCCTCCTACCTTCTCCCCCTTCCACTCCTTCTCCATCTCTGTTGAGCTGTGGTTCTCTGTGCTGGGCCTCCTACCTTCTCCCCCTTCCACTCCTTCTCCATCTCTGTTGAGCTGTGGTTCTCTGTGCTGGGCCTCCTACATTCTCCCCCTTCCACTCCTTCTCCATCTCTGTTGAGCTGTGGTTCTCTGTGGTGAGCCTCCTACCTTCTCCCCTTCCACTCCTTCTCCATCTCTGTTGAGCTGTGGATCTCTGTGCTGGGCCTCCTCCCTTCTCCCCCTCCACTCCTTCTCCATCTCTGTTGAGCTGTGGTTCTCTGTGCTGGGCCTCCTACCTTCTCCACCTCCACTCCTTCTCCATCTCTGTTGAGCTGTGGTACTCTGTGCTGGGCCTCCTACCTTCTCCCCTTCCACTCCTTCTCCATCTCTGTTGAGCTGTGGTTCTCTGTGCTGGGCCTCCTACCTTCTCCCCCTTCCACTCCTTCTCCATCTCTGTTGAGCTGTGGTTCTCTGTGGTGAGCCTCCTACCTTCTCCCCTTCCACTCCTTCTCCATCTCTGTTGAGCTGTGGATCTCTGTGCTGGGCCTCCTACCTTCTCCCCTTCCACTCCTTCTCCATCTCTGTTGAGCTGTGGTTCTCTGTGCTGGGCCTCCTACCTTCTCCCCCTCCACTCCTTCTCCATCTCTGTTGAGCTGTGGTTCTCTGTGCTGGGCCTCCTACCTTCTCCCCTTCCACTCCTTCTCCATCTCTGTTGAGCTGTGGTTCTCTGTGCTGGGCCTCCTCTCTTCTCCCCTTCCACTGCTTCTCCATCTCTGTTGAGCTGTGGTTCTCTGTGCTGGGCCTCCTCTCTTCTCCCCTTCCACTCCTTCTCCATCTCTGTTGAGCTGTGGTTCTCTGTGCTGGGCCTCCTCCCTTCTCCCCTTCCACTCCTTCTCCATCTCTGTTGAGCTGTGGTTCTCTGTGCTGGGCCTCCTACCTTCTCCTCCTCCACTCCTTCTCCATCTCTGTTGAGCTGTGGTTCTCTGTGCTGGGCCTCCTACCTTCTCCACCTCCACTCCTTCTCCATCTCTGTTGAGCTGTGGTACTCTGTCCTGGGCCTCCTACCTTCTCCCCTTCCACTCCTTCTCCATCTCTGTTGAGCTGTGATTCTCTGTGCTGGGCCTCCTCTCTTCTCCCCTTCCACTCCTTCTCCATCTCTGTTGAGCTGTGGTTCTCTGTGCTGGGCCTCCTCCCTTCTCCCCTTCCACTCCTTCTCCATCTCTGTTGAGCTGTGGTTCTCTGTGCTGGGCCTCCTACCTTCTCCTCCTCCACTCCTTCTCCATCTCTGTTGAGCTGTGGTTCTCTGTGCTGGGCCTCCTCTCTTCTCCCCTTCCACTCCTTCTCCATCTCTGTTGAGCTGTGGTTCTCTGTGCTGGGCCTCCTCTCTTCTCCCCCTCCACTCCTTCTCCATCTCTATTGAGCTGTGGTTCTCTGTGCTGGGCCTCCTACCTTCTCCCCTTCCACTCCTTCTCCATCTCTGTTGAGCTGTGGTTCTCTGTGCTGGGCCTCCTCCCTTCTCCTCCTCCACTCCTTCTCCATCTCTGTTGAGCTGTGGTTCTCTGTGCTGGACCTCCTACCTTCTCCACCTCCACTCCTTCTCCATCTCTGTTGAGCTGTGGTTCTCTGTGCTGGGCCTCCTACCTTCTCCCCTTCCACTCCTTCTCCATCTCTGTTGAGCTGTGGTTCTCTGTGCTGGGCCTCCTCTCTTCTCCCCCTCCACTCCTTCTCCATCTCTATTGAGCTGTGGTTCTCTGTGCTGGGCCTCCTACCTTCTCCCCTTCCACTCCTTCTCCATCTCTGTTGAGCTGTGGTTCTCTGTGCTGGGCCTCCTACCTTCTCCCCCTCCACTCCTTCTCCATCTCTGTTGAGCTGTGGTTCTCTGTGGTGAGCCTCCTACCTTCTCCCCTTCCACTCCTTCTCCATCTCTGTTGAGCTGTGGTTCTCTGTGCTGGGCCTCCTACCTTCTCCCCTTCCACTCCTTCTCCATCTCTATTGAGCTGTGGTTCTCTGTGCTGGGCCTCCTCTCTTCTCCCCCTCCACTCCTTCTCCATCTCTGTTGAGCTGTGGTTCTCTGTGCTGGGCCTCCTACCTTCTCCCCCTCCACTCCTTCTCCATCTCTGTTGAGCTGTGGTTCTCTGTGCTGGGCCTCCTCTCTTCTCCCCCTCCACTCCTTCTCCATCTCTGTTGAGCTGTGGTTCTCTGTGCTGGGCCTCCTACCTTCTCCCCTTCCACTCCTTCTCCATCTCTGTTGAGCTGTGGTTCTCTGTGCTGGGCCTCCTACCTTCTCCCCTTCCACTCCTTCTCCATCTCTGTTGAGCTGTGGTTCTCTGTGCTGGGCCTCCTACCTTCTCCCCTTCCACTCCTTCTCCATCTCTGTTGAGCTGTGGTTCTCTGTGCTGGGCCTCCTCTCTTCTCCCCTTCCACTCCTTCTCCATCTCTGTTGAGCTGTGGTTCTCTGTGCTGGGCCTCCTACCTTCTCCCCCTCCACTCCTTCTCCATCTCTGTTGAGCTGTGGTTCTCTGTGCTGGGCCTCCTACCTTCTCCATCTCCACTCCTTCTCCATCTCTGTTGAGCTGTGGTTCTCTGTGCTGGGCCTCCTCCCTTCTCCCCTTCCACTCCTTCTCCATCTCTGTTGAGCTGTGGTTCTCTGTGCTGGGCCTCCTCCCTTCTCCCCTTCCACACCTTCTCCATCTCTGTTGAGCTGTGGTTCTCTGTGCTGGGCCTCCTCCCTTCTCCCCTTCCACTGCTTCTTCATCTCCTGTTGGGCTATGGGTTCTCTTTCTTGTCTGCCCACCTTTTCCCTTACTCCTTTTCACAGACTCTCTAGGATTCCCCAGGTGGTCTCCCACTCTCCCGCTTGTTTTTTTCTCCTCTGCTGTCTGTCCATCGGTTCTGGGTTCTTTGTCACTTCATGTGTGCAGTTCCCCCATGGCCATGGTTCGTGCCTCTGCTGATATCCGAGGGCAGCCGCAGCTGTGGTGCGCCATGAGTAGTGGTTGGTGCAGACCCAGCTGCAAGCCCAGGATCCTTACTGGACTTCCAGGCTCCCTCTCCAGGTTTCTCGTCTCCCTTCTCAGCCCAGGATATGTGACGTGGCTTTTGCCCAGGCTTTTCTCTTGGCTGCTCTTGAACACCCTTCCTCACTGCCTCTGCCTCTTGCTCACTGTCTGGAAACCCTGCAGGATCCAGCATCGCTGCAGCCCCTCCCCCAGATGCCTAGGCCTGCTGCATTGCTGTTCTCTGGGTGTGCTGCATGTCAGACTTGTGGCTGGCACGCAGCTCTGTATGTCAGGTGCTCTGTGTGCTGGATGAGTTCATGCAGCACTGGACCCAGGAGCAGATGGACAGAACACATGGGGAGGGGCAGGGGCGGCTGTTGCCCTTCAGAGGGGCGGGGAGGCAGGGGCGGGAGGGACAGGGACAGGCACCCTGGCACAGCAACCTCGTGGCCTGGAGCCAAGCCATGCCCCTTGGACACGTCTGGATCGGGTGGCATCAGGAAAGCTTTCTCTGTGCAGCCTGGGTTCAGAGTCAGGAGCACATGTGCCTGGGCAGCCTCCTCTCGGCTGCACCCTGAGTCTCTGTGCCTTCCGCCAGGGGCACCGCCCTCCTCCAGCCCAGCGCCCCACAGGGAGATGGCTGTGCGGATGGGCAGCCTGGGCACTTGGGATCGGCCGGTGCCCTGTTGGCGGTGGTGCCGCCTGCCTCCCTTCACAGCCCTGTGCCTGCTACCCCACCCCGGCTTCTCCGGAGCCTGGAGGGCTGTCGGTTGACTGGTCCTGGAAGTCCTTGCCCAGGAGAGGCCCAGGCTGCTCTTCGGAAGGTGCTGCAGCAGCCTGGGTGGGTGGGGCAGGGGTGCAGATCCCAGTCTTCCTCCTGAATCCTCACTCTGTGCCAGGGACCTGCTCAGCGTTTTGAATTTGGATCTCCCGTTGATCCTCAGATCGGCTCAGTGCTGTGGTCCAACGTCTCTCTGTTTATAGTGATGGAACCAGAGCTCCACACGGCACCTGGCCCAGGCCTGTGCAGCTATCTGGCAGAGGCATGTTGAAAACACGTCTACCACGTTCCCAGCATCTTTGAAAAATAGATTGGAATTAGAGACCTTCGAATAGAATCTCAGTGGAAAGTTTAACCCACTTCCCCACATCTTGGGTCCTCATGTTCTACCTTAGTGGTCTTCATTAGTACTGACCAGTGTCCCTTCCACTGGCTGTCCCCAGCATGCCCTTCCATCTGCCCTGAGGAAGATTGTCCTGTTGTCCTGGTGCCTGGAGAGCTGGCTCTCAGGGAGGCTAGACCAGGCAGACCGAGGTCTGGTGCACCTTCCATTCCTACCCGTCAGCCCCGCCACGTGCGAGTGTGGCCAGGAAGTGTGTGTCTCTGGTGTGCTCGGTGCGTGTCCCTCCAGGCGTGGGTGGTGTGCGGTCGTCAGGTAGGTTTGCTGTGCTTGGTCTTCCTGGGACTTCGGATTCCTAGGCTGCAGCAGGAAGGAGTCCTGTGTCCTTGGGAGTGGCCTGGGCCGTGTTCCCAAGTGCTCTGTGCCGCGCTGCATGGGGAGCACTCACCCGCAGAGGAGTGGGAGGAGCGTCCCGCAGACCTGGGGGAGGTGCATTGGCCACTGTGGTGCTTTTATGTCGCGCTGCATGGGGAGCACTCACCCGCAGAGGAGTGGGAGGAGCGTCCTGCAGACCTAGGGGAGGTGCATTGGCCACTGCGGTGCTTTTATGTCGCGCTGCATGGGGAGCACTCAACAGCAGAGGAGTGGGAGGAGCGTCCCGCAGACCTGGGGGAGGTGCATTGGCCACTGTGGTGCTTTTTTGTGGCTGCAGCACTGCTCTTCAGGGGCGGCCAAGGGCTCACCCCACGGAGGTCGGGTCCCTCTGGGAAGACTGGACGCCCCGTCAGGGCCCCTCCAGCAGTGGCAGGACCAAGTCCCCACCTCACCCTCAGACCCTTCAGTCTGGAGTTTCCAGGCCCACCATGGCCCAGGGCCGACTGGGGTGGCCTGGCCTCCCTGGGCCCTTCTGGAGTTGCCCCCCTGGGTGCTCCTGCTGGCTGCAGATCGCTGCACCCTTCCCAGGGCCCTTCCTTCTTGGCAAATGCGCTGAAGAAGAATGATAAAAAAATGTCTAAAAGTAAGAATGATTTCCTGAAGAACACGCAAGGTGCACAACAGGGCTGCCGCTGGCCTGTGGCTGAACCTCACAGTTCGGCTCTCCATTTGCCATCACCTGGGTCAGAGGAAGGATGAGGTACCCGTGATGGAGCAGGCTGTGTCCTGGCTGTGCTGCATCTCGCTTGGCGTCTGGGGCCCCCTGGGAGCAGAAGTTGATACCCACTTCAAGGATGTTTGAAGGATGTAAGAGGCAGATCTATTTTGTACATGAAGACCTCAGGTACCAAGAGCTGAGATTCCCGGCCCAGCTCACAGCACAGAGCTGGTAGACACACGGTTCTGCTCTTCCCTTTCCTGGCAGGCTGTGCTGCTGCACCTTTACAGCTGTTTATGCAACTAAACCATGTCCAGTCGGTCCAAGTCACAGCTAAAATAAACTGTCATTACTTTGTGGCTAATGCCAAATTTTTGAATTAAAGAAAAGAAGGAGTGTAAAAAAAATGGACACCATCTTGCTGTTTCAAGCAGGCTTGTCCTCATTTCATGCATCTCTGTGTGCATGAATGTGTACATGTATAGTCTACTGCACATCTCTGTGTGCATGTGTGCATGCATGTACACACATGTGTAGTCTACCACACATCTCTGCACTTGTGCACATGTCTACACACATGTGTAGTCTAGTCTGCATCTCCGTGTGCATGTGTGCATGTGTGCACACACTCAGGTAGTCCTGTGCATGTCCATGTGCACATGTGCATGTGTGTACACATAAGTGTAGTTTACTGTGCATTTCGGTGTGCATGTGTGCACACACTCAGGTAGTCTACTGTGCATCTCCATGTGCACATGTGCATGTGTGTAGACACACAGGTAGTCCACGGTGCATCTCTGTGTGCATATGTGCAGCCTACCATGCATCTCTACGTAGGCACACATGCAGCCTGTCATTTTTCTCGACATGTTCAGATGATTCATTTACTTATATTTGCACATGCTAACCTCTACTTCATACCTGACTTGCAATTAGTAACACTCTATCTTGATTAATTTGGGATAGTTAATTTAAGGCATGATGCATTTCTGGGCCAACTTTCTGAAAGTGATGTTTCTACATAGAAATCTTTAGTGACTGGACAGGAGCAGTGGTGAGTTGGCTTTGTGCACAGGCTTCCCTGTTCCCTCCAAGTCATTCTCAGCTGCAGACCGTCCACCTGCTCTCTCTACCTGCCTGCCCACTGTGAGCAGCCACATAGGCCCTGCCAGGCTCAGCCTAGCAGCCATTACCATCTCTGTTTGAGATCCATCCACCTCAACATCCGTACAGTCTATTTTCTTGTGATTCAGTCACTTTAGGGAGCACTTTTGCGGGATCCCTACGTGCCCCCTTGGGGGGTTGGACTGACCTGTGCAGCACACACTGGCTGATATCAGGGGAAGCCTGCAGGACTGGCCCTGTTCAGAGGCTCCAGTCTACAGGGTTCACCTTCCTTTGTTTGTAGGAAGCTGAAGATACACACTGATGGGATACACCCATCTCTTTCTCAGAAGCAATGGCATTTTGACCTCTACAAGGGGAGAAAGCAGCTCTGCCGTCCGACTCCCATCAGGGATTCATAGGATCTAAAAGATCTCCAACATAAATATGCACAGAAGAAGAGTTTGGGGACCTAAACTTAGTTGATGCGATTGTCAATCTGGGCACTTTTGGTTCTTATTCTATCTGTGAAGTCAGATTGCCACTTTAGATATCTCAGGCGACTCCTGTCCCTAGTCCTTCAAGGAAACTGTTCAATGGTAATTGAGCACCATGTGGAGAGGTCCCGGGAGGGGCGAGCGTGGTTTCTAGGAGGTTGCTGCCTGATGGTCTGCTCTGGGCTCAGAAGCACAGCTGGACTGCCTGCCCACCAGCAGGTCACCGGCAGGCTTCAGAGCCTGGCCTAGGTGAGATGCACGGGTGGGTTGCGAGAGACTTTGGTGGGATGTGCTGCAGCAGTACAACCTGGCGGCCTAGATAAATCTGAGTGGAAGGCAGTGACCAGTCTCTATCCTCTGGCAGACACTTCTGTACGTCGTCCACACCCACGTGGGGGTTTGGGTCCCAAGTCTGGCCACAAATGGAAATTCTGGTGAAGGATTGAAGGAGCCAGGCAGATGTGCCCTGTGCATGCTGATTGATTTCTGTGAACCAGTGCTGCAGCTCCGTCAGCCCAGGATGGCCAGTTTAGCCAGGGACAGGCACTAGCCGTGCCACTCCCACCTCGCTCTGAAAGTAAAACAACTGAACATGGGCATTGCCTTGGGGTGCAATGTTTTTCATTTATGAATTATTTTTTCCCCAAGAGCTATAGCAAAAATTGCCAGGCAAGCCCCTTGGTGAATGTATTCTGTGTAATTGTACAGTATTTAAATGCATTTATTTGTATCTAATTTGCCTGTAAATTTATTTAAAAAGTGGTAGGATGTTATGCTCAACCTATCATAGTAGTAAGTTTAGTTTTATGATCATTGTTACTTAATTATCAGTGGTAATATATCTAAAAAGGTGTTACATTTATTAATATTGGGGATTTGGGCAGTTTGTAAATCTGTCTATATTCCCCACCATGAGGAAAACTTCTGGGGGTAGACCCATCACCTGCTTTATAAGAGTGTGAACTAATTGTCACTAGCCTGGGGCCGGACTCCCCCGGACCCCCGCAGCATTGGCTAAGAATGGCAGGAGGTGGAAGGAGGGTGGCATTTTAGCATTCAGACCATAAGATCTTACTGGGCTTGCCAACTGCTGACCAGGATTCTGTCTCGGGGAGATGGGAAAACCCAGGCCTGCACACCCAGCCGCACTCCTGCAAATGGCCTAAGGGTGAGGGACTTGTGGGAGGTGGACACACGAGTGCAAAGCCCACGTGGAAGCTGCCAGCCACCTGCACTGGGTGCATCTGCCCACTTCTGTGAGCACAGTCCACGCCACGTGGCAAGCGTGGCAGCTCTCTGGGGCATGGGATGTGACGTGCTCCGGGGGCCGCAGGGAGAATCCCCGCTCTGCTTTGGGGCACACACAATCTGCTTGATGGAGCAGTCTGCACAGGCGACAGCCTTCCAGGCCCGGTCACTGCTCCGGACGGAGGCCACGGTGGGTAGGAGAGGCCGCCTGGTTCTTAAGGGATGTCTGGAGTTTGCAGAAGGCTCCACTGGGTGTGGCAGGGCACGTCAGCCAGCATGTGATGGGCTTCAGCATCCAACCCCATGGGCCTCACAACCTCGGGCGCACTTCAGAGAGCAGGTTCCTGCTCTTCCTCGGGCCACGAGAGCGCAGCCTGTGCAGAAGCCCGGGAGCCTGTGTGTGAAGGACACCGTGGCTGGTTCCCGTCCACTGGCAGTCTCAGACGGGAGGAGGGATTTCCACAGGGGAGGGGGGAGGCTTTCCAGCCCAAGGCACGAGATGAGGGGGAGGTGGTGCTTTCCATTTTGAATGAAGAGCCCCATATTCATTAATGCCTTCAGCAATATGTGTGCAGCGTTTGCTGGGTACAGTGCCTGCGTAGGTGAGTCTGAATCCGCCAGACGTTCATTTCTAGCAGTTTTAAATTGAGCAGTGGCTGAGGTACAGCACAGGCTGATGGTAGAGGAACTTAAACACAGGGGAAACTTGGTTTCCAATACAGAAAAAGCAAATCAGTGATAACACTCTGTTTCCTTTTGTTTAAGGGCATATAGTATGCAATTTACCCACGGGTATCCTTAGGAGGAAAGGCCACAAATACAGAAAAGAGGGTTTTAAAACTGTCAGAGTACGAGCCGTAGATGGCCTAGTGACACGAATGGCATTCTGTGAGTTGTCCCAGGGGGCGCACACTCAGGTCCAGGCAGGGCTTGGAGAGTCTGCCCTGATCTGTGTGTGTGCTTCTCACACCAGGCCTTAGGGGCACACTGCAGTTCAGTGAAGAGTGGCTGTGGGGGTGACTCAGAGCACCGGATTCGATGCTGAGTTCTGGTCCTGGGTGGGCTGGGGAGATGCCAGCCAGCCGACAAGGCAGTGGGTTCCCCACCTCTGCCACGGGCCGGCCGTGCTGACAGAGCTGGGGTAGACCAGCAGTGAGTGCCAGGTCTGATGCTCTGGGCCCTTCCAGGGGCAGAGTTGAATGCCATCGAGATCATTATTCTCCAAGACTCCAGACACAGGGCTGTGGGGACAGGGACGGTGGGCCCAGTCAGGGGCAGGGCCCTGTGAGCAGAGACTCCTTCCTATCACAAAGCTGAGCTCAGGCAGCCCAGGGCCCGGGGCCGGGTCAGGAAGGCTGCTGGCCATGAGGGTGCATCCTGTGAAACCAGGGGCAGAGGCCAGCTGCCAGGGTGCAGAGCTGCCCTGGCCACCTTCCCACTGAGCACCCCAGCCCTGCTGTCCCTGGAGGGAGCTCCCAAGGGAGGCTGGACGCCGGCACGTGTGCTGCTGCTCTGCCGGTGGCCCCCAGGACCAGAGCGCCCGAGTCGTGCACTGGGCTTGCTGAAGAGCTGGGGCCGTGGCAGCTGGCCAGGCCCCCTGAGGGCCTCCACGTCCCCCCTCCTGCATCTCCTCCCTGCAGTCCTGTGGTGAAGGACACTGGGCCAGCTGGGGAGCCTGCAGGGTTCCTCCGAGCCACTGTGTCTCCGCACAGCCCCGCGATGCAACCCCAGGCGAGCCCAGAGTCTGCCAGGCCCTCCCCATGAGGGCCGCCAGGTGGAGCTGACGGGGGTGAGAGCCCCTCCCTGTGCTGGGTGACACCATGGGTGTCGGCTGCCATTTGTGGGACACTGGTGGGGGCAGAGGCCAGCGACCACCAAGGAGGAGGATGGGTGTCAGGAGCTGGGCTGTATGCAGTGCTGCCACGAGGTGGCTCTGCTGGAGGACACCCAGAAGGGGGCTCTCCAGCCTCGGGGGACACCCAGGAGCCCAGAGGGTTGTGTGGACTCCAAGTACTTCCTCCTCCCAGCTCTGGGGGAAGTAGGGGGTCTTGGTGAATCTGTGCCCTTCAGAACGTGGGAGGCACGGAGCCCTGGGGTTCCAGGCACAGGGGGCCCAGGAGAGACCTTAGGGCCCACAGGCTCTCCATGAGGAGGCGGCCGAAGCCAACATGGAGCCCCTGAGCTGCTGGGGTGAAGAGAGGTGGGGACGTGAGGTCAGTGAGACTCCCGTGTGCTCCATCCCTCTCACACCTTGAGGGCAGGCCCCTGTGGGGTCCCTGCTCTGGTACGTGCCCTGCGTCTCAGAGCAAGCCCAACATCCCCCCAGGGAGGAGAAGGGAGGTGGCAGCGGGTCACCAGAGCCACATCCATGTCACCTGTGCTCTGTGGCTCTGCAGAGGCCACCTGGCCCTTGTTCTGAGTGTGTCAGCCAAGTTCCCAAGCACCAGCCTACCTCAGGACACAGTTCAAAGCTGGGCTCTGTGATGGACACTGCTGTGTGGGCCCAGGGGAGCAGTGCAGGACTGTGAGCTGGGCAGTGTGCTGGACAGTGCTGTGAGGGTCCAAGGGAGCAGTGCAGGGCCATGAGCTGGGCTCTGTGCTGGAAACTGCTGTGTGGTCCCAGGGGAGCAGTGCAGGGCTGTGAGCTGGTCTCTGTGCTGGACACTGCTGTGTGGTCCCAGGGGAGCCGTGCAGGGCCGTGAGCTGGGCTGTGTGCTGGACAGTGCTGTGTGGTCCCAGGGGAGCAGTGCAGGGCTGTGAGCTGGGCTGTGTGCTGGACACTGCTGTGTGGTCCCAGGGGAGCAGTGCAGGGCCGTGAGCTGGGCTGTGTGCTGGACAGTGCTGTGTGGGCCCAGGGGAGCAGTATAGGGCTGTGAGCTGGGCTGTGTGCTGGACACTGCTGTGAGGGTCCAGGGGAGCAGTGCAGGGCTGTGAGCTGGGCTGTGTGCTGGACAGTGCTGTGGGGTCCCAGGGGAGCAGTGCAGGGCTGTGAGCTGGGCTGTGTGCTGGACAGTGCTGTGTGGGCCCAGGGGAGCAGTATAGGGCTGTGAGCTGGGCTGTGTGCTGGACACTGCTGTGAGGGTCCAGGGGAGCAGTGCAGGGCTGTGAGCTGGGCTGTGTGCTGGACAGTGCTGTGGGGTCCCAGGGGAGCAGTGCAGGGCTGTGAGCTGGGCTGTGTGCTGGACAGTGCTGTGTGGTCCCAGGGGAGCAGTGCAGGACTGTGAGCTGGGCTCTGTGCTGGACACTGCTGTAAGGGTCCAGGGGAGCAGTGCAGGACTCTGAGCTGGGCTGTGTGCTGGAAACGGCTGTGGGGTCCCAGGGGAGCAGTGCAGGGCTGTGAGCTGGGCTGTGTGCTGGACAGTGCTGTGAGGGTCCAGGGGAGCAGTGCAGGGCTGTGAGCGGGGCTGTGTGCTGGACAGTGCTGTGAGGGTCCAGGGGAGCAGTGCAGGGCTGTGAGCAGGGCTGTGTGCTGGACACTGCTGTGTGGTCCCAGGGGAGCAGTGTAGGGCCGTGAGCTGGGCTGTGTGCTGGACAGTGCTGTGTGGTCCCAGGGGAGCAGTGCAGGGCTGTGAGCTGGGCTGTGTGCTGGACACTGCAGTGTGGTCCCAGGGGAGCACTGCAGGGCTGTGAGCTGGGCTGTGTGCTGGACACTTCTGTGAGGGTCCAGGGGAGCAGTGTAGGGCTGTGAGCTGGGCTGTGTGCTGGACACTGCTGTGGGGTCCCAGGGGAGCAGTGCAGGACTGTGAGCTGGGCTGTTTGCTAGACACTGCTGTGAGAGTCCAGGGGAGCAGTGCAGGGCTGTGAGCTGGGCTGTGTGCTGGACAGTGCTGTGAGGTTCCAGGGGAGCAGTGCAGGGCTGTGAGCTGGGCTGTGTGCTGGACACTGCTGTGAGGGTGCAGGGGAGCAGTGCAGGGCTGTGAGCTGGGCTGTGTGCTGGACAGTGCTGTGGGGTCCCAGGGGAGCCGTGCAGGACTGTGAGCTGGGCTGTGTGCTGGACAGTGCTGTGTGGGTCCAGGGGAGCAGGGCAGGGCTGTGAGCCGGGCTCTGTGCTGGACACTGCTGTGTGGGTCCAGGGGAGCAGTGCAGGGCTGTGAGCCGGGCTGTTTGCTGGACAGTGCTGTGTGGTCCCAGGGGAGCCGTGCAGGGCCGTGAGCTGGGCTGTGTGCTGGACACTACTGTGAGGTCCCAGGGGAGCCGTGCAGGGCCGTGAGCTGGGCTCTGTGCTGGACACTGCTGTGGGGTCCCAGGGGAGCAGTGTAGGGCTGTGAGCTGGGCTGTGTACTGGACAGTGCTGTGTGGTCCCAGGGGAGCAGTGTAGGGCTGTGAGCTGGGCTCTGTGCTGGACACTGCTGTGAGGTCCCAGGGGAGCCGTGCAGGGCCGTGAGCTGGGCTCTGTGCTGGACACTGCTGTGGGGTCCCAGGGGAGCAGTGTAGGGCTGTGAGCTGGGCTGTGTGCTGGACACAGCTGTGGGGTCCCAGGGGAGCAGTGTAGGGCTGTGAGCTGGGCTGTGTGCTGGACAGTGCTGAGTGGGTCCAGGGGAGCAGTGCAGGGCTGTGAGCTGGGCTCTGTGCTGAACACTGCTGTGTGGTCCCAGGGGAGCAGTGCAGGGCCATGAGCTGGGCTCTGTGTTGGACACTGCTGTGTGGTCCCAGGGGAGCAGTGCAGGGCTGTGAGCTGGGCTGTGTGCTGGACAGTGCTGTGTGGGCCCAGGGAGCCGTGCAGGGCTGTGAGCTGGGCTGTGTGCTGGACAGTGCTGAGTGGGTCCAGGGGAGCAGTGCAGGGCTGTGAGCTGGGCTCTGTGCTGAACACTGCTGTGTGGTCCCAGGGGAGCAGTGCAGGGCCATGAGCTGGGCTCTGTGTTGGACACTGCTGTGTGGTCCCAGGGGAGCAGTGCAGGGCTGTGAGCTGGGCTGTGTGCTGGACAGTGCTGTGTGGGCCCAGGGAGCCGTGCAGGGCTGTGAGCTGGGCTGTGTGCTGGACACTACTGTGTGGGTCCAGGGGAGCAGTGCAGGACTCTGAGCTGGGCTTGGTGCTAGACAGTGCTGTGGGGTCCCAGGGGAGCCGTGCAGGGCTGTGAGCTGGGCTGTGTGCTGGACACTGCTGTGTGGTCCCAGGGGAGCCGTGCAGGGCTGTGAGCTGGGCTGTGTGCTGGACACTACTGTGTGGGTCCAGGGGAGCAGTGCAGGACTCTGAGCTGGGCTGTGTGCTGGAGAGTGCTGTGGGGTCCCAGGGGAGCAGTGCAGGGCTGTGAGCTGGGCTGTGTCCTGGACACTGCTTTGGGGTCCCAGGGGAGCAGTGCAGGGCTGTGAGCTGGGCTGTGTGCTGGACAGTGCTGTGTGGTCCCAGGGGAGCAGTGCAGGGCCGTGAGCTGGGCTCTGTGCTGGACACTGCTGTGTGGGCCCAGGGGAGCACTGCAGGGACATGAGCTGGGCTCTGTGCTGGACACTGCTGTGTCGGCCCAGGGGAGCAGTGCAGGGCTGTGAGCTGGGCTGTGTGCTGGACACTGCTGTGTGGTCCCAGGGGAGCAGTGCAGGGCTGTGAGCTGGGCTGTGTGCTGGACAGTGCTGTGTGGGCCCAGGGGAGCAGTGAAGGTCCGTGAGCTGGGCTCTGTGCTGGACACTGCTGTGTGGGCCCAGGGGAGCAGTGCAGGACCGTGTGCTGGGCTCTGTGCTGGACAGTGCTGTGTGGGCCCAAGGGAGCAGTGCAGGGCCATGAGCTGGGCTCTGTGCTGGACAGTGCTGTGTATTCCCAGGGGAACAGTGCAGGGCCGTGAGCTGGGCTGTGTGCTGGACACTGCTGTGTCGGCCCAGGGGAGCAGTGCAGGACTGTGAGCTGGGCTGTGTGCTGGACACTGCTGTGTGGTCCCAGGGGAGCAGTGCAGGGCTGTGAGCTGGGCTGTGTGCTGGACAGTGCTGTGTGGTCCCAGGGGAACAGTGCAGGGCCGTGAGCTGGGCTCTGTGCTGGACACTGCTATGGGGCCCAGGGGAGCAGTGTAGGGCTGTGAGCTGGGCTGTGTGCTGGACACTGCTGTGGGGTCCCAGGGGAGCAGTGCAGGACTGTGAGCTGGGCTCTGTGCTGGACAGTGCTGTGTGGGTCCAGGGGAGCAGTGCAGGGCTGTGAGCTGGGCTCTGTGCTGAACACTGCTGTGTGGTCCCAGGGGAGCAGTGCAGGGCCATGAGCTGGGCTCTGTGTTGGACACTGCTGTGTGGTCCCAGGGGAGCAGTGCAGGACTGTGAGCTGGGCTGTGTGCTGGACACTGCTGTGGGGTCCCAGGGGAGCAGTGCAGGGCTGTGAGCTGGGCTGTGTGCTGGACAGTGCTGTGTGGGCCCAGGGGAGCAATGCAGGGCTGTGAGCTGGGCTGTGTACTGGACACTGCTGTGTGGTCCCAGGGGAGCCGTGCAGGGCTGTGAGCTGGGCTGTGTGCTGGACACTGCTGTGTGGTCCCAGGGAAGCAGTGCAGGGCTGTGAGCTGGGCTGTGTGCTGGACACTACTGTGTGGGTCCAGGGGATCAGTGCAGGACTCTGAGCTGGGCTGTGTGCTGGGCAGTGCTGTGCGGTCCCAGGGGAGCCGTGCAGGGCTGTGAGCTGGGCTGTGTGCTGGACACTGCTGTGTGGTCCCAGGGGATCCGGGCCGGGCTGTGAGCTGGGCTGTGTGCTGGACACTACTGTGTGGGTCCAGGGGAGCAGTGCAGGACTCTGAGCTGGGCTGTGTGCTGGACACTGCTGTGGGGTCCCAGGGGAGCAGTGCAGGGCTGTGAGCTGGGCTGTGTCCTGGACACTGCTTTGGTGTCCCAGGGGAGCAGTGCAGGGCTGTGAGCAGGGCAGTGTGCTGGACAGTGCTGTGAGGGTCCAAGGGAGCAGTGCAGGGCCATGAGCTGGGCTCTGTGCTGGAAACTGCTGTGTGGTCCCAGGGGAGCAGTGCAGGGCTGTGAGCTGGTCTCTGTGCTGGACACTGCTGTGTGGTCCCAGGGGAGCCGTGCAGGGCCGTGAGCTGGGCTGTGTGCTGGACAGTGCTGTGTGGTCCCAGGGGAGCAGTGCAGGGCTGTGAGCTGGGCTGTGTGCTGGACACTGCTGTGGGGTCCCAGGGGAGCAGTGCAGGGCCGTGAGCTGGGCTGTGTGCTGGACAGTGCTGTGTGGTCCCAGGGGAGCCGTGCAGGGCCGTGAGCTGGGCTGTGTGCTGGACAGTGCTGTGTGGTCCCAGGGGAGCAGTGCAGGGCTGTGAGCTGGGCTGTGTGCTGGACACTGCTGTGAGGGTCCAGGGGAGCAGTGCAGGGCTGTGAGCTGGGCTGTGTGCTGGACAGTGCTGTGTGGTCCCAGGGGAGCAGTGCAGGGCTGTGAGCTGGGCTGTGTGCTGGACACTGCTGTGAGGGTGCAGGGGAGCAGTGCAGGGCTGTGAGCTGGGCTGTGTGCTGGACAGTGCTGTGTGGGCCCAGGGGAGCAGTATAGGGCTGTGAGCTGGGCTGTGTGCTGGACACTGCTGTGAGGGTCCAGGGGAGCAGTGTAGGGCTGTGAGCTGGGCTGTGTGCTGGACAGTGCTGTGGGGTCCCAGGGGAGCAGTGCAGGGCTGTGAGCTGGGCTGTGTGCTGGACAGTGCTGTGTGGTCCCAGGGGAGCAGTGCAGGACTGTGAGCTGGGCTCTGTGCTGGACACTGCTGTAAGGGTCCAGGGGAGCAGTGCAGGACTCTGAGCTGCGCTGTGTGCTGGAAACGGCTGTGGGGTCCCAGGGGAGCAGTGCAGGGCTGTGAGCTGGGCTGTGTGCTGGACAGTGCTGTGAGGGTCCAGGGGAGCAGTGCAGGGCTGTGAGCGGGGCTGTGTGCTGGACAGTGCTGTGAGGGTCCAGGGGAGCAGTGCAGGGCTGTGAGCAGGGCTGTGTGCTGGACACTGCTGTGTGGTCCCAGGGGAGCAGTGTAGGGCCGTGAGCTGGGCTGTGTGCTGGACAGTGCTGTGTGGTCCCAGGGGAGCAGTGCAGGGCTGTGAGCTGGGCTGTGTGCTGGACACTGCTGTGTGGTCCCAGGGGAGCAGTGCAGGGCTGTGAGCTGGGCTGTGTGCTGGACACTGCTGTGAGGGTCCAGGGGAGCAGTGCAGGGCTGTGAGCTGGGCTGTGTGCTGGACAGTGCTGTGAGGTTCCAGGGGAGCAGTGCAGGGCTGTGAGCTGGGCTGTGTGCTGGACACTGCTGTGAGGGTGCAGGGGAGCAGTGCAGGGCTGTGAGCTGGGCTGTGTGCTGGACAGTGCTGTGGGGTCCCAGGGGAGCCGTGCAGGACTGTGAGCTGGGCTGTGTGCTGGACAGTGCTGTGTGGGTCCAGGGGAGCAGGGCAGGGCTGTGAGCCGGGCTCTGTGCTGGACACTGCTGTGTGGGTCCAGGGGAGCAGTGCAGGGCTGTGAGCCGGGCTGTTTGCTGGACAGTGCTGTGTGGTCCCAGGGGAGCCGTGCAGGGCCGTGAGCTGGGCTGTGTGCTTGACACTGCTGTGAGGTCCCAGGGGAGCCGTGCAGGGCCGTGAGCTGGGCTGTGTGCTGGACACTGCTGTGGGGTCCCAGGGGAGCAGTGTAGGGCTGTGAGCTGGGCTGTGTACTGGACAGTGCTGTGTGGTCCCAGGGGAGCAGTGTAGGGCTGTGAGCTGGGCTCTGTGCTGGACAGTGCTGTGAGGTCCCAGGGGAGCCGTGCAGGGCCGTGAGCTGGGCTCTGTGCTGGACACTGCTGTGGGGTCCCAGGGGAGCAGTGTAGGGCTGTGAGCTGGGCTGTGTGCTGGACACAGCTGTGGGGTCCCAGGGGAGCAGTGTAGGGCTGTGAGCTGGGCTGTGTGCTGGACAGTGCTGAGTGGGTCCAGGGGAGCAGTGCAGGGCTGTGAGCTGGGCTCTGTGCTGAACACTGCTGTGTGGTCCCAGGGGAGCAGTGCAGGGCCATGAGCTGGGCTCTGTGTTGGACACTGCTGTGTGGTCCCAGGGGAGCAGTGCAGGGCTGTGAGCTGGGCTGTGTGCTGGACAGTGCTGTGTGGGCCCAGGGAGCCGTGCAGGGCTGTGAGCTGGGCTGTGTGCTGGACAGTGCTGAGTGGGTCCAGGGGAGCAGTGCAGGGCTCTGAGCTGGTCTCTGTGCTGAACACTGCTGTGTGGTCCCAGGGGAGCAGTGCAGGGCCATGAGCTGGGCTCTGTGTTGGACACTGCTGTGTGGTCCCAGGGGAGCAGTGCAGGGCTGTGAGCTGGGCTGTGTGCTGGACAGTGCTGTGTGGGCCCAGGGAGCCGTGCAGGGCTGTGAGCTGGGCTGTGTGCTGGACACTACTGTGTGGGTCCAGGGGAGCAGTGCAGGACTCTGAGCTGGGCTTGGTGCTAGACAGTGCTGTGGGGTCCCAGGGGAGCCGTGCAGGGCTGTGAGCTGGGCTGTGTGCTGGACACTGCTGTGTGGTCCCAGGGGAGCCGTGCAGGGCTGTCAGCTGGGCTGTGTGCTGGACACTACTGTGTGGGTCCAGGGGAGCAGTGCAGGACTCTGAGCTGGGCTGTGTGCTGGAGAGTGCTGTGGGGTCCCAGGGGAGCAGTGCAGGGCTGTGAGCTGGGCTGTGTCCTGGACACTGCTTTGGGGTCCCAGGGGAGCAGTGCAGGGCTGTGAGCTGGGCTGTGTGCTGGACAGTGCTGTGTGGTCCCAGGGGAGCAGTGCAGGGCCGTGAGCTGGGCTCTGTGCTGGACACTGCTGTGTGGGCCCAGGGGAGCACTGCAGGGACATGAGCTGGGCTCTGTGCTGGACACTGCTGTGTGGGCCCAGGGGAGCAGTGCAGGACTGTGAGCTGGGTTGTGTGCTGGACAGTGCTGTGTGGTCCCAGGGAGCAGTGTAGGGATGTGAGATGGGCTCTGTGTTGGACACTGCTGTGTGGTCCCAAGGGAGCAGAGCAGGGATGTGAGATGGGCTCTGTGGTGGACACTGCTGTGTGGTCCCAGGGGAGCAGTGCAGGTCCGTGAGCTGGGCTGTGTGCTGGACAGTGCTGTGTGGGCCCAGGGGAGCAGTGCAGGGCCGTGAGCTGGGCTCTGTGCTGGACACTGCTGTGTGGGCCCAGGGGAGCAGTGCAGGACTGTGATCTGGGCTGTGTGCTGGACACTGCTGTGTGGTCCCAGGGGAGCAGTGCAGGGCTGTGAGCTGGGCTGTGTGCTGGACACTGCTGTGTGGTCCCAGGGGAGCAGTGCAGGGCTGTGAGCTGGGCTCTGTGCTGGACAGTGCTGTGTATTCCCAGGGGAGCAGTGCAGGGCCGTGAGCTGGGCTGTGTGCTGGACACTGCTGTGTGGTCCCAGGGGAGCAGTGCAGGGCCATGACCTGGGCTCTGTGCTGGACAGTGCTGTGTGGTCCCAGGGGAACAGTGCAGGGCCGTGAGCTGGGCTCTGTGCTGGACACTGCTGTGGGGTCCCAGGGGAGCAGTGTAGGGCTGTGAGCTGGGCTGTGTGCTGGACACTGCTGTGGGGTCCCAGGGGAGCAGTGCAGGACTGTGAGCTGGGCTCTGTGCTGGACAGTGCTGTGTGGGTCCAGGGGAGCAGTGCAGGGCTGTGAGCTGGGCTCTGTGCTGAACACTGCTGTGTGGTCCCAGGGGAGCAGTGCAGGACTGTGAGCTGGGCTGTGTGCTGGACACTGCTGTGGGGTCCCAGGGGAGCAGTGCAGGACTGTGAGCTGGGCTCTGTGTTGGACACTGCTGTGGGGTCCCAGGGGAGCAGTGCAGGACTGTGAGCTGGGCTCTGTGTTGGACACTGCTGTGGGGTCCCAGGGGAGCAGTGCAGGACTGTGAGCTGGGCTGTGTGCTGGACACTGCTGTGTGGTCCCAGGGGAGCAGTGCAGGGCCATGAGCTGGGCTCTGTGTTGGACACTGCTGTGTGGTCCCAGGGGAGCAGTGCAGGACTGTGAGCTGGGCTGTGTGCTGGACACTGCTGTGGGGTCCCAGGGGAGCAGTGCAGGGCTGTGAGCTGGGCTGTGTGCTGGACAGTGCTGTGTGGGCCCAGGGGAGCAATGCAGGGCTGTGAGCTGGGCTGTGTACTGGACACTGCTGTGTGGTCCCAGGGGAGCCGTGCAGGGCTGTGAGCTGGGCTGTGTGCTGGACACTGCTGTGTGGTCCCAGGGAAGCAGTGCAGGGCTGTGAGCTGGGCTGTGTGCTGGACACTACTGTGTGGGTCCAGGGGATCAGTGCAGGACTCTGAGCTGGGCTGTGTGCTGGGCAGTGCTGTGCGGTCCCAGGGGAGCCGTGCAGGGCTGTGAGCTGGGCTGTGTGCTGGACACTGCTGTGTGGTCCCAGGGGATCCGGGCCGGGCTGTGAGCTGGGCTGTGTGCTGGACACTACTGTGTGGGTCCAGGGGAGCAGTGCAGGACTCTGAGCTGGGCTGTGTGCTGGACACTGCTGTGGGGTCCCAGGGGAGCAGTGCAGGGCTGTGAGCTGGGCTGTGTCCTGGACACTGCTTTGGTGTCCCAGGGGAGCAGTGCAGGGCTGTGAGCTGGGCAGTGTGCTGGACAGTGCTGTGAGGGTCCAAGGGAGCAGTGCAGGGCCATGAGCTGGGCTCTGTGCTGGAAACTGCTGTGTGGTCCCAGGGGAGCAGTGCAGGGCTGTGAGCTGGTCTCTGTGCTGGACACTGCTGTGTGGTCCCAGGGGAGCCGTGCAGGGCCGTGAGCTGGGTTGTGTGCTGGACAGTGCTGTGTGGTCCCAGGGGAGCAGTGCAGGGCTGTGAGCTGGGCTGTGTGCTGGACACTGCTGTGTGGTCCCAGGGGAGCAGTGCAGGGCCGTGAGCTGGGCTGTGTGCTGGACAGTGCTGTGTGGTCCCAGGGGAGCCGTGCAGGGCCGTGAGCTGGGCTGTGTGCTGGACAGTGCTGTGTGGTCCCAGGGGAGCAGTGCAGGGCTGTGAGCTGGGCTGTGTGCTGGACACTGCTGTGAGGGTCCAGGGGAGCAGTGCAGGGCTGTGAGCTGGGCTGTGTGCTGGACAGTGCTGTGTGGTCCCAGGGGAGCAGTGCAGGGCTGTGAGCTGGGCTGTGTGCTGGACACTGCTGTGAGGGTACAGGGGAGCAGTGCAGGGCTGTGAGCTGGGCTGTGTGCTGGACAGTGCTGTGTGGGCCCAGGGGAGCAGTATAGGGCTGTGAGCTGGGCTGTGTGCTGGACACTGCTGTGAGGGTCCAGGGGAGCAGTGTAGGGCTGTGAGCTGGGCTGTGTGCTGGACAGTGCTGTGGGGTCCCAGGGGAGCAGTGCAGGGCTGTGAGCTGGGCTGTGTGCTGGACAGTGCTGTGTGGTCCCAGGGGAGCAGTGCAGGACTGTGAGCTGGGCTCTGTGCTGGACACTGCTGTAAGGGTCCAGGGGAGCAGTGCAGGACTCTGAGCTGGGCTGTGTGCTGGACACTGCTGTGGGGTCCCAGGGGAGCAGTGCAGGGCTGTGAGCTGGGCTGTGTGCTGGACAGTGCTGTGAGGGTCCAGGGGAGCAGTGCAGGGCTGTGAGCGGGGCTGTGTGCTGGACAGTGCTGTGAGGGTCCAGGGGAGCAGTGCAGGGCTGTGAGCAGGGCTGTGTGCTGGACACTGCTGTGTGGTCCCAGGGGAGCAGTGTAGGGCCGTGAGCTGGGCTGTGTGCTGGACAGTGCTGTGTGGTCCCAGGGGAGCAGTGCAGGGCTGTGAGCTGGGCTGTGTGCTGGACACTGCTGTGTGGTCCCAGGGGAGCAGTGCAGGGCTGTGAGCTGGGCTGTGTGCTGGACACTGCTGTGAGGGTCCAGGGGAGCAGTGTAGGGCTGTGAGCTGGGCTCTGTGCTGGACAGTGCTGTGTATTCCCAGGGGAGCAGTGCAGGACTGTGAGCTGGGCTGTTTGCTAGACACTGCTGTGAGAGCCCAGGGGAGCAGTGCAGGGCTGTGAGCTGGGCTGTGTGCTGGACAGTGCTGTGAGGTTCCAGGGGAGCAGTGCAGGGCTGTGAGCTGGGCTGTGTGCTGGACACTGCTGTGAGGTCCCAGGGGAGCCGTGCAGGGCCGTGAGCTGGGCTCTGTGCTGGACACTGCTGTGGGGTCCCAGGGGAGCAGTGTAGGGCTGTGAGCTGGGCTGTGTACTGGACAGTGCTGTGTGGTCCCAGGGGAGCAGTGTAGGGCTGTGAGCTGGGCTCTGTGCTGGACACTGCTGTGAGGTCCCAGGGGAGCCGTGCAGGGCCGTGAGCTGGGCTGTGTGCTGGACAGTGCTGTGTGGTCCCAGGGGAGCAGTGCAGGGCCATGAGCTGGGCTGTGTGCTGGACACTGCTGTGGGGTCCCAGGGGAGCAGTGTAGGGCTGTGAGCTGGGCTGTGTGCTGGACAGTGCTGAGTGGGTCCAGGGGAGCAGTGCAGGGCTGTGAGCTGGGCTCTGTGCTGAACACTGCTGTGTGGTCCCAGGGGAGCAGTGCAGGGCCATGAGCTGGGCTCTGTGTTGGACACTGCTGTGTGGTCCCAGGGGAGCAGTGCAGGGCTGTGAGCTGGGCTGTGTGCTGGACAGTGCTGTGTGGGCCCAGGGAGCCGTGCAGGGCTGTGAGCTGGGCTGTGTGCTGGACAGTGCTGAGTGGGTCCAGGGGAGCAGTGCAGGGCTGTGAGCTGGGCTCTGTGCTGAACACTGCTGTGTGGTCCCAGGGGAGCAGTGCAGGGCCATGAGCTGGGCTCTGTGTTGGACACTGCTGTGTGGTCCCAGGGGAGCAGTGCAGGGCTGTGAGCTGGGCTGTGTGCTGGACAGTGCTGTGTGGGCCCAGGGAGCCGTGCAGGGCTGTGAGCTGGGCTGTGTGCTGGACACTACTGTGTGGGTCCAGGGGAGCAGTGCAGGACTCTGAGCTGGGCTTGGTGCTAGACAGTGCTGTGGGGTCCCAGGGAGCCGTGCAGGGCTGTGAGCTGGGCTGTGTGCTGGACACTGCTGTGTTGTCCCAGGGGAGCCGTGCAGGGCTGTGAGCTGGGCTGTGTGCTGGACACTACTGTGTGGGTCCAGGGGAGCAGTGCAGGACTCTGAGCTGGGCTGTGTGCTGGAGAGTGCTGTGGGGTCCCAGGGGAGCAGTGCAGGGCTGTGAGCTGGGCTGTGTCCTGGACACTGCTTTGGGGTCCCAGGGGAGCAGTGCAGGGCTGTGAGCTGGGCTGTGTGCTGGACAGTGCTGTGTGGGCCCAGGGGAGCACTGCAGGGCCATGAGCTGGGCTCTGTGCTGGACACTGCTGTGTCGGCCCAGGGGAGCAGTGCAGGACTGTGAGCTGGGCTGTGTGCTGGACACTGATGTGTGGTCCCAGGGGAGCAGTGCAGGGCTGTGAGCTGGGCTGTGTGCTGGACAGTGCTGTGTGGGCCCAGGGGAGCAGTGAAGGTCCGTTAGCTGGGCTCTGTGCTGGACACTGCTGTGTGGGCCCAGGGGAGCAGTGCAGGACCGTGTGCTGGGCTCTGTGCTGGACAGTGCTGTGTGGGCCCAAGGGAGCAGTGCAGGGCCGTGAGCTGGGCTCTGTGCTGGACAGTGCTGTGTGGTCCCAGGGGAGCAGTGCAGGGCCGTGAGATGGGCTCTGTGCTAGACACTGCTGTGTGGGCCCAGGGGAGCAGTGCAGGACTGTGAGCTGGGCTGTGTGCTGGACAGTGCTGTGTGGTCCCAGGGGAGCAGTGTAGGGATGTGAGATGGGCTCTGTGTTGGACACTGCTGTGTGGTCCCAGGGGAGCAGAGCAGGGATGTGAGATGGGCTCTGTGGTGGACACTGCTGTGTGGTCCCAGGGGAGCAGTGCAGGTCCGTGAGCTGGGCTGTGTGCTGGACAGTGCTGTGTGGGCCCAGGGGAGCAGTGCAGGGCCGTGAGCTGGGCTCTGTGCTGGACACTGCTGTGTGGGCCCAGGGGAGCAGTGCAGGACTGTGATCTGGGCTGTGTGCTGGACACTGCTGTGTGGTCCCAGGGGAGCAGTGCAGGGCCGTGAGCTGGCTGTGTGCTGGACACTGCTGTGTGTCCCAGGGGAGCAGTGCAGGGCCATGACCTGGGCTCTGTGCTGGACAGTGCTGTGTGGTCCCAGGGGAACAGTGCAGGGCCGTGAGCTGGGCTGTGTGCTGGACACTGCTGTGGCGTCCCAGGGAGGCAGTGTAGGGCTGTGAGCTGGGCTGTGTGCTGGACACTGCTGTGGGGTCCCAGGGGAGCAGTGCAGGACTGTGAGCTGGGCTCTGTGCTGGACAGTGCTGTGTGGGTCCAGGGGAGCAGTGCAGGGCTGTGAGCTGGGCTCTGTGCTGAACACTGCTGTGTGGTCCCAGGGGAGCAGTGCAGGGCCATGAGCTGGGCTCTGTGTTGGACACTGCTGTGTGGTCCCAGGGGAGCAGTGCAGGACTGTGAGCTGGGCTGTGTGCTGGACACTGCTGTGGGGTCCCAGGGGAGCAGTGCAGGGCTGTGAGCTGGGCTGTGTGCTGGACAGTGCTGTGTGGGCCCAGGGGACCAATGCAGGGCCGTGAGCTGGGCTGTGTACTGGACACTGCTGTGTGGTCCCAGGGGAGCCGTGCAGGGCTGTGAGCTGGGCTGTGTGCTGGACACTGCTGTGTGGTCCCAGGGAAGCAGTGCAGGGCTGTGAGCTGGGCTGTGTGCTGGACACTACTGTGTGGGTCCAGGGGATCAGTGCAGGACTCTGAGCTGGGCTGTGTGCTGGGCAGTGCTGTGCGGTCCCAGGGGAGCCGTGCAGGGCTGTGAGCTGGGCTGTGTGCTGGACACTGCTGTGTGGTCCCAGGGGATCCGGGCCGGGCTGTGAGCTGGGCTGTGTGCTGGACACTACTGTGTGGGTCCAGGGGAGCAGTGCAGGACTCTGAGCTGGGCTGTGTGCTGGACACTGCTGTGGGGTCCCAGGGGAGCAGTGCAGGGCTGTGAGCTGGGCTGTGTGCTGGACACTGCTTTGGTGTCCCAGGGGAGCAGTGCAGGGCTGTGAGCTGGGCTGTGTGCTGGACAGTGCTGTGTGGGCCCAGGGGAGCAGTGAAGGGCCGTGAGCTGGGCTCTGTGCTGGACACTGCTGTGTGGGCCCAGGGGAGCAGTGCAGGAGTGTGAGCTGGGCTGTGTGCTGGACAGTGCTGTGTGGTCCCAGGGGAGCAGTGCAGGACTGTGAGCTGGGCTCTGTGTTGGACACTGCTGTGTGGTCCCAGGGGAGCAGAGCAGGGATGTGAGATGGGCTCTGTGCTGGACACTGCTGTGTGGTCTCAGGGGAGCAGTGCAGGTCCGTGAGCTGGGCTGTGTGCTGGACACTGATGTGTGGGCCCAGGGGAGCAGTGCAGGGCCGTGAGCTGGGCTCTGTGATGGACACTGCTGTGTGGTCCCAGGGGAGCAGTGCAGGGCTGTGAGCTGGGCTGTGTGCTGGACACTGCTGTGTGGTCCCAGGGGAGCAGTACAGGGCCATGAGCTGGGCTCTGTGCTGGACAGTGCTGTGTGGTCCCAGGGTAGCAGTGCAGGGCTGTGAGCTGGGCTCTGTGCTGGACACTGCTGTGTGGGCCCAGGGGAGCAGTGCAGGGCTGTGAGCTGGGCTGTGTGCTGGACAGTGCTGTGTGGTCCCAGGGGAGCAGTGCAGGGCCATGAGCTGGGCTGTGTGCTGGACACTGCTGTGTGGGCCCGGGGGAGCAGTGCAGGGCTGTGAGCTGGGCTCTGTTCTGGACACTGCTGTGTGGGCCCAGGGGAGCAGTGCAGAGCTGTTAGCTGGGCTGTGTGCTGGACACTGCCGTGTGGTCCCAGGGGAGCAGTGCAGGGCCGTGAGCTGGGCTCTGTGCTGGACACTGCTGTGTGGGCCCAGGGGAGCAGTGCAGGGCTGTGAGCTGGGCTCTGTGCTGGACACTGCTGTGTGGGCCCAGGGGAGCAGTGCATGGCCGTGAGCTGGGCTGTATGCTGGACAGTGCTGTGTGGTCCCAGGGGAGCAGTGCAGGGCCATGAGCTGGGCTGTGTGCTGGACACTGCTGTGAAGGTCCAGGGGAGCAGTGCAGGGCCGTGAGCTGGGCTGTGTGCTGAACTCTGCTGTGGGGTCCCAGGGGAGCAGTGTAGGGCTGTGAGCTGGGCTCTGTGCTGGACACTGCTATGTGGGCCCAGGGGAGCAGTGCAGGACTGTGAGCTGGGCTGTGTGCTGGACACTGCTGTGAGGTCCCAGGGGAGCAGTGCAGGACTGTGAGCTGGGCTGTGTGCTGGACAGTGCTGTGTGGTCCCAGGGGAGCAGTGCATGGCTGTGAATTGGGCTCTGTGCTGGACACTTCTGTGTGGTCCCAGGGGAGCACTGCAGGGCCATGAGCTGGGCTCTGTGCTGGACAGTGCTGTGTGGTCCCACTGGAGCAGTGCAGGGCCATGAGCTTGGCTGTGTGCTGGACACTGCTGTGTGGTCCCAGGGGACCAGTGCAGGGCTGTGAGCTGGGCTGTGTGCTGAACTCTGCTGTGGGGTCCCAGGGGAGCAGTGCAGGGCTGTGAGCTGGGCTCTGTGCTGGACACTGCTGTGTGGGCCCAGGGGAGCAGTGCAGGACTGTGAGCTGGGCTGTGTGCTGGACACTGCTGTGGGGTTCCAGGGGAGCAGTGCAGGGCTGTGAGCTGGGCTGTGTGCTAGACACTGCTGTGTGGGCCCAGGGTAGCAGTGCAGGGCCATGAGCTGGGCTCTGTGCTGAACTCTGCTGTGTATCCCCAGGGGAGCAGTGCAGGGCTGTGAGCTGGGCTGTGTGCTGGACACTGCTGTGTGGTCCCAGGGGAGCAGTGCAGGGCCATGAGCTGGGCTGTGTGCTGGACACTGCTGTGTGGTCCCAGGGGAGCAGTGCAGGGCCGTGAGCTGGGCTGTGTGCAGGACAGTGCTGTGCGGTCCCAGGGGAGCAGTGCAGGGCCATGAGCTGGGCTCTGTGCTGGACACTGCTGTGTGGGCCCAGGGGAGCACTGCAGGGCTGTGAGCTGGGCTGTGTGCTGGACAGTGCTGTGTGGTCCCAGGGGAGCAGTGCAGGGCCGTGAGCTGGGCTGTGTGCTGGACAGTGCTGTGCGGTCCCAGGGGAGCAGTGCAGGGCCATGAGCTGGGCTCTGTGCTGGACACTGCTGTGTGGTCCCAGGGGAGCCGTGCAGGGCCATGAGCTGGGCTCTGTGCTGGACACTGCTGTGTGGTCCCAGGGGAGCAGTGCAGGGCTGTGAGCTAGGCTGTGTGCTGAACTCTGCTGTGGGGTCCCAGGGGAGCAGTGCAGGGCTGTGAGCTGGGCTCTGTGCTGGACACTGCTGTGTGGGCCCAGGGGAGCAGTGCAGGACTGTGAGCTGGGCTGTGTGCTGGACACTGCTGTGAGGTCCCAGGGGAGCAGTGCAGGGCTGTGAACTGGGCTGTGTGCTGGACACTGCTGTGTTGTCCCAGGGGAGCAGTGCAGGGCCATGAGCTGGGCTCTGTGCTGAACTCTGCTGTGTGGTCCCAGGGGAGCAGTGCAGGGCTGTGAGCTGGGCTGTGTGCTGGACACTGCTGTGTGGTCTCAGGGGAGCAGTGCAGGGCCATGAGCTGGGCTGTGTGCTGGACACTGCTGTGTGGTCCCAGGGGAGCAGTGCAGGGCCATGAGCTGGGCTCTGTGTTGGACACTGCTGTGTGGGCCCAGGGGAGCAGTGCAGGACTCTGAGCTGGGCTCTGTGCTGGACACTGCTGTGTGGGCACAGGGGAGCAGTGTAGGGCTGTGAGCTGGGCTCTGTGCTGGACAGTGCTGTGAGGGTCCAGTGGAGCAGTGCAGGGCCGTGAGCTGGGCTCTGTGCTGGACAGTGCTGTGTGGTCCCAGGGGATCAGTGCAGGGCCATGAGCTGGGCTGTGTGCTGGACAGTGCTGTGTGGTCCCAGGGTAGCAGTGCAGGGTCATGAGCTGGGCTGTGTGCTGGACACTGCTGTGGGGTCCCCGGGGAGCCGTGCAGGGCTGTGAGCCGGGCTGTGTGCTGGACAGTGCTGTGCGGTCCCAGGGGAGCAGTGCAGGGCTGTGAGCTGTGTTGTGTGCTGGACACTGCTGTGTGGGTCCAGGGGAGCAGTGCAGGGCTGTGAGCTGGGCTGTGTGCTGGACACTGCTGTGAGGTCCCAGGGGAGCAGTGCAGGGCCGTGAGCTGGGCTGTGTGCTGGACAGTGCTGTGTGGTCCCAGGGTAGCAGTGCAGGGCTGTGAGCTGGGCTGTGTGCTGGACAGTGCTGTGTGGTCCCAGGGGAGCAGTGCAGGGCCGTGAGCTGGGCTGTGTGCTGGACAGTGCTGTGGGGTCCCAGGGGAGCAGTGCAGGGCCGTGAGCTGGGCTGTGTGCTGGACAGTGCTGTGTGGTCCCAGGGTAGCAAGGCAGGGCTGTGAGCTGGGCTGTGTGCTGGACAGTGCTGTGTGGGTCCAGGGGAGCAGTGCAGGGCCGTGTTGTGGGCTCTGTGATGGACAGTGCTGTGGGGTCCCAGGGGAGCAGTGCAGGGCTATGAGCTGGGCTGTGTGCTGGACAGTGCTGTGTGGTCCCAGGGGAGCAGTGCAGGGCTGTGAGCTGGGCTGTGTGCTGGACACTGCTGTGTATGCCCAGGGGAGCAGTGCAGGGCCGTGAGCTGGGCTGTGTGCTGGACACTGCTGTGTATTCCCAGGGGAGCAGTGCAGGGCTGTGAGCTGGGCTGTGTGCTGCACAGTGCTGTGTGGTCCCAGGGGAGCAGTGCAGGGCTGTGAGCTGGGCTGTGTGCTGGACACTGCTGTGTATGCCCAGGGGAGCAGTGCAGGGCCGTGAGCTGGGCTGTGTGCTGGACACTGCTGTGTATTCCCAGGGGAGTAGTGCAGGGCTGTGAGCTGGGCTGTGTGCTGGACAGTGCTGTGTGGTCCCAGGGGAGCAGTGCAGGTCCGTGAGCTGGGCTCTGTGCTGGACAGTGCTGTTTGGTCCCAGGGGAGCAGTGCAGGGCTGTGAGCTGGGCTCTGTGCTGGACAGTGCTGTGTGGTTCCAGGGGAGCAGTGCAGGGCCGTGAGCTGGGCTGTGTGCTGGACAGTGCTGTGTGGTCCCAGGGGAGCAGTGCAGGGCCATGAGCTGGGCTGTGTGCTGGACACTGCTGTGAGGGTCCAGGGGAGCAGTGCAGGGCCGTGAGCTGGGCTGTGTGCTGAACTCTGCTGTGGGGTCCCAAGGGAGCAGTGCAGGGCTGTGAGCTGGGCTCTGTGCTGGACACTGCTGTGTGGGCCCAGGGGAGCAGTGCAGGACTGTGAGCTGGGCTGTGTGCTGGATACTGCTGTGAGGTCCCAGGGGAGCAGTGCAGGACTGTGAGCTGGGCTGTGTGCTGGACACTGCTGTGTGGGCCAAGGGGAGCAGTGCAGGGCCATGAGCTGGGCTCTGTGCTGAACTCTGCTGTGTGGTCCCAGGGGAGCAGTGCAGGGCCATGAGCTGGGCTCTGTGCTGGACACTGCTGTGTGGTCCCAGGGGAGCAGTGCAGGGCTGTGAGCTAGGCTGTGTGCTGAACTCTGCTGTGGGGTCCCAGGGGAGCAGTGCAGGGCTGTGAGCTGGCCTCTGTGCTGGACACTGCTGTGTGGGACCAGGGAAGCAGTGCAGGACTGTGAGCTGGGCTGTGTGCTGGACACTGCTGTGAGGTCCCAGGGGAGCAGTGCACGGCTGTGAGCTGGGCTGTGTGCTGGACACTGCTGTGTGGGCCAAGGGGAGCAGTGCAGGGGATGAGCTGGGCTCTGTGCTGAACTCTGCTGTGTGGTCCCAGGGGAGCAGTGCAGGGCTGTGAGCTGGGCTGTGTGCTGGACACTGCTGTGTGGTCCCAGGGGAGCAGTGCAGGGCCATGAGCTGGGCTGTGTGCTGGACACTGCCGTGTGGTCCCAGGGGAGCAGTGCAGGGCCATGAGCTGGGCTCTGTGTTGGACACTGCTGTGTGGGCCCAGGGGAGCAGTGCAGGACTGTGAGCTGGGCTCTGTGCTGGACACTGCTCTGTGGGCCCAGGGGAGCAGTGCAGGGCCATGAGCTGGGCTCTGTGCTGGACAGTGCTGTGAGGGTCCAGTGGAGCAGTGCAGGGCCATGAGCTGGGCTGTGTGCTGGACACTGCTGTGTGGTCTCAGGGGATCAGTGCAGGGCCATGAGCTGGGCTCTGTGCGGGACACTGCTGTGTGGGCCCAGGGGAGCAGTGCAGGGCTGTGAGCTGGGCTGTGTGCTGGACACTGCTGTGAGGTCCCAGGGGAGCAGTGCAGGACTGTGAGCTTGGCTGTGTGCTGGACACTGCTGTGTGGTCCCAGGGGAGCAGTGCAGAGCTGTGAGCTGGGCTCTGTGCTGGACAGTGCTGTGTGGTCCCATGGGAGCAGTGCAGGGTCATGAGCTGGGCTGTGTGCTCTACACTGCTGTGTGGTCCCAGCGGAGCACTGCAGGGCCATGAGCTGAGCTCTGTGCTGGACACTGCTGTGGGGTCCCAGGGGAGCAGTGCAGGGCTGTGAGCTGGGCTGTGTGCTGGACAGTGCTGTGGGGTCCCAGGGGAGCAGTGCAGGGCTGTGAGCTGGGCTGTGTGCTGGACAGTGCTGTGTGGTCCCAGGGGAGCAGTGCAGGGCTGTGAGCTGGGCTGTGTGCTGGACAGTGCTGTGTGGTCCCAGGGGAGCAGTGCAGGGCCATGAGCTGGGCTGTGTGCTGGACACTGCTGTGGGGTCCCCGGGGAGCCGTGCAGGGCTGTGAGCTGGGCTGTGTGCTGGACACTGCTGTGTGGTCCCAGGGGATCAGTGCAGGGCCATGAGCTGGGCTCTGTGCTGGACACTGCTGTGTGGGCCTAGGGGAGCACTGCAGGGCCGTGAGCTGGGCTGTGTGCTGGACAGTGCTGTGAGGGTCCTGTGGAGCAGTGCAGGGCCATGAGCTGGGCTGTGTGCTGGACAGTGCTGTGTGGTCCCAGGGGAGCAGTGCAGGGCCATGAGCTGGGCTCTGTGCTGGACACTGCTGTGTGGGCCCAGGGGAGCAGTGCAGGGCCATGAGCTGGGCTCTGTGCTGGACACTGCTGTGTGGTCCCAGGGGAGCAGTGCAGGACTCTGAGGTGGGCTGTGTGCTGGACACTGCTGTGAGGTCCCAGGGGAGCAATGCAGGGCCTTGAGCTGTGCTGTGTGCTGGACAGTGCTGTGAGGGTCCAGGGGAGCAGTGCAGGACTGTGAGCTGGGCTGTGTGCTGGACAGTGCTGTGAGGTTCCAGGGGAGCAGTGCAGGGCCATGAGCAGGGCTGTGTGCTGGACACTGCTGTGTGGTCCCAGGGGAGCAGTGCAGGGCTGTGAGCTGGGCTCTGTGCCTGACAGTGCTGTGTGGTCCCAGGGTAGCAGTGCAGGGTCATGAGCTGGGCTGTGTGCTGGACACTGCTGTGGGGTCCCCGGGGAGCCGTGCAGGGCTGTGAGCTGGGCTGTGTGCTGGACACTGCTGTGTGGTCCCAGGGGAGCAGTGCAGGGCTGTGAGCTGGGCTGTGTGCTGGACACTGCTGTGTGGGTCCAGGGGAGCAGTGCAGGGCTGTCAGCTGGGCTGTGTGCTGGACACTGCTGTGAGGTCCCAGGGGAGCAGTGCAGGGCCGTGAGCTGGGCTGTGTGCTGGACAGTGCTGTGTGGTCCCAGGGGAGCAGTGCAGGGCTGTGAGCTGGGCTGTGTGCTGGACAGTGCTGTGTGGGTCCAGGGGAGCAGTGCAGGGCCGTGTTCTGGGCTCTGTGCTGGACAGTGCTGTGGGGTCCCAGGGGAGCAGTTCAGGGCTGTGAGCTGGGCTGTGTGCTGGACACTGCTGTGTGGTCCCAGGGGAGCAGTGCAGGGCCGTGAGCTGGGCTGTGTGCTGGATACTGCTGTGTATGCCCAGGGGAGCAGTGCAGGGCCGTGAGCTGGGCTGTGTGCTGGACACTGCTGTGTATTCCCAGGGGAGCAGTGCAGGGCTGTGAGCTGGGCTGTGTGCTGCACAGTGCTGTGTGGTCCCAGGGGAGCAGTGCAGGGCCATGAGCTGGGCTGTGTGCTGGACACTGCTGTGAGGGTCCAGGGGAGCAGTGCAGGGCCGTGAGCTGGGCTGTGTGCTGAACTCTGCTGTGGGGTCCCAGGGGAGCAGTGCAGGGCTGTGAGCTGGGCTCTGTGCTGGACACTGCTGTGTGGGCCCAGGGGAGCAGTGCAGGACTGTGAGCTGGGCTGTGTGCTGGACACTGCTGTGAGGTCCCAGGGGAGCAGTGCAGGACTGTGAGCTGGGCTGTGTGCTGGACAGTGCTGTGTGGTCCCAGGGGAGCAGTGCAGGGCTGTGAGCTTTGCTCTGTGCTGGACACTTCTGTGTGGTCCCAGGGGAGCACTGCAGGGCCATGAGCTGGGCTCTGTGCTGGACAGTGCTGTGTGGTCCCAGGGGAGCAGTGCAGGGCCTTGAGCTGGGCTCTGTGCTGGACACTGCTGTGTGGTCCCAGGGGAGCAGTGCAGGGCTGTGAGCTAGGCTGTGTGCTGAACTCTGCTGTGGGGTCCCAGGGGAGCAGTGCAGGGCTGTGAGCTGGGCTCTGTGCTGGACACTGCTGTGTGGGCCCAGGGGAGCAGTGCAGGACTGTGAGCTGGGCTGTGTGCTGGACACTGCTGTGAGGTCCCAGGGGAGCAGTGCAGGGCTGTGAACTGGGCTGTGTGCTGGACACTGCTGTGTTGTCCCAGGGGAGCAGTGCAGGGCCATGAGCTGGGCTCTGTGCTGAACTCTGCTGTGTGGTCCCAGGGGAGCAGTGCAGGGCTGTGAGCTGGGCTGTGTGCTGGACACTGCTGTGTGGTCTCAGGGGAGCAGTGCAGGGCCATGAGCTGGGCTGTGTGCTGGACACTGCTGTGTGGTCCCAGGGGAGCAGTGCAGGGCCATGAGCTGGGCTCTGTGTTGGACACTGCTGTGTGGGCCCAGGGGAGCAGTGCAGGACTCTGAGCTGGGCTCTGTGCTGGACACTGCTGTGTGGGCCCAGGGGAGCAGTGTAGGGCTGTGAGCTGGGCTCTGTGCTGGACAGTGCTGTGAGGGTCCAGTGGAGCAGTGCAGGGCCGTGAGCTGGGCTCTGTGCTGGACAGTGCTGTGAGGGTCCAGTGGAGCAGTGCAGGGCCGTGAGCTGGGCTCTGTGCTGGACAGTGCTGTGTGGTCCCAGGGGATCAGTGCAGGGCCATGAGCTGGGCTCTGTGCTGGACAGTGCTGTGTGGTCCCAGGGTAGCAGTGCAGGGTCATGAGCTGGGCTGTGTGCTGGACACTGCTGTGGGGTCCCCGGGGAGCCGTGCAGGGCTGTGAGCTGGGCTGTGTGCTGGACACTGCTGTGTGGTCCCAGGGGAGCAGTGCAGGGCTGTGAGCTGTGTTGTGTGCTGGACACTGCTGTGTGGGTCCAGGGGAGCAGTGCAGGGCTGTGAGCTGGGCTGTGTGCTGGACACTGCTGTGAGGTCCCAGGGGAGCAGTGCAGGGCCGTGAGCTGGGCTGTGTGCTGGACAGTGCTGTGTGGTCCCAGGGTAGCAGTGCAGGGCTGTGAGCTGGGCTGTGTGCTGGACAGTGCTGTGTGGTCCCAGGGGAGCAGTGCAGGGCCGTGAGCTGGGCTGTGTGCTGGACAGTGCTGTGGGGTCCCAGGGGAGCAGTGCAGGGCTGTGAGCTGGGCTGTGTGCTGGACAGTGCTGTGTGGTCCCAGGGGAGCAGTGCAGGGCTATGAGCTGGGCTGTGTGCTGGACACTGCTGTGTATCCCCAGGGGAGCAGTGCAGGGCCGTGAGCTGGGCTGTGTGCTGGACACTGCTGTGTATTCCCAGGGGAGCAGTGCAGGGCTGTGAGCTGGGCTGTGTGCTGGACACTGCTGTGAGGGCCCAAGGGAGCAGTGCAGGGCTGTGAGCTGGGCTCTGTGCTGGACAGTGCTGTGGGGTCCCAGGGGAGCAGTGCAGGGCTGTGAGCTGGGCTGTGTGCTGGACACTGCTGTGTGGTCCCAGGGGATCAGTGCAGGACCATGAGCTGGGCTCTGTGCTGGACAGTGCTGTGTGGGCCCAGGGGAGCAGTGCAGGGCCGTGAGCTGGCCTCTTGCTGGACTCTGCTGTGTATGCCCACGGGAGCAGTGCAGGGCTGTGAGCTGGGCTGTGTGCTGGACAGTGCTGCGTGGGCCTAGGGGAGCAGTGCTGGGCTTGGTGGTGTGTCCTAACGCTCCTAGCAGGAAGGAGTCTCTCATGGAGTCTTGCGGGTGCTCAGTCACTTGGAGAACCATGCTGTGCTTCCTGGTCTCACAGATTTTCGGTAGGATTCCCAGTCGAGCGGTCCCTGCAGATGTGAGAGGACTGTCTTGGGACTGGCTCTGTGATGGAGGACCTGAGAAGTCCTCCACTCTGGAGTCGGAGGCCAGAGGCCCAGGAGGGCCAGAGATTGGACTGGGAAGGCCAGGAGCATCTGGCCTGAGGCAGAGGGGTGTGCGCCCTCTGTCCTGGGGGGCCTCCTCAGGCCAGGTGTCTTCTTTGTTCAGCCCATGATCTGTGCTTGTTTAGAAACATCTCCAGGGACACAGCTGGAACACAGCAGCCACAGTGTGAGCACTGGGGCCCAGCGGGGTCGAGGCATGGAGTTCAGTGACCAGGAGGAGGCCTGGGAGGGGTTCGTGGTCCCACCTCAGCCCTGGGGTGATGGCCGCCCTCTGTGAGTGTCCCCGAGGCCACGCTCTTCCAGGGTAGGAGGGGAGTCTGCAGGTCAGCGTTCCCTGCAGGATGCTGAGCAGAGCTGCGGGATACACCGGCAGAAGTGGCCCCTGGAAGGACCTCCCCAGAGTCCCAGGGAGCTGTCTGTAGCCCTGTTCTGGGAAACCAGACACAGCTGAGCACTGGTGTCTAAACACGCCTTGGTCTCTGTTCTGGGAAACCAGACACAGCTGAGCACTGGTGTCTAAACACGCCTTGGTCTCTGTTCTGGGAAACCAGACACAGCTGAGCACTGGTGTCTAAACACGCCTTGGTCTCTCCTCTGAGAAAGTTGAGAGATTGTAAGTGGCAAAGCTCTTGTCTTCAAGGACCTGAAACACTTGGGAACAATAAAGCAAATGATGTCAGGAGCCAGGTGCAGTGGCAGGGGGTGACCTCAGCCAGCAGGCTGGAGCTGCAGGGTGTCGGGAGCAGGAGGCTTCAGGGGCCTGGGCAGGTTCAGCCTCGCAGGCCCTGGGGGAGCACCAGGAAGTCCAGGTGTGGCCGAGGACAGGCCACTCAGGGGTGCCGTGGGATTTATCTGTGGCTGTTGGACTTAGGGCACGTGGGGGTTGGCGCAGGCCGGACGTGGATCCACGCGGGGGGCGCAGGTTTGATCCAATAGGACCACCCTGGAGCTCGCCTGACCAGAGCTGAGGCTACCAAAGCTTCCTGGTTCTCTGAGAGTGCGGGCGTCTGCAGGAACGCAGGAGAGGCCCCGGGTGCAGTGGCTGAGCCAGACCCCGTGGTGGGCGGTGGTGGGCATGGAGGTGCAGAGACGCCATGTGTGAGGAGTGTGCAGGACATGGAGGGTCAGGAGGGGCTCCAGAGTCACTGAGACTTGCAGAGTAGGTGACAGGGGCGGTGCCTGGTGTGTGCAGTGTGCTCTGGTTCCTGGTGTGTAGAGCACACACCTGCACCGGCCGCCTGGTCCATCTCCCCGTGGATCCTCGTGCCTGGAGAGCAACCTTAGAGACAGAGGCTACACCTACGACCCCACACTGGGTGCGAAACTGAGGCCACAGGCCATGAGAAGTGTGTGGTTCCAGAGCAGGAGGCTTGCAGTGCGGCCTGGGACTCCTGGGACACAGCAGGGTACAGACCCCACCCGTGGTGTCCTCACAGTCGCACTTCCTGCTCCACCTCTGCGGGGGAAGCTCTGCTCTGTCCAGCGGCAACCTAACCCAGGCCATGTGGACCTGAGCCGTCCTGCCTTGCCCTCTGGGGACCCTCATGCTGCCCGTGTGATTTTGCTGCGGTCCCCCCCCATTTATTCTTGGAGTGATACTGTCATCATCTTGGATTCTCTGCGAGGATGTGTCTGGGAACGGGTGGAAAGATTCCTGGAGCTTTACTGCCAGGCCCTGGCCCTTGGGAGGGCAGACTCTGGGAACCACCCATTCACAGTTCATTTCCACCCGCTCCATGTCTCCTGGCCATTTGTAGGCCTACCTGAGGAGATGTCCACTGCTCCCCATCCTAAAGACATACCACAGCTTGCTGCTCGGGATTTAAAACCTAAGGTGTGCTACAGGTAAAATGCACGTGGGGGCCTGAAGCCGCTGTGGCTGACTCTGGCAAGTTGCAGAACGGGTTGAAACAGGCACAGCCACAGAATGGGCAGGGGGTGTGACAGACCAGGCCAGGAAGCGCTGCAGGTGCCGGGTGACGTTGTGGGCTGTCCTGAGGAGCAGTTCGATGGGGAGGCGCTGGGTGAGCCGGCCAGGGCGTGCTCCTGGGGACCTGGGCCACAGGGACCCCGCTGTTCCCCTGGATGCTGGACAGGTTTGCTAGAGCAGGTGGCTGACCAGAACCTTGGAGACACCGGGTCTTCAGCAGACCCAGGCTGGCTGAGCACCTGTCATCCAGGTCACGTGACATGGGTGGCGTGTTCCCTGCCACCACTGCAGGTCAGAGGGGGTGGGAAGGAAGGCCTGGCACCGTCACTGTCAGGGAGTGCTGGGGGGCTCCTGTCCTCTGAGACCCAGGACCAACTCTCCGCGTGAGCCCCTGCAAAAATGAAAAGCAAATCACACAATCCAATGTGTAAAGGCCCAAAGTGAGCACTTCCACTCCATGAGGGAGGACTGGCAGCAGAAAGAAGGGATGGCCAGCTGTGCACACAGTCCCCATGCGCTCCGTCCCCTCCAGGGCCCGCGCACTGCAGTGCCCTCTCCAGAAGCCGATGTAGCTCGCCCCGGGCACGGCCTCCCTTGGCCTGCTGGTGCTCGTCCTGGCAGCTCTCCTCGGCAGACACCCCACATCGCAAGCCTCTCCTGATCTCGGGGGTGTCCACTGCAGCGTCGGCTTCCTCCTCGTGTCTGTGCATGTGTGTGTCGGGGGCAGCCTGCAGGGACTCTGACTCTGCTGCCCCTTGCCTGGCCTCCCAGGCCTTCCTTGGAAACCCTAACTCCAGCTTCCTGCAAACCTGCAGAACCTGCCCATGTGGTTGACACCAAGGTCTGCCCCCACCTTGAGCAGTAGCCCAGCCTCCTGGGACCCCAGTGCCACAGCCTCTAAGTGCCAGAGTAGCTGAGCCTGGAGAAACCACTCCTAGGCCCTCCTGTGCCAGAAGGGTGCTCCGGGGTCTCTTCTCAAGGGAATCTTTACTTTTACAGCCTTGAGTCTGAGATGGGTGTGCTCTTGCCAACTCCCAAGAGGCCCTCAAGTCGGTTTTCCTACAACTTTTGGGTAAAGTGATAGTTGAAGCTTCGTCCCGGGGTTTCATAAAGGGACTTCCAGGCCACTCACGTATCATCAAATCAAGCCTTTATTGAAGCGCACCGGTGGGACTGACCAGAATATAAAGCTGTTCTCCTGATCAGCCCCACACCATTGCAAGGGCGCTCCTTATAAGCCTGAAAACCACAAAAGGGATGTTCGGGGGTCCAGCCAATGCAAGCCAGCCAGGTTACAGAAGCAGGAGAGTGCAGTCAGGCGGAGGGAAGCCTAACCAATCCCAGTTAGCCCAGTCACCCCAGTTACAGAAACAATGCCCCATTAGGTAGTTCATGTTCTTAAAGGTTTCTATAGCAAAAGGAGAAGAACATCTCGCCCCAGTCATGACCCCTCTACTTGGCATGGCTGTTTTACAGGGTGAAGTCACAAAACAAAATGGAGTCACATTTGCTCCTACTCTCACAAAAGTATGCAGCATCTCTTTACTGACTGTGAAGTCTTTAACGACCACACCTTCCTTAGCTCACTTTTACTCACACTTTTCTGGCCCAACTCCATTTTTTCAAATCTTTCTGCTTGGCTTTCTACTCCCGATTTTCAGACTAAACTTGGCTAAAAGCTGCCAGCAGTATCCGTGACTCCATCTGAGTGCTGTGCTGCCCTGGAATCTCTTCTGCCAGATTAAGAAATCTATCACCTTTAAATTCAGCCTCAGACATCCTCAGACACAGTCAAAAGGTAGAGGACTCCTTCGCCAGAATGTGACACTAATGGCCTTTATTCCAATTTCCAATACAGTCCTTTTCCTCTGAAATCTGAGCTCCGTCAGAAGTGCCCGCTGATCTCTGCTAACCACGTTCTAAAACTGTTTCCAGCTTCCCTCCTAAACTTTTCAAGATTCCTTCCCCCACCAATCAGCTCTAGAATCTTCTGAAGCACAGGGTCAGGTAGTCACAGTAGTGACCCTACTTCTCCATACTGATTTCCGTTTTGGTCAGCTTTTCACCACTGTGACCAAAAAACATGACAAGAATAATTTTAGAGGAGGAGAAGTTTATTTGTGGCTCCTGGTTTCAGAGGTCTCAGTCCATGGTCTGCTGACTCCGTGGCTCTGGGCAGAGGTGAGTCAAAACATCAAGGCGAAAGAGTGTGGAGGAGGAGCACAGCTCAGGACATGGCCACCGGGGAGCAGAGAAAGAGCTCTACTTCCCAGGGACCAAAGGTACACCCCCATGTTAGGCCCCAAAGACCCACCTCCTCCAGCCACACCCTGCCCACGTGCAGCTGCTTCCCAGTTAGTGAACCCTCAGCAGGGGATCAAGGCGGGATTAGGCCACGGCCCTCATAACCCCTCTCCTGTCCTCTCTGGACTCTGTTGTGTTGTTTCACACATGAGGTTTTGGGGGACGACTCATGTCGAACCCACAACAGGCTTCAGCAGCTGGGAAGACTCTGGTGGGCTCCACAAAGGGCCCAGATACACAGGAAGCTTCTGATAGGGTCTCCTTCCAAGAACCAGGTGGCAGGAAGCACCCAGTGTCCAGAGCCAGAGACCACTCCACTCCGACGGAGCACGTGTAGGACTGAGAACAGCACCCGGCTCAGCCGAACCCAGGCTCGTGGAAGAGAATCATGAACTGGCTGTAGAAACCACCTGGGAGCCGTGTCTCGTGCTCTTGGGTGGCCACAGCCCGTCGTCTCCTTCCAAGAGCAGCATTCATCAGAGCCCACGGCCTCTCATTCCTGTCTTGTAAGTGGCCTCAAATTTGGCAGGAGGCACCTGGCTCCTGCTTGGGGCTCTAGAGAGGCTTCCCAACCTGAATACTGTCAGGGCCACTCCCAACCCTGACCCTAGCAAGGCCACTTGACGCCCTCTGCATCTCCGTCTGCCCAGCAGGATCCTGAGCCTGGTGTCAGGACCAGCGGGGACCTGAGGCCTGTGGTCCAGCAGGCCCTGCACAGACATGGGGCACTAGTGTTCAGGGGGTGCAGAACCAGTGTGCACACCGCACAGTTGAGTTCTGGGTTTGCTTCCTTCTTATTAGGAGGCCCTATAGAACCTTCTAAAGTCTTGGCAGGATGGACATGTGGGGAGCACAGTCCCCGGGGCTCCCCTCTACACATGGCCAGATGGTCCAGCTGTGCATGGAGCCACACACCTGGGCCTCAGCTGCCCGAGTGGGAGGAATGATCATTCCTTTATTTCTAGTGGGGAGGACGGTCCTCTGAATCCCCAGGGAAGTGGCTGGTGAAATTCTGAGGGATGTGTCATGTGGCCCCTGGCACTGACCCCCAGAGAGCTGGCCTCCACAGGGTCTCCGCAGCTGGGCGGGCCTCTCCTCCTCCTCCTCCTCACCCGTCTCCACCCCTCCTCCCAGCCTCCTGCAGGGCCCTGCATGGCACCTAGCTCAGCCCAACCCGAGGCTCGTGGAAGAGAACCGTGAACTAGCTGTAGAAACCACCTGGGTCTGGAGGCACTTCCAGGATTTGCCCTGGATTTCAGGATTTGCTGCGTGTGAGAAACGGAGGAGAGACCAGGAGCAGGCTCCTTCCCACTGCGGCAGAGACCCCCAAGCCAGGCTGAGCCAGGACCCCAGCGGCTGCTCCCAGTGCATGAGCCTGGAATTCCAGGAGGGGCTGGAGCCAAGCTCCTGGTAGCAGTGGGGAGAGGGCCCTGTGAGCCAGAAGAGCTGAAAACAGGTGCAGTCAGGACAGCGCCAGGACAGCGCAGGCTCCCCTCATGGGCTTCAGAGCAGCCCCAGGACACGGCGGCTCTCCCTGCACGCCCTCTCCAGGGACCCACGCACAGGCCGCTTCCCCTCTGGCAGCTGTCTGGGCCATAATTGTGGGCACAGCCTCTGAGAGGCGACTGGAGCCATCTCCCGCCACCCTGGAGAGGTGCTTCATGGTGGGTGCCTGCCACGTCCCCTGGGCGTGGCTTTCTGAGGACCCACTAACTTGCCACTCCATAATGTTAAAAACAACTCCAGATACAGATGGCAGCACACTCTTATCATGGGCTGGCCTTCTTCCTGTTTCTAGAAGGTTTCCCACCCTGGGGAGTGACCTTTCGTGGGGATCAAGCCTGGCAGGAGCTCCCTTCATCTCCTGTTGGAAGCAGATGGTGGGAAGGCAAGGGCCACCTGGGGCGGACCTCCAGGCACAGGTGGGGCAAGGAGGCCCTCCAGAATGAGCCAGCACTGCCTCAGTCCCCAAGGTCTCAGAACTCCCCTGACCAGGGACACTCTCAAAAGCATCCTCTGCTTCTCCTTTAACTTCCTCTGTCCCCCATGGGTCTTCCTGCTGGCACCCTGCAGGACACTGCTCTGACCCCCTGGGTCTCCTCCCTGCACCCTGCTGGGCACTGCTCTGACCCCCTGGGTCTCCTCCCTCCACCCTGCTGGTCACTGCTCTGACCCCTGGGTCTCCTCCCTGCATCCTGATGGGCATTGCTCTGACCCCTGGGTCCTCCTCCCTGCACCCTGCAGGACACTGCTCTGACCCCCTGGGTCTCCTCCCTGCACCCTGCTGGGCACTGCTCTGACCCCCTGGGTCTCCTCCCTCCACCCTGCTGGTCACTGCTCTGACCCCCTGTGTCCTCCTCCCTGCACCCTGCTGGGCACTGCTCTGACCCCTGGGTCTCCTCCCTGCATCCTGATGGGCATTGCTCTGACCCCTGAGTCCTCCTCCCTGCACCCTGCAGGACACTGCTCTGACCCCCTGGGTCTCCTCCCTGCACCCTGCTGGGCACTGCTCTGACCCCTGGGTCTCCTCCCTGCATCCTGATGGGCACTGCTCTGACCCCCTGGGTCTCCTCCCTGCATCCTGCTGGGCACTGCTCTGACCCCTGGGTCTCCTCCCTGCACCCTGCTGGGCACTGCTCTGACCCCTGGGTCTCCTCCCTGCATCCTGATGGGCACTGCTCTGACCCCCTGGGTCTCCTCCCTGCACCCTGCTGGGCACTGCTCTGACCCCCTGTGTCCTCCTCCCTGCATCCTGATGGGCACTGCTCTGACCCCCTGGGTCTCCTCCCTGCATCCTGCTGGGCACTGCTCTGACCCCCTGTGTCCTCCTCCCTGCATCCTGATGGGCATTGCTCTGACCCCTGGGTCTCCTCCCTGCACCCTGATGGGCACTGCTTTGACCCCCTGGGTCTCCTCCCTGCACCCTGCTGGGCACTGCTCTGACCCCCTGTGTCCTCCTCCCTGCATCCTGATGGGCATTGCTCTGACCCCTGGGTCTCCTCCCTGCACCCTGCTGGGCACTGCTCTGACCCCCTGGGTCCTCCTCCCTGCATCCTGATGGGCACTGCTCTGACCCCTGGGTCTCCTCCCTGCACCCTGCTGGGCACTGCTCTGACCCCCTGTGTCCTCCTCCCTGCATCCTGATGGGCACTGCTTTGACCCCCTGGGTCTCCTCCCTGCACCCTGCTGGGCACTGCTCTGACCCCCTGGGTCCTCCTCCCTGCATCCTGATGGGCATTGCTCTGACCCCTGGGTCTCCTCCCTGCACCCTGATGGGCACTGCTCTGACCCCCTGGGTCCTCCTCCCTGCATCCTGATGGGCACTGCTCTGACCCCTGGGTCTCCTCCCTGCACCCTGCTGGGCACTGCTCTGACCCCCTGTGTCCTCCTCCCTGCATCCTGATGGGCACTGCTTTGACCCCCTGGGTCTCCTCCCTGCACCCTGCAGGACACTGCTCTGACCCCCTGGGTCCTCCTCCCTGCATCCTGATGGGCACTGCTCTGACCCCCTGGGTCCTCCTCCCTGCACCCTGCTGGGCACTGCTCTGACCCCCTGGGTCTCCTCCCTGCACCCTGCTGGGCACTGCTCTGACCCCCTGGGTCCTCCTCCCTGCACCCTGCTGGACACTGCTCTGACCCCCTGGGTCTCCTCCCTGCACCCTGCTGGGCACTGCTCTGACCCCCTGGGTCCTCCTCCCTCCACCCTGCTGGGCACTGCTCTGTCCCCCATGGGTCTTCCTGCTGGCACCCTGCAGGACACTGCTCTGACCCCCTGGGTCTCCTCCCTCCACCCTGCTGGGCACTGCTCTGTCCCCCATGGGTCTTCCTGCTGGCACCCTGCAGGACACTGCTCTGACCCCCTGGGTCTCCTCCCTCCACCCTGCTGGACACTGCTCTGACACATCTGACCCCCTGGGTCTCCTCCCTGTTCCCTGCTGGGCACTGCTCTGATCCCCTGTGTCCTCTTCCCTGCACCCTGATGGGCACTGCTCTGACCCCTGGGTCTCCTCCCTGCATCCTGCTGGGCACTGCTCTGACCTCCTGGGTCCTCCTCCCTCCACCCTGCTGGGCACTGCTCTGACCCCCTGGGTCTCCTCCCTCCATCCTGCTGGGCACTGCTCTGACCTCCTGGGTCCTCCTCCCTGCACCCTGCTGGGCACTGCTCTGACCCCTGGGTCCTCCTCCCTGCACCCTGCTGGGCACTGCTCTGACCTCCTGGGTCCTCCTCCCTGCACCCTGCTGGGCACTGCTCTGACCCCTGGGCCTCCTGATCCAGCTGAGAGCCATGCTCCGGCATTTCCAGGAGGTCTAGGAAGATGGCCTGGTCTGTAGCTCCTCTCACCCTGTCCTCCTGACCTGTAGCCCAGCCTGTGCTCCTGCAGCGTTGCCGTGGGAGCGCTCTCTAGCCATGGCAGTCCTGCCTTGCTGTCTAACCCAGTCCCTGATGGAGGTGCCCTGGGGCTTGCAGGAACAAGTGGTCCCCTCTTGCCCCCAGCAGCAGTTGGGTTTCATTCACTGTGTCGGCCTCCTGTGGCTTCAGAGGCCTGCATGGCACCCAGGCATCTTCAGGCACATTGGCCACATCACCTGGAGGTCACCGTCTATCTGGACGCGCCTCTGTCCACAGTGGTGCATGGAGGGATTCTCCAGGGTTAGGAGACCCCAGGCTCCAGCAGTCTGCTGAGGTCCAGGGGACTGCAAACCCAGCAGCAGAGGCTCCTCCTGGCCAGCGGGCTCCACAGCAGGGCACTGTGAGGGGCTCTGGAGGAGGCACCTTGGGTCCACCTCAGCAGGCCACTTCTGGCTGTAGTGAGGTGGACGATGCTGACCTAGAGGAGGTGGGAGTGAGTACCCAGGTGTGGATCCCTGGTGTCCATCAGTGGACGAACAGATGAAGGAAATGTGGTCTGTGCACACAGGGAAACCATTGTGCCCCTAAGAAGAAGGGAGTGCCCGCGGTCCCGGCCCTGGAGAGGCTGAGGTCGGAGGACCACAAGTTTAAGGCCAGCCTGGCAACTTGGCTTCCTCACGTTCTGTTGGTGCTTCGGAGGCATCCCTGCCGCCTCCTGCCGGGTCAGGGAGTGCCCTGGACGACTGCAGAGGCCCTGCAGTTCCTCACCCTCCCAGCCCCAGAGGCCCTCCGACTCTCTTTGGCTCCTAAGAAATGTCCTGCCTGATTCCTTAGGCTGGGGTTCCTAGCCAGCTGCGCCGCGTCCCCTGATGCTTTTCAAAGCAGAAACTCAAGACCCCCCCGACTGCTCAGCCTGCAGGCGACCCTGCTCTGGAGTTTGAGAGGAGCGGATGGGAGACAGCAGCTACCAGGATTCCAGACAGGCTGCCGGTGTGAAAGTAGACCAATGGTGCCAAGCTCAAAGCCTGCTGGGGGCTGGGGGTGTGGCTCAGGCGGTAGTGCGCTCGCCTGGCATGCGTGCGGCCCGGGTTCGATCCTCAGCACCACATACCAACAAAGATGTTGTGTCTGCCGAAAACTGAAAAAATAAATATTAAAAAATTCTCTCAAAAAAACTCTCTCTCTAAAAAAAAAACCTGCTGGGACCCTGGCCTGCTGATGGAGAGCTGCCTTCTGCAGCACCCCCCTGAGCCCGGCCTCCACTGCAGACCCCGAGGGCAGGCCAGGCACGTCCTCCGCTCTGTCCCCAGTGCTCGGCACCGAGGACCCTGCCGTGGAGTCGTGGAAGTGCTGGGAGTCTGACGGCTGAGCCCCGGGGAGCGGCAGTGAAGGGGCCTGGGGATGGCCATTTCCATGCCCCAGTGAGGGCCTTCAGCATCTCAGAGACAAATGAGAACAGAGGGCAGCTGTGCTTCTCGGGGAGGGCCACACGTGGTCAGCGGGTAACCTGAGAGGGCCGTGTGAACAGGGACGGAGCCGGTGCCCTACAGCCCTTGGGGATCTTGAGGAGTGACTGAGACGCAGGCACGTTTCGGGAAGGGTGTCTGGAAACACTGCAGTCTTCCCGTCGTTTCACAAGTCGTCGGACTTGGTTGGTGGGGCTCCAGTGGGTGTGGCCGGAGCCCGTGCTGCCCACCCAGTCACCTGAGGTCAGCCACGCAGTGACGTGCACATGTCACCAGCTCAGGGGTGATCTGAGGTCATCCTTCATGTGCCTGACACTCCCTCCCCCTGTAGGAGTCAGGGTTCTCCAGAGCAGCCGCACCGCCGGGTCACCTGTAGAGATGGCTGCCTGCAGGCGGCGGCCAGGAGAGCTGACCTGCAGCTCTGTAACCCGGGCTGAGGCCACGGTCCGAGAGGGCAGATGTGCAGGCTCTGCAAGGGATGGCTCTCTCCTCCCTCGGCCCCTTGGCTGCTGCTGCTCACCTCCCCTCAGCCCACTTCAGAGGCTGGCCTTGGGGAAACCCCACAGACACCTGCACACTGTGCTGCCAGCTGTCTGCCAGCCCTCCGCCTGCTCCCCAGTCAGCCCAGCCCAGCTGCCCACCTCACATCTCCTTCCAGGGTCCCTGCCGGGTGCTGCACTGGCTCTGAGTGGAGCCCACAGAGGAGGGCTGTATGTACCCAGTTGGGCCCCTCTGGCCACCCTGGCCCACACTGCACCACACCGTGGTCTGCCTGGGTGGCGCTGCCTGCGTGTCCCCCTCTGCCCTGGGCATGCGGGCAGGAAGACCACCTTCTGCAGTGGGTGGGTGGTCAGGAGGGTCCTGGCCAGGGAGTCCGTGCACCTCCCACCCCTCCGCCTCCTCAGAGCTTCTGTGAGGTGGGCTGGACTAAGATGGGCCTGGGCCTGGCTGCCGGCAGGAAAAGCCCAGCAACTCACCAGCCACCCAGGCGGGCTACAGGGGCAGGAGGTGCCCAGACCCAGAGGGATGGGTGTTTTGGTGAACTGTCCATGTTGGCCCCATGTGACGTGCACACACACTGATGTGATACACAGGGTGTGTATGCACACGCAGACGCACATGCTGCAGTGGGGGAGTGGGTGTGTGCAAGGTGCAGCCCGAGGGGACTTCGTGGTACCCTGCTCAGGCAGCTCTGGGAAGGAAAAGGACCTTCTCTCAGTTTCTCTTGGTGACCAGAAATCAGCCCAGGCATAGTTCCTGTCTCTGAAACCCCAAAGGGGAACCCTCAGGCCTGTCACACTCAGAGTGGAGATTCCTGGGCCTGTCCCCGGGGCTGCCTACCCCAAGCCTGGCCCTGCTCCCTCACTCCCTCAGCTCCAGGGAAGGTGTGCAAGGAGATCAACCCAGAGCCCCAGGCCTGTGGGTGCCAGTGTGCTCTGCACATAGCCAGCCCCAAAGGGCAGGGAAAAGGGGCTGCACCACTCATGCCCAGCCCTGGGTCAGGGGCACCCACCCCAGAGAGCACAGGGCCCCAGGGAGAGGAGAAGGGCCACTCATGCCCAGCCCTGGGTCAGACACACCCCAGAGAGCACAGGGCCCCAGGGAGAGGAGAAGGACCACACATGCCCAGCCCTGGGTCAGACACACACACCCCAGAGAGCACAGGGCCCCAGGGAGAGGAGAAGGGCCACTCATGCCCAGCCCTGGGTCAGGGGCACCCACCCCAGAGAGCACAGGGCCCCAGGGAGAGGAGAAGGACCACACATGCCCAGCCCTGGGTCAGACACACCCCAGAGAGCACAGGGCCCCAGGGAGAGGAGAAGGACCACACATGCCCAGCCCTGGGTCAGACACACCCACCCCAGAGAGCACAGGGCCCCAGGGAGAGGAGAAGGGCCACACATGCCCAGCCCTGGGTCAGACGCACCCACCCCAGAGAGCACAGGGCCCCAGGGAGAGGAGAAGGGCTACACTTTCCCAGCCCTGGGTCAGACACACCCACCCCAGAGAGCACAGGGCCCCAGGGAGAGGAGAAGGGCCACACATGCCCAGCCCTGGGTCAGACACACCCACCCCAGAGAGCACAGGGCCCCAGGGAGAGGAGAAGGACCACTCATGCCCAGCCCTGGGTCAGACACACCCACCCCAGAGAGCACAGGGCCCCAGGGAGAGGAGAAGGGCCACTCATGCCCAGCCCTGGGTCAGGGGCACCCACCCCAGAGAGCACAGGGCCCCAGGGAGAGGAGAAGGACCACACATGCCCAGCCCTGGGTCAGACACACCCACCCCAGAGAGCACAGGGCCCCAGGGAGAGGAGAAGGGCCACTCATGCCCAGCCCTGGGTCAGGGGCACCCCAGAGAGCACAGGGCCCCAGGGAGAGGAGAAGGACCACTCATGCCCAGCCCTGGGTCAGACACACCCCAGAGAGCACAGGGCCCCAGGGAGAGGAGAAGGGCCACACATGCCCAGCCCTGGGTCAGGGGCACCCACCCCAGAGAGCACAGGGCCCCAGGGAGAGGAGAAGGGCCACTCATGCCCAGCCCTGGGTCAGGGGCACCCACCCCAGAGAGCACAGGGCCCCAGGGAGAGGAGAAGGACCACTCATGCCCAGCCCTGGGTCAGGGGCACCCACCCCAGAGAGCACAGGGCCCCAGGGAGAGGAGAAGGGCCACTCATGCCCAGCCCTGGGTCAGACACACCCACCCCAGAGAGCACAGGGCCCCAGGGAGAGGAGAAGGACCACTCATGCCCAGCCCTGGGTCAGACACACCCACCCCAGAGAGCACAGGGCCCCAGGGAGAGGAGAAGGGCCACACATGCCCAGCCCTGGGTCAGACACACCCACCCCAGAGAGCACAGGGCCCCAGGGAGAGGAGAAGGACCACACATGCCCAGCCCTGGGTCAGACACACCCACCCCAGAGAGCACAGGGCCCCAGGGAGAGGAGAAGGACCACTCATGCCCAGCCCTGGGTCAGGGGCACCCACCCCAGAGAGCACAGGGCCCCAGGGAGAGGAGAAGGACCACACATGCCCAGCCCTGGGTCAGACACACCCACCCCAGAGAGCACAGGGCCCCAGGGAGAGGAGAAGGGCCACACATGCCCAGCCCTGGGTCAGACACACCCCAGAGAGCACAGGGCCCCAGGGAGAGGAGAAGGACCACACATGCCCAGCCCTGGGTCAGACACACCCACCCCAGAGAGCACAGGGCCCCAGGGAGAGGAGAAGGGCCACACATGCCCAGCCCTGGGTCAGACACACCCCAGAGAGCACAGGGCCCCAGGGAGAGGAGAAGGACCACACATGCCCAGCCCTGGGTCAGACACACCCCAGAGAGCACAGGGCCCCAGGGAGAGGAGAAGGACCACTCATGCCCAGCCCTGGGTCAGGGGCACCCACCCCAGAGAGCACAGGGCCCCAGGGAGAGGAGAAGGGCTACACTTTCCCAGCCCTGGGTCAGACACACCCACCCCAGAGAGCACAGGGCCCCAGGGAGAGGAGAAGGACCACTCATGCCCAGCCCTGGGTCAGACACACCCCAGAGAGCACAGGGCCCCAGGGAGAGGAGAAGGGCTACACTTTCCCAGCCCTGGGTCAGACACACCCACCCCAGAGAGCACAGGGCCCCAGGGAGAGGAGAAGGACCACTCATGCCCAGCCCTGGGTCAGACACACCCACCCCAGAGAGCACAGGGCCCCAGGGAGAGGAGAAGGGCCACTCATGCCCAGCCCTGGGTCAGACACACCCACCCCAGAGAGCACAGGGCCCCAGGGAGAGGAGAAGGACCACACATGCCCAGCCCTGGGTCAGGGGCACCCACCCCAGAGAGCACAGGGCCCCAGGGAGAGGAGAAGGGCCACTCATGCCCAGCCCTGGGTCAGGGGCACCCACCCCAGAGAGCACAGGGCCCCAGGGAGAGGAGAAGGACCACACATGCCCAGCCCTGGGTCAGACACACCCACCCCAGAGAGCACAGGGCCCCAGGGAGAGGAGAAGGGCCACACATGCCCAGCCCTGGGTCAGACACACCCCAGAGAGCACAGGGCCCCAGGGAGAGGAGAAGGACCACACATGCCCAGCCCTGGGTCAGACACACCCACCCCAGAGAGCACAGGGCCCCAGGGAGAGGAGAAGGGCCACACATGCCCAGCCCTGGGTCAGACACACCCCAGAGAGCACAGGGCCCCAGGGAGAGGAGAAGGACCACTCATGCCCAGCCCTGGGTCAGACACACCCACCCCAGAGAGCACAGGGCCCCAGGGAGAGGAGAAGGACCACTCATGCCCAGCCCTGGGTCAGGGGCACCCACCCCAGAGAGCACAGGGCCCCAGGGAGAGGAGAAGGGCCACTCATGCCCAGCCCTGGGTCAGACACACCCCAGAGAGCACAGGGCCCCAGGGAGAGGAGAAGGACCACACATGCCCAGCCCTGGGTCAGGGGCACCCACCCCAGAGAGCACAGGGCCCCAGGGAGAGGAGAAGGACCACTCATGCCCAGCCCTGGGTCAGGGGCACCCACCCCAGAGAGCACAGGGCCCCAGGGAGAGGAGAAGGACCACTCATGCCCAGCCCTGGGTCAGACACACCCACCCCAGAGAGCACAGGGCCCCAGGGAGAGGAGAAGGACCACTCATGCCCAGCCCTGGGTCAGACACACCCCAGAGAGCACAGGGCCCCAGGGAGAGGAGAAGGACCACTCATGCCCAGCCCTGGGTCAGACACACCCACCCCAGAGAGCACAGGGCCCCAGGGAGAGGAGAAGGACCACTCATGCCCAGCCCTGGGTCAGACACACCCACCCCAGAGAGCACAGGGCCCCAGGGAGAGGAGAAGGGCCACACATGCCCAGCCCTGGGTCAGACACACCCACCCCAGAGAGCACAGGGCCCCAGGGAGAGGAGAAGGACCACTCATGCCCAGCCCTGGGTCAGACACACCCCAGAGAGCACAGGGCCCCAGGGAGAGGAGAAGGGCCACTCATGCCCAGCCCTGGGTCAGACACACCCACCCCAGAGAGCACAGGGCCCCAGGGAGAGGAGAAGGGCCACTCATGCCCAGCCCTGGGTCAGACACACCCACCCCAGAGAGCACAGGGCCCCAGGGAGAGGAGAAGGACCACTCATGCCCAGCCCTGGGTCAGACACACCCCAGAGAGCACAGGGCCCCAGGGAGAGGAGAAGGACCACACATGCCCAGCCCTGGGTCAGACACACCCACCCCAGAGAGCACAGGGCCCCAGGGAGAGGAGAAGGGCTACACTTTCCCAGCCCTGGGTCAGACACACCCACCCCAGAGAGCACAGGGCCCCAGGGAGAGGAGAAGGGCCACTCATGCCCAGCCCTGGGTCAGACACACCCACCCCAGAGAGCACAGGGCCCCAGGGAGAGGAGAAGGACCACTCATGCCCAGCCCTGGGTCAGACACACCCCAGAGAGCACAGGGCCCCAGGGAGAGGAGAAGGGCCACTCATGCCCAGCCCTGGGTCAGACACACCCACCCCAGAGAGCACAGGGCCCCAGGGAGAGGAGAAGGGCCACTCATGCCCAGCCCTGGGTCAGACACACCCACCCCAGAGAGCACAGGGCCCCAGGGAGAGGAGAAGGGCCACTCATGCCCAGCCCTGGGTCAGACACACCCACCCCAGAGAGCACAGGGCCCCAGGGAGAGGAGAAGGACCACTCATGCCCAGCCCTGGGTCAGACACACCCACCCCAGAGAGCACAGGGCCCCAGGGAGAGGAGAAGGGCCACTCATGCCCAGCCCTGGGTCAGACACACCCACCCCAGAGAGCACAGGGCCCCAGGGAGAGGAGAAGGGCCACTCATGCCCAGCCCTGGGTCAGACACACCCACCCCAGAGAGCACAGGGCCCCAGGGAGAGGAGAAGGACCACTCATGCCCAGCCCTGGGTCAGACACACCCACCCCAGAGAGCACAGGGCCCCAGGGAGAGGAGAAGGGCCACTCATGCCCAGCCCTGGGTCAGACACACCCACCCCAGAGAGCACAGGGCCCCAGGGAGAGGAGAAGGACCACTCATGCCCAGCCCTGGGTCAGACACACCCCAGAGAGCACAGGGCCCCAGGGAGAGGAGAAGGACCACACATGCCCAGCCCTGGGTCAGACACACCCCAGAGAGCACAGGGCCCCAGGGAGAGGAGAAGGGCCACTCATGCCCAGCCCTGGGTCAGGGGCACCCCAGAGAGCACAGGGCCCCAGGGAGAGGAGAAGGACCACTCATGCCCAGCCCTGGGTCAGACACACCCCAGAGAGCACAGGGCCCCAGGGAGAGGAGAAGGGCCACTCATGCCCAGCCCTGGGTCAGACACACCCACCCCAGAGAGCACAGGGCCCCAGGGAGAGGAGAAGGGCCACACATGCCCAGCCCTGGGTCAGACACACCCACCCCAGAGAGCACAGGGCCCCAGGGAGAGGAGAAGGGCTACACTTTCCCAGCCCTGGGTCAGACACACCCACCCCAGAGAGCACAGGGCCCCAGGGAGAGGAGAAGGGCCACTCATGCCCAGCCCTGGGTCAGACACACCCCAGAGAGCACAGGGCCCCAGGGAGAGGAGAAGGACCACTCATGCCCAGCCCTGGGTCAGACACACCCACCCCAGAGAGCACAGGGCCCCAGGGAGAGGAGAAGGACCACTCATGCCCAGCCCTGGGTCAGACACACCCACCCCAGAGAGCACAGGGCCCCAGGGAGAGGAGAAGGACCACTCATGCCCAGCCCTGGGTCAGACACACCCACCCCAGAGAGCACAGGGCCCCAGGGAGAGGAGAAGGGCCACACATGCCCAGCCCTGGGTCAGACACACCCACCCCAGAGAGCACAGGGCCCCAGGGAGAGGAGAAGGGCTACACTTTCCCAGCCCTGGGTCAGACACACCCCAGAGAGCACAGGGCCCCAGGGAGAGGAGAAGGGCCACTCATGCCCAGCCCTGGGTCAGACACACCCCAGAGAGCACAGGGCCCCAGGGAGAGGAGAAGGACCACTCATGCCCAGCCCTGGGTCAGACACACCCACCCCAGAGAGCACAGGGCCCCAGGGAGAGGAGAAGGACCACTCATGCCCAGCCCTGGGTCAGACACACCCACCCCAGAGAGCACAGGGCCCCAGGGAGAGGAGAAGGGCCACACATGCCCAGCCCTGGGTCAGACACACCCACCCCAGAGAGCACAGGGCCCCAGGGAGAGGAGAAGGACCACACATGCCCAGCCCTGGGTCAGGGGCACCCACCCCAGAGAGCACAGGGCCCCAGGGAGAGGAGAAGGACCACTCATGCCCAGCCCTGGGTCAGACACACCCACCCCAGAGAGCACAGGGCCCCAGGGAGAGGAGAAGGGCCACACATGCCCAGCCCTGGGTCAGACACACCCCAGAGAGCACAGGGCCCCAGGGAGAGGAGAAGGACCACACATGCCCAGCCCTGGGTCAGACACACCCACCCCAGAGAGCACAGGGCCCCAGGGAGAGGAGAGGGAACATAAGCAGAAGGCACACCCTAGGCCAGGCAGGCGAGGTGCCCCTATGTCCCTTGGGGAAGGATGGACGGAAGGGCAGCCGGGGTGGCACGGGTCCCTTCACACAATGGCATGCCAGTCCTCTGGGCTGTGTCATCCAAGCCTAGAAAGGAGTGGACAGAGCCCTGGTGCTGTCCCCTCCAGGGGGCCTGCTTGCCGCCCCTGGAGCGAGGACCCCAAGAGGAGCTGCAGCGCTCCTCTGCTTGGAGGGAACCGGGAGCAGGTTTCAGGCAGGAGCGTGTCTAGGCTAGGAGAGGAGCCCAGGAGGCTCGGAGAGGACACCCCCAGAAGACCTGCTCCGTCCTGGGTCAGAGCCTGTGCGGAACCTGCCCTGTGCAGGGAGGAGGAGGGCAGCTCACGCAGACCCTCTCGTGGGCCAGGCCCTGCCCTACCGGGGAGCGGCCAGCTGGTCATTTCCTGAGAACAGCGCAGGGTGACAGGCACACTGGGGGCAGAAGCCTTGTCAGTTTGTGCCCCACCAGCAGAGCTTCAGGCCTCACACTGACCCACCAGCCGCCTGGATCCCCTGGGAAGCCTCAGTGAGCCACGTTTATGAGCAGCGTCTTTTTAGTCAGTCCAGTTGAAATATTTTCACCTACATAAAGTTCAGCCTATTCACTATGGAATTTGGCAAAAATAATCAATGAGAGGCCTGCCTTCTCCAACTGGTGAAGTCAATCGATGAATGTCAGCAAACCATCAGACTTTACAGGAGAGTCACTCTGGGGTCCCTTGGCCTCACTGGACTTCCACACAGCTCTGCACTGACAGGAGCCAGCAGCGTGGTCAGGGCAGGCCACATGTGTGCGGCAGCACCTCCCTGTGCACCCAGGAGTGAAGTGGGGACGGCAGCACCAGGCCTGTGCCCCTGAGCAGTGTGGCCGCCTCCAGATGGCTGTGGGCTGGGGTTTCCTCTCCACAGTCTTCGGCCAGGCCTCTGTCGCACCAGGCGCCGGGTGTCCGTCCTCGCCAGCACGGAGCAGAGTGGGTCGGTGCTGGACTCAGTGAGGGTGGCCCAAACCTACCCGCCACGCTGGTCCTCCTCCTTACCTTGCGGGTTGCCTAGCAGTCGTCGACTGAGCTTCCCGTGAGCATGCGCTCCACCTCCCCTGGAAGGGGAAGCAGAAGCAGAAGGTTGTGGTTCTCAGCAGCTCAGGCTTCGGGAAGAGGGAGACTGACTCTCAACAGCTATCTGCCTAGTGTGGCTTCTTAGGCTTTTTCAGTTTTGCCATGATCAAAACCAGATGGTATTCAGTTGAATTTTGAGTTTCAATCTCTCTGATTAATATGCAGGGCAAGACTCTCTGTGATGAGGGCAGAAACAGCGGGCCCCTCCTCCCCGTCAGTCACACGATCTCCAAGGTATTGATGCTGTGTTGTGGTGTGCAGTCAGCAGGGCAAACGCATGCAGTAGGCAGGGGGGAAATGTGTCCAGTAGGCCTGAAGTCAGCAGGTCAATGCACTCGGTAGGCAGGGCAAATGCATCCTCGACTTGCAATATTCCACTCATGAGCTCGTGGGGATGCTAGCCCATTGAGGGTGCAAAAGCTTCTGTCCCTCCATCTGATGAAAAGTGAGTCCCTGTGTGTACCGATTCTCAACTTATTCTCAAGTTCACTCTTTGAAACTTTCAACAGCTCACATAAAAACCAAAGATGATGGTCCAGATTTTCAGATGGGTCAATTCAGAAAGGCTATAAATCATTTAAAGTAGTCAGACTTTTCCCTGAAATAATTTCAGAGTTTGAAAGCATATGTGCGCATGTGTGCATTCACACACACACACACACACACACACACACACACACAGAGAGAGAGAGAGAGAGAGAGAGAGAGAGAGAGAGAGAGACACACTGAGAATAATTCTGGCATATTGAATAATTTTATAGAAACGAGGTTATAATATCTTCATCTTAAGTGGGAGTAATTGAAAGCACTACAGAAGAGCCGTCATTCATGAGCTCCTGTTAATGAATAAGTAAGTATATTGCAATACATCAGCCGGTTGAGCTTTGCCCTTGTTATATATTTTGGCAATCAACTTATGTAGCAATTTCCTTTTTACCAATTTAGTACAAAAGTAACATCTAGGATTGAAGACATGAGAACACTTTACAAATTACTAGGTGTGTCAAATTTTTGAATGAAAATAAAGAAAACACAGCAGAGATACACATGGCAGAACCTTGTGAGATGATCCGTCCTTAGATGGGTAGCTAGATCCAGTGAGGTCAGTGGGCAGATGGTGGACTTCAGGAAAGCATTGAGACCTTAGAATAATGCTCTTCACGGCTCAAACTCATGACTGTGAGATCAATGCCAGAAGGGAACTTCCATAATTGTGTGTAAAAGTGTCTCTGGTGGAGAACCTCACCCTGTGTGCACCCGATGAACCTACTCACACTAAGGGCTGGACTCTGGTGGAGAACCTCACCCTGTGTGCACCTGATTGACCTACTCATGCTAAGGGCTGGACTCTGGTGGAGAACCTCACCCTGTGTGCACCTGATTGACCTTCTCATGCTAAGGGCTGGACTCTGGTGGAGAACCTCACCCTGTGTGCACCTGATTGACCTACTCATGCTAAGGGCTGGACTCTGGTGGAGAACCTCACCATTGTGTGCACATGATGGACCTACTCATGCTAAGGGCTGCACTTTGGTGGAGAACCTTTCCCTGTGTGCACCTGATGGACCTAGTCATGCGAAAGGCTGGACTCTAGTAGAGAACCTCACCCTGTGTGTGCCTGATTGACCTACTCATGCTAAGGGCTGGACTCTAGTAGAGAACTTCACTATGTGTGTACCTGATGGACCTACTCATGCTAAGGGCTGGACTCTAGTAGAGAACCTCACCCTGTGTGCACCTGATGGACCTACTAAGGCTAAGGGCTGGACTCTGGTGGAGAACCTCTCCCTGTGTGCACCTGATGGACCTAGTCACGCAAAAGGCTGGACTCTGGTGGAGAACCTCACCCTGTGTGCACCTGATGGACCTACTAATGCTAAGGGCTGGACTCTGGTGGAGAACCTCTCCCTGTGTGCACCTGATGGACCTAGTCACGCAAAAGGCTGGACTCTGGTGGAGAACCTCACCATGTGTGCATGTGATGGCCCTTCTCATGCTAAGGGCTGGACTCTGGTGGAGAACCTCACCATGTGTGTGCCTAATGGACCTACTCATGCTAAGGGCTTGACTCTGGTGGAGAACCTCACCATGTGTGCATGTGATGGACCTTCTCATGCTAAGGGCTGGACTCTGGTGGAGAATCCCACCCTGTGTGCACCTGATGGACCTTCTCATGCTAAGAGTTGGACTCTAGTGGAGAACCTCACCCTTTGTGTTTGTGATGGACCTACTCATGGTAGGGGCTGGACTGTGGTGAAGAACCTCTCCCTGTGTGCACCTAATGGACCTACTAATGCTAAGGGCTGGACTCTGGTGGAGAACCTCACCCTGTGTGCACCTGATGGACCTACTAATGCTAAGGGCTGGACTCTGGTGGAGAACCTCACCCTGTGTGCACCTGATGGACCTACTAATGCTAAGGGCTGGACTCTGGTGGAGAACCTCACCCTGTGTGTACCTAATGGACCTACTAATGCTAAGGGCTGGACTCTGGTGGAGAACTTCACCCTTTGTGTGTGGTGGACCTACTCATGCTAAGGGCTGGACTCTGGTGAGAAACTCACCATGTGTGCACGTGATGGACCTACTCATGCTAAGGGCTGAACTCTGGTGGAGAACCTCTCCCTGCATGTGCCTGATGGACCTACTAATGCTAAGGGCTGGACTCTAGTGGAGAACCTCACCATGTGTGTACCTAATGAACCTACTCATGCTAAGGGCTGGACTCTGGTGGAGAACCTCACCCTGTGTCCACCTGATGGACCTACTCATCCTAAGGGCTGGACTCTGGTGGAGAACATCGCCCTGTGTGTACCTAATGGACCTACTAATGCTAAGGGCTGGACTCTGGTGGAGAACTTCACCCTTTGTGTGTGGTGGACCTACTCATGCTAAGGGCTGGACTCTGGTGGAGAACCTCACCCTGTGTGCACCTGATGGACCTACTCATCCTAAGGGCTGGACTCTGGTGGAGAACCTCACCCTGTGTGTACCTAATGGACCTACTCATCCTAAGGGCTGGACTCTGGTGGAGAACCTCACCATGTGTGTACCTAATGGACCTACTAATGCTAAGGGCTGGACTCTGGTGGAGAACTTCACCCTTTGTGTGTGGTGGACCTACTCATGCTAAGGGCTGGACTCTGGTGAGAAACTCACCATGTGTGCACGTGATGGACCTACTCATGCTAAGGGCTGGACTCTGGTGGAGAACCTCTCCCTGCATGTGCCTGATGGACCTACTAATGCTAAGGGCTGGACTCTAGTGGAGAACCTCACCATGTGTGTACCTAATGAACCTACTCATGCTAAGGGCTTGACTCTGGTGGAGAACCTCACCCTGTGTGCACCTGATGGACCTACTCATCCTAAGGGCTGGACTCTGGTGGAGAACATCACCCTGTGTGTACCTAATGGACCTACTAATGCTAAGGGCTGGACTCTGGTGGAGAACTTCACCCTTTGTGTGTGGTGGACCTACTCATGCTAAGGGCTGAACTCTGGTGGAGAACCTCTCCCTGTGTGCACCTGATGGACCTACTCATCCTAAGGGCTGGACTCTGGTGGAGAACCTTTCCCTGTGTGCACCTGATGGACCTACTCATCCTAAGGGCTGGACTCTGGTGGAGAACCTCACCCTGTGTGCACCTGATGGACCTACTCATGCTAAGGGCTGGACTCTGGTGGAGAACCTCACCCTGTGTGTACCTAATGGACCTACTAATGCTAAGGGCTGGACTCTGGTGGAGAACTTCACCCTTTGTGTGTGGTGGACCTACTCATGCTAAGGGCTGAACTCTGGTGGAGAACCTCTCCCTGTGTGCGTGATGGACCTACTCTACTCATGCTAAGGGCTGGATTCTGGTGGAGAACCTCACTGTTTGTGTGTGTGATAGACCTACTCATGCTAAGGGCTGCACTTTGGTGGAGTACCTCATCCTATGTGTGTTTGATGGACTTTCTTATGCTAAGGGCTGGACTCTGGTGCAGAGCCTTACCCTTGTGTGTGGGATGGACCTACTTGTTCGAAGGGCTTTTATTTGGGGCACTTAGGTACCAGAACTCTGTGCATGAGTAGAGTATGTATGAGTGGACTGTAAACTATCATTTTAAAAGGAATGAAGAAAAGAAGTGAGTCTTAGAGATACCTGTGCACTCAGCTCCAACCCACCCAGCCAGCAGACTGTCACCAGCAGACCCTAGATCCTGTCCTTTACGACAGATAGCTACCTGGTCTGAAAGACCACCCCGGAGGTACTGGCTCTGCATCACGGAGTGTATGGAGAAGTTGGAGATGACCCCTGCTGAGAATATTGTGGTTAAGCAAACTCAGACCTCCACAGGAGGGTGCCGGCAGGAGGTGGGGCAGTGTGTGGTGCCACTGTGAGGCCCTCCAGCTGCTCAGGGAGACTATTTAATCAGTTCTGCAACAGCACCTGGCTTCACCTTCTCTCTGTGTACTTTGGTGTCTCTCTTCTCCCCGTGGCCTCTCCCTGCAGCATTCTCTGTCCTTTGGTCATTGAGCACAGCCCCACAGCCCCTCCCCTCAATTCGTCTAGGCATTTGTGAAAACTGTGCCCCGTCTTTCTCCTGGGGGCAGCACCGCCGATGGCGCTGACTCGTGTGTTTCCACTCCAAGGGTGATGCTTATTCATCATGGAGCTCCCTGGGGACTGCGTCTCTGAGACAGTGGGGTGCTCTTGGCCCCACCTCCTAAGTTCTCTGTACCACTGAGCCCCTCACGCCTGCATTTCCCACCTGCTGCCTCATGACACTTTGGTCCAGCAGAGGCAAGCACTGGGTGTGGGTGCCTCAGAGAAGGGTGCAGTGCTTGACCTTGGAGTGGCCATGCTTGACCTCTGGGCCTCCTGTTGTGTCCTGGGTGGACTTCCTGGAGACCAAGACACCACCTCCTATGCTGCCTCTGGGCCTCCAGGCTCCCTGTCACTCTGACTGCTAGGGAAAGGTGACTGCCTCCCTGGGATGGGTCCAGGGAAGGCACTGCTCAGAGCGTGTGGCGCAGGAGCCCAGGAGGGTGGCTGGACGGCGCAGTTGCCCCCCGAGGAGGTGCGGGGCATGGATGAAATCTGCTGGGGCCCAATGAGGAGAGACCCCACTATGGCCACGTTCTCCTGAGAACTGGCCAAAGGAAGAAGTGCCTGTTAAAGAACTGGCAGTTCTGAGATTGTGCCACTGACACATCCGAAATTTGCAGAGCTGATATCCCAGTTCCAGCGGGAAGGCCAGTGGTTGCTGCAGAACCAGGCTCAGCCCCCATCAGGGCCCAGGGGCAACAGGCAGGAGAAAGGCCTCTGATGCACGAGGGCCAGTGTTTTGTTCTGGGCAGGGCTTCAGCTGATCAGACAAGGTCCATCCACCTTTAGGAAGGCCATCCATTACTCTGTCTCCTGATTTAATGCAAATCTCATCCAGAGACACTCACACACTCCAGCTGAAGTTTGACCTAGTGTCTGGCCACTGGACACGGTTCCACCATCAGTCTGCCCTGCAGAGATCTGGCCTGCCTTGAGCCTTGGAGGGCAGAGGGGCCTGGTCTGCTGGTCCTCCACAGCCTCCCATCTCCTGGGGATGCTGCTGAGTGGCCCAGCCCACGGGACTGCCAGCTGGGAAGAGAGCCTGAGTGGACAGGGTGTGGGTAAGAGGAGGGAGAGGTCTGGGAGGTGAAGGGTGGGCGCCCAAGGGTAGCCACTCGTTTTCCCGTGCACAGGCCCCGTGAAGCTGCCCCATGAGGCCGCCATGTGTCAGCCACACGGCACCAGTGTGGGGATCACAGGGTTGTTCCCCAGGCTCTGCCATGGGCCACAGGTAGCCAGCAGTGACCTGGTCCACGTGGGTCTGTTCGAGGACTTCTTATTTCACACGTCCTGCAGGCTGGTGAGTCCTGAACTCAGCCCCTACGGGTGATAACCCAGCTGAACCAGGCTCCTGGACACACCTTCTCCAGGGGCACCTGGGGCCTTCTGTGCTTGGTCTCCAAGATGGAGCACAAAACCAGAAATGCAGGTGCTTGTGGCTCATGGAGAAGAGGCGCCTGCACTGTGGGATGGGAGCGCTGGGAGCACCCACTGCTCAGGGCGGGGGACATCCACGGGGCTCCTCAGGCTGTCACCGTGCTGCGCAGGTCATGGTGGCCGACACATGCCCAGGTGTGGGTTTTAGCCAGTAGTGAATTGTTAATACAGAATCTGCAAGGGAGTGGGACATGAGAGGGCGGCCCGAGTGCAGACCCCACAGGGCACACGGCGGGAAGGCAGGGCGAGCGCAGACCCCACATGGTGGCGGGAAGGCAGGCTGAGCTCGCCCACCTTTGGGACATGGATCTGGCCCCAGATCTGCTGTCTAGAGTGGGTCCTCACATGAAGACCCAGGCCCAGCTGTGTGAGAGCCTCCTAGGTCTCTGCAGTGTACTCTGCAGCTCCAGCTGGCCAGGTAGGAGGGGCAAGATGGCAGAGAGCACACTGGTGCATCAGGGGGCTGCACACCCTGACCACTGGGCGATGGCCGTTCCCTAGTCAGGACTCTTCCCTGTGGTCTCTGTCTGTCCAGCCAGGCCCAGTGTCCTCTGACTTTGTCTGTGCTTCCTCCTTCGAGTCCTGCACCTGCCGGGTCCCTGGCAGGACAGGACTCTGTCCCTAGCCCAGGGAGAGGCAGCCTCCCTGCAGCCTGCCCCCCACCCCCTGCAGCTCTCTAGGCTGACCCTGCTCCGTGGCCAGCCTGAGCTCCTGGGACTCGCTGGGCCCAGTGGATTCTGCCTGCAGCTGGAGAATCCTGAGGCCACGTAGGTGGAGTGGAGCAGAAGGGGGGAAGGAACGGCTCTTGCAGGGAGCTGAGCCAGGTGGCCCCAGTGGATCAGCGCCAGGGTCTGCCCAGTGATGGGTGCCACTGTCGGGCAGAATGAAGCCTGGGCTCCACGTCTGAGGCCCAGACCCTGAGGACAGGACCTGCTGCTCAGCCGCCCTGCAGCAGGGCGCAGGCTGCGGGGAGGGATGCCCTGGCTCTGAGAGCACCTGCCTCAGAGCTGGCCAGGGACACCCAGGGGAAGGCGGGCAGGCGGGAGGCTCCCCAGGCCACTGGGGCTTGCTGCCCGTCCCTGATGAAGGACCAGCAGCTCCAGACAGGTGCCAGGGAGCAGGGAGCCTGCCCAGCTGGACAGGGAGACAGGAGGGCAGGCTGGGGCCCCTGGGTAGGCAGACTGTCATCGGAGGCCTGGAGTGGGCACCGTGGGGCCACACTGGAGCTGATGCTTGGGTCTGGGCTTTTTTGATAACAGGATTCATTACATTGAGTCAGAGGAAGAAGGGGACGTCAGACCTCCAGATCTGCTTTAGGACAATTTCTCCAAGTGCTCCACTGACTGAACCAAGTTCCCTGGGAGATGGACACCCGGAGGCCCTTGCCCGCGGGGACACCATGCCTCTGGAGCGTGCCGCCAGGGCCTGTGCAAGTCTCACGGAGAGCACCACCCAGCTGCGCCCCAGGACTGACAGCAGCAGGGCTCGGAGCTGTGAGCCCCGGGAGACCCAGGCACCACCCCTTTCCACCCAAATAGGAATCACCCGACCCCTGCACGTGCCTGACCAGTCGCCATCCTAGGAGAAAGCAGTCGTACCTGCCTGAACTGTCAGCGCTGTCCACAGATGGCTACCCTTCCGCAAAGTGCTGTGCTTTCCCAGAGCTGCTGGCCTGTGCACTCTGGAAAGCTCACGGTGCCTGGCTTTCCCTTGACTCCTGCTCAGCCCCGACCCTTCTGGATCTCCTTGCCCACTCCCTCGGTAGCCAGGGGCTTGTGCGCTGGGCCTCACTATTTGCCTGTTTGTTTGAGGTCTCTTACTCTGTCCACAGACATTGGTGACCCTGTCCCAGCAGGCGCACCAGGGGCAGCCTGTGGCCCCTCCCAGTAGGCCACCTGGAGCCTGGGGCAAGGCAGCAGTCCACCCCACCTAGTGCCCAGGGAGCCTGGCGCCCAAGCCAGGAGCCCCCACATCTGTAACCCAGAGGCCCTTACAGACTGTCCCCCACACCACCAGCGCTCACTCTCTGTGTGGACTCGGGCAGACGTGCAAACTGGGTCCCACTGGTGTAAAACTCAGAGCCGAGCATCAGGGGCCATGTCCTCTGCCACTGGAGGCAAAATGAGGAAGAACACAGAGACTCACGGCCAGACTCTCATCCCAGCAGCTGGGCAGCTCACAGGCGGGGCTCTCTGCCCTCACACTCTGGTCCCCATAGCAGGCGCTGTGTCTGGAGAGGAGCCCGTGTTACCCCCCAGGGGTCTCAGGTTCCTGGTCTCGGCTCAGCCAGGAATTGGAGCACAGGGCAAGGCGGGGGCAAGCTACCGGCTGACAGCGAGAACTGAGGGCAGACTGGTCTGAGGAGCAGGGGCAGAGCCCCGAGCGGAGCCCGTAGGAAAGTGCTGCTGGTTCTTTCACAGTGTGGGGCGTGCCTCCTCTTTCCGTCTCCTCTCCTCTCCACGCTCTGCTCATCCTCCTCATGGGTACCCTGGTCCACGAGTCTGCTTTACCTGCCGGTTGGCCCTGCTCAGCTGGGAAGCTGACCTGGCCGGGCCCTCTCTGGCTCTTCCTGTCTGGGTCTGCCCCTGGCCCATCTCTAGCTCCCTGGGGGGCAGGAGCACCGCCAAGCTGGCTGGCTACAACTGGTGGGGACGCAGGCTCCCTGGCAGTCCCTGCCGCTGTCCGGCTGTTCAGGTCAGCAGTGACTAGGGGGCGTGGGTGCTATGGCTGTCTGGGGGAGGTGGTGCTGTCCTGAGGCCTGGGCCTGCCTTCCACCTGTGTCTTACAGCACGCCCCGATCCGTACCTCAGTCCTGACCCGCGAGATTCATGATCCTGAGGACTGAAGCTTCTGGAAAGTCCTTGAGTGTCTTACGTGTCCCGCGGGGGTCCTGCTCCAGGCCATCCCTTTCATCCGAGGCCTCCCTGCTCTCCCTTTAACCCCCATTTCCTCGTTTGAAAGTACCCCCTGCCCATGAGCAGAGTCACACTGACATCAGAGAAGGGCCGGGTACGTGGTGAGCCAAGACCACACAAACACCTTTGTCCTGGGCCCTTCCCGCTACGTCTCCGCTGCTGCGCCCAGCACCCCTCACTCCAGCGCACCCCACATTGTCTCCACACTACTCTGTTGGGCCCTCTGACTTTTCACTGTGGAAACTTCTCCGGTGTTCTCGGGATAGCCAATCGCCTCACACGTCACAGTTTAGCAGAGGCATGCCGCAGGGCACGGGCTACCTCCCTGTCTGCAGCGGGGTCACTCTGCAATGGGCCACGGCCCTCACTGAGCATGGTGGAATGGTCAGTGTGGCTGGCTCCTGGGGGCCCAGTGGGGCCCAACGGAGGGCAAGTTTTATTCCCAGGACCAGCCTGTGCCCAGGGTCCTGTGAGGCCCCAGACTGCTCCCCGAGGAGTGGACCCACCCATCTTGCTGCCTGCTCCAGGGCAGGGCTAGCCGAGTGTGTTGCTGGGCAGAGTGGGGGGGAGGGGCGGCTCTTCACCAGGCCTTTGAGATAGAAGTCCACCCTCTCACCTGAGCGGCTTGGGTCAGACTGTGTCCAGTGGGGGCTCTTCGTGCACCAGGAGGGTGGAGCCCAGGCCTGCTGGTCCACCTCAGTGGGGGCGACGGAGCGACCCGTGCTGGACATTATACTCCATTATTTTATAATCAAGGATGAACCTTTGCAGACCCTTTCCCAGGAACAGCTGTCCAGTGGACATTTTGCACCGCTTTGGCAGTGTCTGCCTTCCTGTGTCCCTGGTTGTCACAGAGCTCCTGGGAGGACTCTCCCTGGAGTGGTCAGCTTCTTTCCCAGACAGCAGCCCCTCAGGACCCCCTTCACCTTCAAGGCTGGGTGGGCACCTTGGACAGCTGCTGGGACGGTTTCTGCCAGGAACTTGCAGCTGCTTGACAGCTGGAGGCCAGCACCACCCTTGCCAGTAGCCGCAGCCCCTCTTATGATGCCCAGGGGTCCCTGTGGCCAGCACCTTCCTCTTCCTGTGAGTCAGTGTCCCCCGGGGTCCTGATCCCACACGAGGCAGGGGCGGAGCCAGACCCTCTTGACCCTCCTGCAGTCCCGGTCCTTAGTGCCTGGGCCAGGGTCTCTCACGGCCCCTTCCCCAGGGGAAGGCCCAGAGCCCAGGAGGTGGTATGCCTGGGGTTTGCTGACGAGGCTGGGGCAGGATGGAGGCCCAGGTGAAGATGGGCTGGTGTTCCAGGGGGCACTGCCACCAGTCACAGGAGGGTCTGAGAGGCAGAGTGGGGGCGAGGTGCCATATGGTGTTAAGTGCAAGAGCTGATAAGTGTGGGGGGTCCCAGGATGACTATGTGCCCAGCCCTGTCCTGTTTCTGCATAAAACACACGCACAGAAAATGTATGGTTCAGAGGTGAGGGGTCCCCAAAGCTCCTGTGAGAGACAATGTAAGGGGGGAGATGGCTGGGCTGTGAGCGCCTTGACCTGATGAGCATGTTCACCTGCTGGAAGGGATCCCCTGGGTGGTAGCTGCAGCAGGTGGGGGAGGGTGGAGAGGTGGGTCCTTGGGGGCGTGCCTTGGGGATGCACGTCTTGTCCCAGGTGAGCAGCGCTCTCTGCTTCCTTGTTGCCCCGTCCTGAGCTGCTTCTCTCCACCGCGCACTCTGCCATGATGCTCTGCATCCTCAGGCCCAGAGCAGTGGCATCTGCTGACCATGGATCTGACCTCTGAAACTGTGAACCCTAAATAAACTTTTCCCCCTCTAAAACTGCACTTGTCTTTTGGTCACAGCAGCAGAAAAACTGACTAAAACAAAAAACCAGCACAAGAGTGTCTTTGGGTTTAACAAAGAAAGTTGTTGCTTCATAGCCTGGACCTGCTGGTTTTCAATCAAATCCAACATTCATGAAGGATGAATATTCACCATGAACTGAATTAATCACATGCAAAGACGACATGATGTAGCTGCTGCCGTCTTCTCCCATCGGTTCATTGACAATAGGTTTGGGTGACTTTGGGGGCTAAACCTCTTCCTCTTGATGCCCCATGGCCTGGCACAGGCTGAAGGCTCTTGAGAATGCCACTCTGGTTCTGCCCTGGGTGCAGCTCTGCAGCACCAGAGCTGGCATGCAGGTGCTCTCCTAGTGACAGTGCATTGGCTCCTGGGGTGGACAGTGACTGGCACCCTGGGAGAGAAGGTGAGAAGCAACAGGGAGAGCTCAGGCCTGACCTGGGGCCCCAGCCTGCAGGTACTGCATGTCTCCACCTTGTAGGGTGCAGGACAGGAGGAGGACAGTGTGGAGCTCTGCGGCTCTGTGGGCCGAGAAGTACCCTCCTGTCCTCTAGAGAGGGACCTGCTAGCACTGGCAGACTCAGGGTGTTGGGTGACCCTCTTTTCTAGCCACCCTACCAGCTCCCATGTCCAGCAGATGAGTACCCCACTCCCCACTCTGCACTCGCATGCCTCTGTGCAGCTGGGAGATGGACAGGCTGGAGCCAAGGAAGAGGGGTACTGGGGAGGCTGCCTGTGGACACGCTGAGATCTGGGCACAGTGAGGAGGGGCAGGACTGTGCTCCCTCCCTGATCAGCACTTGGATTGGGCCATTGTTCATGCACTCAGGTTGCTTGATGAAATAGGCCACACACTGAGGCCTCCCTGGGAAGAACGCCATCTCTCCGCCATGCAGCCCTTCATGTGTACGCTCTGGGAGACTCACGTTCCTCTGGGAGCTCAGGGGCCCCTCTTGCAAGGTGGCTCCACTGGAGGCCATTGTGGCTTTTGGGAGAGGGATGTATTCATGGAGCTCTCTTGTTCCACAATGTGAATGAGGGTCCAGCACCTTCACATTCTGTGTGCTTATTTCTAAAGGTCTCTGGGTTTTCCTAGAAGGAAAATCACAACACCTGCAAGTAAAGGAGTGGCTTCCTTTTGATTCTGGAAGACTGCTGACTAGCTGTCTCATGGGGCCCACCGGGTGTCCACATGGCTGCAGTGGACTACTCACAGGAGCCAGCAGCCTAAATCAGTCCACTAACACCAAAAGTTTGAGATGGACTTTTGTCAAAGGCCTCCTCACTGTGTATTTGAGATCCAGTAGATCTTGTTGCCTTGTGAACACAGCAACTGTCTTCTGATGCCACAGCACCATCCATCTCCAGGCTGCCCCAGCACTCTCCATCTCCAGATGTCCTAGAAACCTGCAGCTCCCACCATCTCCAGGATACACCAGGTCACTTTCCATCTCCAGATGCCCCAGCACTCTCATATCCAGATGCCCCAACAACCTCCATCTCCAAGCTGCCCAGCTCCCTCCATCTCCAGATGCCCAGCTCCCTCCATCTCCAGATGCCCAAGGTCACCATCCATCTCCAGATGCCCCAGCTCCCTCCATCTCCAGATGCCCCAGGTCACCATCCATCTCCAGATGCCCCAGGTCACCATCCATCTCCAGATGCCCCAGCTCCCTCCATCTCCAGATGCCCCAGCTCCTCCATCTCCTATGCCCCAGCTCCCTCCATCTCCAGATGCCCCAGGTCACCATCCATCTCCAGATGCCCCAGGTCACCATCCATCTCCAGATGCCCCAGGTCACCCTCCATCTCCAGATGCCCCAGGTCACCATCCATCTCCAGATGCCCCAGCTCCCTCCATCTCCAGATGCCCAGCTCCCTCCATCTCCAGATGCCCCAGGTCACCCTCCATCTCCAGATGCCCCAGCTCCCTCCATCTCCAGATGCCCCAGCTCCCTCCATCTCCAGATGCCCCAGCTACCTCCATCTCCAGATGCCCCAGCTCCCTCCATCTCCAGATGGCCCAGGTCACCATCCATCACCAGATGCCCCAGATCACCCTCCATCTCCAGATGCCCCAGCTCCCTCCATCTCCAGATGCCCCAGGTCACCCTCCATCTCCAGATGCCCCAGCTCCCTCCATCTCCAGATGCCCAGCTCCCTCCATCCCCAGATGCCCCAGGTCACCCTCCATCTCCAGATGCCCCAGCTCCCTCCATCTCCAGATGCCCCAGGTCACCCTCCATCTCCTATGCCCTAGCTCCCTCCATCTCCAGATGCCCCAGGTCACCATCCATCTCCAGATGCCCCAGCTCCCTCCATCTCCAGATGCCCCAGCTCCCTCCATCTCCAGATGCCCCAGCTCCTCCATCTCCTATGCCCCAGCTCCCTCCATCTCCAGATGCCCCAGCTCCCTCCATCTCCAGATGCCCCAGCTCCCTCCATCTCCAGATGCCCCAGCTCCTCCATCTCCAGATGCCCCAGCTCCTCCATCTCCTATGCCCCAGCTCCCTCCATCTCCAGATGCCCCAGCTCCCTCCATCTCCAGATGCCCCAGCTCCCTCCATCTCCAGATGCCCCAGGTCACCATCCATCTCCAGATGCCCCAGCTCCCTCCATCTCCAGATGCCCCAGCTCCTCCATCTCCTATGCCCCAGCTCCCTCCATCTCCAGATGCCCCAGCTCCCTCCATCTCCAGATGCCCCAGGTCACCATCCATCTCCAGAAGCCCCAGCTCACCATCCATCTCCAGATGCCCCAGCTCCCTCCATCTCCATATGCCCCAGCTCCTCCATCTCCTATGCCCCAGCTCCCTCCATCTCCAGATGCCCCAGCTCCCTCCATCTCCAGATGCCCCAGCTCCCTCCATCTCCAGATGCCCCAGCTCCCTCCATCTCCAGATGCCCCAGGTCACCATCCATCTCCAGATGCCCCAGGTCACCATCCATCTCCAGATGCCCCAGCTCCCTCCATCTCCAGATGCCCCAGCTCCTCCATCTCCTATGCCCCAGCTCCCTCCATCTCCAGATGCCCCAGGTCACCATCCATCTCCAGATGCCCCAGGTCACCATCCATCTCCAGATGCCCCAGGTCACCCTCCATCTCCAGATGCCCCAGCTCCCTCCATCTCCAGATGCCCCAGCTCCTCCATCTCCAGATGCCCCAGCTCCCTCCATCTCCAGATGCCCAGCTCCCTCCATCTCCAGATGCCCCAGGTCACCCTCCATCTCCAGATGCCCCAGCTCCCTCCATCTCCAGATGCCCCAGCTCCCTCCATCTCCAGATGCCCCAGCTCCCTCCATCTCCAGATGGCCCAGGTCACCATCCATCTCCAGATGCCCCAGATCACCCTCCATCTCCAGATGCCCCAGCTCCCTCCATCTCCAGATGCCCCAGGTCACCCTCCATCTCCAGATGCCCCAGGTCACCCTCCATCTCCAGATGCCCCAGGTCACCATCCATCTCCAGATGCCCCAGCTCCTCCATCTCCTATGCCCCAGCTCCCTCCATCTCCAGATGCCCCAGCTCCCTCCATCTCCAGATGCCCCAGGTCACCATCCATCTCCAGATGCCCCAGGTCACCATCCATCTCCAGATGCCCCAGCTCCCTCCATCTCCAGATGCCCCAGCTCCTCCATCTCCAGATGCCCCAGCTCCCTCCATCTCCAGATGCCCAGCTCCCTCCATCTCCAGATGCCCCAGGTCACCCTCCATCTCCAGATGCCCCAGCTCCCTCCATCTCCAGATGCCCCAGCTCCCTCCATCTCCAGATGCCCCAGCTCCCTCCATCTCCAGATGCCCCAGCTCCCTCCATCTCCAGATGGCCCAGGTCACCATCCATCTCCAGATGCCCCAGATCACCCTCCATCTCCAGATGCCCCAGCTCCCTCCATCTCCAGATGCCCCAGGTCACCCTCCATCTCCAGATGCCCCAGGTCACCCTCCATCTCCAGATGCCCCAGGTCACCATCCATCTCCAGATGCCCCAGCTCCTCCATCTCCTATGCCCCAGCTCCCTCCATCTCCAGATGCCCCAGGTCACCCTCCATCTCCTATGCCCCAGCTCCCTCCATCTCCAGATGCCCCAGGTCACCATCCATCTCCAGATGCCCCAGCTCCCTCCATCTCCAGATGCCCCAGCTCCCTCCATCTCCAGATGCCCCAGCTCCTCCATCTCCTATGCCCCAGCTCCCTCCATCTCCAGATGCCCCAGCTCCCTCCATCTCCAGATGCCCCAGCTCCCTCCATCTCCAGATGCCCAGCTCCCTCCATCTCCAGATGCCCCAGGTCACCCTCCATCTCCAGATGCCCCAGGTCACCCTCCATCTCCAGATGCCCCAGCTCCCTCCATCTCCAGATGCCCAGCTCCCTCCATCCCCAGATGCCCCAGGTCACCCTCCATCTCCAGATGCCCCAGCTCCCTCCATCTCCAGATGCCCCAGCTCCCTCCATCTCCAGATGCCCCAGCTCCTCCATCTCCAGATGCCCCAGCTCCTCCATCTCCTATGCCCCAGCTCCCTCCATCTCCAGATGCCCCAGCTCCCTCCATCTCCAGATGCCCCAGCTCCCTCCATCTCCAGATGCCCCAGGTCACCATCCATCTCCAGATGCCCCAGCTCCCTCCATCTCCAGATGCCCCAGCTCCTCCATCTCCTATGCCCCAGCTCCCTCCATCTCCAGATGCCCCAGCTCCCTCCATCTCCAGATGCCCCAGGTCACCATCCATCTCCAGAAGCCCCAGCTCACCATCCATCTCCAGATGCCCCAGCTCCCTCCATCTCCATATGCCCCAGCTCCTCCATCTCCTATGCCCCAGCTCCCTCCATCTCCAGATGCCCCAGCTCCTTCCATCTCCAGATGCCCCAGCTCCCTCCATCTCCAGATGCCCCAGGTCACCATCCATCTCCAGATGCCCCAGGTCACCATCCATCTCCAGATGCCCCAGCTCCCTCCATCTCCAGATGCCCCAGCTCCTCCATCTCCTATGCCCCAGCTCCCTCCATCTCCAGATGCCCCAGGTCACCATCCATCTCCAGATGCCCCAGGTCACCATCCATCTCCAGATGCCCCAGGTCACCCTCCATCTCCAGATGCCCCAGGTCACCATCCATCTCCAGATGCCCCAGCTCCTCCATCTCCAGATGCCCCAGCTCCCTCCATCTCCAGATGCCCAGCTCCCTCCATCTCCAGATGCCCCAGCTCCCTCCATCTCCAGATGCCCCAGCTCCCTTCATCTCCAGATGCCCCAGCTCCCTCCATCTCCAGATGCCCCAGCTCCCTCCATCCCCAGATGCCCCAGCTCCCTCCATCCCCAGATGCCCCAGGTCACCCTCCATCTCCAGATGCCCCAGCTCCCTCCATCTCCAGATGCCCCAGCTCCCTCCATCCCCAGATGCCCCAGCTCCCTCCATCCCCAGATGCCCCAGCTCCTCCATCTCCTATGCCCCAGCTCCCTTTATCTCCAGATGGCCTCTCGGTGGTGTTTGCATCATGAATGTTAAGTTGCTGAATCATTACTTCATCTCAGTGGTAACCTTGATAAGCATTTTTTCATAACACCTCTCAGTTTTTAATAGCAGGGTTAGTTGGTTCGTGAACTAACAGGGAGATTTTTCCCTCTCTATTTTGGTCCGGCCTGGATGGGGCCCCAGAGGCTGATCCTGGACAGCGCCCACCTCGGGCAGGTGGTTGGCAATGCTAGGTTCCCCAGCTCCAAGGCATCCCTGGGGCCCTTTACCTGACCTCCTTGGCTTTCTTGGAACTGGATCTCTCCCTGCCCACTGCATTCCTTTCCGAGCCTTTCCCAGGGGCTGCCCAGCTCCTACCACTCCTCAGTCTGACCCTAGATACTTCTGCCTGAGACTGGCCCTTTCTGACCTGGTGGGAGGTTGGTGCAGTGGACAGTGGCCACCACACCTGGGTGAAGCTTGCCACAGTCTGGCTGGGCACAATTCAGGAGCCACTTGTCAAAGGAAACGAACTTTATTTTTAGAACCACACACGCCAAACAAAACAGTTCCTCAGGAAAAACCCTCAGAGCCCCACTGCCACCACTGGCTTCCCACAAGCCTCTAAACCTCCCCCACTCCTCCTGCTCTTGAGGCCGATTGGCTGGGTCGTGTGGGCGGAGCCAAAAAAAGTCCCCCAATGAGCAGCTCCGTGTTCTGAAAGGGCAGGGAAACAGCCCAATGAGCATCACCGCAGAGGAGCCAATCAGTTGACAGCTAGAAGTTGCTGGGGCCGCTGTGAGCCAATCATCAGCTGGCAGCTGGAAGTTTGCTGGGGCCCCTTTGGCTGTGGCTCTCAACAGAAGCGAAGGGATCCCTGTGTTCAGTGTGCACCTGTCCCACGGGATGAGGCTGCGTGTCCTGCTTCCCTGCCCCAGGTGCTTCTGGGAGGGACAGGCATGCTGATCCTCACACAAGGGCAATATGCCATTGGGGCTTTGAGCAGCAAACAGGGCCCTGTGGCTACCACCATCACCAGACAGACCCACTGGGTCCCTTCTGCACAAGGAAGGACCTGAGGCCGTCCACAGTGGCAGGGCCAGACTTGGCCTTGAAGCTCAGTGCTAGAAAACGTCTTCCTTGCTTTGGTTTCTCCTGGGGATTGCTGTCTATTTCCCTGTGTCCCTTTCTGTGTGTCCAGTTGGGCAAGGTCCCTGCTCAGGGCTGTCTCCCCAGCTCTCTGTGTGGCCCAGCATCCATGCAGGAGGGGTCGAAGGCCATTATTACACCTCCTGGTGTTTCCTGCTGGACTCCAGCTGCACCTCGTATTCTTGGGGAACTGAAGGCCACCGGGCTGCTGGCCTGTCACACCCAGGACCTTAGTCTGGCGAGGGGCATATGCCTCCCCCAGCACAGCGGCAGGACAAGAGTGGCCCCTTCCCCTCGGCAGGTGCCCCCACCCCACTGCCCACTTCCTCCTGGGTCTCTCCTGAAGTGGGAGACTTGGGGTCAGGGTAGAGGGTGCAGGAGGCCAGTGCCAAGGCCGGGGGTGGCCCTGGCACTAAGAGGCGTGCTGTGAGGCAGCAGTGTGGGCACCCCTGCTGCAGACCCAGCCACAGAGTCGATGGGGACAGGGAGGAGTGGCCCACAGGAGAGGAAAGGCAGGTGGAGGTGTGGTGGCTGCTGCTCCTGCAGGCCAGGCCTGGGTGGGCCTGAAGGCCGGGGTCACTGCAGGTGCTGTCTCCCACCACTGTGGAAGGAGTCTGGCTTTGAAGCAGAGCCTCCACCCAGGTATTCAGCCTATCTGCAGGGGCAGCACTGCACCTGGCCATGTGAGCAGGTGGCCAGCATCAGGGAGAAAGTCCAGTGACCCTGCAGAACAGTGTTCCCCCCAAACTGCCTCCCGCTCGACAGGAGCTCGCCACCCGCACCGCCTGCTGCCACCCCATGCTCTGGGCTGGGCCTAAATAGGCTTTTCACTTCTGATTCCTAATTTGATTTTCCCCGAATTGCACTGGATGACCCCACGTGGCCAAGCCATCCATTCTCACTGCTGGGCATGGCCAGGCCCTCCCCACCAGAGCTCGCCTTCCCTGAACTTGGTAAGAAAATAACAACACCATCCGAGAAAATTCTACTCTGTCCTAATTGATAGAAAGTAGTAAAAAAAAAAAAGAAGAAGAAAGAGAGAAAGAAAAGGGCAGGCTTGGGCCAGCCACGAGGACGCCCTTCGCCTTTCCAGGATGGCAGGAGAAGCGCAGCTCTGCTGGTCTAGCCAGAGCCCCACTCGGGGTCCAGAGAGAAGACCCGGAGCAGTCGGTGGGTGGGTGACACTTCTCCTTCCTGAACCAGACGACGGTTAAAGCCGAAGAAAGGGTCGGTGCAGAGAAGGGCTGTTGGACGGGACGGCCCCATGGGAGTGTGTGGGTCTGCCTCCCTTCTTTAGAACACGGTTTATGCCGGGCAGAGTGGCCGCACCGGTTATCCCAGCAGCTTGAGAGGCTGAGGCAGGAGGATGGCAAATTCAAGCCCAGCCTGGACAACTTAGGAAGGCCCTAAGCCACTCAGCAAGACCCTGCCTCCAAATAGAATACAGCAAATGCCCGGGGGTGTGGCTCAGTGGTTAAGTGCCCCTGGTTTCAACCCCTGGTACCAAAACAAAATTTTTTTATAAAACCATGATTTATCAGAAATTATATGTGGCTTGAGCACCAGCGATGGAGCACTGGTTTATTTGGATTCACCCAGTAATTTTGAAAAGGAAGAACAAAAGTTGTTTGCACTTGAGTCCCAACTATAAATCATCCTTGTGGCCCCGAGGGAGGGTCTCATGAGACAGCCCACATTTCCGAGTGCAGTAGGGTGGTTAGCCTGTGGTCATTTAGGGAAAGATTAGTTGGACAGGAGGCAGGATTTGCAACGTGGGTGTACTGTGTTGGCGTCTTGCATCTCCCTGCTGAGCCCACCAGCCCTGTGGGGCTATGAGGGACCAGGAGTGGGGTCTTCTCGTGACGGGGTGTCCTTTCCAGGTTGGCTCCCCAAATCCAGTAGGAGGCAGATTCAGTGAGGCCATGACCATCTCTGGGAGCCACGTGTGCTCCAGGCATCTGGTGGCAGAGTGGACTGTAGGGGAACCAGGGTCTGTGCCCTCACAGAGCCACAGGAAAATGGGGGACGGTGGACACCTCACCCCTTCAGCCTCACCGCGGGCCTGTGGCCAGCTGAGGACGGCAGGAGGGACAGCGGTGGCACCTTTCTGTGGCCAATTCGACAGCCTCTATCTGCTCACTCCCCAGGGCGTAGGCCAGGTTTCATTCCGTCTGCACAAGGACCCAGTGGAGGAGTGGGGCAGAGGTCAGCCACACACAGGCAAGGGCAGAGAGAGGGTCAGCGGAGGCAGGTGTGGTTCTCTCAGAAGATGACCACAGGCGTCAGACGTCCTACTCACCGCGGAGGAGGAAGACGACTCACGCGGCTGGAGCCCCGAGGAAAGCAGAGCCGTGGCCACCACCTCACGAGGGCAGGAGAGCCGCGAGGCCTCATCCCTCGGAACCCTCGCCTCCGAGCACCCCAGGACTGCCCTGTTGGAAATGGAGCTAAGGGCCTGCTTGACATTTCCCCAGAAAGGACTAAGGCCTGGCCACCGAGTGTGGGGCAAGGTGGTCCAGGCGGTTGGGCCATGGAGAAGGCAGTGTCGGCCACCGTGAGATGCCCCTCCTCCTCCGAGGACAGCAGGCTGCCGGCACGGGGAACTTGAGCCCGTCTGGGCTGCTGGCGGGACCTGGGCCTGTCTGCACTGTGGAAAGCCGCGCGGGTTTTGGCCGTCCACAGAGACTTTAATAGCCTGCCGTAGGGCAGTCGTTCCAGGTGTCGGCACGAAAGGGCACAAGCCAGAACCCAGGCCAGCCCACCACAGGTGCTCCCGCAGCTCTCCTCACGGGGCCGGGGCAGAGTGACCCCTGTCCACACACAGCACCAGAGCACACGTGGACACTACGCAGCCACAGCTGGGTGGAGTGCTGACGGGCCACCACAGGCCACGTGGACACAGGTGTGAGCTGTGTGCTGACTCGTGCACACGTCACGCTGCTTGGGGACCCAGGGTGGGTAGCAGAGCCAGGGCTGGCGGAGTGTCTGAGGCACAACTGGCCTCAAGGTTAGGAGAGGCTCCCAAGACCCTGAAGCCACCCTGGACCCCAGAACTCCGAGGCCACCAGCTCTCTGCCTGTGGACCATGCACAGAGGCATGGTCTGGGTCAACAGGAGGCCACGGAGTGCCTATGGAGCCGCCGCCTGGGCCACCCTCCCGGGCCACCCTAGGAAATAAACACACAGGGTGCTCCCGGGAGGAACAAGCCACCCTGACCTGGGACACTTGGAAGTGACTTTGAACCCACAGGCACCTCTCCATCCCCTCACGGGACACTGTTCTGGGTGGCACATGGTGACCATGAGGAGGCCCTTGGTGTACTAGGACAGGCCCCAGCTGGGGCTGGCAACCAGGTGCCCTTGAACCACTGCTTTTGTCCATCTGGCGGGACTGTGAGGGCAGCACCTAGGCTCCTCTGAAGTGTCAGGAGAGCAGGCTGTCCCCGTCGCCATGGAAACTCCTCCCCAGGTGCTGTTGTGGGTCCTGGTCAGGGGGCAGACGTGAGTGGCTGGGCTGCTGCACCCCTAGGTGTGTGCTGAGGGCCAGGACAGAGGGGCCTTCTCCATGCTGGGTGCAGCTCTGACTCGCGGAGTCCCACGGCTGTGCCTGGCCCTGCCGTCTCCTGGCTGGGCATTCAGGAGCAGGCTGTGCCACAAACAGACTCAGCTGTGGGCTCCCCACTCTCATCAGGGGCACTTCCTGGGCACGCGAGGGTCACCTGGCAGTCCCAAGCCGGGCAGTCGCAGGTTCTTGTGTTCCAACCTTAATATCTAGAATCTGAAACACACAAGCCACACCTACTTCACACAGTGATAGAAAACAGGTCACAGAAAGACTCAGGAAGGGCTAAGCCACTGCAGGGTTGCAGGATGCTGAGCCAGGCACAGGAGAGGCAGGAGTGCAGGGTCGAGGAGTGCCAGGGTGGGCAGACAAGGGTTTAAGGAACGGTTCCCAGAGGGGTCGAGGCCAAGGACCTGGATGTGAGCAGTTTCAGTCTCAGAGCATCAGCTGGGTGTCAGCGTGGAGTGGGCCATCCGTGGTTGTCACAGCCGGGAGAAACCCTGCTCTGCTAGGTTCACTGCTGTGGCAGTTGTCCTGGGTGAGGCTCCTGACAGGTAAACAGTTGACAGGTATAGGTTTCACGGTGTCCAAACTTGGGGGCACCTCTGTATGCTTGTCCTGGGGAGTGGATGATCTGATGTTTCTGATATGGTGTGTCCAGATGCGCCTGATTTAGTTGGATGAGTTGGCACGTCTCTGTGTCTTATGGTTGTGCTGGGCAGGTGGTAGCTGTTTACTTGTTTAAACAAGATGTGGAGTCATTGCACCTTGGCACATGGACGCAAAATGGAGTGGTTCATGGCAAACCACTGCTCCACAAAACAGACTCACCCAGGCAGTTGGACCCTGAGGACTACTGTCCTGCACACCATGGAGTCACTAGGGAAGGCACAGCTTAAGGACTGCTGTTCCACATACCATGGAGTCACTTAGGGCAGGCACAGCCTGAGAGCTGCTGTTCTGTACACCATGGAGTCACTAGGGCAGGTGCAGTCTGAAGACTGCTGTTCTACACACCATGGAGTCACTCAGGGCAGGTGCAGCCTGAGGACTGCTGTTCCACATACCATGGAGTCACTCAGGGCAGGCACAGCCTGAGAGCTGCTGTTCTGTACACCATGGAGTCATTAGGGCTGGCACATCCTGAGGACTGCTGTTCTACACACCATGGAGTCACTCAGGGCAGGTACAGCCTGAGAGCTGCTGTTCTGTACACCATGGAGTCACTAGGGCAGGTGCAGTCTGAGGACTGCTCTTCTGTACACCATGGAGTCACTAGGGCAGGCACAGCCTGAGGAATGCTGTTCTACACACAATGGAGTCACTAGGGCAGGTGCAGTCTGAGGACTGCTGTTCTACACACCATGGAGTCCCTCAGGGCAGGCACAGCCTGAGGACTGCTGTTCTACATACCATGGAGTCCCTCAGGGCAGGCACAGCATGAGGACTGCTGTTCCACACACCATGGAGTCCCTCAGGGCAGGCACAGCCTGAGGACTGCTGTCCTACACACCATGGAGTCACTCAGGGCAGGCACAGCCTGAGGACTGCTGTTCTACACACCATGGAGTCACTCAGGGCAGGCACAGCCTGAGCACTGCTGTTCCACACACCATGGAGTCACCAGGGCAGGCACAGCCTGAGGACTGCTGTTCTGTACACCATGGAGTCACTAGGGCAGGCACAGCCTGAGGACTGCTGTTCTACACACCATGGAGTCACTAGGGCAGGCACAGCCTGAGGACTGTTGTCCTGCACACCATGGAGTCACTAGGGCAGGCACAGCCTGAGGACTGCTGTTCTACACACCATGGAGTCACCAGGGCAGGCACAGCCTGAGGACTGCTGTTGTACACACCATGGAGTCATTCAGGACAGGCACAACCTGAGGACTGCTGTTCCACACACCATGGAGTCACCAGGGCAGGCACAGCCTGAGGACTGCTGTTCTACACACCATGGAGTCACTAGGGCAGACACAGCCTGAGGACTGCTGTTCTACACACCATGGAGTCACTCAGGGCAGGCACAGCCTGAGCACTGCTGTTCCACACACCATGGAGTCACCAGGGCAGGCACAGCCTGAGGACTGCTGTTCTGTACACCATGGAGTCACTAGGGCAGACACAGCCTGAGGACTGCTGTTCCACACACCATGGAGTCACTAGGGCAGGCACAGCCTGAGGACTGCTGTTCTGCACACCATGGAGTCACTAGGGCAGGCACAGCCTGAGGACTGCTGTTCTGCACACCATGGAGTCACTAGGGCAGACACAGCCTGAGGACTGCTGTTCCACACACCATGGAGTCACCAGGGCAGGCACAGCCTGAGGACTGCTGTTCTACACACCATGGAGTCACTAGGGCAGACACAGCCTGAGGACTGCTGTTCCACACACCATGGAGTCACTAGGGCAGGCACAGCCTGAGGACTGCTGTTCTGCACACCCTGGAGTCACTCAGGGCAGGTGCAGCCTGAGGACTGCTGTTCCACACACCATGGAGTCACTAGGGAAGGCACAGCCTGAGGACTGCTGTTCTGCACACCATGGAGTCACTGGGGCAGGCACAGCCTGAGGACCACTGTTCTACACACCATGGAGTCACTAGGGCAGGCACAGCCTGAGCACTGCTGTTCCACACACCATGGAGTCACTCAGGGCAGGCACAGCCTGAGGACTGCTGTTCCGCACACCATGGAGTCACTCAGGGCAGGCACAGCATGAGGACTGCTGTTCTACAAACCATGGAGTTACTCAGGGCAGGCACAGCCTGAGGACTGCTGTTCTACACACCATGGAGTCACTAGGGCAGGCACAGCCTGAGGACTGCTGTTCTGCACACCATGGAGTCACTAGGGCAGGCACAGCCTGAGGACTGCTGTTCTACACACCATGGAGTCACTAGGGCAGGCACAGCCTGAGGACTGCTGTTCTACACACCATGGAGTCCCTCAGGGCAGGCACAGCCTGAGGACTGCTGTTCTACACACCATGGAGTCACTCAGGGCAGGCGTAGCCTGAGAACTGCTGTTCTACACACCATGGAGTCACCAGGGCAGGCACAGCCTGAGGACTGCTGTTCTACACACCATGGAGTCACTAGGGCAGGCACAGCCTGAGGACTGCTGTTCTACACACCATGGAGTCCCTCAGGGCAGGCACAGCCTGAGGACTGCTGTTCCACACACCATGGAGTCACTAAGGGCAGGTGCAGCCTGAGGACTGCTGTTCCACACACCATGGAGTCACTCAGGGCAGGCACAGCCTGAGGACTGCTGTTCCGCACACCATGGAGTCACTCAGGGCAGGCACAGCATGAGGACTGCTGTTCTACAAACCATGGAGTTACTCAGGGCAGGAACAGCCTGAGGACTGCTGTTCTACACACCATGGAGTCACTAGGGCAGGCACAGCCTGAGGACTGCTGTTCTGCACACCATGGAGTCACTAGGGCAGGCACAGCCTGAGGACTGCTGTTCTACACACCATGGAGTCACTCAGGGCAGGCACAGCCTGAGAGCTGCTGTTCTACACACCATGGAGTCACTCAGGGCAGGCACAGCCTGAGAGCTGCTGTTCTACACACCATGGAGTTACTCAGGGCAGGCATAGCCTGAGAGCTGCTGTTCTACACACCATGGAGTCACTAGGGCAGGCACAGCCTGAGGACTGCTGTTCTACAAACCATGGAGTCACTCAGGACAGGCACAGCCTGAGAGCTGCTGTTCTACACACCATGGAGTCACTCAGGGCAGGCACAGCCTGAGGACTGCTGTTCTACACACCATGGAGTCCCTCAGGGCAGGCACAGTCCAAGGACTGCTGTTCTGCACACCATGGAGTCATTCAGGGCAGGCGCAGCCTGAGGACTGCTCTTCTGTACACCATGGAGTCACTAAGGGCAGGCGCAGCCTGAGGACTGCTGTTCCCACACACCATGGAGTCACTAGGGCAGGTGCAGCCTGAGGACTGCTGTTCTACACACCATGGAGTTACTCAGGGCAGGTGCAGCCTGAGGACTGCTCTTCTGTACGCCATGGAGTCACTGAGGGCAGGCGCAGCCTGAGGACTGCTCTTCTGTACACCATGGAGTCACTAGGGCAGGTGCAACCTGAGGACTGCTGTTCTACACACCATGGAGTCCCTCAGGGCAGGCACAGCCTGAGGACTGCTGTTCTGCACACCCTGGAGTCACTCAGGGCAGGTGCAGCCTGAGGACTGCTGTTCTACACACCATGGAGTCACTCAGGGCAGGCGTAGCCTGAGGACTACTGTTCTACACACCATGGAGTCACTCAGGGCAAGCGTAGCCTGAGGACTACTGTTCTACACACCATGGAGTCACTCAGGGCAGACGTAGCCTGAGGACTGCTGTTCTGCACACCCTGGAGTCACTCAGGGCAGGTGCAGCCTGAGGACTGCTGTTCTACACACCATCGAGTCACTCAGGGCAGGTGCAGCCCGAGGACTGCTGTTCCACACACCATGGAGTCACTCAGGGCAAGCGTAGCCTGAGGACTACTGTTCTGCACACCCTGGAGTCACTCAGGGCAGGCACAGCCTGAGGACTACTGTTCTACACACCATGGAGTCACTCAAGGCAGGCACAGCCTGAGGACTGCTGTTCTACACACCATGGAGTCACTAGGCAGGCACAGCCTGAGGACTGCTGTCCTACACACCATGGAGTCACTCAGGGCAGGTGCAGCCCGAGGACTGCTGTTCTACACACCATGGAGTCACTCAGGGCAGGCACACCCTGAGGACTGCTGTTCCACACACCATGGAGTCACCAGGGCAGGCACAGCCTGAGGACTGCTGTCCTACACACCATGGATCACCAGGGCAGGTACAGCCTGAGGACCACTGTTCTACACACCATGGAGTCACTCAGGGCAGGTGCAGCCTGAGGACTGCTGTTCTACACACCATGGAGTCACTCAGGGCAGGCGTAGCCTGAGGACTGCTGTTCTACACACCATGGAGTCACTCAGGGCAGGAGTAGCCTGAGGACTGCTGTTCTACACACCATGGAGTCACTAGGGCAGATACAGCCTGAGAGCTGCTATTCTCTACAACATGGAGTCACTAGGGCAGGCACAGCCTGAGGACTGCTGTCCTACACACCATGGAGTCACCAGGGCAGACACAGCCTGAGGACTGCTGTTCTACACACCATGGAGTCACTCATGGCAGGCGTAGCCTGAGGACTGCTGTTCTACACACCATGGAGTCACTCAGGGCAGGTGTAGCCTGAGGACTGCTGTTCCACACACCATGGAGTCACTAGGGCAGGCACAGCCTGAGGACTGCTGTTCTACACAACATGTAGTCACCAGGGCAGGCGCAGCCTGAGGACTGCTGTTCTACACACCATGGAGTCACTAGGGCAGGCACAGCCTGAGGACTGCTGTTCTACACACCATGGAGTCACTAGGGCAGGTGCAGCCTGAGGACTGCTGTTCTACACACCATGGAATCACTAGGGCAGACACAGCCTGAGGACTGCTGTTCTGCACACCATGGAGTCACTCAGGGCAGGCACAGCCTGAGGACTGCTGTTCTGTACACCATGGAGTCACTCATGGCAGGCGTAGCCTGAGGACTGCTGTTCTACACACCATGGAGTCACTCAGGGCAGGTGTAGCCTGAGGACTGCTGTTCCACACACCATGGAGTCACTAGGGCAGGCACAGCCTGAGGACTGCTGTTCTACACAACATGTAGTCACCAGGGCAGGCGCAGCCTGAGGACTGCTGTTCTACACACCATGGAGTCACTAGGGCAGGCACAGCCTGAGGACTGCTGTTCTACACACCATGGAGTCACTAGGGCAGGTGCAGCCTGAGGACTGCTGTTCTACACACCATGGAGTCACTAGGGCAGACACAGCCTGAGGACTGCTGTTCTGCACACCATGGAGTCACTGGGGCAGGCACAGCCTGAGGACCACTGTTCTACACACCATGGAGTCACTAGGGCAGGCACAGCCTGAGCACTGCTGTTCCACACACCATGGAGTCAGTAGGGCAGGCACAGCCTGAGGTCTGCTGTTCCACACACCATGGAGTCACTAGGGCAGGCACAGCCTGAGGACTGCTGTTCTACACACCATGGAGTCCCTCAGGGCAGGCACAGTCCAAGGACTGCTGTTCTGCACACCATGGAGTCATTCAGGGCAGGCGCAGCCTGAGGACTGCTCTTCTGTACACCATGGAGTCACTAAGGGCAGGCGCAACCTGAGGACTGCTATCCTACACACCATGGAGTCACTAGGGCAGGCACAGCCTGAGGACTGCTGTTCCACACACCATGGAGTCACCAGGGCAGGCACAGCCCTGAGGACTGCTGTTCTACACACCATGGAGTCACTCAGGGCAGGCACAGCCTGAGAACTGCTGTTCCACACACCTTGGAGTCCCTCAGGGCAGGCACAGCCTGAGGACTGCTGTTCTACACACCATGGAGTCACTCAGGGCAGGCACAGCCTGAGAACTGCTGTTCTACACACCAAGGAGTCACTAGGGCAGGCACAGCCTGAGAACTGCTGTTCCACACACCATGGAGTCACACAGGGCAGGTGCAGCCTGAGGACTGCTGTTCCACACACCATGGAGTTCCTCAGGGCAGGCACAGCCTGAGGACTGCTGTTCTACACACCATGGAGTCACCAGGGCAGGCACAGCCTGAGGACTGCTGTTCTGCACACCATGGAGTCACCAGGGCAGGCACAGCCTGAGGACTGCTCTTCTGTACACCATGGAGTCACTAAGGGCAGGCGCAACCTGAGGACTGCTATCCTACACACCATGGAGTCACTAGGGCATGTACAGCCTGAGGACTGTTGTTCCACACACCATGGAGTCACTACGGCAGGCACAGCCTGAGAGCTGCTGTCCTACACACCATGGAGTCACTAGGGCAGGCACAGCCCTAGGACTGCTGTTCTGCACACCATGGAGTCACTACGGCAGGCACAGCCTGAGAGCTGCTGTCCTACACACCATGGAGTCACTAGGGCAGGCACAGCCTGAGAACTGCTGTTCTACACACCATCGAGTCACTAGGACAGGTGCAGCCTGAGGACTGCTATCCTACACACCATGGAGTCACCAGGGCAGGCACAGCCTGAGGACTGCTGTTCTGCACACCATGGAGTCACTAGGGCAGGCACAGCCTGAGGACTGCTGTTCTACACACCATGGAGTCACTAGGGCAGGCACAGCCTGAGGACTGCTGTTCTGCACACCATGGAGTCACTCAGGGCAGGCACAGCCTGAGGACTGCTGTTCTACACACCATGGAATCACTCAGGGCAGGCACAGCCTGAGGACTGCTGTCCTACACACCATGGAGTCACCAGGGCAGGCACAGCCTGAGGACTGCTGTTCTACACACCATGGAGTCACCAGGGCAGGCACAGCCTGAGGACTGCTGTTCTACACACCATGGAGTCACTCAGGGCAGGCACAGCCTGAGGACTGCTGTCCTACACACCATGGAGTCACCAGGGCAGGCACAGCCTGAGGACTGCTGTTCTACACACCATGGAGTCACTCAGGGCAGGCACAGCCTGAGGACTGCTGTTCTACACACCATGGAGTCACTCAGGGCAGGGGTAGCCTGAGGACTGCTGTTCTGCACATCATGGAGTCACACAGGGCAGGCACAGCCTGAGAGCTGCTGTTCTGCACATCATGGAATAACATTCTCCACATGCAGTTCCTGTTCTTAGGAAAGGTCATCCACAGTCCACATGGGGTTCCCCTGGGGTGTGTGCCAAAGTCCCCTCTTATCTACCCAGCGGTGTGGCTCAGGGGCTCCCCGCATCCTTGTGGCTCACCTCTGCAGTGGTCCTTCTCCCAGGCAGTCATGTTCTCAATTCCTGAGGTCATGGGTTAGGACTCCACAAATGAACCCCACCCACAGCAGGTGGCTTCAGTTCTACAGGAGTCCAAGTCAGGCACAGAGTGAAGCACACTGTGTCCTCAGCGCTCTGAGCTGACCTTGGGCCTGCTGGGGCAGAGATTCTACAGTGTGTCTTCCCTGGAAGTTTCGTGAAACTCAGCGGCTGAGGCTCCGTGTTGGTCCGAGTGATCTTGGGTGCACACAGCCCCTGAGCCTGGGCCGCTGAGCTGCTGCTGCGTGGGGAGCTTTCTGTCCTGGAGCCGTACTGCTGCCTGGGATGCCCACGTGGGGCGGGGTGGGCAGGGTTGCCCTGGACCCTCAACGGCGGGCTCTTCTCCATGCTGTGTGGGCTTTGCTCTTCTCTGTTGCCCCACGGTGCCAAACGAGGTGACGCAGACCACCTGTGTGATGCCACGTCTCAGAGCAAGAGGTGACCCTGGTGTCGCCTGTGTCGGGGGAGGAGCCCGGCTGTTCCGGCTCATTTGTCTGATGGGGCTTCCCCACAGCTCAGAGACGTGGAGAAGAGGTGGTGGGCCAGGCTCTCAGAGCGGCTTCCTGTCCACCCTCTTTGAAGTTTCGTGGGATGGGGCACCCCAGTCACCAGCCTTCCCTCCCTTATTTCTTCACGGCAGGAGGTTATCCAGGGCCAGGGTGGAGGCAAGCCTTTGACTAGCTCTCCAGGTTGACTTCCAGTGTAATTTGGTGTAATGGGATTTAATTTGTTAGTAGATAAACTTACCTAAAGGGACCATCACAAGAACAGAAATCTCACAGCTTATATAAGCAACAGGAAATTAATTAACGTGGAAGTGCTAATTCGTTTATCCAATTTGTGGAGCTGCCGACTGTGTGGAGGGAGGTGGAGCTGCAGACCTGAGTGGGGGGCTGCAGGGGGACACAGACAGTGCCTGCCAGGCAGACTCAGGGCTTGGGGCCCGCCTGTCAGTCCCCTGGCCGGTGACCTTGCTGCCCTGGCAGATTTCTGTAGTGGGGAAATACGGATGTGGCTGGGTTCACTCTGTCTTACGTAGATACCACGTGCTTATGAAACATCCTGTCCGGACACTGCCCCTTGTACCCAGCCCTGTGAGGATGCGGTCCTGGCCCCAGCTCAGCCCTCCTCCTGGATGTCTGTGCTCTCCCACGGGGCAGTCTGCAGGTGCAGGGTGTGATTGTCATTGATCCCTGGATTGCCGTACAGCCATCTGACCTGTGGGTAGAAGGGGCCCTCGGGGGAGAGCACTTCGCGGCAAATACCTCTGCTCTGCTCGGCCTCTCAGGGTGGGAGCCCGAGCCCTCAGCTCCCGTGGGTGCCCGCTGCGTGCTCTTCCCCAGGCACCTGGCATCTGTGTGTGCGGCTGCCACTATGGTGTCTGCACGGGCTCACGCCCTGTAGCCCTGGTCATTGCCTGGGTCTCACTGCCCCATGCTTCATCCTGGGAAGGGGCAGCTGTAGCCGTGGGAGTGGTGGCCCTGAGCCGTTGCCCTTGCCAAGTTGCCCTGAGCCGGTTCTTGGCAAGGCGCACTGCGGTTCCTGGACAGTGACACTTGCTGGCCACGTGGCTTTGAGAAAGTACCCCAAGTTTTCCTCCTTCAGAGAGCAATGACAGCCAGTTGGCTCTGTCTGGAGGGCAGCCAGGACCTGGGGACAGGGCCCGGGGTGGCTTCTGGGCTTCTCCCAAGGAGGACCAGCTCCCTGCGGACCTTGGTATTTGGACATTGGTTTGCTCTGAAAAGGTGTGTTGAGCTTAGATGTTGTGGGGTTTCTGCATTTAGCCTGCGGTTCTCATCTTTTCTTAGCAATTGTCGTGTTGTTATTTGGGTAAAGCTCCCCCACTTCCTTTATTTTTCTCTCTCATGATAAACTGTGAAATCATGTATTTTCCATTTTCCTCTCATTATTTTGAAAAGCAGAGTAATTAAATAGCTACTGGGCTTCCCTGTGTGGCCTCTCTACTTCCCCAGACAGAAGTTCTAAGTCAACCCAGGCCCCCTCCCACTTCTCACAGCCGCTGGCATGGAGCCTGACCACTCAGGTCACCCTGGTCCTGCTGCACCTGACGTCACGTCCCCTCTGCCATTCCTGCTCTCAAGTCACCCACCTGCCACCAGAGTCTCCCTCACCCCTGCTGACTGTGCAGCTCGCCAACAGCTCCCAGCCTGCAGGAGTGAGCTGCGCGTCTGGACACAAGCTCTTTTCTAAGCACACAGGTCAGATCCCTGCACGGGACCTGGCCTTCCCTGCACCAGCCCCAGTGCCCCACAAGACCCTGAGCTCCAGGTGTGCACAGGTGTGCTGGAGTTCCCACGATGGCTGCAGAGTGCACCGTCCCTCTTGCATACTTGTCTACACTCGGATGCCTGCCACGGCACACAGTGCGCAGTAGGGGTGCTTCATGAATCACTGTGGAGTGAATGGTGCACTAGAGGCCATTTTCAATCAAGTTGGATGATATTGACTGAGCATGTGACTTAAAAGCTTTAAAGATGCAGAGATATAGTCTCCTGAGGGAGGAAGAAGAAAATCAGGTACAATGAGAGTAAAGTGTTATGAAAGGTGCGGTGGAAACATGCCGGAGGGGCGGGGAGCCGTCATGGCGCACTGAGGGCTGATTCCCAGGAGGGCCCACGTTTAGAGTAAATCAGAGTGAGTAGGACTTCAGAAAACAGGTGCAATCCACTAAAGTAAACCGAGAGCTGAGTGTAAGAGGGCGTGGCCTAAAGCAGCCCGGCACCACGTCTGCATGACCTCAGGTGTCACACTTTCTTAGCTGTGACACCAAAAGCAGGGTGAGGGAGGGTGCAGTGGCTGAGCCCCACCCGAAGGAGCCGGGAGGTCAGCATCATACAGTGAGGCACACCCCCACTACGGGGCACACCCTTGTAAATGGTCATCTAAACAGGCCTGTATCTAGAACTCACCAGGACTCTCAGGACAGCGAGAACTGTCGGTCTCCAGAAGACAGGCAAGCAAGGCAGGCGAAGGGCTTCCAAAGGTATTTCTCCAGAGAAGGGCGGCTTGCGGTGGTCAGCCTGCAGGAAGTTCAGCAGAAAGCACCATGGCGCCACTTCACACCCTTCTCCTGGCAGGAACCAGAGACCAGCAACAGCAGGTGCTGGCCAAAGTGGAGAAGCCAGAAACCTCCTGTGCTACTGTGGGGACTGGAAATGGTGCAGCCTTTGGGGTCAAACACTGAGTCACCATGTCACCAGGAACTCCATGTCACGGTGTGTCCCCAACAGAAGGGAGCATACCGCCCAGGACCATGTGCAGGAAAGTTGGTCGGGCATCTTTCTTCAAGGAGTGGAAGTGGATGACGAGCTCTCGCTCTGCCCGCCTGACGGGCAGCCTGTGTGTGCAGCAACCTTGTCGAGCCTTGGAGACCCTCGGCCATGCAACGGGAGCAGTCACAGAAGCGCTGCAGGACCCACCTGGGAAACGCTCGGCACAAGGAAACCTACTCAGAAAGCAGGAGCTTGAGGGGTCCCAGGCAGGGGGGATGGGCCTGACCCCACCAGGCAGGCACAGGCTTGTGGTCGGGTGGCGGACGCGTTCTAAATTGATGTGGCAGCGGTGGCGCTGCTCTGTAGCATATTGTCGAACATGGGACTTAGGAGCTTCCATTTTAATGAGGAAATTATGTGGTGAGTGAGTGACATCTGAATAAAGCTGTTATTTTTTTTTAAATCACTAGTCGCCTCCCAGGCAGAACCGGGCAAAAAGACACGCAGATCTTAGTGCACACAGACACAGCGGGGCCAGGTGCCTGGCGGGGCAGGAGCACTGTCTGCTTGGGTGTCCCCCTCACTTGGAGGAGGGGACCAGGCCTTGTCCCTGAGAAGATCCACTCAGGAGACAGGCCTGTTAAAATTTCTGTTAAAATTGTTCCTGTTACTTTACCGGCAATCAGTAACTAACTTTCAACTCCAATGAGTGTAGTTGGCTACTAAGTATCTTAAATGTGTCACAGAGAGGATCCTGCAGGCATCTGCTTCTTGCTTTGAAATCCCCTAACTTCTCATCAATTCAATGCTCAGGATGTGGGTAATTGGCTCAAATAAAACTGAGCAATTCAGGAGCGGCCCCCGACCATGGTTGCGGAGTTCTGTACGTAGGATGTATCTGCATGTATTGGAAGTGACCATGCCTTTGAGTGCACTGACCGCTCCAAAGCCCACCATGGCACCCTCTGCCCTTCTGCTGGTAGTGCTGCTGGCCGTCAGTGGCTGCCCGGGGGCAGCAGACTCCTCCTGTCTCCTCCCCTCTGCCCACCAGGAAACAGGCAGGGCCCTGAACTAGGGCTCCTTCCTGCTCCCCAGAGGCTACATGGTCAGTGTGGTCTTGGGAGCCCACATTTTGAATTAATTCCAGCCTTTTTAGAACTGGAGACAAAGCTTCCAACATTACTCTGTTTCTAGCTAATTTAGAATATTTTGTAGAGTCTAAAGCGATTGCAGACTTATTCTCTTTGAAAATTGAAAGATAAATTAAAAATTGTTCCTAAAGACCTTACATTTACAAGAAGGTTTAACGGCCTTTCAACTTTGTGCTCTGCCTACTAGTGAGAAAAATGGGAAAAACAGGTCTCTGTGATAGGTCAACAAACGGAAAACACAGATTCAAGTAAAACAGCATATGACAGCCATGCCTAGGGCCTGTTGCCAAGACTTCTGGGTGGGGTTCTTTCTCTGCGCCGCAAATAGTGGGCCCAAACCTGACTGTGGCTGACAGCCTCCGTGCAGGTGCTAAGTCACACCGGGGTCGAGCCCTGAGCCTTCCCACGATCGCTGAGTCCCAGCCAAGAGCAGAAGACAGGCTCAGGAATGAGAGGCATTTTGCTGACACTTGGATCAAAGAAAGGACCCCCAAGTCAGGGAAGGGCCTTTGATGCCCATGTGCTGGTGCAAGTGCTCAGGCTCAGGGAACCGGAAACCCCTGGAGCAGCCTCCGACAGGCCTTTTCCTGTCTCTGCCCCCAGAGGGCATGTGCCCTGGGCCAGCCACACCTGGGCTACACCAACCTGGGCCTCTCAGTACATGTCCTTCATCTGACTGCCACAGGAGAAGTAGGTCAGGTCTCCAGAGGCCACCGTCTGTGTTCTGGGTGTGGCAGGCAGAGTGTGTAGGGAATAGAAAACGCCCACTCTAGGAAACGTCAACAGAGCCAGGGGAGGACTCCCCTCTGTTAGGACTCTCACAGCACACACATCTCATCCACCTGACCCATCTCCACACCTGCCAGTCTGCTCGTGTGAGGCGTATGTGCAGGAGATGCATCTGTATGATCTACATGTACACAGGATGTATCTGCATGTATTCATGTTGCAGATACACACAGTATCTGTAGTAATAGGTGACACAAGCACGTGTATCTGTGTGTCTAGCTGCACATACATGTGTGCGTACATGTGCACTCCACGTATGCCTACAGTCAGAAGCCTGTGGGAGGAGTGGGTGGATGGCTCAGGGTGGGCGTCGTTGGTAGCACAAATGCAACAGGAGGTCGACATTCTTAGACTGGTGGACAGGAACCAATAACGTGAGATATGACTCTTGGAAACCTCCTCTTTCTCAGCAGCAGGAAGTTCAGTGGTGCCCTAGTGCATGGCCAGCTGGGCACGATGTCCTCAGGGCTCCTGAATGAAGGGTGGAGACCTCCCAGAGCCACAACTCAGAGGACCTCAGGACCTGCAGGGAGGAAGGGTGTTGGTCTGCTTGATCCGATGCAGGGCAGGCAGGCACCTGGTGGCTACTCCACTGCCCAGGCTACTCCTGTCCGTCTCTGAGTCCATCTCAGCCAATGTCCTAGCCACCCGCCCCTGCCTGGCAGAGCCATGGATGAAGTCCTGGTGCTTGTGATCCCGCGGCTTCATGTCCTCATGGTGGGAGTCGACTTCCACACTTAGTTAACCCGTTCTGGAGGGTCTCGGGTCTGACGATTCCCCTCATCAGAGCAGGTTCCGGCTTTGGGGTGCCTGCAGCCAACTGCGTAGGAGGTGGAGGTGAGCAGGACCTGTGAGAAAATGCAGAATGCTCCCCAGAGGGTGCAGGGATGCCCCCAGATGGGGGGTTTGTGCAGCACGGTCTTCACTGGACAGAGAGACACTGGTGTTGGGGTTCAGAGGACGTTCCAGAGGGAAAAGGTGGGCCAGCCACTCTCCCACTTGGGACGGAGCCCCAGCTCTGCATGGGGCCCATACTCTGGCCGGGGAGCAGCTCTGAAGCGTGGGGCTTTGCAGGTGCCGAGGGACAGCAGCTTCTCTTTGAACATGAGGTGGAACACCAGGGGCCTAGGAGAGGACCAGGCATGGCCAGGTGTGTGCTTTCAAGTCACTCAGGGGGTGCTGGAGGCACAGGGCAGGGGGTGCTGGGCAGCTGCAGTGGGTGCTGGCAAGCAGAGGTGCTGCAAATTCTGGAGTTAGGGGTTAAGAGGTGTCAGAGAAGAATCAGTCTTCGTGCTTCTGCCCTGATCAGCTGTGTGCACAGGGCTGCTGCTGGGGTGAGGGCTCCAGACAGTGGCCCCCGTGCCCAGACCAACCAGGAACCAGGGCTCCTGCACTCACATGCCCTGATTTAGATTGGACCCTCAGAGGGTTTGGGCTGGACCAGCTGGGCAGTGAGTGGGCAGAGCTAGGTGCGGGAAACCACTAGCATGTCCTGAAGCTCGTTCTAGAATGCTCTGTGCTCTTGACGGCTCACGTTGGTGACAGTGCAGGGTGCTGACTCAGAGACTAGCAGAAACAGTGGAGCCTGGGCCTCGGGGACCTGGGCAGAGGCACCTGGAGGCTTCCGGGTGAGGCTGGGTGGGCGTGGCTTCTGGTAGGAAAAAGGGAGAGGTTTCGGGTCTGGACGGGGAGCCCGTGTCTCAGAGGACGGCATGCTGGGTTTCAGCCCCGGAGCACACCGTCGGCAGCATGCGGGCCTTGGAACCCGAAGCTCGGGGCCTCTTGGGCACAGACGAGTGGTAGTTAGAGGCATGAAGGCAGATGGCCTGACACGCGCAGCCGTGAAGACAGATGAGCAGTGGCACCAGCATGGCCCCAGGGCACCTCGGGGTCCTGGGAGAGGGGCTGATGTGGTGGCTTATGACATCAAAGAGACTGAACTGGGACAGACTCAGAAACCAGGAGTTACATTAGCACATGGTTCCCTGCTGCCCTTCCTGGGAGCGGCTGAGTTGATGGGAAAGGACAGTCCTGTCCTTGTGGATCTGGGGACAGGAGGGTTCTTAGCGTTGAGCATGCACTTCAGAGCAGACCGGCCACTGTGGAGCTGGGTGGCTGGTCCTGCCCAGGCACCTTGCCTGTGCCCAAGTGTACATCTTGCCCTCGGTCTGTGTGCGCGCAGCACTCCTTCAGGTGAGTCCCGTGGGCCTGGGCGGTGGCAGAGGCTGCCCTGGAAACCTGCTCTGTGGCCCTTGGTCATTTCTGACGGGTGGGAGAGGGTACCGAATGGTCTGCTGGCAGAACAGGTTGGACGTTGCCAGAACCTTGCTCGGCCTGCTCCATGGCCCGTGACTGGCCACAGGCAGGTCACCCTTCTCACGGGCATCTCTCTCTCTAACTGAAGGAGGGACTGAGAATGCCGGCGATTCACAGAGCTGTCTTGGGGGACGAGATTAGTGTCATGGGCAGTGTCCACGGTCACAGATGCAAATGGATAGTCAGTGGATGGTCGGTGGGAGAGCATTTACCTTTGGGTTGTTTTTACTCCGTGGGCCCAGAGAATATATTTGGATTGAGTAATAACAGGATGCTGTTTTCCTCAGAGATTCCAATAAGTCATTTAACTCTTCTAGGTTGAGCTTACTCTGAAGGTCAGTTCTGCCCCCCAAATTTGTCCCAAAGTCAAGCATGACCTTCAGGATCTGGCTCTGGAGAGCACTTTGGCTCAGGAGGGGCTGCGCCTAGCACTGCCCGGCCTCGGCAGGGGAGCTGCAGAGCAGAGGGGCCCTCCGCTTGGCCCCAGCAGCACCCCGACTGCAGACAATGCCAGGATGAGTGCGTGGAGGTGTCCCTGAGGAGACAGGGGCCTCCGGGGCAGCGGTCATCATAGTCATGCGTGTTAACGGGGGTGATCCCCCACAAGGGAGCCGTCCTGGTGGTGTGCACAGTGCGGCCCAGTGCAGGCACCTCAGGACCTTCACGTCCTGTGAGCCTGCTCTCGTCCTGCTGGGCCTCTACCCACTGCTGAACACACTGCCGGTCACCTTGATGTGATGCAGAGCCTGGCCCTGCGCCTCGCTGGCCCACGAGAGGTCCTCCCTAAACACCTAGTGAGCCGTAGACACAGGACCCTGTCACAGTGAGATGCAGGCAGCTCCTCCCTCCGCCTACAGCGAGGGCCTGTCACTGAGACGCTGAGATAATCGCTTCTCAGGAGGAGAGGTTGATTCTGGCTGACAGTTTCAGAGGTTTCAGTGCCTGGTTCGGTGGCCTGTGGTTTTGTGCTGTGGTGAGGCAGAGCCCCGTGGGGGAAGGATGTGACAGAGGAGACTGTCACCTCGGGTTGGCTGGGAGGCAGACAGGAAGTGACTGAGCCCAGGAACTCCTGGAGGGCTTTCCCACCAGGTGCCACCTAAAGCCGCGAGGCCTGCTACAGGAGGGCAAGAGGGACACCAAGCCTGCGGCACCTGCTACAGACCGGCCCCCTGGTCCTCACGGTGGGCCGACTCCCACTGGCTCACAGCACTGTAGGTCTACACCTGCTAGAACACAGGCTACTTGGTCCTCGTTCTAGGTCTCTGCCGGCTGGCTCATGGTGGGTTGTCTACACCGGCTGGCTCACACATGTTCCTCCTCACTGAAGGGTCTCAATGCCAGGGAAGGGCACACGTCCTGTATTTCCATTGGCATAACCTGGCTCTCCACGAGGACCCTCTGCAGTTCACATTCTCTGACTGAAGGAAGGACGGTGAACCAATGTGCAGCCAGGCTGAGTTTGGAGGGTCTGTGTTCCTCTGTGCGAAGGATGTGCATGCCCTGAGGCCCCTGCAGGACTCGCCTCCGGCGGGGGGTGGTCTGCACAGTGAGCTGCCCCAGGCTCTGTCCCCTGGTGCATTCTCCCACCTCTGGGAAACCCCAGGTCACTGGCGGGACCGGCAGCTCCCAGGTGAGCTCTGCAGGGAGGGTGTGACTGCAGCGCGGGCCGTGCCTCCTGGAGTTTCACTGCTGTGCCATCTCTGCTGTGCCCTGCTGACCCTTTGGGCTGCCTGACCCTGCTCTCCAGGACCCTGATGAGGGTAGGAGCTGCCCGGGGGCCAGGGGTCTTCAGTGGCGTGGGGTCATTACCGTCTGGAGTGTGCTTGGTGAGGTCAGCCAGCCCATGGCAGGTGGCTTTGCTTCTGGAGACTGACCTGTAGAACAGGGAGCGGGATGCCCCACGGGCCTCCCAGTGGCAGGCTGGCGGCTCCTGTGTGCTGGCATTTGTCCCAGATCCCGCACACTGAGCCTTGGTGCTCTCTGGAGTCAACTGCTTCCACGCAGATTTGCTTCCCCAAATGCATCCACTGGAAAGAGCACAGACCTCGCCACCTCGCTGATAACCCAGGGCGGCCCTGGGAGGCTCAGTCGGCCTCTGTAGAGGAGGCGGGGAGGTGTGCCCCATCCTGGCTGGGCCGGCCCATGGCTAGTTCCTGAAGATGTGGCCTGGGCTGCGTGTGAGGCCGACCCTGGGCTGCGTCCCTAATGGCAGAGTGTGGTCCAGAATCAGGTTAGAAGCCTGTTCCAGGAACATAGTACAGTGTGGATGTCCAGTCCCTAGTGGCCCCCTCTCCTCCCACTGTCCACTGTGGGCCCAGGCCGTGGACTCCCAGCCCCTCTGCCTAGGGCCCTCTCCCTTCCCACTGTCCACTGTGGGCCCAGGCTGTGGTCTCCCAGCCCCCCTGCCTGGGGCCCTCTCCCGTCCCACTGCCCACTGTGGGCCCAGGCTGTGATCTCCCAGCCCCCCTGCCTGGGGCCCTCTCCCGTCCCACTGCCCACTGTGGGCCCAGGCCGTGGTCTCCCAGCCCCTCCACCAGGGGCCCCCTCCCTCCCACTGCCCACTGTGGGCCCAGGCTGTGATCTCCCAACCCTGCTACCTGGGGCCCCCTTCCCTCCCACTGCCCACAAAGGCCAGCACATGACAGTGAATAAGAGGCTCCCTCCTGCTTCTCGTCCAGAAGAGACCCCATGTGCAGCTCCCCAGTGTCCAGATGTCCCCAGCCCCTGCCACGAACCCCTTCAGGAGGCTCCTGCAGGCGAGGCTGCAGCCCTGCTTGGCCCCCCTCCCCAGGCCTCCTGGGTGTGGCTGTTCCCTTCTCCTGCCCACAGCTTGTCCCCAGTTTCCCCCGTGGCCATGCCTCCCCTGGCCCTGGGCTGCCAGTGGGATGGAGTGCGTGCTTGCCTGGTGGTGCGGGCCCAGCAGCCAGTGTGGCCAGGACCGTCCCAGCCGCCGTCCCAGTGGACACAAGGGCTCCTTGGTTCCTCCCAGCCCTGCGGTGAACATCACTGTGCCTGGGTCAGGGCTGCAGGGTCCCCTGCCCCAGAGTCCCACAGGAGAGGTGACGGTGGCCAGATCCTGCTTCCCTCCCACCTCTGTGCCCTTGCGTCTCACAGCCTGAGGGTCAAGGTCATGGTGCCTGGCACCTTCCTTGGTTCTGCGGAGCCGGACATGAAGCCATGGGCCTCTTTGTGGAGGCTTCCACCCATATTTGTAGATTTTAGTGTTTCTACCAAAATATGTTTTACCTTTGCTCATGATTCATGTGTCTGAAAGGAGATACAACAGAGTTTTAGGCAAAGTAAGATTTAAATATTGAAATTAAGTGGTGAAATAGACCATTCTTTTTCCGTCAAGTAGCTTGAGTGTGCTGAGCCGGGCGCAGGGACGACAGTGAATCTGACTGGGCCTGTGCCTGTGGTAGAGTGAGGTCATTACTTTAATGCAATGTAACACAGAAGACATCTGTCGGGTGGTTCTGGGGAAAGCCTGCTGAAGTGCCAGGGCGGGATGGCAGTGTCTGCCGAGGTCTCCAGACTCTGGCGTGGCCAGCTGCTCCCCGTCCGTGGAGCTGCGGCGTGTGGCTGTGCGTGTGATGGGCCCTGCGGCTGCGCTCCGGGAGTGACCCTTCTCTCTGTTCTGTTGCAGAGTCGCAGTGCACCCTCTGCGGGGAGCCGGAAGGTGAGTACTCCTGCCCTGTCCACCTGCTCAGGTGGGGATGCCCGGGGGTGAGGTTGCATGGGTGTGGACGGAAGCTGGGGCTCCTTAGAGAAGGCGGCATTGGAAGGGTGTTCTTTGTGGTGTTGATGGAAACTGAGTGAAGTCAGGTAAGGCCCTGAGCGCCGGGCGGGGAAGCACCAGTGCCACAGCCAAAGGCAATCCTTTCTTTTCTTTCTTTCTCTGTTTTTGATTTGCAAATTTTAGCTATGTTTCTACAAATAATAGATATCAAAACATATTTATTGGCTTTAAATATATTACTGAAGGTGCCAGGGACAATCAGTGTTTGGAACCGAGTGGCATGTGGGCCCTTGCTGGCCGTCCCTGGCCGTTGACGGAGTTTGAACTCCAGCTGGAGTCTTGAGTGTCCAGGGCACACTTGAAAGTGGGTCTTCTGAACTGACCATTTGTTAGCTATGTTCCAAGATAGCAAAAGCCAGACTGGGCAGGGTTTCAATGCAGGATTGGGGCACGGAGGAGCATGCAAACTCTCACCCCAGGGTGGGGACTCCAGTTAAGCTGGGTTCTGGTTCTGAGTCTGCTCTCAGCAGAAAGATGCCAACGGGTTTGGAAACAGGCAGTCCCAGGGCCTGGGGAGACAGCCTGGCCCGGCCTGCCTGCGGGTGCCCAAGCTCCCGCAGAACGGCTGCGGGGACTAGTTTGCTCAGTGCAGCTTGGAGCCACCTAGATCTGACCCGAAAATGAGAAACAAGAGAATGCAGACTAACTTGGAAATTCTACCACACGTGGTTTCCTCACCTGGGAGGTAACTGGGGCATGGACCAGGGCTTCTGCTGTTCCTGGTGCCGCTGAGCGCTTGTACCTGCCTAGAAGCATCAAAGGTGAAGTCAGTAGCCCACATCTTAATGTCGTGAGCTTCTCTTTTGCATAAAGCTTCTGTGGCTGGACTCAGGGCTTCTCAGAATAGGGACCGTGGGTGGGGGCATGTGTCCTGAGGGTGCCAAGGCAGATGTGAGCTGTGAGGTCCCCCACGTGTCTGCCCCTATGGCTGTTCCTGTATTTCCCACCCAGGAGCGTGTGCCGGCTGGGCCTCCTGTCTGGCTGTCCGTGCCCTGTGGGAAGCTCTGGGTGCTCCTGTGCTGGAGAAGTGGACATGTGTCCCCAGGCTGCTCCCATCTGCTGCTCCTGATAACGCACGCCTGTGTCCTGCCCAGGGCTGTGTGCTGCGTGGATCGTCCCCCACTGCACGTGGCTCAGTGCTGTTGGGTGGCAGTGAGCTGTGGCGAATCATGCTGAGGAGGGGGTTGCAGGCCGCAGCGCACTCACCACGGTGGGTGTCGGGCCATTTCTGTGAAGGTTCTGGGCAGTCATGTGGAGCCCAGGCCCACCGGTCTCCTGGGCTGACCCGAGATGTGCAGTGCACTGGTACTCAGAGGAGTGGGTGGCTCTGCTCCAGGTTCCCAGCCCCACACCTGAGTCATCCCAGCAGCATGCCCACCTGGTGGCCTGGGGCGCCTGTCCCCTGCCCTGGTTTAATCTGCACACCACCCACCTCAGCAGTGCCAGTTGAGCTGTGCATCACAGGAGAGGGACCCAGGGTGTCCATCACTGCCCTAGAGGATGGATGGACTCCCGGAGAAGGAGCCCGGCTGTCTGGCCAGAGGAGACCGTGGGGCAAGGAGGACCGCCCGGCTGAGGTGGGGGTCTGTGGGGCATGGGATGAGGGCAGTGGGGGCTGGCTGCTCCTGCCTCCCCTGCTCCCTGAGGTGACACGTGTCCTGGGGTCTCCTGGGGCTCAGATATGCGGGCAGAATTGCTCTAGATCAGAGACAGCCAGGAAGGGCTGCCTCGGCTCTGCCTTATCTTTGAGACGCACTGTCAGATGAATATTCATACATTTTAAATCATTAAGTAATCAGTCTGAGAGCTGGTTGGGTGCAGGGAGCGGAATCTGGACTCTGCTTTGGTTCAGTCATTGCTTCGGCAGCACCTATGAGCTAGCTCACAGACCCTCTGTGCAGGAGAGGTCAGGGCCAGGCCTGGACACCGAGCAGCTCCGAGCTGGCGCACCTCTCCTGAGGTCCCGAGTTGAGCACCAGCGTTTCTCCCCCATGTTTGAAGCTGTTAGCAGCCTTGTGCCTTCCAGGGTGGGTGGAACACCATCTGTTGGAGAGAGTGTTCCTCAGTGAAGATTGGATGATGGGCATTGTCTCAGAGAATAATGCCTGTGGAGCAAATGAGTCAAGAAGGGCCATTTATAGGACCCCAGAGGCCTCAGAATTCTACAGCTGTAGCCCCTAGAGTGGCAGGTCCTGGTTTTCAGGGTGCCCCAAGTTCTAAGTGTTATAAAGGGTAGACAGGAACTTCCACGTACAAGCCTTTGCCCACCTATACTGCAAGCTCCTGAGACTTGGAGGACTGTTTCTATGAGGGGTGATGCTTTTGGATCTGCTGCTATTTACGGGCGTCTTTCTTTTGATTCAAAATACAGAGGTCACCCAGCTGTGAGTCCTGGAGGTGTGGGTCCACCTGAAGTGTGGGGGTCTTTTAGTTGTGTGCAGACCCACCACTACTGCAGAGACCCATCTTAAAACAGATAAATAAGATTACTAAGAACAATTTCAGTTGTTATAATAACTTGCCAATTTAATTCTGAGATGCCTCAATTCGTATCATTTTCCTTGCTTTTCCTGTTAATTTTAAACAGTGAATTTACTGGCCATATAACAAGAGAACTACTGTTAGTTTATCTCAACCAGCAAAAATTCCTGTACCATCTGTCAATTTGATGCAGAGAGATTATTTAAGAGTGTAAATAATTTTCAAACTTCATTGACAGGTGCATGATAGCTACCATTTGCGTATTAGTAAGACTACGGGACAAAAATACAGGTATTTGGCAGGGCCGCAGATGCCGGCTCATGGACATGTCTTTGCCTACGTTTTATGGTTAATTTTCCTTCCCGGCAAATAGATGTTGTAATGTGGAAGATGGGTAATGATGATGGAGGCTAGCACTTACCACACTCCTCTCCAGTGTGCGGACAGCGGCTCAGACCCATGCTGCTTAGCCGAAGTGAAACTAAGAGACGAGCTGTTAGGACGCCCACTTGGCGTGCAGGAGTCGTGGCAAGATCACTGGGACGCATTTCAGCTTACAAGTCCTCAGAAGTAGATGCCTGAGATTGTGACTCCAGGGAGAAGTGGCTACTTGTGGTGGCATCCACACACACTGGACTACTCGGGAAACGTTGGTAGAAACTCCAGCCAAAAGCAAAATGCAGGTTTTTAAAACAATCTTTAAAAGCTTAAGGTAAACTCTACCCATCTAAATCTATTGTTATTTTGTTTTGTATTTATTTCAATCCTTTAAAAACACACAAATCACATGCTGCTCTGGGAATTTTTTATGGAATCTTATATTTAGCATGGAAAGAAAGAAACAGAAGTACCTCTTCCCCCTTCACTGTGCACGGTTAGGAAATAGCAGGGGATTCCTGTGCTAAGCAGAATCTTTTTTTTTTTTGGAGAGGGAGAGAGAGAGAGAGAGTTTTTAATATTTATTTTTCAGTTTTCGGGACACACAACATCTTTATTTTATTTTATGTGGTGCTGAGGATCAAACCCAGCGCCCCTCACATGCCAGGTGAGCGCGTTACCGCTTGAGCCACATGGCCAGCCCCCTAAGCAGACTCTTATTCTTGACTTTTTAACATGAGAAACCGGAGGTTCTCCCCACAGTGACTCTGGACAGTGGGAGACTCCTTTTTGTTTTTGTGCCTGTGTAAGAGTCATCTTGATAAGTCACGTCCAGATTCGGTGCCGAGGCTGCTTTGGAACAGTGGACATGGCTGCCCTTCTGCCCCCACAGCGTCCCTCTTTCCCCCTCTCTGGAGACATAGGGGTGGCTGCTGCACACTCCCCCCAGGAGACATGTGTGCCTTTGAATCGTGCTTTGGACAGGGATGCCTTCCTGAAGGCCACTCTTCAATGGGGAGGGGAAGCTGACCCACACCACAAAGTTCTCGGCATGGCCAGGCTTCCAGAGAAACCAGTGTCACGTGGGAGCTGCAAAGCCATGCAGCTGGTCTCCCAGGGCCCCAGAGTTGTCCCTGTTTTAGTGTCCTGAAAGTCCAGGGTGACGGGCCGTGGAGAGGTGGAGGTCAGAGTGGATGCAGGAACTGCCCTTCCCACTGAACACACTACTGTGCTGCTGTGTGGCACAGCGACGCTCACCTCACTGCATCGCTTGAATGAGAGAAGGAAAGAACCCAGCCCCAGGAAGGGCCCTGAGCCAGGCTGAGAAACCCAGTCCAGAAAGAACCAGGCTGGTGCAGCATGCTGCAGCCCCAGGGACGCGGTGGCCCCTTGAGCCCAGGCGGTGGAGGGAGGCACCCGGCCTGAGCCCCGTAGTTAGATGTGGTCAGCGAACCTCCCCGTGTGTGAGGAGACAAACAGAAAACCACTGGCCAGGAAAGTGTAGCAGCAGTTCATCCCTCGCCCTAAGCTATGCGTGGAGCATGACTCTCCCACAGAAACGCTCACCACAGGTGCAGGGGCCAGCTCTGCGTGCCCACCACCTGGGCACTGAGGAGCAACTGCGGGGTAAGGTCTGTGAACAGGACCCTCAGCAACCAAGGCTCTGGGGGACAGAGCCTCTGATGCCCAGGGCAGGGGCCACCCCCTCCATGGATGAGCACCTACTCTAGATAAGCTTAGAATATAGGGTCACAGCCCAAATAAAAAAACCTCAGGGGGCGAGAAGGTAGGGCAACTCAAGAATGAGCTAGCCACACACTGGGAACAGCAGGCAGCATGGGCAGGGGGCATGCTTAAGATTATTGAATGAATTTCCTTTTAAAACGAAACGAACTCCAAACGTAAGCTGGTATGAAAAAGAGGTTAAAATCAAACTGAAGAGCTAGAACCATGATTAGAATTGGCTTCCGTGTGGTCTCTGTAAAGTGGGCTAGACGGAGCTGGAGAGAGAAAGAGCAAACTAGAAAATAGGCTTGAGGACATCACCTAGAGCCTTGCATGGGAGACATAAAGATAATAGGAAAGAAGAGCCGAGTTCCTGGAAGGTGGGCCTGGAAGCACCGACGTGAAGTCAGAGTGGAGAGAAGGGGGGTGTTAACCTGTCCTCCTGATCTAAAGGCTCCCAAGACCAACAGCACATAAAATACACTCACATTTCACAAAGTGGAACTTCAGAATATGATGCAGATAATGTTGAATGTAGCCAGAGGAAGCACGAGGACAAACTGCCTGCAATGTGGTGACTTTCAGGGGGTCTCTGTCATCGGGATGGATGCCAGATGACACTGGAGTGAGGTCCAAGGTTGCCGAGATGGTCGGGGAGTAAGGTGCCCCAGTTCAGTGTGGCTCTCAGTGCAGCAGGGAGCAGGCAGGGGCAGGAAGCAGAGCACAGAATGCACCGTGGCAGGACTCGAGTCCTGAGAGGTGGAGACCGTTCACTAGTGCTCCAGGAGGCTGCAGCTCCGTGTCTGCACTGGAAACGAAGGGCTAGAGGGAGGAAGTCGCACCCAACGCTGTGACACACGTGCCCTGTCCGTGGGCACAGGGGCTTGCTGGTCACACCAGCCAGATCAGACGAGCTCGCGCCTGGTACCGCCCTGGGGCGCTGTCCACCCAGCCAGGAGCGCGAGTTCAGGGTGGTGCTGGACCTGGGGCCGGCTACTCCTGTGGCGTGTGGAAGTTCAGCACGTCCTCACCCGAGCAGCCCTGCTTTTGAGTGAAAACACCTGCAGAAACTCAGGCCCCTCTTGGTTTCCGGATGGACTTGGGCACACCTGGTGACATTCTCTGGGTGGGGCAGGGTGGAGCAGGAGGCAGCACCTCTGCTTTCTCCTCCCTGGGGTCCTCAGAAGCCCTGAGAATTGCGCCTGGTCACCCTGATGCTATGGCCAGATGTGTCCCTACCTCTGAAGGAGAGGTAAGATTCCACCATTTCCTTCCTCAAATTTTGTCAGGTTCCTCATTGTCCACAGGACGAGTTCCACCTTCAAAGTCTATGCTCTGGCCAGGTGGCCACCCTCTACCCCGTCAATCTCCTCCAACCAAGGAGCTGCACAAAGCACGTGCCCTGTATATTGGTCACCGGCAGTGACCTGCGGCTCCTGGGTTTGGTCAGCTCTGAGGGCTGGGAGGACCAGGGAAGGAGGAGTGCTGTGTGTGGAGTGTGTGTGTGTGTGTGTGTGTGTGTGTGTGTGTGTGTGTGTGTGCATGCGCGCGTGTGCGCGCACACACATTTCCTGAGAATGAAGTACCTCTGCAGAAGTTAGATCATCTCCACTCACCCCCTGGTTTCCCTAGCGGGTGCCTGTAGCTCTCCACTGGCCAGTGTTGTCGGAATCATTTGGGGGTCTCCCTCCCACTAGGCAGGGGCCAAGACACTGTTGAAGACAGGAGGCTTGTGTGCAGCATGGCCCTGGGGCTCACAGCTGCCCGCCTACCTCCTCGGGTGCCAGGCTGAGCATCGAGGCTGCCTTCACAGGGCCTGCAGAGCAGCTGCGTCAGCCATGGGTCTGAGACCATCGGCGAGGGAGACTGGAGCTTCTACCCACTGAGCCAACCCCTGCCCTTTTTTACATTGTATTAAGATACAGGGTTGCTGAGTTGCTGAGGGCCTGACTAGGTGGTTGGGGCTGGCTTTGTGCTCACGGTCCTCCTGCCTCAGCCTCCTGAGCCGCTGTGACCACAGGTGTGGCCGCGGTGCCCAGTGAGGAGCCTTCTTTACACAGGTGTGTGCCACCGTGCCCGGTGAGAAGCCTTCGTTACACGGAGGGAGTGCTGACAGACTATCCTGAGGCTCCTGGGCTCCTTCTTGCCCACTGGTGCTTGTCCTCCTCCTGGCTAGCTGCTGGCCCCTGGCCCTTTTGATTTTCCTGCCAGCATCCCAGATGCACAGGCCCAGGACACCACAGGGTCTGGGGAGAAACTGGGGAGGGTGTTCCAATAGGCAGGTGCACAGGACGCCTGGGGAAAGCCGGCCCACGGGGAACCCTGCTGAGGCTGGGACCTTCCTTTCTCTGTGTGACCCTCTGTGTGACTGCCCCTGTTGTCATGGATGTGCCTTCCTAGCTGTGCGGTTCCCTCTCATTAGCAGCCTGATGAGTGATGAATGGCCCAGGCTTCACGCCATGCCTCTCTGCAGAACGACCTTGGAAGGAAATGCCCAACGTAGAACACTGTTTCCTCCCCACCAATCTGGTGAGGTAATGACCCAGAACTCGAGCCGTGGGCCTGGGGCAGAGCCAAGCAGGGGCCAGGATTGACCAGCAGGCTGGCAGTCACAGGAAGTCACTGGAGGGGGGAGCCACCCTCTGAAGGCACAAGCTGGACGTTTGCTCCTCCTGGTTTCCGAGAGGCGCAGAGGCGGCACGGCTTGCTCTGGAGGGACTGGGAATCTCAGAGCCCCCCCTTCCTGATGGGGCGGGTGGCCAAGGCCTTGGGCTCTGGCTGCCGCTGCTGGGAGTGCCTCCCGGCTCTCCTTCCCCTGCACCAAGCTCTTCCCGTCTCACTGTGCACCTGCCTCCCGCTCAGAGCCTGGCCGTGACCAGAGCTGTCCCTGCTGACCATGGTTGTGAGATCTGAAGGTAGTGGGTGTCTCACCCAGCACAGGGGACTCCATGTGCATGGCCCTGAGCCAGGGGATTGGAGACCTAAGGGCCCTGCAGAACAGGCTCATTGTGCAGGAGCAAGCATCTCTGGCAGCCTTTAGAAACAGGGGTAAGGAGTCAGCAGACCTGGGTAAGGAAGGCCCTGGTGTGACCACTGCCCATCCTAGGGAGGCCCTGGTGTGACCACTGCCCATCCTGGGGAGACCTGGTGTGACCACTGCCCATCCTGGGGAGACCTGGTGTGACCACTGCCCATCCTGGGGAGACCTGGTGTGACCACTGCCCGTCCTGGGGAGGGCCTGGTGTGACCACTGCCTGTCCTGGGGAGGCCCTTGTGTGACCGCCGCCTGTCCTGGGGAGGCCCTGGTGTGACCACTGCCATCCTGGGGAGTGCCTGGTGTGACCACTGCCCATCCTGGGGAGACCTGGTGTGACCACTGCCGTCCTGGGGAGACCTGGTATGACCACTGCCTGTCCTGGGGAGGCCCTGGTGTGACTACTGCCTGTCCTGGGGAAGCCTGGTGTGACCACTGCCATCCTGGGGAAGCCTGGTGTGACCACTGCCCGTCCTGGGGAGGCCCTGGTATGACCACGTGTGACCACTGCCTGTCCTGGGGAGACCTGGTATGACCACTGCCATCCTGGGGAGACCTGGTGTGACCACTGCCTGTCCTGGGGAGGCCCTGGTGTGACCACTCCTGTCCTGGCTCACTGGCAGGACTCTGCACCCTGCTGTTGCTCTGAAAGCAGTTTCCAAATGTGTGTCTTCTCCTGTGACCCTGCCCTGCGTCAGGGTCATCTCCTTTCCTGGGACGTGGCAGGCTCTGGCCCAGGGGGAAGGGCTGGACCAGTGGCCTGGAGCCAACTTGAGGCTGCCTGCTGGGCCTCGTGGTGCTCCTGTGCTCCCCAGGGCCTGCTCAAGGCTGGTGCTGCCCCCTGGCGTGTGTGTTGGCCTAGCCCTGGCTCTGAATCTGCACCATCGACTTTCTGTCAAGAAACTGACCCCTGTTACTGGACATGTTGCAGCGCTGGCCAACAGGAGGTCGTTATTCAAAATGCCAGAATTGTCATGAGGAATGACCGTTCCTTGTTTAGATTCATGGAACCTGCCACATCCCCATGAGATTGACAGTAGCAAACCTTGTAAGGTTAACCATGACCAAGCCGGATGACAAACGATTACTTAAATAAGCTAAATCATGGCTCTGCAGAAGATAAAATGTGGGGATGAGGACTATAGGTGTGCACTAAGCAGCTCTGGGGCCAGGCCAGCTCCCTCCCTGGACCTCCAGACCTTGCGCCGACTCTGCTCCCTCCTGAATCTGAGCCCGGCTACAAGTCGGGAAGGCGGCCCTGCGTCCCAGGGACACTGAACGTTGTAGTGTTTAGCGTAGTGCTCAAGACTGCTGGGTCAGTGAGTTCTGTGTCTTGCTCTGCCTGAAGTTCCTTGTCCATTTGTGGATTCTCTCTCTGTTTTATTCCAAGTCTGTTGGCCAGGACTTGCCCCAGGAGTTGGGGAAGCACAGAGATGCTCAGGAAGTTCCTCTGAAGACAGTCAGGCCAGCTGTTGCTGAACAGGTGGTAGACAATCCAGTGGCTGTACCCTGAGGGTGGTCATTATTCATCTGGGTTTCTAAGAAAAATGGTTTCCAAACACAGGGGCTGTGGTGTCTGAATGGGTTCCGGGAGCAGCGCTCAGGGCTGGGAGAATGAGCTGGGTTCTTGCCACTCTCCCTCGCATTCCAGTGGGGGACGTTCCCCGAGTCTCAGCGCAGCGCCTTCCTCGGCACAGGTGAGAGCTGCTCCTCGCACACGCTCGGCACTGCAGCGAGGGAAGGCTGGAATCCCCCACGGCAGCAGCAGCTGAAGCTGGGTGCAGGAGCCAGGCATGCAGAGACCAGCCCGGTGTCCCGCCCACCAGGCCAAAGGACTGGCCTCATGGAAGCTGAGGCTGGAGGCCACCAGGGTTGGGGGAAGCTCATCTCATGTCAGCCCTGGGGTCCTGAGGGACAGTAAGGGTGGCCCTTCTGTGTCCCCTCACACCTGAGGGACCTGGACAAGGTGATGGATAGGCCACTATTGAGTTGTGGTCACTCACAAAGTAGAGGTGTGTGGAAGGTCATATTACCCCCCTGAGTGTCTCCATTGATGGTCACACCTCAGAAGGCACCTCAGTGAGGGACACAGTACCCCGTGCTGTGCCTCGGTTGGACTGGGCTCAGTGGGGGACAGCAGACATTTGCAGCCCCCCCCCAGCAGCCTCACGTCCAGCAGCCGACTGCCAGGCCCAGCAGACCTGCTCAGGAGAGGTGGAGCAGAGCCGAGCCTCTGGGCATGGACGTGGCCAAAGACCCTGAAGGACCGTGGCCATCCCCTGGCACCAGGGCCGTGGCTGTCCTCCAGACCCTGCCACCAGGACGATGGCTGTTCCCCAGACCTTGTCACCAGGGCCATGGCCATCCCCCACACCTTGTCACCAGGATGGTGGCTGTTCCCCAGATCTTGCCATTATCCACACTTGGGCTGGGGAGGTGTCGGAGGGACAGGGGAGGGAAAAGGAGGCCCTTGGGCACACGCTGCTGACTCCTGAGGGAAACCCAGCTCCTACCTGGTCTCTGGAGCAAGTAGTCGGGATTCTCTGGGATGTAGCTTAGGAGGAACCCTCAGAGTGATCCACTGTGTGACTGGGTCTCGCGTCACCGTGAGGCCTCGGTGGGCTCCCGCAGGAAGTTCACGTGGATTCCCTAAGCCACACATGGAGCTCTTCCACAGGCCTGCGTGACTCTGGGGACACTCAGGGAGATCTGTGGCCATGAAAGTCAGACCAGGCGTGGGGACCTGGAGCAAGGGTTCTGTTTCTTGATTCTTCAGTGCCACCACTGACCCAGTGTCCCGAGTTCCTGCCCACAGTCCCTTGCCTGCCCTGTGAGTTGTGTGGGGGTTGCTTTAGAGGCAGGCCTCACCCACTGCAGGTGGCCTGGGGTGATGTGGAGCTGCAGGCAGCCAGGGAGCCCTCACCTCCACCCACCCTGCAGCGCCCACGGCCCACAGGCAACTCCAGCCGCAAAGCCTGGGTGTGCGCGTGCATTTGAGCCAGCTGGCTCACTGTGACCAGAAGACCCACCAGTGGCACAACTTAGAGGAGGAAGAGTTTATTTTGGCTCCTGGTTTCAGGGGTCTCAGTCCATAGACAGCTGAATCCATAGCTCTGAGCCCAAGGTGAGGCAGAGCATCATGGCAAAGGACGCAGCAGAGGGAAGCAGCTCTGGAGATGGAAATCAGGAAGCCGAGAGAGCTCCTCTCACCAGAGGCAAAATAGAAACCCCAAGGCACACCCCAGGGACCCACCTCCTCCAGCCACTCCCACCCCTCTGCAGTTACCCCCCAGCAGAGCTCCCTAAGGGGATTTCATGCACAGGTTCAGGCTGTCACAGTCCAATAATCTCACCTCTGAATGCTCTTGGTGGCTCACACGTGAGCTTTTGGTGGACACCTGATGTATTAGTCATAGCCAGGAGCACAGGTCAGCCCTACCTTACCCTCCAGCAGCTGCAATGATGTGTGGCCAGGGCCAACAAGGCTCCTGCTGGTCCATGCTGTGCCCATGCAGCAGTCGGTGTCTCTGGACTGAGGCCAGGTGCAGAAGGTGGTGAGCAGTGTCCAGCTGTGAGTGTGGTGTGCACATGGAAGGGTGTTCTGGGCTCCGTGGGGAGACGCCTGAGAGCGTTCTGACAGGCAGACTGCGGATGCGTTTGGAAGCCTCCCAGACCTCTAGAGCCCCTTGGCGTTCACTGCAGACAGATGTTGGATTGATTTGAATTTGATTCACATTCTCCACCTGGTGTGCATGCTGCAACTGTGCACTCAAGCTGCATTAAGATGAGCTGCTGGAGAACCCCCAGAGAAGACGGGGAGCACCATTCAGAGTGGGACTGTCCTGGCCTCGAGGGACACTCCAGATGGGACTTGAAGTGAGCTCTTCTGACCCTGCTGGGTTAGACGCCACCAGGAATCCGCTCCTCCCCTGCCCTCCTGCCTTGGACACCACCAGGAATCTGTTCCTTCAGCCTTGGACACCACCAGGAATCTGCTTCTTGTGCCTTTGATATCCATCAATAACCCGAGTCACTCAATGCCCATTTTTTATATATGAAAATCTCAGTGATTTAAATAACAGCTTTGTGGTAAAATTGCTTATGATGCCAAGTCATCTTGGTGGATGAGCTCTATCAGGCTTATTCGACAATAGTCAGTATTTTTATTTTATGCAAAAAAATAGAAATTTAATTAAATTCTAATTTAAATTTATATTTAGTGTAATTCTATGTTTACTTTTATCTTAAAACACCTTAAATTTACTTGGAGATAAAATCATTTAAAATAGTGACGCCCTGTGTTCCCAGTGTGACACACACTCATAGACAAGTACTCGCACACTCAGATGCACACACGGACACACACGGGCGTAGAAACAGGCCAGCTCTTTCCAAACCTGACCGAGCAGCGGGGGTCTGGGCTCCTCTCCTGAGGAGGTTGTCTGTTTCTGTCTTCCCTCGCCACGGGGCCCAGCGTGCCCTGGGGACACGGCAGTGTGGATGCTGTGCACACCCACCCTCTCCGTGTACGAGGAGGCGGGAAGGCAGCCTGGCTCCCCAGATGCCACACTGGCTCGAGTTCAGGGAGAACACTCAGCTGTGGCCGAGAAGGGCGCGCTGTGCCTCCGGCTGGGCGGCAGGACAGGCCAACCAGGCCTCTGTGAGGCTGTGGGCTGTCTCCTCAGTGCGGGCACAGCAGGCGCGTCAGTTCCCAGTGTGTCGGCATCTCTGTGTCACTGTGACCCAAAGACCTGACAAGAAAAGCATCCGGGAGGACACATTCACTTGGGGATCATTTATCAGACCTTGAAGTCCGTGGTCAGCCGACTCCACGGTTCTGGGCCACGCTGAGGCAGAACGTCATGGAGGGAGGTGGGAGGAGGACAGAGCCCAGGACAGGACAAGAGGCACAGAGAGGGCTCTGCCACCAGAGATGGAACACAGTCCCCAAAGCTCGCCCCAGGGACCGCCCCCTCCAGGCGTACCCTGGCAGCTGCCACCCAGTTACTCCGGCTCAGGGGTTCACCAGCCATCAGGTGGCACCTCCTCATCTAGTCCCTCACCTCCCACGTCCTCACAGCGCCTCACACTGAGCTTTGGGAACACAGCAGGGCAGCCAGATGACTCTCCTCCCAGACCTCTAGGTAAAACAAAGGCAGAGATAAGGCAGGACTTCTAAGTTGTTTATAGGGAACGGATTAAAGTCAATATCTGTGAATTTAGGGCTTCTGACACTTTTCTCCCAACCCCCAAATTAAACAGTATAGAACATCTCACACAAAATAAGGAATTTAGGAGAGTTCTATAAGGACTAAAGTAAAATGAGCTTCTTGTGAAAATCAATATTCCATTTTTGGAGACATTAATTCATTTATATATGTCCCACGTAAGTGCGACTTTTAATCTTTCTGATGGTTTTCCTCAACCTCATCAACCAGGAGCAGATCCACAACGTGAGACAGAGACAGGAGCTGCCCCGCCACCTGCCGGGCACCGTGCCCCTGCGGTTCCTAGATATCCTATCTCTGTGTAAAGGTGCCATCATAGAGACTGCTGTCACCCGCAACACCATGGGCAGTTTCAGGTGGTCACGAGAGCTCCTGTGGAGCAATGCAAGACCTGCCGGGGGCAGCTGGGCCAGCGCCTGGTGTCCATGGGGCTGCGGGTTGGGTGGTGGCCCTCCCAGGAGGGCTGCTCGTCCCTCCCCGTCCCTCTCCAGTCCTGAGGACTGCTGTCCCAAGGTGTTTCCCTGCTGTGGTCCAGACGAGGAACCCCTCGGGCATGAGTGATGGCTGCGCTTTGACCCACCTCCCAGGGACGAACGGCCACACGCCCCTCCACGCCCGTCTAGGCTGGCGCTGTGACAGGCAGTGGCACTGGTTTGATTCCAATGTGGCCTTTGTGACAAACGCTGCTGAGTCGAGAGTTGCCTACTGGTGACAACTGTCTCTGGAGTTGGAAGGAGAATTATCTACTCTTACATTAAAAAGGATGAAAATTAAAAGTAGTCAGGTTTTCATTTCATGGCTTTTCCCAGCAAGGCAGTTTCCAGGAAGGTGGTAGGTGAGGGTGATGTGGTCTGCACCGCTTCGCGTGAGGCGGCTGCAGATTGTCCAAGCTGATTGCGCGGCTTGGAATGTGAACTCCGCTCTACAGCTCTGAATGTGCCTCTAAAGATGGTTTTCAGAGCTGTGTTACTCCACTGTGTGGTCTACTGGGGTTCACTGGACGAGTCCCCTTCTATGGAACCGTGAGCTTGTCTAATCTTTTTACCATGTATAGATACAGATTTGCAGATATTCCAGGGACGCCTGAGCTGTGACAGATTTGTAGGGTCAGAAGGAAATGACCAGTTTTGCCAGGAGGCAGGTGGAGTAGAAGAATGAATATAGAAGGGCTGATTCTGGAACCACACCTGGTGCCCACAGTGCACGGGCAGGCATGTCACATGGTGGGCTCCAGCTGGGTGTGCCTGCATGGAGCTGGGGTCAGGAAGCAGCATGCTCCATTCCCAGACAGGCAGATCTGTGCGAGGGGTCTGCTCCCAAACCCATCTTCCTCCCAAATCAACTTAACGTGGCCCCAGCCCCAGGGTGCTGGGCAATACCCATGAGGGCAGCTGAGTCCCCGTTCTGTGAGTTAGGAAGCTCAGGCCGTGCACCCTAATTCTGGACGTAATTCTGGTGGGAAGGGGTGGCGGAGGGCAGCTCGTGGAAATTCTTGAGGAACAGACGATTTTCATTTCCTGTCACTAATGATTTCTCAGTGGTCTCTTCCAACACTTTGGGCTTTCGGTTCTTGCAAAGAGACGCCTGAACCAGATCACGTGGAGCCGCCGTGCACACGTGGAGTGGGGCTCTGACCTCTCTTTCTCTGCCACGCCTGAGTCAGAGGGCCCCGGCTGGCACACACCCCTCGGCATTCTCAGCCTGCCCACATGTGGGTGTCCAGGAGGGAGTCTGCCTCCTGTCTGGGGTCCCCTCTGACCGAGAGCAGAACCTGACCTGGCACTGAACCCAGAGCTGTCTCTTCAGGCGGCAGCATCCGGGCAGTAGCAAATCTCGACTGAGGTCAATCCTCAATTACTTTTCTTGCCATTGGTGAAGCAGTGAGTCCCAGGAAGAAAAGAGGAATTCCAAGACTACTAAATTCTTATGCTGAACTCAAAATCTCAATTCTGCTTAATTTGCTTCCTGGCCATGTCAGCGGCTTGATGAATCTTTAAAATTCATGTTTAATAAAATCTAGGTTTTAATAAAAGTGACATATTAGGACTAGTTGGAGAGCAGGGGTCCCAGCACCGGGCGGGGTCAGGGTAGGCCCGTCTCAAGGCTTCGTGCACTGCACACTGATGAGCTCACGGGGTGGGAGGAGGAGACCCTGGGGAGACCTCACCCCACGGCCCTCAGTGGAGACGGGAGCACCGGCTCCCCAGGGGAGGATGGCGGAGCCGGCGAGGTCTGTCACCTGGAGAGGGCTGTGCACAAGTGCCTTCCCACGACCTCTTCAGTGCAGGCCAGGAAAACACAGAAAATGTACAGCCAGAGACACGAGCTGTAGCCACCCCATGGAATCGGTTTCAATTGCAAACATTTGCAAAACAAAACCAAAACAGCATTTGTCTGAGACTTGGCAAAATTGCAGATAGGGATCTCTGTGGACCTTGGTCCAGTGTTACCTTGCAGCTGGGAGTTCGTCACCCCCACAGCCCTCATATGCACAGCTTAGCCCCTTGGTACCCACCCGGGCTTGTCAGCTCACTCGGGAGCATTCTCCACCTCACTGTCACTTCCTCGGGCCTGGACAGCTCCCCGCTGGGCAGGGTGCTCCACGCTAACAGGGGACATAAACACGCAGCCTGTCCTGCCTGGTGGTATCCAGAGGATGAGAGTGAGGCGTGTCCAAACCACACTTCACGGCAGAACTGAGCATCCAGGTGGCCCAACAGCGTGCTTTCAAGGAAGCGCGGTCCAGGCATGTTGGTCTTCTATTGCTGCTAACAGATCACCCTGAACTTGGCAGTCGAACCAACACACATTCGTTACCCCACAGTTCTGCTGTTGGGAGCTGCTGGCTCTGCTGCTCTGCGGCAGGCTGACCACAGATTGGTGGGGCTGTGAGAGTCGGGCCCCTGGTGGTAGGAACCATTCCTCCTGGCTGTAGGGGGCAGCCTCTTGCCTCTTCAGTGTGAGCCTCAGAGGTGGAGAACCCAGAGTGAGTCCCCGTGGGCAAGCACCCCACCCAGGGGCCCCTTCACCTAGCCATCTGCCAGAAGCAAGCGCAGGTCCTGCGGCTCCACACCTGCTGGAGCCCAGGGGAAGGAGGCCCCGGGACCTCCCACCCGACCCTGCCTGGGGGTGGAGCAGCTGGGGACCCCTGTGGCCTCCTTACTCTGGTGCAGTGGGTGGTGGCCGCACGATGGCTCTGTCAGGGTCCTCTGCGTGTACTGCTGCACCTCAGCGCAGCTGCTGCTGGTGCCCGCCAGCTGGCCCACGCCCAGCACCTTCCTGTTTCCCCCAGACTGAGTCACCAGGAGTGTTGGCCGAGGAAGATCAAAGCCCCTCCTGCGGCTGCATTCATCTACCTCCATCTGGTTGATAAGCATCTGCTGATTTCCCCTGTGTGAGAAGAGCAGGTGCCACTCCAGGAAAGAACTGAGAGAGGGAATTAGACCAGGTAGCACCTCGGGGAGGGATTCCTGTGGCTCACAGCTGAAAGGGGAGTTCTTAGAAGTGACCGTTGACGTGTGTTGAGGGCGTGTGGGTAGCTCTGCAGTGTCCCCGGGGGCTGGTGTTGAAGGCAGAGTCCCCAGGGGAGCCAGGCTCCGAGGTGCTGCTTTGGGCAGTGAGGGTGGATGGGCTCTGACCTCAGCAGGGGCTGGCTGGACTGCGGGGAGCTGGCCCAGGGAGAAGGGAACTCTCTGGGACGGGCCCTGGAAACCTTCCCCTCTCTTCCTCTGCCGCCTGCGAGCTGCCACGGCTGAACAGCTCTCCTCCCCTGAACCTGTCTACTGTGAGGCTCTGCCTCTCCTCAGACCCCAAGTGCTGAAGGCAGGTGACCACAGCCGAGACCTCTGCAAACCAAGGACCAAGGACATCCTTCCTCCTCCAAGTGGCTCTTGTCAGGGGTTTTGGTCGCAGCCATGAAAAGCTGTGACTATCACAGGGAGAAGGATTCTGTCCTTGGAGAATGGGGAGCCTGCCCTGAGCAGGTGAGGTGTGCATGTCGGGAGGACAAGGATTTGGTGCTGTGCTGCAGGGGCAGAGGGTGTATGTCCTGAGGCCAGGAGGGAGCCCAGGGCCAGGTCGCCCTGCACGGCTCAGGTTGGTGGGTGGCGCAGTGGTGCAGGATCCTTGAGGAGCTCCGGCAGTTTCAAGTCTGCCCTAGAGCAGCAGGGGAAGTTCATGGGCAGGCTCCTGAAGGACAGGAGCTTCGCTCTCACATCAGAGGCAGGGGAGCTCAGGTTTGGAGCCAGCTGGCCTGGACTGGGTCCTCAGGTGAGCCTGGGACCTTGTGGGCCCTCTCTGTGGAGCTGGGACGCAGCAGCTAGCTCAGGGGATGTCAGGGCTGGCTTGGTGAGACAGTGGTGGGGGTGCTGCGCACAGTGCCTGGCACGCGGTAGTGTTCAGTGGGCTTAATTAGTCGGGTCCTGCCCCCTCAGGCAGCACGTACCTGTAAAGTGCCTCCTCTTTAGCTCTGGGAGTGACGGAGATGGCGGCCGAGGCCTCGGTCCCTGTTGTTGGGTGAAGGCCCTGTGGTGTGGCTCGCCCTGTCATTGTGACTTGGTGGGCTTCCCTCTTGGCCTGAGGTCAATTGTGTCTAAGTGTCAAATTCCTGTGGTCCCAGCCCTTCAGTCCTTGGCCAGGCCTGAGCTGTCTCACAATAATAGGAACCACCTTCGCGTCTCTGAGAGATGAATCTCTCCGGCAGCTGCAGGGGACACTGTGGGGGCTGAGGCTCAGGCGGGTCTCACTTCCAGCTTCCTGCTTCATGCATTTTCAATAGTGGTGATGTGTGGGCAGAGCGGCCACCGACCTCCCGCACTCTTCATCAAAGCCCTGTCACCTAATGAGAGCTTGGAGGTCTTCATTCCCTGGGCTGACCTCGGGACGCTGTCCATGAAAAGAGGTGCCCATTGAGGAAGAGCCTCCAGTCCCAGCACGTGCGTCCCAACACGGCCAGCAGAAGCCAGCTGCGGGAGCAGCCCTCGGGTGGGCCGTCCGTGGCTGCTGAGGGTGGACCCGTGACCGGGAGCACCGTGGTCTTCAGGTGGTGCCTGTGGTGCTGAGCCTGGGGCCGGCCACACACCTCGGCTTGGAAGCAGCGCTGACTCGCTCTGGGTGGGTGTGATCTGGGGGGCCAGGTCTTTGGGAACCTGGAGGTTTCGGGTTTTCCTTCTCATGGATCCTAACCCTCTGCAACAGGCACACACACTTCTGGTCACAGGAAAGGTGTGGACGGTTGCCATTGCCGGCCCGTGGACTACCAGGAGAGAGACCCGAGGGGCATTCCCCGCCCTGGCTCTCACTTGGGTGGCTGAGAACCTGGTTTCAGGACCCAGGGCCCCCTAGGGCCTGCGGTCACTCAAGGCCGCTGCAGGCTTATATTTCAGGGGACACTTTCTAAGTCGCTTAAAAGGGACCTGTTGAAATGATCCTTTCCCATAGTGGAGATGTGAGGGTGATGAGGTCACCAGCTCGCTAGTCCAACAGCTCTGGGAGGGAGACGGGTGCAGCAGGAAGGGCCACCAGGAGTGGCCAACGTGGCCGCTGCAGCCCTCCGAGACAAGGACTCTGTCCTTCACGTCGCCCCTCCGTTGGTGCAGGAAGGCCTCGTCTTTCCTCTCCTCCCCCTACATGGCGACCTTCCCGTTGTGTGAGGTGTTCCCCAGCCTTCTAGTAGATCTGGGGCTGCAGGCCTCCTTTCTGGAAACCACACACGGTGCAACGTGAAGCTGAGCACCCAGAAGCCTGCGGGCATCCCTGGGTCAGAGGATCTTAGAGATGCAGACATCCCTGTGAAGCCCAGCTCAGGGCCAGAGGCCTGGTCTGCACATTTCTACAAACTACTATAGTGGATACATGTTTGTGAAAAACTGCTCAGGGGCTGTCCAGCACCTGGAGTGCTGGTATCTTCTCGGTCAGTGGCCAAGTAAATCAGGGCGACATGAAAACAGGAAGTTCACCTACATTGAGCTCTTTTGCAGAGACTCTTTTGCCGACAGTCCTAAAATCAGCCGTGGGAGGATTTCTGGAGACGCCCAGTTAAGACTGTGTGGAGGAGGGTGTCACTACAGTGCCCTAGGGGAGCCTGCCCACCTGCACTCTGTCCAGACCCACACCAACACACTGTGCTGCTCCTTTGAGATGGACAGAGGCCCTGCAGAAGCACCCACCTGAGCACAGGCCTCGTGGGACATGCAGGCTGCTGCTGCCCTGTTAGGACGGCTCCACGGGCACAGAGGGGGTGGAAGAGCACCCACTTGTGCTCCCAGAGTGGACTGCAGCAGCTAATGGAGTGGACGGTCGCTCCTGAGACATGTGGGTGGTTTCTAAGTGGCTCTGTCTGACCCAATACTCCTGACCATCAGTGAGTCTCTCTGAGATGAAATGAGGGTTCTGGGTTGAGAAGATGTGGGCAGGAGGGGTGGAGGTGTCCAGTGAGCCCAGGGCTGGGGAGCAGTGGATTTGAGGGCCCGGTCCTGCCTCAGCATCCCTCCCTGTCCAGTGGGAAGCCCGGTGATCCCTTCAGCCCTGAGGGAGAGCCAGGCCTCTGGGCTGCAGCCTCTGTAGTCGGCCCAGGTGGAGGAGGCAGCCCGGGACGGGAGCCAAGCTTCAGTCTCCTGTTCCCTGGGATGTGAGACTGTGTACATATTTAATATTCAGGAAAACACCTGGGTAAACACCTGTGTGCTGTGTGCGGAGCTCGGGTTCAGGCCCGGACGGCTCAGCGCTGCTGGGGGCTGACTGTGAGGGGGTTCTGAAAGACAGTGGAACCACAGCGTGGCAGCCCTGCAGCACACGGCATGTCCAGTCACACGGCCCTCGCCCTTGGCACAGCTGAGATGGCAGCCACGTCCTGAAGCCCCCGGGACAGTCCCCATTCACCCCGGCGCAGCACTCCCACATGTCTGTGGAGACACCGTGTGCCACCTCCTCAGCCAGGCAGGTGCCTCACCTGGAGGGACACCGTGTGCCACCTGCTCAGCCAGGCAGGTGCCTCACCTGGAGAGACACCGTGTGCCACCTCCTCAGCCAGGCAGGTGCCTCACCTGGAGAGACACCGTGTGCCACCTGCTCAGCCAGGCAGGTGCCTCACCTGGAGAGACACCGTGTGCCACCTGCTCAGCCAGGCAGGTGCCTCACCTGGAGGGACACCGTGTGCCACCTGCTCAGCCAGGCAGGTGCCTCACCTGGAGGGAGCCTCCGTGCCAGCAGACTCAGAATGGTCTGGACGTGCATCCTTCCACCCCATGTCCCCACCTCTGAGGTGAGTCCCCTTGAGAGCATGAAGACAGTGGCTCTGGGACCTGTGGACTCGGGAGCAGCTCCACACCTGGTCCTCGGGGTCTCGAGGCACAGTAGCCACGGGCCACCAGCAGGGTCTCCAGAGCTGCTCTTGGTTTTAGATAAACTTGCGCTCGCTCCTCCTTTGGCTCAGAAGTTAACCCTGATTTCTGGGCAGTGTGAGTCTGTTACTTAGCTGTGGAATCCATTTAAAGCACTGATCTTTGGCCTTAGGAAGAACGGGCTGAAGCTCTGGCTAGTCCTGGACTAGTCTGTGGGCACCCATCACATCTCGCCTCCAGGGGCTTTGTCTCCTAGGAGGGCATAGGCTCCTCCTTGGGCTCTTCCCAGGTCCTGACCAAGGTAGGAGCATGGTTCACTAAGAATGTCTGGATTCTGAAGGCCTCTGCTGGTCATTATCCACCGATTAGTAAACCAAACCTGCTTCCAGTCTTCTTCCCAGCTCAAGAGTCGTGTTGTAGCCAGAGCTGCTGCTTTACTGGGACATGAGTGACGTGCTCACACCTTGACTTGCAGAGGGTCACGACTTACTCTCCAAGTCCAAAGCTCTTGTCCTTAGTCCTAGCCTGGAGGCCAGCAGCAGGCACACACCAAGGTGCTTTGCCTTCGCAGGAGTCTGAGGACATCAGTGGACATGGGCAGCTGAGTGGCAGAGTCCAGTTTTCCACCAGGCATGGTCACTGTTCTGAAGGTGGGCTCCCTGCTGGCCAGGAGACTCCCACCTGCCCTCTCCTTACCCAGGGACATGCCATGAAACAGGACCCTCTCTGCCTGGCGTGGGAACTGGTGTCAGCGTGCTGTCTGGAGCAGGAGAGCCCCTCTGCCCACAGGGAGTGGACGCACCTTGAAAGGTTCTGGAGGTGGAGGTCAGCGGATATGGGGGATGTCGAACAAGCAGGAAGTGCTTGAGGAAAGCCGTCTAAACGGCTCCCTTCCACCTACACCCCAAATGTGGCCCCGCCTCTAGGACCCTGCTGGCCACTGGCCATGGCACTCTGGTGAAGCGGATTCCCTCTCTCCCCTGCTATCTACATGACACGTGTGACCCTCAGAGGAGACCTGTGGGTGGCCAGCAGGCGTGTGGAGCGCTCAGCCCCACTGAGATCAGGGCCAGGAGCACCACCAGAGAGCGCTTCTCGCCGGGCAGGCGGGGTTTGCAAAGCAACACGGAAGCCAACACCAGCGTGGGCATGGCATGAGGAGCCAGAAGGTAGATGCTCTGGGTGCAGGGGGAGCCCGCGGGCGCCGGCAGTTCCTCCGCAGGTCACACGCCCAGGGAGGGAAGCAGAGGTTGAGTACCTCAGGCCCCTGTCTGAGAGAGACTGGAGAGGACAGTGCAGCGAGATCAAGATGAACAGTGAGGTCACAGGCCCAACAGCAGAGGTTCTGAATGAAGGAGCCACCGAGACTCAACCGCAGGTTCCAGCAGGCAGGGGACAGTCCACCAGCTTAAATACGGGGCAGCAGGAAGTGCAGAGCCTGCCAAGACCCGAGAATGCAGGGACCTGAGCAGAGCCCTGGACACCAGGGCAGATGGAGAAGTCCCGAAGGAGAAGAGGACAGGGACGGAGAGGACATTCCGAGAAGCAGAAGCCACAGACGACCAGAAGCTGAGGACACATGTCGATCTGCAGATCTGACAGGCTGACTGGGATCCAGGTGGCACGGCCAGGAGAGGGTCACAGAAGGACACATCGTCACCCAGCTGCTGGCAGATGGGGACCGGGAGCAGCAGGGCGGCCCTCCGTGCTCACTGCTGCAGGCCGACAGCAGGGCCTACGTCCGGGGCCACTGCCCTGCAGAGTGAGGAGAGAGCAGCTCACGCAGGTGACAGAAAGCAGAGCACGGGGGCCTCACGCCTCCAGGTCCTGTAGGTCCCCAGCAGGCGGCGTGGCGGGGAAGCCAGGCTGCCGACTGTGGGGGTGGTGCTCCCCTGCATTGCTACAGAGGCGTGAAGTTCCACCGCTAACCCGTGTCTCGGGCATCTGAGTGTACAGAGGCGCCGTGTGACTACGGAAGAGCTGGGATGTGGAGGCCACGGAGTTGGGATCAGACTGGGTCACGGCCCAGAACCATCCAAGTAGCTCGCAGACACAGCGTGCAGGGGAGGGCCCCAAGGACAGCCTGGGGGACAGGAGGTGGACCAAGGGCTTCATTGGAACCAGCACCCTCTTGGCAGAAGGCCCTGCTGAGGGGCTGAGATGACAGCCACCAGCTCCACAGAACCCACAAGTCACACTCGCAGCACAGGTGTCTGCGGGTGCAAGGGCCTCTTAACACCTACAGTGAGAACCTGAGCCCAGACAGGCAGGGGAGGGCCCGCGGGCTGGGAGGGGCGTTACTGCTCAGGGTGCAGAGGGTCAGTTCTGGGCACTGACAGTACCCAGGTGCCACACACATACATGCATTTAGTGCCACCAGATCACACTTAACTGGGTGGAATGGTGCATTTTATGTCATTTCTATTTACCACAGTGAAAAACATTGACCAAAAAATGATAAAGTTCACATGCATTTGACCTGGTTAATTAACTTGGAATTTATTTCATAGAAACACAGGCTCACTCACAAGTGCAGAGCATAGCTCCTTCTTACCCAGACTTTGTAGGAAGAAAACGGGAAATGAACGTCAGCGTCCACCCGTAAGAAAACATCTGCTGTGCGCATCTTCCAGAGCGCTGTGCAGTGCTCACAGGAAGAGGAGGCCAAGCCTGCCGCGCCATGGACTGATTTCCAACTTCTGCTTCCTGAGCCACACAAGAGTCTTGTGCTGCTGTGGGCAAGACCAGGCAGAGGTCAGGACGGAGCGCATGTCCTACAGCTCCTGTGGCCACCTGCTTCCTGCCGGGAGCTCACGTGGACAAGTATCTGGAAATTTCCATGGGGGATATTTGTATTCACAGCCTACAGAGACAGAATGTCTCTGAAAACGGAAACTCAGGCCAGAAACCTGGCAGCAAGAGTGGCCTGCGGGGAGGGCAGCGGACAGGACCTTAGGGAGCCAGAGGGGCCCTCCTGTATTGCTCCATGTGTGTGTCCAGTGTGGGCAGTGCTGACGAGCAGCTCATCTTCCCCAAGAGCTGCTGAACGACATGTCCAGGTGTCCCCAGGTGTCCCCAGGTGTCCACCCCGTTCACCAGACCCAGTCTCAGTTATGGAGCATCGTAGAATCCAGGAATGAACATGCTGCATGGATACATCGCCCGGGAAGTTTTCCTTCTTCTCCAATAGATGTGATGCTCCCTGTGACCCTGGGGCCCGGTTGAGGGAACGCTGGCAGGTTGCGGGGCCTCCTCCATCCAACAGAGAGTGAGAAAGTCTCTGACTTTATAAAGAAAGCTAAAGAAAAGGTAGAGAGAGGCTCATGGCAGGAGAAGGACTCACCATCGGTGCCTCTGACCTCTCTCACGAAACCAAGTTTCATATGTCTTTTTTAAAAATATTCATTTATTTATTTATTTTACGTGTAGATGGACCCAACACAATGCCCTTATTTTTATGTGGTGCTGAGGATCGAACCCAGGTCCCGCCCGTGCTAGGCGAGCGCTCTACCGCTGAGCCACAATCCCAGCCCCCTGAAATTTCATATTTCTATCACTTCTTCCTAAAGGGGTGTGTGTGTGTGTGTGTGTGTGTGTGTGTGTGTGTGTGTGTGTTTAGAGAATGAGAACATTCTCGTTTGAGCACTTGGGAACTGGATTCAGCGAAGGCTCAGTGAAGGTCCGGGTCGCTCTGTGCCAGGGGTTCCAGGGAGACTCAGCTTCTCTGAGCCCTGTGGCCTCTGCTGTGTACAGGTTTCCCTGCCCAAATGCCTGCCCTGCCTGAGCTGCTGTGGAGTCCCTGTCACGGCTCGTGATCTGCAGGGATGGGGCAGCCAGAGGTCCTTTAGCCCTGGGGCTCCGTCCAGCACCAGCTACGCACATGGAACACGTCCAGACTCACCTCCCGTGGTTCCCACCAGTAGCAGCCACTTCTAAGCGGGATCCCCTCCCAGAGCCATGGAGGCCAAGGTGAGGGCTCACCACTCCCAGGCCCCCCCAGCAGCACAGGCAGAGCAGAAACCCACACTCAGGACGTCCTCGCCTCCATCTCTGAGTGTGGCTCTGGGCTGTGGACTTACCCATGAGGGGGGCCTGGGAACCGCCGTGCTCTGCTGGCTGTGGTGCAGCAGCAGAGGGAGCCCCCTGTGTACAGAAGACACAGACCTCCGATGTCCCCTGAGTCACCTGCCCACAGGACCCAACGCAGCTGTGCCCCGCAGGTGACGGCAGCCAGGGGGCGCTGGAAGCTCTGACCTGGCAGGAAGAGTCTGAGCATGATGAGAGTCCACAGCCTCTGTGGGTCAGGAGCTCGGGTGCCCCTGGGGCCAGGGCACCCCCGGCTTTCCTGGAGTGGCCCTACACCTGCTACCTTCTCAAAGTTGACACCATGCACCTGCTCACAGCCCAGTGGATGCAGAAGGGCTGGGAGCACCCTGATCGCGGGCCGTGGAGCTCCCTATAAACTCCATTACGACCTTGTTCCAGCACATCCTCCTTAAGTTCCAGGGGGAGTCACAGAGCAGCCCACCAGGAAGGGACTGAGAGCATGCAGACGCTGCGTGTGAGGCAGGCACACATCCTGCCTGGTTCCCAGTGCAAGGAGGAGCAGGCTGTACTCAGGTGGAGGGGCCAGGGGAGGGTCTCACAGCCCTGCCCTCACCTCACAGCCACACACTGCTGCCTCCCTCCTCTCCAGCTTTGACCAGACATTTACAGGTACCAAACAGGCAGAGGCCAGGAACTGGGACTCCTGGAGGCTGCCTACCTGAAGACCCTGCTGAAGTACCGTGTAGCTACCTCGTCTGTATGAGGAGTTTAGAAAATGAAGCAAAGCTAGGATTACACTTGCACTCTTGGACTCTGTGCAGTGCTCAGCCTGTGTGGGCTTCCCAGGCCCAGGGGCCAGGCTGGGTTCTGGAGATCCATGATGCTGTGTCTTGTCTGGAGGGGGAGATGGTACATCAGTAACCACAGAGCCACATAGCTATGAGGTCACCCAGAGTCAGGCCGAGGGCTGCAAGGTCCAGAGCAGGACCATGCTGATCCTTGGAGGGAAACAGCTTCACAGAGCAGGGAACTCCTGTCCTGGTCTTGGATGAGTAGGATGTCGACAGCTGAACAAAGCATGAGAGCAATGCAGGAAGGAGACTTGTCCTCTGTAAAGGACACGCAGGATGTCAGGAGCCCTGAGGGTGATTTATTTATGTCGTTGCTATGTTTATTTGTGTCCTCCTTTGATCCTGAAAGGATTTATTATGGTTCAATGAAGCAGGTTTCAAATGAATTAGAAAAAATCAGGTCAAGGCACACAAAGCGTTACTGTGATGATGGTTGTAGTGACATGGTGAGAATGATGATGACGATGGTGACGGTATTGATGGTGGTATTGGTGATGGTGGTAAAGATGGTGAAGGTGGTGAACATGGTAATGATGATGGTGAAGGTGGTGAAGGTGGTGACGGTGGTGGTGGTGGTGGTGGTGGTGGTGGTGGTGGTAGTGATGATGATGGTGATGGTGATGATGATGGTGGTGGTGGTGGTGGTAGTGGTGATGGTGATGGTGATGGTGGTGGTGGTGTGATGGTGATGGTGGTGGTGGTGATGTGGTGATGATGATGATGATGGTGGTGTGATGGTGATGGTGGTGGTGGTGGTGGTGATGATGGTGATGGTGGTGATGGTGGTGATGGTGATGTGGTGATGGTGATGGTGATGGTGGTGGTGGTGGTGGTAGTGGTGATGGTGATGGTGATGGTGGTGGTGGTGATGATGGTGATGTGGTGATGGTGATGGTGATGATGGTGGTGGTGGTGATGATGGTGGTGGTGGTGGTGGTGATGTGGTGATGATGATGATGGTGGTGGTAATGATGGTGGTGGTGGTGATGATGATGATGGTGGTGTGATGGTGATGGTGGTGATGATGGTGATAATGATGGTGGTGGTGGTGATGTGGTGATGGTGATGGTGATGGTGGTGGTGTGATGGTGACGGTGGTGGTGGTGGTGATGGTGGTGGTGATGGTGATGGTGGTGATGATGGTGATAATGATGGTGGTGGTGATGGTGATAATGATGGTGGTGGTGGTGATGGTGGTGTGATGGTGATGGTGGTGGTGATGGTGATGGTGATGGTGGTGGTGGTGATGGTGATGGTGATGATGGTGGTGATGATGGTGATAATGATGGTGGTGGTGATGGTGATGGTGATGGTGGTGATGATGGTGATGGTGGTGGTGGTGATGTGGTGATGGTGGTGATAATGATGGTGGTGGTGGTGATGTGGTGATGGTGGTGGTGATGGTGGTGGTGTGATGGTGACGGTGGTGGTGGTGGTGATGGTGGTGGTGATGGTGATGGTGATGGTGGTGATGATGGTGATGGTGGTGGTGGTGATGTGGTGATGGTGGTGATAATGATGGTGGCAGCGGCAATGGCAGTCACATTTATTGAGTGATTTGGGTTGGGCTTACAAGTTGACTGTAATGTGCTCTGAAGACAATGAGCACCAAGCACTCTTTCTACCCCCTGAACTCTGGGGGTGTGAGTCTGATGGCATTGGAACAGAATGTCAGTGGATGGTCAGTAATAGAGACCCTGAAACATGGAAGAGCAAGGAAGAGCAAGTAGCAGCATTCAGCAAAGAGACACTGGGTCGCACTGCCCACCCAGGCTGGAAGCTGGGCCTGAGCCGGACAGGCCTTGCCTCTGGCCGCAGGGTCTGGCTTCAGAGGGCAGAGGGAGCACACAGCCAGCCTCAGCCTGGTGGTTACTGTGGCACCAGAGAGAGCCGGTCAACCCAGTGGGAGGCCCCATGCACATGGGCACCCCCTCCCAGCATGCTGCCTTCCCAGTTAGCCCCTCCTCAGCCCCAGCTGCCATCAACACCCAGCTTCTACCACTGATGGAGGCAGACACCAAGTGGTGCATGTTCTTCTTGCAGCCTGAGGCCTGGCCAGTACCTGGCAGATGGCAGTGCCCAGGGGTATCCACTGCGTGAGCTACAAGCCCTCTGCACCGAGGCTCAACTCGTCCTCATGCGGGTGGGCCAGCAAGTCCAGCTGCTGTTTGAGGGTCTACCTGGCCGACCTGCGTATGGAGATGCTGCCCTTCCACAGCAGCCCCACCTGCTCCCTAACAATGCCTGACCGTGCGCTCTGGTTCCCTCTGCTGGGGGCTCTCAGCGTCTCTCCAGTGAGGTCCCGTCCACTCGCCAGGCCCTCCTCAGACTCTGAAGCCCGGTGTATTTCTTCCCCTTAAGTATTCTGGCAAGCTGCTCTTCAGTTAATGAGCATGATCTTTCTAAAATGTAAATGGGCTCCATCAAAGGCTTCCCCTGCAGGAAGGAGAGCCTGAAGGAGCCCGCTGCTCTTCATTAGCAGGCTCCTTCCTGCTCCCAGGGCCAGCAGCGGGGAGTGGGCCAGGAGCTCCGCCCTGGGCGGGTGGCCGAGTTCCCCCTGCACCACTGACTCGCTGCATGAGGACAGTTCCTTGATACCAGGAGGGTGCCAGGGGGCCACCGAGACCTGCCGGACCCGCCAAGGGCAGTGCTGAGGACAGACCTGAGGGCTGCCCTGCAGGCCGGGGACACTGAAGAATGAGCAATGGCAGCCAGGGGACAGAGATGGGCTAGTGAGGGGGGGACAGGTGACTGGGACCTTGCTCAGTCAACAGTGGAGGATGGAGAGGCAGGTGTGGGGGAGCAGGTGGGGGGACAGGTGTGGGGAGGACAGTGTAGAGGAGCAGGTGTGGGAGAGCAGGTGGGGGGACAGGTGTGGGAGTAGGTGGGGGGGACAGGTGTGGGGGAGCAGGTGGGGGGGACAGGTGAGGGGAGGACAGTGTAGAGGAGCAGGTGTGGGAGAGCAGGTGGGGGGACAGGTGTGGGGAGGACAGTGTAGAGGAGCAGGTGTGGGAGAGCAGGTGGGGGGACAGGTGTGGGGGGGACAGTGTAGAGGAGCAGGTGTGGGAGAGCAGGTGGGGGGACAGGTGTGGGAGTAGGTGGGGGGACAGGTGTGGGAGTAGGTGGGGGGACAGGTGTGGGGAGTAGGTGGGGGAGCAGGTGGGGGGACAGGTGTAGAGGAGCAGGTGGGGGGACAAGTATGGGGGAACAGGTGGGGGACAGATGTGGAGGGACAGACATGGGGGGATAGCTGTGGAGGGACAGGTGTGGGGAACAGGTGTGGGAGACAGGTGTGGGGGACAGGTGTGGGAGACAGGTGGGGGGACAAGTATGGGGGAACAGGTGGGGGGACAGATGTGGAGGGACAGACATGGGGGGATAGCTGTGGAGGGACAGGTGTGGGGAACAGGTGTGGGAGACAGGTGTAGGGGACAGGTGTGAGGGACAGGTGTGGGAGACAGGTGGGGGGACAAGTATGGGGGAACAGGTGGGGGACAGATGTGGAGGGACAGACATGGGGGGATAGCTGTGGAGGGACAGGTGTGGGGGACAGGTGTGGGAGACAGGTGTGGGGGACAGGTGTGGGGGACAGGTGTGAGGGACAGGTGTGGGAGACAGGTGGGGGGACAAGTATGGGGGAACAGGTGGGGGGACAGATGTGGAGGGACAGACATGGGGGGATAGCTGTGGAGGGACAGGTGTGGGGGACAGGTGTGGGAGACAGGTGTGGGGGACAGGTATGAGGGACAGGTATGGGGGACAGAATAGAGGCCTAGATGTGGAGGGACAGGTGTGGAAGGACAGGCATGGAAGGACAGGTGTGGGGACAGGAGTGGGGGACAGGAGTGGAGGTGACAGACCTGGTTGGCATGCACAGAGGAGCGGGAGTGGATGGCAGGAGAGGCAGGATGGAGGCCAGGCATGGTGGAGGCTGCCATGGAGGCTCTCACCCTTTTCCCCACCCCGTGGCCGCCTGCATAGCACTGCCAGTGGTCACTAGGACTTCAGGGGTGGCCCTCGTGGGCAGCTTCCCCCCGACTCTCTCGTGCTGGTTGAGTGGCAGGTGGCGGAGAGCAGGGCACCTGTACGGAGGAGCCAGGGAGCACCAGGTCCTGCAGCCTACGGCCTGCCTTGGCTCTCCTGGTTTGGGGACGGGCCTGGCCTGGTTGGGGAGTGGGCGCTGCGTTGAAACCCCTGACAAGCCCAAGAGCCGGGCTTACAGGCCACGCTGGACTCCAGCCAGAGCCCCGTCACTTAGGAATGCCGGTTTCTGATGAGAATTCTCATCTAGCTTTATGTCCCTCCTTAACGTTAATTGAAAGTGACTAAACAGAACTTCACAGTGAAAATCAATGAGCGCGCGGCGTGTTTGCGGGACGCGGGACGGCCTGGGCTGTGCAGACACTTCTCCTCTACTGAGGGGTGCACCCTAGTTCTCACTGGAGCCTCGGTGCTTTCGCAACCCTTTATGTCTAGCCTCCAGCGCTTTCCAACTCCTCGTCTGTGAAGCACAAAGGGCAGGCGGGAGCCAGGCCCTGCTGCTGCGTCCTTCTCACCGTCCTGAGCAAGGACTTTGAGAATGTGTGTTCCCACCACCTCCGTGACCTGAGACACACACGGGCCAGTTCTTACCGGGTGCCCAAGACCACCTGCCTGCAAGGCTCCACAGGACGTGCTGGGCCTCAGCGCAGTCTGCTCACGTGACAGTTTGTCACAGTGAGAGTCATTAAAATCAGCCAAGGTGAAAAGTGACCGCAGGGTCCAGGAGACCAAGCCTCTGTCCTGTGGGGTGGCGGACAGCTTGGTCCTGGCAGCAGTGAGTGCTCCCCACCCGCAGCTCCTGGAGCCTGGGTACCCCGCACAGGCACCAGGTTCTCTCCCTCAGGGCCCAGCCTTGATATCTGGCCTCCAGCCAAGGCCCCTCTGACAAGACGAGGCTCCAGGCCCCAGGAAAGCAAAGATGTTCACCACAAACCCACTCCAGCCCCCCGGCAGGCCCAGGCCTCGGGAAACAGACTTCTCAGGCCACCCGAGGCCCTGGGAGCCCCGGCCAGGCCTCTCTTTGACTGAATTGTGTAGGGTTGGTGCATCCAGACAGCTGAGTTAGCGCTTCCTGCACACCATACAGTGCCAGTCTTCTTTTTCTTTGATGAAAATCAGGAGACAATTTCAGCACAACCTATTTTTGGATCCATTTGCACATGGAAGGTTGCCAGGCACCATGCTGAGCAAGAGAGCTGGGCGCCAGGAGTTCTCTGTTTCATGCACACTGCTGGACTCCATCCCCCACCAGCAGGGACAGGCGCAGAGTCCAGGTCCAGCACAGAGGGGCTGCTCATCCCATGCCCTCACCTGCATGTCCCCGTACCAGTTCCCTGTCAGGTGAGGCATGCTGGGCTCCCGCCTGGCAACGGGCTGGAGAACATGCAGTGTTTAGATGTCTCCCAGGTGTGTGGGAGCGTGCCCAAGGAAGCAGGGTCCCTCTCCGGTGGCAGGGAAGTGGCGGTGCAGGGCCGAGTGCAGGGTACGCAGGCCTTCCTGGATGCAGGAGAACCGTGAAGAGTTGGCCAGACAGCACTGGCTCTCTCCAGTGGGGCTGCCTGAGGCATCGCTACCCAGGACCACTCGGCAGAGGCCCACAGCCTGGACTGCCTTGCTCTGGAGCTGGCCATGTGTGACAGGTGCAGCCGGCTGGCCCTTGGGGCCTTCTGCCACAGCCTGCACACCCCTTCTCCCCGTGTCCACGTGTGGCTTTCCCTGTGCACAACCCCGTCCTCGTAATGACACCAGTGTGTGGTCTGAGCCTCCTCGGGGCTTCACTTTACCTCTGTAGGCTCCTTTTTCCAAAAGCAGGTGCTGGGGCCGGAGGGTCACCATGTGACCATGGGAGGTGACAGGTCAGCCCACACAGTAGCCCACTCCCAGCCGAGGCGCTTGCTCCCTGTAAGCCTGGTGCTACCAGCCATGGGTTCCATGCTCCACACAGAGACCCCGGAGGTGGCACAAGTCTATCCTGCCTGTGGCTCAGGAGGGGCCAGGGGTGAGTGCAATGCAGGTGCTGCGAGGTGAGACCCCCGAGTTCACAGAGACACCCTGAAGTGATTACAGACCCGCCAGAGCATGATGTGTCTGTACCTCATTGTGCTGCACATGGAATAGGAGCTGGGACCTGCCCTGTCACCCCTTACTTAAGACTGTGCTGCACATGGAGTAAGACCTGGGACCTGCACTTCACCCCTTACTTAGACTGTGCTGCACATGGAGTAAGACCTGGGACCTGCACTTCACCCCTTACTTAGACTGTGCTGCACATGGAGTAAGACCTGGGACCTGCCCTTCACCCCTGTCTTAAGACTGTGCTGCACATGGAGTAAGAGCTGGGACCTGCCCTTCACCCCTTACTTAAGACTGTGCTGCACATGGAGTAAGAGCTGGGACCTGCCCTTCACCCCTTACTTAGACTGTGCTGCACATGGAGTAAGAGCTGGGACCTGCCCTTCACCCCTTACTTAAGACTGTGCTGCACATGGAGTAAGACCTGGGACCTGCCCTTCACCCCTTACTTAAGACTGTGCTGCACATGGAGTAAGAGCTGGGACCTGCCCTTCACCCCTTACTTAAGACTGTGCTGCACATGGAGTAAGACCTGGGACCTGCCCTTCACCCCTTACTTAAGACTGTGCTGCACATGGAGTAAGACCTGGGACCTGCCCTTCACCCCTTACTTAAGACTGTGCTGCACATGGAGTAAGAGCTGGGACCTGCCCTTCACCCCTTACTTAGACTGTGCTGCACATGGAGTAAGACCTGGGACCTGCCCTGTGACCCCTTACTTAAGACTGTGCTGCACATGGAGTAAGAGCTGGGACCTGCCCTGTCACCCCTTACTTAGACTGTGCTGCACATGGAGTAAGAGCTGGGACCTGCCCTTCACCCCTTACTTAAGACTGTGCTGCACATGGAGTAAGACCTGGGACCTGCCCTTCACCCCTTACTTAGACTGTGCTGCACATGGAGTAAGACCTGGGACCTGCCCTTCACCCCTTACTTAAGACGGTGCTGCACATGGAGTAAGAGCTGGGACCTGCCCTTCACCCCTTACTTAAGACTGTGCTGCACATGGAGTAAGACCTGGGACCTGCCCTTCACCCCTTACTTAAGACTGTGCTGCACATGGAGTAAGACCTGGGACCTGCCCTTCACCCCTTACTTAGACTGTGCTGCACATGGAGTAAGACCTGGGACCTGCCCTTCACCCCTTACTTAAGACTGTGCTGCACATGGAGTAAGAGCAGGGACCTGCCCTTCACCCCTTACTTAAGACTGTGCTGCACATGGAGTAAGAGCTGGGACCTGCCCTTCACCCCTGTCTTAACACTGTGCTGCACATGGAGTAAGAGCTGGGACCTGCCCTTCACCCCTTACTTAAGACTGTGCTGCACATGGAGTAAGAGCTGGGACCTGCCCTTCACCCCTTACTTAAGACTGTGCTGTACATGGAGTAAGACCTGGGACCTGCCCTTCACCCCTTACTTAAGACTGTGCTGCACATGGAGTAAGACCTGGGACCTGCCCTTCACCCCTTACTTAGACTGTGCTGCACATGGAGTAAGAGCTGGGACCTGCCCTTCACCCCTTACTTAGACTGTGCTGCACATGGAGTAAGACCTGGGACCTGCCCTTCACCCCTTACTTAGACTGTGCTGCACATGGAGTAAGAGCTGGGACCTGCCCTTCACCCCTTACTTAAGACTGTGCTGCACATGGAGTAAGAGCTGGGACCTGCCCTTCACCCCTTACTTAAGACTGTGCTGCACATGGAGTAAGAGCTGGGACCTGCCCTTCACCCCTTACTTAAGACTGTGCTGCACATGGAGTAAGAGCTGGGACCTGCCCGTCACCCCTTACTTAGACTGTGCTGCACATGGAGTAAGAGCTGGAACCTGCCCTTCACCCCTTACTTAGACTGTGCTGTACATGGAGTAAGAGCTGGGACCTGGCCTTCACCCCTTACTTAGACTGTGCTGCACATGGAGTAAGAGCTGGGACCTGCCCTTCACTCCTTACTTAAGACTGTGCTGCACATGGAGTAAGAGCTGGGACCTGCCCTTCACCCCTTACTTAAGACTGTGCTGCACATGGAGTAAGAGCTGGGACCTGGCCTTCACCCCTTACTTAGACTGTGCTGCACATGGAGTAAGAGCTGGGACCTGCCCTTCACCCCTTACTTAAGACTGTGCTGCACATGGAGTAAGAGCTGGGACCTGCCCTTCACTCCTTACTTAAGACTGTGCTGCACATGGAGTAAGAGCTGGGACCTGCCCTGTCACCCCTTACTTAAGACTGTGCTGCACATGGAGTAAGAGCTGGGACCTGCCCGGTCACCCCTTACTTAGACTGTGCTGTACATGGAGTAAGACCTGGGACCTGCCCTTCACCCCTTACTTAAGACTGTGCTGCACATGGAGTAAGACCTGGGACCTGCCCTTCACCCCTTACTTAGACTGTGCTGCACATGGAGTAAGACCTGGGACCTGCCCTTCACCCCTTACTTAGACTGTGCTGCACATGGAGTAAGACCTGGGACCTGCCCTTCACCCCTGTCTTAAGACTGTGCTGCACATGGAGTAAGAGCTGGGACCTGCCCTTCACCCCTTACTTAAGACTGTGCTGTACATGGAGTAAGAGCTGGGACCTGCCCTTCACCCCTTACTTAAGACTGTGCTGCACATGGAGTAAGAGCTGGGACCTGCCCTTCACCCCTTACTTAAGACTGTGCTGCACATGGAGTAAGACCTGGGACCTGCCCTTCACCCCTTACTTAAGACTGTGCTGCACATGGAGTAAGAGCTGGGACCTGCCCTTCACCCCTTACTTAAGACTGTGCTGCACATGGAGTAAGAGCTGGGACCTGCCCTTCACCCCTTACTTAAGACTGTGCTGCACATGGAGTAAGACCTGGGACCTGCCCTTCACCCCTTACTTAAGACTGTGCTGCACATGGAGTAAGACCTGGGACCTGCCCTTCACCCCTTACTTAGACTGTGCTGCACATGGAGTAAGACCTGGGACCTGCCCTTCACCCCTGTCTTAACACTGTGCTGCACATGGAGTAAGACCTGGGACCTGCCCTTCACCCCTTACTTAAGACTGTGCTGCACATGGAGTAAGACCTGGGACCTGCCCTTCACCCCTTACTTAAGACTGTGCTGCACATGGAGTAAGAGCTGGGACCTGCCCTTCACCCCTTACTTAGACTGTGCTGCACATGGAGTAAGAGCTGGGACCTGCCCTGTCACCCCTTACTTAAGACTGTGCTGAACATGGAGTAAGACCTGGGACCTGCCCTTCACCCCTTACTTAAGACTGTGCTGCACATGGAGTAAGACCTGGGACCTGCCCTTCACCCCTTACTTAAGACTGTGCTGCACATGGAGTAAGACCTGGGACCTGCCCTGTCACCCCTTACTTAAGACTGTGCTGCACATGGAGTAAGACCTGGGACCTGCCCTGTCACCCCTTACTTAGACTGTGCTGCACATGGAGTAAGAGCTGGGACCTGCCCTGTCACCCCTTACTTAAGACTGTGCTGCACATGGAGTAAGAGCTGGGACCTGCCCTTCACCCCTTACTTAGACTGTGCTGTACATGGAGTAAGAGCTGGGACCTGCCCTTCACCCCTTACTTAAGACTGTGCTGCACATGGAGTAAGAGCTGGGACCTGCCCTTCACCCCTTACTTAGACTGTGCTGCACATGGAGTAAGAGCTGGGACCTGCCCTTCACCCCTTACTTAGACTGTGCTGTACATGGAGTAAGAGCTGGGACCTGCCCTTCACCCCTTACTTAAGACTGTGCTGCACATGGAGTAAGAGCTGGGACCTGCCCTTCACCCCTTACTTAAGACTGTGCTGCACATGGAGTAAGACCTGGGACCTGCCCTTCACCCCTTACTTAGACTGTGCTGTACATGGAGTAAGAGCTGGGACCTGCCCTTCACCCCTTAGTTAGACTGTGCTGCACATGGAGTAAGAGCTGGGACCTGCCCTTCACCCCTTACTTAAGACTGTGCTGCACATGGAGTAAGAGCTGGGACCTGCCCTTCACCCCTTACTTAAGACTGTGCTGCACATGGAGTAAGAGCTGGGACCTGCCCTTCACCCCTTACTTAAGACTGTGCTGCACATGGAGTAAGAGCTGGGACCTGCCCGTCACCCCTTACTTAGACTGTGCTGCACATGGAGTAAGAGCTGGAACCTGCCCTTCACCCCTTACTTAGACTGTGCTGTACATGGAGTAAGAGCTGGGACCTGGCCTTCACCCCTTACTTAGACTGTGCTGCACATGGAGTAAGAGCTGGGACCTGCCCTTCACTCCTTACTTAAGACTGTGCTGCACATGGAGTAAGAGCTGGGACCTGCCCTTCACCCCTTACTTAAGACTGTGCTGCACATGGAGTAAGAGCTGGGACCTGGCCTTCACCCCTTACTTAGACTGTGCTGCACATGGAGTAAGAGCTGGGACCTGCCCTTCACCCCTTACTTAAGACTGTGCTGCACATGGAGTAAGAGCTGGGACCTGCCCTTCACTCCTTACTTAAGACTGTGCTGCACATGGAGTAAGAGCTGGGACCTGCCCTGTCACCCCTTACTTAAGACTGTGCTGCACATGGAGTAAGAGCTGGGACCTGCCCTGTCACCCCTTACTTAGACTGTGCTGTACATGGAGTAAGACCTGGGACCTGCCCTTCACCCCTTACTTAAGACTGTGCTGCACATGGAGTAAGACCTGGGACCTGCCCTTCACCCCTTACTTAGACTGTGCTGCACATGGAGTAAGACCTGGGACCTGCCCTTCACCCCTTACTTAGACTGTGCTGCACATGGAGTAAGACCTGGGACCTGCCCTTCACCCCTGTCTTAAGACTGTGCTGCACATGGAGTAAGAGCTGGGACCTGCCCTTCACCCCTTACTTAAGACTGTGCTGTACATGGAGTAAGAGCTGGGACCTGCCCTTCACCCCTTACTTAAGACTGTGCTGCACATGGAGTAAGAGCTGGGACCTGCCCTTCACCCCTTACTTAAGACTGTGCTGCACATGGAGTAAGAGCTGGGACCTGCCCTTCACCCCTTACTTAAGACTGTGCTGCACATGGAGTAAGAGCTGGGACCTGCCCTTCACCCCTTACTTAAGACTGTGCTGCACATGGAGTAAGAGCTGGGACCTGCCCTTCACCCCTTACTTAAGACTGTGCTGCACATGGAGTAAGACCTGGGACCTGCCCTTCACCCCTTACTTAAGACTGTGCTGCACATGGAGTAAGACCTGGGACCTGCCCTTCACCCCTTACTTAGACTGTGCTGCACATGGAGTAAGACCTGGGACCTGCCCTTCACCCCTGTCTTAACACTGTGCTGCACATGGAGTAAGACCTGGGACCTGCCCTTCACCCCTTACTTAAGACTGTGCTGCACATGGAGTAAGACCTGGGACCTGCCCTTCACCCCTTACTTAAGACTGTGCTGCACATGGAGTAAGAGCTGGGACCTGCCCTTCACCCCTTACTTAGACTGTGCTGCACATGGAGTAAGAGCTGGGACCTGCCCTGTCACCCCTTACTTAAGACTGTGCTGAACATGGAGTAAGACCTGGGACCTGCCCTTCACCCCTTACTTAAGACTGTGCTGCACATGGAGTAAGACCTGGGACCTGCCCTTCACCCCTTACTTAAGACTGTGCTGCACATGGAGTAAGACCTGGGACCTGCCCTGTCACCCCTTACTTAAGACTGTGCTGCACATGGAGTAAGACCTGGGACCTGCCCTGTCACCCCTTACTTAGACTGTGCTGCACATGGAGTAAGAGCTGGGACCTGCCCTGTCACCCCTTACTTAAGACTGTGCTGCACATGGAGTAAGAGCTGGGACCTGCCCTTCACCCCTTACTTAGACTGTGCTGTACATGGAGTAAGAGCTGGGACCTGCCCTTCACCCCTTACTTAAGACTGTGCTGCACATGGAGTAAGAGCTGGGACCTGCCCTTCACCCCTTACTTAGACTGTGCTGCACATGGAGTAAGAGCTGGGACCTGCCCTTCACCCCTTACTTAGACTGTGCTGTACATGGAGTAAGAGCTGGGACCTGCCCTTCACCCCTTACTTAAGACTGTGCTGCACATGGAGTAAGAGCTGGGACCTGCCCTTCACCCCTTACTTAAGACTGTGCTGCACATGGAGTAAGACCTGGGACCTGCCCTTCACCCCTTACTTAGACTGTGCTGTACATGGAGTAAGAGCTGGGACCTGCCCTTCACCCCTTAGTTAGACTGTGCTGCACATGGAGTAAGAGCAGGGACCTGCCCTTCACCCCTTACTTAAGACTGTGCTGTACATGGAGTAAGACCTGGGACCTGCCCTTCACCCCTTACTTAAGACTGTGCTGCACATGGAGTAAGACCTGGGACCTGCCCTTCACCCCTTACTTAAGACTGTGCTGCACATGGAGTAAGAGCTGGGACCTGCCCTTCACCCCTGTCTTAACACTGTGCTGCACATGGAGTAAGAGCTGGGACCTGCCCTTCACCCCTTACTTAAGACTGTGCTGCAAATGGAGTAAGAGCTGGGACCTGCCCTTCGCCCCTGTCTTAACACTGTGCTGCACATGGAGTAAGACCTGGGACCTGCCCTTCACCCCTTACTTAAGACTGTGCTGCACATGGAGTAAGACCTGGGACCTGCCCTTCACCCCTTACTTAAGACTGTGCTGCACATGGAGTAAGACCTGGGACCTGCCCTTCACCCCTTACTTAAGACTGTGCTGCACATGGAGTAAGAGCAGGGACCTGCCCTTCACCCCTTACTTAAGACTGTGCTGCACATGGAGTAAGAGCTGGGACCTGCCCTTCACCCCTTACTTAAGACTGTGCTGCACATGGAGTAAGACCTGGGACCTGCCCTTCACCCCTTACTTAGACTGTGCTGCACATGGAGTAAGACCTGGGACCTGCCCTGTCACCCCTTACTTAAGACTGTGCTGCACATGGAGTAAGAGCTGGGACCTGCCCTTCACCCCTTACTTAGACTGTGCTGCACATGGAGTAAGAGCTGGGACCTGCCCTTCACCCCTTACTTAAGACTGTGCTGCACATGGAGTAAGACCTGGGACCTGCCCTTCACCCCTTACTTAAGACTGTGCTGCACATGGAGTAAGACCTGGGACCTGCCCTTCACCCCTTACTTAGACTGTGCTGCACATGGAGTAAGACCTGGGACCTGCCCTTCACCCCTTACTTAAGACTGTGCTGCACATGGAGTAAGAGCAGGGACCTGCCCTTCACCCCTTACTTAAGACTGTGCTGCACATGGAGTAAGAGCTGGGACCTGCCCTTCACCCATGTCTTAACACTGTGCTGCACATGGAGTAAGAGCTGGGACCTGCCCTTCACCCCTTACTTAAGACTGTGCTGCACATGGAGTAAGAGCTGGGACCTGCCCTTCACCCCTTACTTAAGACTGTGCTGTACATGGAGTAAGACCTGGGAACTGCCCTTCACCCCTTACTTAAGACTGTGCTGCACATGGAGTAAGACCTGGGACCTGCCCTTCACCCCTTACTTAGACTGTGCTGCACATGGAGTAAGAGCTGGGACCTGCCCTTCACCCCTTACTTAGACTGTGCTGCACATGGAGTAAGACCTGGGACCTGCCCTTCACCCCTTACTTAGACTGTGCTGCACATGGAGTAAGAGCTGGGACCTGCCCTTCACCCCTTACTTAAGACTGTGCTGCACATGGAGTAAGAGCTGGGACCTGCCCTTCACCCCTTACTTAAGACTGTGCTGCACATGGAGTAAGAGCTGGGACCTGCCCTTCACCCCTTACTTAAGACTGTGCTGCACATGGAGTAAGAGCTGGGACCTGCCCGTCACCCCTTACTTAGACTGTGCTGCACATGGAGTAAGAGCTGGAACCTGCCCTTCACCCCTTACTTAGACTGTGCTGTACATGGAGTAAGAGCTGGGACCTGGCCTTCACCCCTTACTTAGACTGTGCTGCACATGGAGTAAGAGCTGGGACCTGCCCTTCACTCCTTACTTAAGACTGTGCTGCACATGGAGTAAGAGCTGGGACCTGCCCTTCACCCCTTACTTAAGACTGTGCTGCACATGGAGTAAGAGCTGGGACCTGGCCTTCACCCCTTACTTAGACTGTGCTGCACATGGAGTAAGAGCTGGGACCTGCCCTTCACCCCTTACTTAAGACTGTGCTGCACATGGAGTAAGAGCTGGGACCTGCCCTTCACTCCTTACTTAAGACTGTGCTGCACATGGAGTAAGAGCTGGGACCTGCCCTGTCACCCCTTACTTAAGACTGTGCTGCACATGGAGTAAGAGCTGGGACCTGCCCTGTCACCCCTTACTTAGACTGTGCTGTACATGGAGTAAGACCTGGGACCTGCCCTTCACCCCTTACTTAAGACTGTGCTGCACATGGAGTAAGACCTGGGACCTGCCCTTCACCCCTTACTTAGACTGTGCTGCACATGGAGTAAGACCTGGGACCTGCCCTTCACCCCTTACTTAGACTGTGCTGCACATGGAGTAAGACCTGGGACCTGCCCTTCACCCCTGTCTTAAGACTGTGCTGCACATGGAGTAAGAGCTGGGACCTGCCCTTCACCCCTTACTTAAGACTGTGCTGTACATGGAGTAAGAGCTGGGACCTGCCCTTCACCCCTTACTTAAGACTGTGCTGCACATGGAGTAAGAGCTGGGACCTGCCCTTCACCCCTTACTTAAGACTGTGCTGCACATGGAGTAAGACCTGGGACCTGCCCTTCACCCCTTACTTAAGACTGTGCTGCACATGGAGTAAGACCTGGGACCTGCCCTTCACCCCTTACTTAGACTGTGCTGCACATGGAGTAAGAGCTGGGACCTGCCCTGTCACCCCTTACTTAAGACTGTGCTGCACATGGAGTAAGAGCTGGGACCTGCCCTTCACCCCTTACTTAAGACTGTGCTGCACATGGAGTAAGAGCTGGGACCTGCCCTTCACCCCTTACTTAAGACTGTGCTGCACATGGAGTAAGACCTGGGACCTGCCCTTCACCCCTTACTTAAGACTGTGCTGCACATGGAGTAAGACCTGGGACCTGCCCTTCACCCCTTACTTAGACTGTGCTGCACATGGAGTAAGACCTGGGACCTGCCCTTCACCCCTGTCTTAACACTGTGCTGCACATGGAGTAAGACCTGGGACCTGCCCTTCACCCCTTACTTAAGACTGTGCTGCACATGGAGTAAGACCTGGGACCTGCCCTTCACCCCTTACTTAAGACTGTGCTGCACATGGAGTAAGAGCTGGGACCTGCCCTTCACCCCTTACTTAGACTGTGCTGCACATGGAGTAAGAGCTGGGACCTGCCCTGTCACCCCTTACTTAAGACTGTGCTGAACATGGAGTAAGACCTGGGACCTGCCCTTCACCCCTTACTTAAGACTGTGCTGCACATGGAGTAAGACCTGGGACCTGCCCTTCACCCCTTACTTAAGACTGTGCTGCACATGGAGTAAGAGCTGGGACCTGCCCTTCACCCCTGTCTTAACACTGTGCTGCACATGGAGTAAGAGCTGGGACCTGCCCTTCACCCCTTACTTAAGACTGTGCTGCACATGGAGTAAGAGCTGGGACCTGCCCTTCACCCCTGTCTTAACACTGTGCTGCACATGGAGTAAGACCTGGGACCTGCCCTTCACCCCTTACTTAAGACTGTGCTGCACATGGAGTAAGACCTGGGACCTGCCCTTCACCCCTTACTTAAGACTGTGCTGCACATGGAGTAAGACCTGGGACCTGCCCTTCACCCCTTACTTAAGACTGTGCTGCACATGGAGTAAGAGCAGGGACCTGCCCTTCACCCCTTACTTAAGACTGTGCTGCACATGGAGTAAGAGCTGGGACCTGCCCTTCACCCCTTACTTAAGACTGTGCTGCACATGGAGTAAGACCTGGGACCTGCCCTTCACCCCTTACTTAGACTGTGCTGCACATGGAGTAAGACCTGGGACCTGCCCTGTCACCCCTTACTTAAGACTGTGCTGCACATGGAGTAAGAGCTGGGACCTGCCCTTCACCCCTTACTTAGACTGTGCTGCACATGGAGTAAGAGCTGGGACCTGCCCTTCACCCCTTACTTAAGACTGTGCTGCACATGGAGTAAGACCTGGGACCTGCCCTTCACCCCTTACTTAAGACTGTGCTGCACATGGAGTAAGACCTGGGACCTGCCCTTCACCCCTTACTTAGACTGTGCTGCACATGGAGTAAGACCTGGGACCTGCCCTTCACCCCTTACTTAAGACTGTGCTGCACATGGAGTAAGAGCAGGGACCTGCCCTTCACCCCTTACTTAAGACTGTGCTGCACATGGAGTAAGAGCTGGGACCTGCCCTTCACCCATGTCTTAACACTGTGCTGCACATGGAGTAAGAGCTGGGACCTGCCCTTCACCCCTTACTTAAGACTGTGCTGCACATGGAGTAAGAGCTGGGACCTGCCCTTCACCCCTTACTTAAGACTGTGCTGTACATGGAGTAAGACCTGGGAACTGCCCTTCACCCCTTACTTAAGACTGTGCTGCACATGGAGTAAGACCTGGGACCTGCCCTTCACCCCTTACTTAGACTGTGCTGCACATGGAGTAAGAGCTGGGACCTGCCCTTCACCCCTTACTTAGACTGTGCTGCACATGGAGTAAGACCTGGGACCTGCCCTTCACCCCTTACTTAGACTGTGCTGCACATGGAGTAAGAGCTGGGACCTGCCCTTCACCCCTTACTTAAGACTGTGCTGCACATGGAGTAAGAGCTGGGACCTGCCCTTCACCCCTTACTTAAGACTGTGCTGCACATGGAGTAAGAGCTGGGACCTGCCCTTCACCCCTTACTTAAGACTGTGCTGCACATGGAGTAAGAGCTGGGACCTGCCCGTCACCCCTTACTTAGACTGTGCTGCACATGGAGTAAGAGCTGGAACCTGCCCTTCACCCCTTACTTAGACTGTGCTGTACATGGAGTAAGAGCTGGGACCTGGCCTTCACCCCTTACTTAGACTGTGCTGCACATGGAGTAAGAGCTGGGACCTGCCCTTCACTCCTTACTTAAGACTGTGCTGCACATGGAGTAAGAGCTGGGACCTGCCCTTCACCCCTTACTTAAGACTGTGCTGCACATGGAGTAAGAGCTGGGACCTGGCCTTCACCCCTTACTTAGACTGTGCTGCACATGGAGTAAGAGCTGGGACCTGCCCTTCACCCCTTACTTAAGACTGTGCTGCACATGGAGTAAGAGCTGGGACCTGCCCTTCACTCCTTACTTAAGACTGTGCTGCACATGGAGTAAGAGCTGGGACCTGCCCTGTCACCCCTTACTTAAGACTGTGCTGCACATGGAGTAAGAGCTGGGACCTGCCCTGTCATCCCTTACTTAGACTGTGCTGTACATGGAGTAAGACCTGGGACCTGCCCTTCACCCCTTACTTAAGACTGTGCTGCACATGGAGTAAGACCTGGGACCTGCCCTTCACCCCTTACTTAGACTGTGCTGCACATGGAGTAAGACCTGGGACCTGCCCTTCACCCCTTACTTAGACTGTGCTGCACATGGAGTAAGACCTGGGACCTGCCCTTCACCCCTGTCTTAAGACTGTGCTGCACATGGAGTAAGAGCTGGGACCTGCCCTTCACCCCTTACTTAAGACTGTGCTGTACATGGAGTAAGAGCTGGGACCTGCCCTTCACCCCTTACTTAAGACTGTGCTGCACATGGAGTAAGAGCTGGGACCTGCCCTTCACCCCTTACTTAAGACTGTGCTGCACATGGAGTAAGACCTGGGACCTGCCCTTCACCCCTTACTTAAGACTGTGCTGCACATGGAGTAAGACCTGGGACCTGCCCTTCACCCCTTACTTAGACTGTGCTGCACATGGAGTAAGAGCTGGGACCTGCCCTGTCACCCCTTACTTAAGACTGTGCTGCACATGGAGTAAGACCTGGGACCTGCCCTTCACCCCTTACTTAGACTGTGCTGCACATGGAGTAAGACCTGGGACCTGCCCTTCACCCCTTACTTAAGACTGTGCTGCACATGGAGTAAGAGCTGGGACCTGCCCTTCACCCCTTACTTAAGACTGTGCTGCACATGGAGTAAGAGCTGGGACCTGCCCTTCACCCCTTACTTAAGACTGTGCTGCACATGGAGTAAGACCTGGGACCTGCCCTTCACCCCTTACTTAAGACTGTGCTGCACATGGAGTAAGACCTGGGACCTGCCCTTCACCCCTTACTTAGACTGTGCTGCACATGGAGTAAGACCTGGGACCTGCCCTTCACCCCTGTCTTAACACTGTGCTGCACATGGAGTAAGACCTGGGACCTGCCCTTCACCCCTTACTTAAGACTGTGCTGCACATGGAGTAAGACCTGGGACCTGCCCTTCACCCCTTACTTAAGACTGTGCTGCACATGGAGTAAGAGCTGGGACCTGCCCTTCACCCCTTACTTAGACTGTGCTGCACATGGAGTAAGAGCTGGGACCTGCCCTGTCACCCCTTACTTAAGACTGTGCTGAACATGGAGTAAGACCTGGGACCTGCCCTTCACCCCTTACTTAAGACTGTGCTGCACATGGAGTAAGACCTGGGACCTGCCCTTCACCCCTTACTTAAGACTGTGCTGCACATGGAGTAAGACCTGGGACCTGCCCTGTCACCCCTTACTTAAGACTGTGCTGCACATGGAGTAAGACCTGGGACCTGCCCTGTCACCCCTTACTTAGACTGTGCTGCACATGGAGTAAGAGCTGGGACCTGCCCTGTCACCCCTTACTTAAGACTGTGCTGCACATGGAGTAAGAGCTGGGACCTGCCCTTCACCCCTTACTTAGACTGTGCTGTACATGGACTAAGAGCTGGGACCTGCCCTTCACCCCTTACTTAAGACTGTGCTGCACATGGAGTAAGAGCTGGGACCTGCCCTTCACCCCTTACTTAAGACTGTGCTGCACATGGAGTAAGAGCTGGGACCTGCCCTTCACCCCTTACTTAAGACTGTGCTGCACATGGAGTAAGAGCTGGGACCTGCCCTTCACCCCTTACTTAAGACTGTGCTGCACATGGAGTAAGACCTGGGACCTGCCCTTCACCCCTTACTTAGACTGTGCTGTACATGGAGTAAGAGCTGGGACCTGCCCTTCACCCCTTAGTTAGACTGTGCTGCACATGGAGTAAGAGCAGGGACCTGCCCTTCACCCCTTACTTAAGACTGTGCTGCACATGGAGTAAGACCTGGGACCTGCCCTTCACCCCTTACTTAAGACTGTGCTGTACATGGAGTAAGACCTGGGACCTGCCCTTCACCCCTTACTTAAGACTGTGCTGCACATGGAGTAAGACCTGGGACCTGCCCTTCACCCCTTACTTAAGACTGTGCTGCACATGGAGTAAGAGCTGGGACCTGCCCTTCACCCCTGTCTTAACACTGTGCTGCACATGGAGTAAGACCTGGGACCTGCCCTTCACCCCTTACTTAAGACTGTGCTGCACATGGAGTAAGAGCTGGGACCTGCCCTTCACCCCTGTCTTAACACTGTGCTGCACATGGAGTAAGACCTGGGACCTGCCCTTCACCCCTTACTTAAGACTGTGCTGCACATGGAGTAAGACCTGGGACCTGCCCTTCACCCCTTACTTAAGACTGTGCTGCACATGGAGTAAGACCTGGGACCTGCCCTTCACCCCTTACTTAAGACTGTGCTGCACATGGAGTAAGAGCAGGGACCTGCCCTGTGACCCCTTACTTAAGACTGTGCTGCACATGGAGTAAGAGCTGGGACCTGCCCTTCACCCCTTACTTAAGACTGTGCTGCACATGGAGTAAGACCTGGGACCTGCCCTTCACCCCTTACTTAGACTGTGCTGCACATGGAGTAAGACCTGGGACCTGCCCTGTCACCCCTTACTTAAGACTGTGCTGCACATGGAGTAAGAGCTGGGACCTGCCCTTCACCCCTTACTTAGACTGTGCTGCACATGGAGTAAGAGCTGGGACCTGCCCTTCACCCCTTACTTAAGACTGTGCTGCACATGGAGTAAGACCTGGGACCTGCCCTGTCACCCCTTACTTAAGACTGTGCTGCACATGGAGTAAGACCTGGGACCTGCCCTTCACCCCTTACTTAGACTGTGCTGCACATGGAGTAAGACCTGGGACCTGCCCTTCACCCCTTACTTAGACTGTGCTGCACATGGAGTAAGACCTGGGACCTGCCCTGTCACCCCTTACTTAAGACTGTGCTGCACATGGAGTAAGACCTGGGACCTGCCCTTCACCCCTTACTTAGACTGTGCTGCACATGGAGTAAGAGCTGGGACCTGCCCTTCACCCCTTACTTAGACTGTGCTGCACATGGAGTAAGACCTGGGACCTGCCCTGTGACCCCTTACTTAGACTGTGCTGCATATGGAGTAAGAGCTGGGACCTGCCCTTCACCCCTTACTTAAGACTGTGCTGCACATGGAGTAAGAGCTGGGACCTGCCCTTCACCCCTTACTTAAGACTGTGCTGCACATGGAGTAAGAGCTGGGACCTGCCCTTCACCCCTTACTTAAGACTGTGCTGCACATGGAGTAAGAGCTGGGACCTGCCCTTCACTCCTTACTTAAGACTGTGCTGCACATGGAGTAAGACCTGGGACCTGCCCTTCACCCCTTACTTAGACTGTGCTGCACATGGAGTAAGACCTGGGACCTGCCCTTCACCCCTTACTTAGACTGTGCTGCACATGGAGTAAGAGCTGGGACCTGCCCTTCACCCCTTACTTAAGACTGTGCTGCACATGGAGTAAGAGCTGGGACCTGCCCTTCACCCCTTACTTAGACTGTGCTGCACATGGAGTAAGACCTGGGACCTGCCCTTCACCCCTTACTTAAGACTGTGCTGCACATGGAGTAAGAGCTGGGACCTGCCCTGTCACCCCTTACTTAAGACTGTGCTGCACATGGAGTAAGACCTGGGACCTGCCCTTCACCCCTTACTTAGACTGTGCTGCACATGGAGTAAGACCTGGGACCTGCCCTTCACCCCTTACTTAAGACTGTGCTGCACATGGAGTAAGAGCTGGGACCTGCCCTGTCACCCCTTACTTAGACTGTGCTGCACATGGAGTAAGAGCTGGGACCTGCCCTTCACCCCTTACTTAAGACTGTGCTGCACATGGAGTAAGAGCTGGGACCTGCCCTGTCACCCCTTATTTAGACTGTGCTGCACATGGAGTAAGACCTGGGACCTGCCCTTCACCCCTTACTTAGACTGTGCTGCACATGGAGTAAGAGCTGGGACCTGCCCTTCACCCCTTACTTAAGACTGTGCTGCACATGGAGTAAGAGCTGGGACCTGCCCTTCACCCCTTACTTAAGACTGTGCTGCACATGGAGTAGGACCTGGGACCTGCCCTGTCACCCCTTACTTAAGACTGTGCTGCACATGGAGTAAGAGCTGGGACCTGCCCTTCACCCCTTACTTAGACTGTGCTGCACATGGAGTAAGACCTGGGACCTGCCCTTCACCCCTTACTTAGACTGTGCTGCACATGGAGTAAGAGCTGGGACCTGCCCTTCACCCCTTACTTAAGACTGTGCTGTACATGGAGTAAGAGCTGGGACCTGCCCTTCACTCCCTACTTAAGACTGTGCTGCACATGGAGTAAGAGCTGGGACCTGCCCTTCACCCCTTACTTAAGACTGTGCTGCACATGGAGTAAGAGCTGGGACCTGCCCTTCACCCCTTACTTAGACTGTGCTGCACATGGAGTAAGACCTGGGACCTGCCCTTCACCCCTTACTTAAGACTGTGCTGTACATGGAGTAAGAGCTGGGACCTGCCCTGTCACCCCTTACTTAAGACTGTGCTGCACATGGAGTAAGACCTGGGACCTGCCCTTCACCCCTTACTTAAGACTGTGCTGCACATGGAGTAAGAGCTGGGACCTGCCCTTCACCCCTTACTTAAGACTGTGCTGCACATGGAGTAAGAGCTGGGACCTGCCCTTCACCCCTTACTTAAGACTGTGCTGCACATGGAGTAAGAGCAGGGACCTGCCCTTCACCCCTTACTTAAGACTGTGCTGCACATGGAGTAAGACCTGGGACCTGCCCTTCACCCCTTACTTAGACTGTGCTGCACATGGAGTAAGAGCTGGGACCTGCCCTTCACCCCTTACTTAAGACTGTGCTGCACATGGAGTAAGATCTGGGACCTGCCCTTCACCTCTTACTTAAGACTGTGCTGCACATGGAGTAAGAGCTGGGACCTGCCCTTCACCCCTTACTTAGACTGTGCTGAACATGGAGTAAGACCTGGGACCTGCACTTCACCCCTTACTTAAGACTGGGGAGTGTGGAGTGGCTTTGGTCTGGAGTGTGGAAGCTGGTCTCATCCAGCACCTTTCTTTCTCACCGACAATGGACACCCACCCAGGGTGCGGCATACTCGGGCCCCGCACTGGGCTTTGGACAGCGCCACTGTGGGAACGTCCAGGGCGTGCGAAGGTGTCCTCCAGAGTTCCAAGCTCCTTCCCTCGGAAGCCACCCTCTGTCCTGGTTCCAGCCTGTGACAGGGTCGTACCATCCCTTTGCGGCCTCGTCCTCTGGAGAGAGGACTACTCATACCTTCCTCCTGGTCAACCTGAGGACATCGTGGTGGGTTTGGGTTCAGGCCACAAGCTAAGGGTCTCTGCTCCTGCAGGTGCTGGTACCGTGACGCCCTGCAGGTGCTGGTACCGTGACGCTGCTCCAACCAGCTCCACGAGGCACTCTGCTGACCTCAGGTTCAGGCTCTCCTCCTCAAGCCAGTGGCCCTCACCGGGGCCTCTGCCCATGGCTGGATCCAGCCTGGCTCAGGGAGCTGAGAGCAGACCCGTCACTCAATGTATGAGAAGGGAAGGATGAGAGCTGGGCTGTCTGCAGGTGCTAGTGCCCACTGGACATCAGAAGGACGGAGGGGGAGACGAGAACCTGAATGCTTCCCCCTCTGTCCCTAGTGGCCTGGCCCTTCTGGTCCTGCTGAGGTCCTGGCTGCCTGCACTAGGGCATCAGTGCGAGCAGCTCTCTGCTGGACATGGTTTTGCTTCTGTAAAGGGCTCTGGAATGTTCCCAGAGCCGCAGGAAGCTCTGTGGCTGGGGAGAGCTGGGGAGGAGACCACTGCTGCTGACCCGACTGCACTCCCAGAAGCCGGGTGGCTCTCAGGGACGGCCATGGCCCCATTCTCTCAGTTGACATTTCATGGGTCGGATTCCCCCTGCAGACTTCAGATTTGCAGCCTGGCAGCGACTCAGCTGCGGTCTCTACTGCAGATCGTTTTTATAAGATGTGGTTTTATCTTTCTTAGCGATTTTTTTAAACGAGGACAAATGGAAATCTGCACGTTTCCTTTACAAACTTGTCTGCATCTGTGTTTCCTCCCCTTCATCGTCTCAGAATTCACCTCAGCACCGGTCTGTGGACAACTCTTGGCGCTGCAAGACGTGCAGGTCTTCTCCAGTGTCCTCTTGGTCACATCTGTTTTGGGTAAAGGACATGAAGTAGACTCTGCCATTTGGGCGATGTGCTCCCAACTGGCTGCATAGTTCAGGTGGAAGCGGAACTGGGTCAAGAAGCCCCCGTGTCACACTCCAGCAGGGTCATGCCCCCTGCAGCTCTGTGAGCTGGGGCTTAGCCTCTCCTCCAGGCCTCAGGTGGAAACCCAGCTTCTGGAAGGAGGCTGGGAGCCAGAAGACAGCCACCTTGCTCCGGAGACCGAGCATGCTCAGATGTGACTCCTCAGGAGCCCTGCGGGAGAAACCCGCATCTTCTCAGGGGTCTCCTGCAGCAGGACTTGCAGCCAGGCATCCACCTGGGTTCCCACAGATGTCTCCTTCCTCTGCTCCTAGGTGGACCCCTGCCCAAATGACACTTGAATTGACCCAGGGTTGGAGTTTGGGAGGACGAAGACGTCCTGGAGGAAGGAGTGGCAAGATGCGGGCGTTGAACCCACCTGCAGCCCCTTGGTGTTGGGGCCTTGGGCCGTGTGCAGCAGTCTGAGGGTGCCGGGACTGGGGCAGAACGTGAGGAAGGGCCCGCCTTGCGGGGGTCTGCTCTGGGCCAGGGCAGATAGAACAAGTCCTGATCCTCAGGATGTGACCGGGGTCCACGCCAGCCCTGCACTGTCACCCTGTGACTCCTGCTGAAGCTTGGTCCTCGTCCCAATCCAGTCATGAGGACAAGTTCTGAGAAGAGGGAAAAGAAGGTTCATTGCTTTTCTAGGAAAGGAGAAACACGGGGGACTCCAGGCCCAGAGGCCGTGACTCTGCCATCGGCAGGAACAGGGGCTTTCAAGAGGTGACTCAAAGCCGACATTCCACGAGGGCTCCGTTGAGTTGTGGTCCACTGGTTACTTGGGAGATGGTCGTTTCTGAGGACTTCTGGTGCCATCCCCAAAGTCTGATGACCTGGTTCCTGTGGCGGGTGTGTGCTCAGGACCCACAGGACAGGTACCTCTCCTAGGATGGGGAAGAGAGGTGGTCCTGTTTCCCCTGAGATTAGGGAGCGGGAGAGATCAGGGAGGAGCAGGGAGAGGAAGAGGAGAAACGTGCCTAAGAGACAGCAGAGCAGCCAGCGTGAGCCACTGTTCCGTGACCTTGGGGCACCGTGCCACGCTCTGCCCACTGCCTCTCCTCCCAGCGTCAGTGGCCAGGGTTCTGGGAAAAGCAGGGGCTGCACGGGATGCTGCCCAGAGCAAGCCGACCTCTTTGTCCCCCACCTTTCTGAATGACCCCCAGAGCCAAGTCCTCCACCCAGGCGACAGTCCCAGATCTGCTCAGGCTGCGTCGCCCCGGGAAACCTGCCTGAGGGGCTCCCCTAGTGCCAGCTCGGCCAGACTTCTGTGGAAAGTGTCTTACTGTGGCAGAGCTGAGCCCTGAGTCAGATCTGCTCACAGGTGCACATTTTCATCCAGGAGTTAGGCCTCGGTCGGGGCAGAGCTTGTCCGTTCTGGAGGCTGCTCTCACTCGGTGTGTGTTTGGGGTGCCTGGCTAGCTTCTCCTGCCTCCTTCCTTGTGTCTGGATGCTCACCCCCAGAGCTGCGGGCCTGCAGGCAGGCCAGTGGTACAGGGAAGCTGCCATCTGCAGCCTCTGCCCTGTTGTGGCTTGTCCCTGTCACCTGACCCTCTGAGCCTTCAAGGATGCCAGGAATCTGGTTTCTGTCCAAAATCTCATTTTCAGATGTTAGGAAGTGATTTTTAGGAGACGCCACTGGGGCGAAGGCAACCACCTGCAGGGAGAAGAGGCTGCGGCGGTCAGCTCTGAGGGGCGGTGGAAGGAAGGGCAGCACCGCCGGCTGACCTGGGCCTCTCCTGGGAATGGAGCCAGGACAGGGACGCCTAGTGGAACTGACACTGATCACCCCAGGTCTCCAAGGGCGGCACAAGCCGAGCCTGGAGAGGCCTCTACAGCCAGGCCTGGGGGCCCTGCCCCATCTGATGGTCAGAGGCACCATCCGGTGACCCTAGAGAGGGCCAGAAGGAAGGGGCCACCCAGGGTTGGAGAGTGGGAGGCACCAGAGCTCCTCACCTTCCCGAGGGCAGAGTAGACCCCAGGTTTTCACCAGGTACCAGGTGTCCGTGAGAGTGCCACTGGACAGAGGTGCGTGGCCAGGAGACGTTTCCAGAGGCTGGGATGACAGATGATAGGAGAGACCAGGCTCAGTGTGAGCTCCGCCCACTGCAGAGGTGGGGAGCAGGGCACGCCTGAGCCCGGCCTGACCCAGAGGACCCAGGGTGTAGACAGGAGATGACAGGAGACGGTCTTACCGCTGGGAGCAATGACGTGACCCCTGCTCCACCAGGGACCAGGCAGGTGCCAGCTCCCTCCAGGCTGGACTCCAGAGGGTGGCTCCTGGTCCCCCAGAGACTCCTGGGACATGCAACACTGGAGTGACCCGAGTGGGGCCAGCGGCCCACTGCTGCGCGGACACTCCACGGAGGCCCTTTCTGCTCGAGCACGGAGCCCTGGACACGTGGTCCAGGCACGGGCAGCGCTGTGCTGATGGGACACCAGGTGTGTGAGGCTGGGTGTGGGCCTCGAGGCCGATGCTGGGAAACAAGCAGCTTTGCAGGGTACGGAGATGGACTCTGATCTCCTGCGTCTCTGCAGAGCCTCTCCCTGCACCCTGGGCCAGCCGGGCCGAGTGCAGCTCCTGTGAATCCAAGAGGAGAAGGTGCACTGGTGGGTGCTGGGGTGGGGGGCTGGTGCCTGGGATGTAGGCAAGGATAGCTTCCGCATGTTGCTCGGTGGTAAACAGTGCTTGCTGAACCCAGAGCGGTTACCTGGTGTCCTCTGGCGATTCATGGCATTGACCTGTCCCCAGAACTAAGCATCCCAGCACGCAGAGACAAGCAAAATCCATCTCAGATCCCAGCAGACACAGTCACACAGCAAATGCTGCTGAACTTCCCCAGGAGCTCCCAGGCGTGGGAAGGAGACACCCAGGAAAAGGCGACCAGGGCAGGAGCAGCTCGCCGCAGCAGCCAGGAGTGGGAGTGGGCACGGCACAGACACAGTGCACACGTCACCTCCCAGGAGGGAAACCAGGGGCAGCTGGCTGCCAGGTGTCTCCACCTCATAGAGCTGGTCCGCCAGGGTGGACTCCTGACCCTGCCCCACAATGCATCTGGCTTGGCCTCTGCCACGGAGGAGCTGCCCACAGAGTGAGGCTCCAGGGGTCAGCGTGACTGACATCACTGTGCCCTCGGGCAGACTCCATGCTGGGGGCACGGGGGTTCTCACAGGACAAGCACTTCCTATGTTCCTCTGCACCTCCCCCCGTCCATGAATTCTAATGTGCGGCTTCCTAAACTGTCAACAGCTGTGTGTCTATTCCTTCAGGAGGAGGACATCGGTCACCCATTATTCCAAGGGCCAGTGCTGGGGACAGAGGGAGACAGCACATTTCCCGGACTCCAGGGTGTCCCGTTCCAGTGGGGCCAATGCCAGACAGAGACTCTCCTGGGAGGACGTGGTGACCAGAGGGAGGGGGAGTGGAGGGCAGGACGGAGGCCCTGGGGGGCGGGGAGGAGATGCCGCAGGGCTCAAGCCTGGGTGATACCTGGGTTGCGAGTGTCCACTGGACCCAGCTGGAGCGTGGAGGAGAGGGATCCCTAGGAAAGAGCAGGGCCGTGGGGCTCACCTCCCTTCAGAACGCCGGAGGAAGAGCTCATGCTGCAGGCCCACCTTCCTAGATTGCACAGCACATAGACTGGAAAAAGAGAATGATAAGGGAGTGTGGAGGGAGTTACGGAGAGACAGAGGATGTGGAGTCCTTCGCTAGGCGAGCATCGACCTTGGAGCCCCAGGACACCAGTGACAGTTGGAGGACCTGTTTCCCTGGGGCGTGGGCATGGCTGTTGGAACAAGGTGGAGCATTTTGCCTGTGGCCCCTGCGGCCATTCAGGGGACACCGGGCCACACCACAGCAGGATGGTGACTTGAGAATTCCTCTCCAGGAATGAAGTCCAGAGCCTATTCTTCTGGGTTCTCCTTTGGATCTCAAAGTTCTTTAGGAAGCCGGGGAACATGTTTTACCATGCTCCGGGAAAATTACAGACCAACACAGACACACAAGTTAGCCTACGCTCCTAGTCCCAAAGCGGAGAGCATGCTTGACAGGCTGCATCCTCAGGCTGCAGGTGTCCCCGGCCAGGGGGGGGGGTATCCATGCAGGACAGGGCTCAGGTCACCCTCCACTGCAAGCTGTTTCCACTATTCCAATCCTCATGCAGGCGTAGGTCATCTGGTGAAGCAGAAACAGCTTGGGAGGTGATTTCAGTCGCTGGGCTTGGAAACCATGCTGTCTTGTTCCTGTAACTAAGAATTCAGTGCACGTCTCACTAAACACAGCTTTTTGAAGCAGAGTTTGCTATTCTCTACCTACATTCTTTTCTGTGATTAGAAGATCACTAGTTGTACAAGTGCTCACAGAGTATCAGAATTCAGTGGTCAGTTCTTATCAGAAGCAGTGGGTCACTCACTTATGTCCAGCTGTGAGTCATACAAACTCGAGTAGGACCTGGCAGCAACCTTGGAGCAGGGGCAGGTATGTGAGTCCTAGGGCAGATCTGTCCCTGTTCCGGGGCACTTCTCTCAGCCTCTAGACACCTTTTACCTGGGACAGCAGTCCCTGTGCCTGGGTTGTGAAGGCTGACCCAGGCCTCTCCCCAGGCCTCTTCCTTTGTGGTGTGCACAGATGCTTCTTCCACCAGGTGCCTAACCGCAGTCCTCCTCCCTGTCACCCTGAGCAGGAATCCCATGCCTTCCGGGTGCCCAGGGCTGACACAGGTTCTCGGCATAGGCCCCACCCCAGGCCACAGTGCCCAGGGAGCCCAGAAGGTGAGTCGGCAACCTCAGAATTCCACGGTGGTTCCAGTGGGAACCACCTGCAGTGGCTTTTGGTCAGTTCCAAGGAGGCTGTGTTGGCCAGACCAGGCTGCCCTGGTGGAGTTCCTCGGACTGTGGAGCTCAAACCCTGAAGCCCATTCCCCATAGTCCTGGAGGCTGCATGTCCAAGATCAACGAGTGGACAGGGTGGCTTCCCTGAGGCCTCTCTCCCTGCGTGCTTGTGTGGCCATCCTCTGTGTGTGTGTCCTGACCCGTCTTCTACAGGGACTGCCGTCAGACTGGAACACAGAACACCCTGAGGACCCTCAGTTACCTCTGTGAAGACCTGGTCCCCAAATGCTCTGAGGTCCTGGACCAGGGTGCCAGCGTGTGCACTGCAGGGCATGTCCACTCTGTGCTGTGACATAGCTCTCGGGCTATTTCCTCAGCCATTAAGACATGGGGCTCTTCTGGGTCTCATGATGGTCCCAGATACTTGGGCAGGAGATGCACAGTGTCCACCTCCCCTCACAGTGACAGTGACAGAGCTATGTACCCTGTCCCTGTGCAGGAAGGACTGGCCTCTTGGGGTCAGAGCCCATGATGATGTCAGTTGTGACTATTCGCCTCTAACTTCAACTCCAGGCCGGTCACCATGCAGCAGAAGACCTCCCCTCCACAGCACGTAGGAGAGAATCCAAGTCCAGCTAAAGAGACTCCGGTTAGCGAGGCCCTGGCCCAGCCTGCCACAAGGTCAACCTGGCTGACCAGGACCCAGCACACTGGCCTGGTCTGTTGTCCATTTCCTAGATACTTGAAATGAATAGCATTTTTGCAATTTTTGTTCAAAATATATACAAAGAAACAGATATTTCTCAACAGGAAAAGCCACACCATTAAATCTGACACTTATTGAAATCTTCCTCCCTCCTTCTCTGCCTTCTCTGCTTCCTTCCTGGAGAACAAGACTCAGGAAGGACGTGTATATCTGGTGTCCTTCCGTGAGTCTGTCGTGTCTGGTGTCTGTCTACATGTCTGTCTTTCTAACTCTGCTGGGAAACCACGTGTCCATGACCCCACGGTAAGGTCGTGGACACGTGGTTCTCAGACCTCTGTGCATGGCAGTCTCCCCTGGGCCTCTCAGCCCTGACTCCTGGGCCCACCAGGCCTGCCAGGGCTCTCTCTGGAGCCTGATGCTGTGGGTCCAGGGCCCACACTTTGGGACCAGCACCCCCACCAGGTGTGCCGGGCAGCGTCGTGACAGGTCAGCTCTGCGTCTGGGGGGGACAACCTGTTCTGGAGATGCGGGTGGAAGCTCTGGGGAAGCTCTGGGTACAGGCCTCCTCCCTCTCCTGGTGCTCACCAGCTGCCTGCTCCCCAGGCCCCGCCTCTCCTGGTGCTGGGAGCCCCACTCCACAGGAGGTTCCAGGCATGGCCCCGTGGGCACATTAGGCTGTGTGACTCTGTGGGTGCTGTCCTGCACGTCCTGGGATGTTTAGGAGCGAGGCTGGCCCTCCTGCCAGTGCCAGGGCAGGTTGTGAACCAAGACGGAGAACGCAAGCCACACGGCAGAGCACTGTGGCTGATGATGGGCAGCTGGTGGTGGGCCAGACTTACCTGAGAGTGAGAGGGTGGTGTGTGCTGGAGGAAGAGCAGGGGAGTGTAAGGTTGTATTTCTCATGTTTTGTCACTGCATCCTTACCTGCTGTACTGCAGTGAGGTGGCACAGCATCAAGTGCAACCGAGTCAGGATTTATGGTGCAAGAATGCCTTAAATCATGCTTTGTGCTTTAGTGTGAAACCACAGGTGTTCAATTTAAACCTCCATGCAAGACACCCCAAGTACTGGGAGGATCTCAGTTGGAGAACCGTAGGTCGTTCATTAACTCAGGTGGCATGGGTACAAACTGAGTTTAGTTCTAATCCAGTTGTACCTCAAGAACAAATGTGTGTGGGTCCTGCTGTTCCTTCTGGGGTCTGGGACGGGACCTGGGTGTGGACCGGGCTGGTGTTGGCCTGGGGGCAGGCTGCAGTGGGAGTAGGGCCCACCTAGGGGCACATTTGGCTTGGCTCGGTGGGTGTTTGCTTCGGCCTGCAGCAGGACTGGAGCTGAGGAGAAGCCTGGCTCTCGGGGACAGGCATGTGCCGCCCAGAGTGCCCAGCAGGCACGAGGCCGCACAGGAGCTCCCTGGGTCTCACTCCTCTGGAGAGCGCTGCGACCTCCGCACACCTGGGCTCCAGCTGCCTCTGGGCTCCTGCTGGGCACACGGGGGCGCCACTGCCCAGGGCCAGGAGGAGGCGGTCAGAGACCCAGGCTGGGTGCAGCAAGGGCTGTCGCAGAGGCCATTCCTCCGCTGAGAGGCCAGTTTGGTCAGCATTTAGGGTCTCATTTCACCAGGCTGGGCCCTCCCTCTGTCTTCTCCCAATCCTACCTCCTCTGGCAGGTGGAGCTGCAGCCCGGGGTTCAGAAGGCCCTCCGCAGCCAGGGCATCCACTGGTTAGGAACTCGGTGCAGCCGCTAGCGTCTGCCACCTGCCACCTGCCCGCGTGCTTGCCAGGTCTACACAGCCAGGAGCCCTGACAGGAAGGTCACTGGCCAGGCGCCAACCCCCACGGTGCTTGCGGGGTGCCAAAGCTGCTGGAGGATGTTCAGCCAGTGGGTGAAGGGGGTGCGCGTGGCTAAGTGCCAAGGGCCGTCCCTTCCTGGGAAGTCATCAGAGATCAGCAACTCCTCTGCACTGCGGCCCAGTGGGTCACATGGGGCCCTGAGATGCGAGGTGGGGTGTGACCCTGCTCGGAGCCCTGCCTCCCTGCAGAGCCCCCGACTGCGCCTGGCGTCCAGGTGTTCAATGACAGGGCAGTGCTGCCACCTTCCTCCCGGAGGCCCGTTCTGCCCACTCTTAGGAAGGGCAGGTCGAAAGCCTCCTGGAGTCGTTTGATGGGTGGTCATGCCAAGTGCTTCTGCAGCTGCCCTCTGCTGACCGGAGGCCATCTGGGAGGGGTCTGCTCTTGCTGTGCTGGCTGTAGCTCAGCCGTTACAGAGTTCTCTGTGATACAACCCGGCGGCACAGAGGATATCTGCATCAATTAAGAGTCAGAGGTCTGAACTCCACACTCACCTCTGGCTTCTATGATCCTGCAGTTACTTGTCTTTTCAAGGCTTGTTAGTTTTGCTTTGTGTTATCAAGACACAGCGTGAAAGCAATAGTGGATGGCGAGGTCACTGAGCCAGTGTGGCACCTTCCTGGAGTGTGGCCTGGCTGCCCGGGTGCTCCGTCTCTGCCCAGTGAGTGGGAAGGAGGAACTCAGAGCTGCCCTTCCTCCTGAAGATGAGCAGAGCTCCTCAGGTTGAGCCCAGACCTCCTCAGCCCAGGGTCCGTGTTCCTCAGGGGACATGGATCACACAAGAGGAGTCTGGGCCCCACGTGAGCCCTGAGAGGGTGCTGGAGGCCCCGGCCTGGCAGGGGCCCAGGACACCCGGCCTGGCAGACCCAGCAGCGCTGCCCCGCGGTAGAAGGACCCAGTGCCGCTGCTTCCCACTCCACGGACAGCTCTCTTGAGCCGCAGCTCCTCTAGAGAAGGGCAAGCTCTGGGCAGCCTCCCCGCCTGGCACACGCCCAGCCTCAGGACACGAGTCACCCACTCCGGTGACTCAGGTCTAGTCACTGACTCCCGAGTTGGGGCCTTCCTTCCTGTGGCCTTTGCTTCCATTCTGACATGGACGCTGTGCCCGGCGCCAGCGAGAGCTTCGTCTTCATCAGCTGCTCCCAGCACCGCCACCCAGCTGCGCAGTCACCTCCATCATCCTTTGTTTGAAAGATGGAGACAGCAGAGCCCAGCATTGCCAGGACTCAGAGCCAGGCCGTCAGGGAGGCCCCCACGCTCCCCTGCGGCTCACGCCTCCCGGCCCTCAGCCAGCCAGCCTCTCTCCCGTGGGCTCCGCCCCAACCTCTCCTTAACGCCCACACCCATCACTCACCAGGTCCCTGGGTCCTGGTGCTGCAGAGAAAACAGTCCTGGAACTGTTTGCTGTCTAGTTGGAGAGGGCCTGGCTGGAGAGTGGGGTCAGGAGAGCCTGGGCCACTGTGTGGGGGACGTGGCCTCAGCTGCCTGAAGTGACCCTGACCTCTGGGTTCCCTCCCTCCGTGGCCAACAGTGCAGAGCTCCTCACCCACTGCCGGGGGTCCGCAGGCAGAAGCCACCTTCTCTTTTTCGTGTCATTCTTCTTTACGTCCCTGGCCTGGCCAAGCGGCGGGTTCTAGGAGCATCTCCATAAATCCCTTCAAGTGAATAGGCGCCAACTGGGCACCAATGAGGGTCAGCATGGGTGGGGCCAACCCGCGTGCAGCGTGCACTGCGAATGCGGCTCCAGGCCACGCCTGTCCCCTGGCCTCGATGCCTGCTTCCCTGCAGGTGAGCTGCACCTGTTAGCCGCAGCAGCCGCCTCCCCAGAAATCACAAAACAAAATTCAAGTGCCGCAGAGACATTTCAGTGACTGTAACCGAGTTGAACCGAGCCCTCGCTGTTGGAAGAGCACATCTTGGGCAGAAACTCGCCCTGCAGATGTAAAGGACAACCTGGACAAAAGACGCAGCCGTGACAATCCGCCCGGCAGCCTCCAGCCCCACCCGGGCTGCCCGTGGCCCAGCCAGGGCCAGGGAAGCACCTGGGGAGGACCAGCCCGAACACACCGCCTGCCGGGACGACCATCTGTGCCTGTCTGTGGGCCGGGGGCGGCTCCTGAGCCCCTCCAGAAATTCTCCCTGCCCATCCCTCTGAGTGGGTGGCTGCTGGCTATTAAATGGGACAAAGGGACAGCTGTCTAGGAAAAAGTGACATTGGATTCCTATGTAGCACCTGAACTTAAATCCCAGGGGACCAAAGGTTACAGTCAGGGAGGGAAAGCCAAGCGGCCCAGAACAGGCTGTGCACCTGTGTCCTCTCTGCTCCTGGGGACGTCCAGAGATGATCCAAGACAAGGAGAGAGGCTCTTCTACTTCACCTGATAAAACACTAAGGAAACCCTTTTTCACCAAAATCAGACTCAGAAGAAATCTCAAATAGAGACACCAGGGTATCGAAGCAGAGTTAATCCTCCTTCCCAATCTGTAAAAAGGTTAATCTGTTCTAAAGCTTTAACAGACACCGAATAAAGATGGACAAGAGGAGAAACGGTGGCTTGGCAGGACCCACAGAGAATGAGCACAGTCCAGGCTTCAGACAGATGTGCAGCTTCAGCTCCAGCTACTGGACACATCCAAACGAGTTCCCCTGTTCTGTCAGGGTGGCCAGCTCCTGGGCCAACACCAGGCAGCACCAGGAAACAGGCCTCTCGCGTTGAAGGCTCACGTGCTAAACTCGTCTCCAGCTCCGTCTGACAATTTAAAGTGAGATGACTGGACAGACTTACACCTGGGTGATGACCAGCCCACTCCAACTGCTCAACGCCTTCGTCTCCACCCAGCTGAGCACGGGACTGGGCACTGCCTCCAGCCTCCCTCCCCGGCCCTGGTGCATCTGCACGCTTGGCATGCTGAGATCCTGCGTTTGGGTGGGATGTGTAGCACTGTCCTGTGTGTGGCTGTCTGCCTAGCAAATGTCCTCCAGGCCCACCCACGAAGCCACACGTGGCAGGATTCCCTTCTCCAGTGACTGAGTGGTACGCCCATAGAAACACCATGTTTCCAGAAGAGCACAACTGTTCAGAGGAATCCCACTGCTGCAGACTTAAGGAGATACGGGATATGAATTTCTGCTTGCCCCTGAGCCCAGCACCTAGAACACAGGAATTTTTTTACACATTTATTGAGTTTGAGGGGAAATCAAGCAAATAGACATAGATATGTGTGCAGCATAGGTGTGACTTATTTTCACAGCAGAAACAAGTTAGAAGCCACACTAACATGCCATGGAAGAGGAATGGTCAGATCAACTTAACCACTGAAACCACGGGCATGTGTGCTGGGGGCTGGGCAGAGAGGCCCCGTCAGCAGGGCAGAGGCCGGCCATGCTGTGCTATGTAAGGTGACAAATGTGCTTCATCGTGCTGTGTAAAGAGGAAATGAGTGCCCTCATCAAGGGCAAGTCCTGTCTGGGCTAGGAGCTGGCGGGGCAGCCCCTGCACGTGTGTAGCAGGTAGCACTAGCCTATGATGCATAGTCACTAACTCTGAAACAAGAAAAAGAAGATAAGTTTGTTTTGAAAATAAATGCAGTGCTCTCTGAGCTGTCCTGAGGCCTAGGGGATAAAGTACTGGAAACCCTTGGAGAGGTAAATGTGCCCACCTGCTCCTGCTAGAGGCTGAGTCTCAGAGAGACGAGCAGCACCAAGGACAAGGGACGGAGCCTCAGGCTCCGTAGAGGGACCCGGTGCTGCCACACCAGTTCTGTGGCCTGGGTCCTGCACATGGGAAGCCAGGCGACAACGAGGGGCCAGCTCCGCCCAGTGGCTCAGGCAGGAGAGACGTCCTGGTGTCCCAGGCACATGGGGGCCCGTCAGCTTCACAGGGACAGAGCCAAGTTACATTCCTGGTCAGATGACCGCTGGCCCATCTCTGCAGGCATTTCCCAGCTGAGTGAACTAATGAATCTGTGTATTGTTTACGCAGCGGAGTCCCTGAGCAGAGTCCTGGGCAGGAGTCCCTGCAGGACAGGGGCCCTTGGCTTCTGCATCTCCAGTGCCGTGGGTTCTGTGCCTGTGCTTAGTGATAAAACACAGGCCGCCTGTCCAGAGGGACTCTCATTGTGCAGTAGCTCATTTGGGGCAAGAATACACTCTTATTCAGCATCAGTTAATACAATATCCAATGATAAAACACATCTCCAAAGCAGAATTCACTACCTTGGTTCCAAGTCTGCAGGCCCAGCAGTGGACACTGTGAGTAGAGGACTCGTCCAAGCCTGGAGCTGATGTGGCCTTGGACATCTTTCTCTAGGCTACTCTTGTCTTTGCTGCATAAAGGGAATGGCAGAGCCCACCTTGCCCGCCCTGGCCACCCCATGAGACCCTCATGAGCACAGGCTCCTGAGCCCTCCAGAGCCAGCAAGAGCCATCAGCGCTATGTGAGGTTCTCACGCTGGACCCATGAGACTGGAAAATCTGAACGATTCCAGGAGGGGCTGGTGGGGCATGTAGATGTGTGATTGAGAACATGGTCTACTCTACTTAGATCTGCAAGACAAAGTTGGGGGGAAAAGTCACGGAAAGTAGGATACAAACAAAGTGAGGGTAAATGAGGTGAAAAGATGCTTGCTTACAGGACTCTCCAGAAACTCTGGAGTGGGCCTCGGGAGTGTGGTCGGGGAGTCTCGGGTTCGCTGCCTCTGCTCAACACAGAATTTTGGAACAGGTCACAGAGAGCAGCTGACAGTTTTGATACAAGGGCAGAAACCCAGCAGGAGAGCACCTACTTGTTTTTTGTGGACTTGGGGTCTCTTCCTCTCCCCGAGCTCCCTCATGATCACTCATTGGCACCCCTCCATGTCCACCTGCCTATCTTAGTCCTGTTATGGGGTCCTCCACTCGTGTCCATGAGCACCTTCATCAGCGGGGAGGTTCCTCTTAGTGCTCAGGCCATCGGGGCAGCCCTGACTTCCTCCTTATTCTGAATCTTCCTCGGTGTCAAAGAGCACAAGACATTCTAGAAAAAGCACGATCCTGCGATGGGGAGCTCAGGATTACAAGGCACACTGTAGGAAACGGGCCACGGTGCTGGGCGTGGACAGCATGGCCGGCGAGCTCTCAGAGCGACACAGATGGAGAAACAGGGCGCTGGCTCCACCACAGCACCGCGACAGCACCGCGACAGCACCGCGACAGCACCGCGACAGCACCGCGACAGCACCGCGACAGCGGGAGGAAGGTGCCCGGCCCTGCGCCCCTGGGAGGGCACAGTCAGTCCGGCGCAGGGTCAGACCACCCACCCAGTGGCCAGCTGGGCACTTTTCCAAAACACTTTCTCAGCAGGCCCCAGGGGTGTGCTGGTCCAGAGCCGAGAGAGGAGAACAGAGAGAAAGCTGTGGACTCTGGAAAATGAGGAGCTTGGCAGCGGTGAGGGGGGCCACACAGTGCGTGTGACCCTCCAGGAAAGGATGGGTGACTGTGGCGAATGCCGGCCTGTGTCAGCAGTGGGGACCCAGAGATTGCGCTCGCTGGCAACGGAGGGAGCTCCAGGGAGCTCTCTGTGCAGGTTTGCAGTGCGTGGCGTTTCCTGGGGTGCTGTTCCCGCTCCGTGTCAACACGAGCTGCAGCGTGGTAGGAGGGAGAAGAGGGAGATCGTGTAGGGACATTGTGGTCCCCTGGCCACCGTGGTGAGTCCCAGGACCGCCGAGGAAGCATGGGGAAGGGTCAGAGCAGTGTTGTGGGGACCCAAGCTGTTGGTGTTGCCGATTTTCTCAGTGTCACTGGATTTTTGTGAAAGCGTACGTGTGCACAGGATAAAGAAACTGTCAATCAGAAAAGACAGTGAAATGAGTTTGAAGAGTGGACACAGTGTGCTTGGGCAGAGGCGGGGACAGAGCAAGAGGGGTGGCTTTGAAAGACCTGCAAGGTGCACATTACGGACTGAAGGTCAGGCTCCTGGGGGTGAGACTCCGCTTGGGAAGAGCAGAATGTTCTGGAGCTGGTGGGCAGTGACGGTGGCAAGACTGAATGACCCTCAGGTCACGAATGGTCCACTTAAGAACGGCCAAATGCTGACTCTGTGCACTCTGCCCCACGCGGTTGGGTGCCTGGTTGCCCTGAGAGTGAGGAAGAAGGTGGGCTGAGCTGGCCCTGGAGCTGGGCTCCTGGACTCAGTGATGCTGGGGGCCGATGGCGGTGGCCAGGGAGTCCAGAGAGGGTGGAGTCAGCACCTCACTGGGGTTTCTCTTCAGCAACGGGGTGGAGGGCTGGCTCCCTCTGCTGTGGGGACAGGAGGAGGTGGGGAAGTTCCAGAGGTAGGACAGGGGACTCCACAGCACAGACAAACCAAGGTGCTCTGCGCGTGGTCCACACGTGGGCTCTGAGCTGGGCACAGCCAGACTGCAGTCAGGGACACAGATCTGGGGCCTGTTGCAGCCTCCGAGGTCAAGCCTGCAGAGGGCTGGGGTGCCTGCCCACCCGAGAGGGAGGAGGAACGGAGACTGAGTGGGCAGGGCCAAGTTCCCAGCTGCACAGGGCCGTCTCTGGGCTTGGGACTCTCACTGCTGCCTCCCCAGGCCGTTCACTTGCAGACTGTGGCCGGCACCGGCTCTCCCACCCGGGGAGGCTGTGGACTGTGCCCAGAACAGCGGCCGCGGGTTCCCCGCGTGAACCTCAGAACTGAACCGCCTTCCTGTCCCCGCCGTCTGTAGAACTCACTTCTTGAGTCCAACACACTAGAATCATTGTGTTTAAACCCTGATTCAAATTTTAGGGAACTTTTAAAAAGACCAAAGTGACTTTTTGGTGGCAGTGAGTTCTGTTTCTCTTCCCTTTCTGTTCACGGATCACGTGCCCCTGGACGCCCACTACCTGTGGTGAGTTGTGCCAGCTCAGGCCTAGAGCCACCCTGGCAGAACCAGGAAGGAAGAGCCGCTTGCTGTCGGGGAACACGCCGGCCCTTCCTGCGCAGGCTCTGAGTGACCCCCGCTGTCCCCGTTCCCCTGCTCATGGAGGTCAGGGAGCTGGTGCTGTGGACCCTGTCGCGTGGCCACGGGAGCCTCCACCCCTGCACTCCCTGGGACGCTGGCCAGGACGCTGGCTGGCTTACACGGCCTTCCTGGACTTGGTGTCCCCCACAGAGGAACACAAGCGTCCAGCTCACGGGCTGTCCTGATGCCCACAGGCATCGTGGATCAAAAGGCCCTCCAGCATGGCCAGGCAGTCACCCACAGCCATGGTCAGACTGAACCAGGAGCTCTTCCGGGGCTGGTCCAGCTGCACGCGCTCTGGCAGGCAGTGCCTCGTCTGGCGTGGACGGTCAGCAAGGCCGTGGAGCGATGAGGTCAGCAGCACTTCAGAACCCTCCACTGATTTGTTTCGCTTTCTCTACAAAAGCAGCTGCCAAATTTAGTCTGAGCAACGACCTTTACACTCATGAGCTGTCCCCTTCTAGTGTTCTGAGAGGACCCTAGTGATTGTCCAGCCACCGCTGCTGCATGTGGCCCTGATGAGCAAGAGTGGGTGAAGCCCTGGTCAGCCCGGCATCCATTGAACTGAGGGCCAGGGCCAAGCGCCTGGACAACAGGCCTTAGCCGGGGCCAGGGGCGAGGTTCAGCAGAAGGCTCGCCTTGCACGTGCCAGGTCCTGGGTTCGATCCCCAGCACCACAAATAACTAAATAATACATAATAAATAAGCAGCAGCTTTGCCAGAGGGCTCCTTAGCCCACTCACAAGGCTGCTTTGGTTGAGACTGGCCACCTCAGGAGCTGCCCCTGGGGTGTCCAGTGGGACCACCGCTTGAGGCTCCGTCCTGCTCAACAAGGCAGAGCTGAGAACCAGATGATTTGGGGCTCTTCCCGTGTCCACCAGCACGCACCCAGCAGATGCAGTTAGGTGGGGGACTGTGCCGCACTGAAGAGGCACCCAGGGGAGGAGAACCTGGCCCTTGTGCCGGGGCCCGATGGTGTGCTCGCGTGGTGAGCCGAGCCGGTTTCTGACGCAGCCTGCAGGAGCCTGTTTGCTGCGTTTCTCCACCACTCGAGCCTACTCCAGTCTTGTTTCCAGCCCCTGAAAACCACAGGCCAAGATCTTTCCTGCAAATAGGGAAGAGGGAGCCTGGCCAGGCCCTGCCCCTCCTCCAGTTTCCTGGGCAAAGCCAGGGCCTGGGAGGAGGGGGTTCAGCAGGGGAGGGTGGGCAGGGCCCACAGCTGGGCTGTGTTCTCCTCTCAGGTGCGTCCCCCTTGGTAGGCTGGAAGTGCTGACTGACCCTGAGGACATCTGGGTGGACAAGACCATGGGTTAGTGGTGTCAGAACTTCCTCAGTCCAACCAGGAAAGACCAAGACTGCAGCACCAGCTAGAAGTGCACCCACCTTTGGGTGTGACCTACCCAGAACTGGCCCCCAGGGACTCCTGGCCATCACTAAGACACCCAGGGCGGCTCCCGCGGATCAGGCACGCAGCAGTAACAAGTTTAGAGTCCTCATCTGCTCCCCTAGGCCCACCCTCCGTGGCTCCAGGAAGGGGCCTGGGCTCTCCTTCTCTGGGCTTAGACCTTAAGACCCACTGGGCTGCGTTTTTTCTCGTCTTACTGATCCACTGCTGAGATCAGGAGGCCGGTTCCTGGGTGGCTGAGTAGCTCCCACAGAGTGCAGTCAGCAGTCCAGCTCACAGCAGCGAGGCCCGAAGAGCTGTGGGCTGTTAACAGACCCTCGTGCGTGCCCCGCGGGGCTCACCCCAGCTTTTGGCTAGAATCTCTGAAAGAATCAGTTATGGCTGGAATGTTCGGGGAAGCTTGCCATGAAGCAGGAAGTGAGGGGTCTTTCTACGGGGAGCAAAGCCAGGGTGGTCCTGTCCTGGGTGCTTTTCCAGGGGGCCCTGGATCCCCCCAATGGGAGCTTCCTCGGAGAACAGCTCTGCGGACCACCATGGCGGCTCTTGGCACGGAGCCCAGGCTTCTCCAGGAGCGTGTGGGGGTTGCCATGGGAACCCGCTCACTGGTGCTGCCTGCGTAGACACCACTGGGGTGGGATGGGGCCACAGAGACATGCTGACACCGCGGCCTCTCGCAGGAAGAGCATCGTTTCCACCAGTGTCAAGCGTGAGCATGAAAACAGGAGTGTTTGTTAAAATGCACGGCCATTTACAGATAGCTTTTGTTCATGAAGAAATGCAGCCTCCGTTTAGAGCCAACAAGTACCACCTGGAGCAATGGAGAGCCAGCAGCTCGTCTTTCCTAATGATTTACTGACCCCGGTGGAGTGTGCTCAGGTGCCGAGGGTCTCATACGGGATGTCATGGAAGACGGGAGCCATGTCCCAGGCCTAGGCCCCCTGGAGAGCAGTCCCGTCTGCACCCAGCCACACAGCTGCCCGCGCCAGCCACTGTGGGTGATGGGTGTTGGGGGGCAGGGCACGCGGAGCTGCCCAGGTGAGCTCCAGAGGACCCGGAGGTGCAGTGTCTCCCAGGCCCTGTGTGGCGGTGTGTCCCTGCTGCTTACCCCTCATGGCGGCTGCTGGCACAGCACCTCACCTCACTGAGGCAGCCGAGGATTCAGCCGCCTTCTCAAAGTTGCACAATTGTTCTGTTGCTGAGCCGAGGTTCCCTCCAGGCCCATTCAGGTCCAAAGCCAACCGGCTTTGAGGTCCACTTCATGACTCTTTTACCTGACAATGGCAAGAATGGGGCGGGCAGGAGGCTGGAGCAATGGAGGCAGGAGCAGGGCATGAAGTAGCGTCCACTGTGGCCCCAAGCTCGGCCTCAGGAGGACGGCGGGCTCAGTGGGTGGGCTCACAGCAGGCCGAGGCTATTGAAAGACAGCGGCTGGCACAGTGAGCTTAGGAGAGGAGAGGCCCTTGCCCCCAGCTTGGGAGGTGTCAGGACTGGCAGGTCGGTCCCACCGCTCTGGGGCCATGGGTGGGAGCACAGGCAGGCAAGACCCTGGCCCTCACGTTGGGACATGAAGTGTGGGCACGAAGCTGGGGTCCCACAGGCTCCTTCGAGGACACTCCCCAGGGACCAAGACATCTGTGTCAGTCAACTGTGCAATGCTGTGACCAAAATACCAGCAAGACCAGCCTAGAGGAGGGAAAGTTGATTTTGGGCTTATGATTTCAGAATTTAGGTCCTTGGTCAGCAGATGGACCCAAGGGAGGCAGAAAATCATGGCCGACAGGAAGGTGGAGGACAGCTTCTCAGCTCCGGAAGCTGGGGAGCAGAGTGGGGGTGCATGCTAGCCGGGGACAAGATGCATCCCAGGACACGCCCCCAGTGACCCTCCTTCCCCAGCCACATCCCCCGCTACAGCTGCCACCCAGCAATTCATTCAATTATTAACCCCCCAAACGGATCAATCCACTGATGAGATCCCAGCTCTCACCATGCGACCGTCGCCCCCGGAGCACTCCTGTGGGGCTTGACGTGAGCTTTGTGGGGGAGGCCTGTTCTCAAACACCTCCGCCTCCCCCAGCCCCAAGCTGGGGACCAAGCTCATGGCCCTTGGCCTCCGTGGACAGTCCTGTCCAAACCAGCAGGCTCCTCCTGCCTCCACCTCTGCAGGCGAGCAGGGACTGACCCTCGGGCAGGCAGTGCAGTGGCCAGTGGGCAGTGCCGTGGGCCAGGACCAGGAATCTGTCAGTCTCTGCTGGAGTGCTTGCTGCATGACTGTATGACTGAGGGGTTTGTTGGGGCTATTTTGTGGCAGAGATTTTTTGATATTCAGTCATTTTCTCACTTTTAACCATGACTTTGCTGCCCACGGGAGAGCTGCCTTCTGAACTGTGTTTTATGGAACACCTACATGCGCCTCGGCCTCTGCTGGCACCGTGTCCTTCCAGCCACCAGCTGGGACTTACTTAGATGAAGTAAGTTCAGGGTGGGGGTTAAAGACGTAAGAGCCACTGCGAGGAAAGTCCTTGCTAGAAATGGGGAGACACAAGCTCGAACACGTGTGGCTCCGAGGACACCATGGAGGGAAGTGTGGATAATCGATGGGCACCGTTGATTCAGTGTTAATCTCCTCATTAAAATGCATTCTGAGTTTTCGTAAATCTGGAAGATTTAATTATGTAGGCACTATTTATCATTGTATTCAAAATCTGCATAAAACTGTATTAGTTATGCCTATGCCTGTTAAATAACAGAAATGTCTTTGGGTCCCCACTTCTGTTAAATGTTAACCCTTCCAGAGGTTTGTTAGCTTAAGGTCCCTGTTAGAGTAGAACTCAAATTCAGGGTCACTGTTTTGATTTGTTTTCCAAATCGGGGACATTCTGCATCTGGGGAGCCCAGCAGGCCCACTCTTCATCTCTGAGCAAGAGGGGACCTGGGCCCCGCCTCAGGGGAGACGGAGATGGCTGGGTCCAGCGGTGATCCTGCACCGAGCTGTGGGCCTCGCGGGGTGTGCTCGGGTCCTTTCCCATGAGCCAGGGCCAGAGTTTGCTTGCTGATTTCCTGAGGAGGTTCCCATGATGTGGGGGTCACTTCCTCACCATCCACTTGACCTCCACTGCACACGGCTAGACTCCCTGGTTAGGTCACCCTGCTTGTGCTGCAGAAGCCTGGCTCACTGGGGTTTTCCTGTTACAGGAGCTAACTATAATCATCCATCCTAGATAAGCTGAGAAAACTGTAGATAAGCTGATGAACACAAAAGGCACTGGGATGGAACCCGTCCCCCGGAGGCAAGGCGGTGGAGGAAGGGGAGCTGGGTCTGCCCTCCCTCCCCTCTGTCCTCTCCCACCCCTCCCTCCCCTCCATCCTGTGCTGACTGCAGGCTGCAGCCCCGTCTTCCTTCTCCTCCCTCTTACTGCTGTGTCTCAGGGTCAGGCTAATTGGACATGAGCCATAAAAAGCACTTGATTTTTTTATTTTGGTTTTTAACAGTCTCCGTTTTAGTTCCAGAACAAAACACAGGGGCTGGACTTGAGCCTCCCGATTGTGCTCTGGCTCTTCTCACTCTCCCAGGGTTGGGATCATCCTGCCCACGCTGAGTCTGTGGCCTAAGGAAAGCCCCGTCTCCTCGCCTGCCTCTGCCCTGGGCCGCAGCTCCATTTCAGCACCCTGCGTCTCCTGGGGGTGACAGACACGGTCCATTAACCGAGTCCACACAAACGGCCAAACCCTGGCATTGACGTCCCCAGCTGTGGCTAGATGTGGTGGCACACTCCTGAGGTCCAGAGACGGGGCGCTGAGGCAGGAGGATGCCAGTTCAAGGCCAGCCTTAGCAACTTAGCAAAGGCCTAAGCGACTTAGCCAGACCCTGTGTCAGAGACAGAAAGAGCTGGGGGTATGCTCAGGGCTAGACCCTCCCAGGCTCAACCCCAGGGCCAACGACTGAACGCTCAACCTTACTTGAAAGGGAAACCCTGGCTCTTTTCAAGATCAGTCTCCACGCCTCAGGCCTTCCCTGGGACTCTCTGTGGTATCGCCCGTGTGTGTGGCAGTTCTGTGTCTCTTAGGAAGAGAGCACATCTCAGGGAGGGCCTTGGAAACACCACTCAGGGAAGCCCCTGCCCCTCGCCCTCACTTCTCCACAGGGTCTCACGCAGAGCCTCACCACGCGCCATGACTGTCCCGGCCAGGGGTGCAGTGTGACAGTGTGTGGGGCGAGCAGTGCCGGGGCAGGCAGGTTGGCACAGCCTGGTGGATCAAGAAGGCTGTGCAGAGTGCACACAGAGCCGGGCCTTCAGGGCCACTGGAGAATGGCCTGACCAAGTGAGAACGTGTTTCCTCGTGTCCACTCTTCCCGAGACCACCTGGGGACTTCCTGATGTCCACCCCCTTCTTGGAAGGAAGAATTACCTGGAGGGTTAAATGAGATGAACGGCGGCTGCTTCTGCAGACAGTGGGCTCAGCAGAGAGTCCTCAACTCCATGTGAGATCTTGCCGTCTGCACCCAGGGTGTGGACAGCCAGCTTGGTGGGAGCGCAGCCTGGGGACAAGACCATGGGTTAGTGGTGTCAGAACTTCCTCAGTCCAACTAGGGGAGACCAAGACTGCAGCACCAGCTAGAAGTGCACCCACCTTCGGGTGTGACCTGCCCAGGACTGCCCCCAGGGACTCCTGGCCATCACTAAGACACCCAGGTCTCTCTGCAATGGCCCTTCAGCCACCCTGTGTGGCACATGCTCTGCCTTCTCAGCCCCTTGCAGGAGTGGGACACCCCTCCATCATGGGCCCCTCCTGGGCCTTCTTGTTCCCTTGGTGGCATGTGCAGGACAGGCAGCTGCCACCTCAGCACTGTGCTGGTGCTGGACGGGTCTGGACTCCACACTCGGCACACCCAGTTGCATACCTGGCTCTCCACCTCCCAAAGTTAGAGCAGCCAGGGGGCCCCAAGCCTGTCACCTGGACCCCAGGACCTTGAGGATGCTCATGCCAGCTGCAGCAGCCTCCACGAGGCCGGAGACAGCCAGAGTGAGCTGGGGACAAGTGTGTTCAGCCTGGGCCCCTCCCCCGGCACGCTCCCCACCTACGCACCCCGGTTTCCCTGTGGGGCAGACAGGCTTTCTGTGTGGACAGGGGAGAGGAGGTGGCCGGGTGTCTCTGAGCAAGCCCTCCACGAGCAGGAGTCCTTATTTCTGTGAACCACATGACTCAGGGGGCAACGGGTGGGATGCAGCCCAACAGCACACAGGGGCGGGGGGGGGGGGACGGGGGCACACGCATGCGTCCAGGGACTCCTGCTGCCCAGGAGGGGGCCTTCGCACCTGGCCCCAGCTCCTGCCTCTCAGCCTCTGGGAGCCTGTGAGTCACCAGGGAACCCACTGCACCTGGATCCTGGCTCTCAGCCACAGTGGTGCGCGTCCAACACTACAGCCCAGGTCCACGGCCTGGCCACAGACCAGCTCTTGAGACGGAGTCTCTCCCCCAGACCTAAAGCCAGCGCGCTGGGGCGGGAGGTTCCAGGGCAGAACCTCTTTTATGGTCTTCGCTTGCTTGCTGTGCAGCCTCTGCTGAGCCTGGTGGCCTCGCCCTGCAACGTGCCAGACCCCTAGGAGGACGCCGATGTCCTGAGCAGTGTCAGTGTCCATGCCCACGTGTGGGGGGTGCCACCCCAGACCTGAAGCTTTGCGTCCACTGTGAGGCCGTCTCCCCACTCTGCTCATCCCCGCACGTCCCTCTAGCCTCAGCCACTCCGTCCCTCATCCCCCAGGCGGGCGGCAGCCCCTCCTCCCCTGTCCTGGCTCTTGGCCTCCACCGTCCTCTCCAGCTTCTTCTTGCCCCAGGGGCTTCCTCCCAGCACACCAGGCGGCTGGGCCCAGAACCCTCAGGCCCCGTGATCTCCTCCCGGCCCCACTCCCGGCACCAGAATCAGCTCGGGCACCACCCACAGGCTCCAGACGCTGCCCTCTGCACCTCAGAGCGGATCCAAACAGTCTAGTTCAGACTTGAGAGAAACTGAGTTGCAGGTTCTGTCCAGGTTTTGTCTCTTTGTTTCAACGCAGAACCAAAATTTAGAATCACATCTGGTACACAGCAGACCCTCAGGAGGGCCCACGGTGGGCAGCTCCCTGTCCCTGTGCCTGGACCACAGTCACACGGAACATGAAAGGGCCCTGCTGCTGGGCTCCACCCTGTCACCTGCTCTCTGTGTCTTTGATGGTTAAGTGGAGGGGCCTGGAAGAAGCACAGCACAGCCACAGTGGCTCAGAAGGACCTGGAGCTGCCCGGCAGGGTGTGTCCTGCCACCTTCCACCTTGGTGGCTCTTCTTCAGTGGGGTGCGGCCACCTGCCCCCAGGCATAAATGCAGAATGCTCAGGGCCTGTCTGACAGCTGCGACCTGAGTCATGCCTCACATCACCTACAAACCTATGGGGGACTCTGTCCTGAAAATACAAGGCCTCACCCTTGGCTCCCCACCCTGAGGCCCTCTCCCCACACCCCCGGCACCACAGAGTGTGGCCCCAGCCAGGCTGCTCTTCCCGGGCAGCCGAGTCCTCCAGGAAGCTCAGTGCGTGGCCCAGCTCTGCCCAGTCCTCCTGGCAGCCTTCCCTCCCGGCAGCCTCACAGGTCGCGGCCACAACCCCTGGGCCTGCACCCTCTTGTCCTACACAAGGGCCTGGAGCCCCACCTGCTGAAGTGCTGACCTCCCGGACCAGGGCCCTCAGCCACTCCCAGCCCTGCTTCCGGCTCTCCCTTGGCTGTGTCTGCCGCCGGGCGCACTGTAGCAGATGTGCGCTTCATGACCGCGTCCCTCGGTCCGTCAGGAGCCTTCTCCCCTGCTGCGCCTCCTGGGCACCAGGGCTGCACGTGAGACGCCACCTGTCCTCCACGCAGGAGCCTCCACCAAGGACGGCCTGGCCTCCAGGGCCACCCCACAGCCCTGCCCGAGGAGCAGTGTGATGTGGACCCTGATGGTGGAGGACAGATTGCAGGCCTCAAGTCCCCAAAGATGGAGCAGGAAACAGGGACAAGAAGGGAGAGGAAAATAGGCCCAGAGGCCGACAGCAGCCGGCCAGGCAGGCCGGCCCCAGGTCCTCTAAGAGAGGCCTTGGCCAGCACCTCCACACACTGCCCGGGGTCTCCAAGGGAGGGCCGTGGATGTGCCAGCCTCTGTCTGTCACTGCAGGCCTCGGCCCAGGCCGCCCAATCAGGGCCCTGTCTGTCAGGGTCCTGCCAGCACACTGTGCCGAATGTGGACCAAGCTCAGGAGACTCAACTCAGGAAGAGATGCTTCCAGTGGGGAATGAGGAGGGGAAGTGCTCGGCACCACAGGGCCAAATGCTGCGAGGGAGTCTCCCCGCAGCAGGCGACGCTGGGGTTTGAGTGAGAACCTTCTGGGACAGGGCTGGGCCAGCTGGTGCCCTCATGGTCAGCCAGGTAGGGCTGCAGGGTGGAGCCCTGTGACGGGAAGGGTCTCTCAGCCATGGGGAGACCAGGTGAGCACCAGCTGGGGACAGGAACACCCGCCCGTCATCCGGGAGTGCGAGGCTCAGTCTCCCTGTGCGTCTCCCCAGACGTCTCCAAAAGCGTGGCGGACCCTGATGAAGTCCACCTTCTAACAGGGTGATGGCAGGGCCTGTCCCCGTCCTGCACACAGGGGGCTCAGTGGAGCCCAGGCACTGTGTTGGTGTGTGGTGATGGTCAGAGAACGTCATTGAGCCCTGAATGAAACGCCCAGAGACCAAGTAGATGACCCCGACTGTTGTCACTCGCTAACTAATGTGCTGATGCCTCACAGAGCATCTCTCGGGCCCTCTGAAGCGCAAGGTTCAATCCATGCCTCAGGCACTGCCGTCCACGGTCCACCCAGGCCAGGGGAGGAGGCCCCCTCAGGGCCACAGAAGGTCCAGAGCGTTTGCGAGGGCCACGGAGGGCATAGCAGTGAAAGCAGAGCTCATCAAGTGCTTCTCGGTAGAACTTGCAGTTGCGCATTAGAAAAATGTGTTTGGAATAATAACCAGCAGGCATCCCAACCTGCTCCACCGTCGTGAGGCTTCAGGCAGGAAGTGGAGGAAACAAGGACGCTCTCATCAGCCGGTTTGCTTGATTCCAGTCTCCATAGAAACAGGATGTTCAGATGCTGTGGGATATTTTTGTCTGGAATTTTTGCTGGACTTGGAATTTGGGCACGTGCATAGACAGAATGCCAGATGCGGCATGTGGCCCACGAGGCCTCAGAGAAGCTGGGGCTGGGCAGAGAAACCAGCCCACCCACCAGTGGAGCTAGAAGTCCACTGTCCAGGGGCAGATTGGGAAGTTGACAAAACCCTGGTACCCTCCTGAGAACTGACTGCAGGTGGTGCTTGTGTGGGTGCATCCCTGGGACCCACCTGGTAGCGGGTGCTCAGGCGGATGTTTGGGGCAGCTGTGGTCAGTGGTGCCTGCGAGAGGCCCACCCTCTACCTGCTGGGGCTGGACTTGAGTGAGCTTCGTGTGCTCAATACAGGTTTTATTCATTTTCTTTTTAGGTGCTGGTGAAACTACATTTCTTAAATGTACTTGAAAGTAAAGGTTTTTTTTTTTTTTTTTTGCCTTCTAAAAAGTAATGCCCTCCATTTCCATGCAATTTCCCTTCTCACTCCCTTTCCCTCCCACCTCTCATCCCTGTTTAATGTAAATCTTCTTCTCAAGCTCTTCGTCCCTACCCTGTCCTTGTTTACTCCCCTTATATCAAAGGAGTCATTTGGTATTTGTTTTTTAAAGATTGACTAGCTTCACTTAGCATAATCTGCTCTAATGCCATCCATTTTCCTCCAAATTCTATGATTTTGTCATTTTTTAATGCAGAATAATACTCCATAGTGTATAAATGCCACATTTTTTTTATCCATTCATCTATTGAAGGGCATCTAGGCTGGTTCCACAGTCTTGCTATCGTGAATTGAGCTGCTATGAACATCGATGTAGCAGTGTCCCTGTAGCATGCTCTTGTTAGGGCTTTAGGGAATAGACCGAGAAGGGGAATAGCTGGGTCGAATGGTGGTTCCATTCCCAGCTTTCCGAGAAATCTCCATACTGCTTTCCAAATTGGCTGCACCAATTTGCAGTCCCACCAGCAATGAACAAGAGTGCCCTTTTCCCCACATCCTCTCCAGCACTTATTGTTGTTTGACTTCCTAATGGCTGCCAGTCGAAGGCGATCCTCAGGGTTATACAAAATGTCATATAAGAGGAAAGGAGGGGCAAGACAAGATAATACAAATGGAAGAAATGATTTACAGTAGAAGGGGTAGAGAGAGAAAAGGGGAGGGGAGGGGAGGGGAGGGGAGGGGGGATAGTAGAGAATAGGACAGACAGCAGAATGCATCAGACACTAGAAAGGCAATATGTCAAGCAATGGAAGGGAAACTGATATGATACAGCAATTTGTATATGGGGTAAAAGGGGGAGTTCATAATCCACGTGAATCAAACTGTGTAATATGATGTATTAAGAACTATGTAATGTTATGAACGACCAATAAAAAAAAAAAAGTAATGCCCTAATCTGATTGAAGAAGGACAGTGCTGGCTAGGGACAAGTGGGAGGAGGGTCTCGCAGTCCCAGGGCCTGGCTTGAGGCATGCAGCAGAAATGCCCCATCAGAAGCAGCCTTGGAGCATCGCCTGCTAGTGGATAGGTCCGTTCACCAAAGGGAGTATTTATTTCAAGGAAAACAGATTTGTCTCAAATGAAATGCCTACACATTTCTGAGCTCCATTCCTGGGCTAAAACGGAAATCGATACACATCTCCAAAGACGCCACGTGCAGCGCCGACCTCACTTTTCCTCAGGCGGTCAGACCGCAGATGCACTCTCTCTTCCTCCTGGTTCAGTGGTGAGCAGCCTCCTTGGTCAGGAAGAGGAGAGCAGGAAGAGGCCCAGGTCAGGAGCCAGGCTTGGGGCCATGTGGGCAGAGTCAGCCCCAATGGCTTCTGCCATTGTGAGGAATCTGCTATTGATTGACACGTCGGCTTTCTCCAGCGTTTGTTTTAATATATATATTTTTAGTATCAATGGACCTTTATTTTATTTATTTATATGGGATGTGAGGATCGAACCCAGGCTGCACACACGCTAAGCAAGTGCTTTACCACTGACCTACAACCCCAGCCCTCTCCAGTAGTTTTTGATGGACAGATTTCTGCTACCACTTAGTATTCACTTTGGAGATGACCTTCTTGCTGGCTTTTTGAACAACCTCTTTCCTACCAGAGCTGGACACTACAGTGCTTTGCAAATAGGAAGCTTTCTAGTCTCTGAAACCAAGTGCCCAGAGCTCTGCTGTCCCTGAAAGATGTGTCTTTGAATCTCCAGGGACACTGCGGGCTGCTCAAAGCCCTGCAGTGCAAGCTTCCCCTGGCTGCAAGACCACATCGTCCCTGTAAACAGGACGGAAGTCCGTGGGTCTCACAAAGTGGAGGCACCACGTGGGTTCCAGGCCATCACAGGACTATTCACAGATGACTGTGTGTCTTTTGATACTTGCACCTGGAGGACTCTTGAGATTGGTGACCTCAGAAATTGCCAATTTAGTAGTAGAAGCTGTTCTTTAGAAATCGCTATCAGAGTGTCATCTTTTTTGTGCCAAATTAAGCTTTTTAACTAATAAAACAAAAAGTGCCACCAAAGAAACATAAATGGCATCCATAAAAAGCAGAAGTGAGACAGATGCTGGTGGATTGTCCGGGGTGCTCATGTGCTTGCTGAAAGCCACGTATCCAGCGTCTCCACAGGTGACTCCTGTGCTGTGTGTCACTGAAGCTTTTGAAAAGAGCCCTGCATGGTGCCAAGGAGCCAGGCTTCTGGGACAGCAGGACGGGCACTGGGATATGGCCTGTGGTGGCCTCCACAGAGTGTCCAGCCTTTTCAGGACCACAGGTCAGGGCTGCATGTCAGCAGGTCCTCTCTGCCCTCTGAGTGTCCCTGAGGCTGATGCAAGATTTCTGTTTCATCAGAGTCGCAAGATTTTTAAAGGTAACATTTTTCTGAGTAGATTAAACAAAGAGGTTAAATTGGGAATTGGGGGGTGAATTCTTTCCCCTCATTTAGTTTTGTGTATTTGCATTTTTAAAGAAGACCTCAGTCTGAGGGGTGGTTTCCAATAACGCTCATCATCCACACTCACGTTCACGGTGGGCAGCCATGACAAGCTGTGGTGCTTCAGGTCAGCAAGAGAACACGGAGAGCTCTCAGTGTGCAGAGGTGCAGCCCGGGCCGGGAGGAGAGCCGAGCAAGCCGGCAGGAGGGCCATGCTCTGCATGTCCCCTGACAGTGGCCGGCACCCACATCCTTGGCCTCAGTTTCTCAGACCAAGGTGCACCCCGGGCTGCAGAAGTGGCTGAGAGTTTAGAGACATGTGCCCCAGGGTCGCTGCCTTGTCCCAGACATCTCGACGTCAGGGTCTGTGTTAAGAGATGGTTGCCTGTCAAATGCATCTTGCCCCTGTTGGAAGTCACGTTGCCCTTAACCCTCCATCAGTGCTGCAGCTGAGGGGCAGGCTGTTGCTCACACACCGGTTGGTCACCGTGGTGATCATGCTAAGGGGCTCAGAGTCATTTCTTCCTCAAATTGTCTGCAACACCAAGCACGCATCACTGGTAAAACTGATTAATGGTGTGTACACATGAAACATGAGCTGGCCATGGCACCAAGAAGACCTGTCCGTTGTACTTAGGGCCTCTCTCTCGGCACTTTATGATCCTGTTGTCTCCTTAATGGGAAGCAGAAGGGCTGACAGGTCGTCGACCCTGAGACCTGTTCATATCTAGTGGAATAGTCAGCAAATGCTCGTTTCGTGGTGTAGGCAGGATGACTGCCCACCTGGGCTGGAGAGGCATGGCCACAGAAGAATACACTTCATGCCAGTGAGAGGTTCCGGAGCCTCTGTCCTGTCCCCTGTGTCTCCTTTGAGCAGGGAGCTACAGGCTGGAGAGCAGCATCTGCCTTTTCAGAATTGTGCTGCATTGAAGACCACTTGTCCCAACCCTCATGGCCACTCATGACCACCTGCCCAACCCCCCATGGCCACTCAAGACCACCTGCCCCAACCCCCCATGGCCCCTCCCCATGTCCACCCACTTGCTGTCCACTGGGGTCTTGTTGTGGATTGTCTTGATTCCCTGGGAAGAAACCAGGAGCCTGACTCCGAGTCTTCTCACAAATACCCGTGGAGCATGGCAGAGTCAAAGTCTTTGGGGTTTACCCTCACTGAACCGGTCCTCGCAGGAACCATTTGGTGACATGATGGCCACACTGGGGACGGGCATCATGCTAAGGCTGCACGCTGCGGTCAGGACAGGGATAACCCACTCCCCTGTCACAGTGTGACCCTCCAAGCTACTGTGCCTGGGAGTCATCGTGTGGCTTCCCCGTGGGGTTGATTTCCAGGACTGCCAAGCCCGAGTCCTTTCTGCAGATCGACTCTGCACACCATTTCCTGTGCATTCTCACGTATTAGAGCAGGCACCACTTCCTCGGCTTTCAGGAGGGGAAATCTCACATCCACCTGTGCACAGGCTCTTGGAGAACTGGGCTGGGTATAGAGGATGGTTTTTACTTCACTGTGAGGGGGAAGCCTGCACCGTCCTCATGGAGCCTGGCCTGCTGAGCTGTGTGGCCAGCATGGTGTCCAGGCCAGTGTCTGCACACAAAGCCTTCAGGTCGGAGGGGATGCGGCATCACACACTCCATGGAACACAAAGAGCAGGGGACCTGCAGAAGGCATTGACTCTGGAGAGTGAGTCTGGATTCCCGTCTCACAAACCAAAACAAGTGTTGCAGAGGGCCCCGGGCAGCACTGGCACCGCTGCTGAGCAGGGGCTGGAAACAGCCTGTCACAGGCCTGCAGCAGGGAGGCACCGAGGCCGCCCACCCATCCCCCTCCAGCGCAGTCGGTCTGTGGTCCCTAGGCTGCGAGACATGGCCACATGGCGTGGGTTGCTTGGCAACAGGTTCCTTGGAGGAAAGGGCTGTCGGTGCAGCACTGTGTCTGGTGCTGGCCACTTCCTGAAGAGGAGTTATCTCTGCAGAACAGGCCAGCCCTGTCCCACTGCGCAGCGGCCATGTGTGATGCTGGGATCCATTTCTCTGACAGGGACTGGTTTAGGCTCCCAGCAAATGACTCAGATGTTGTTCCTAATCCCGCTGCATGAGGTCTCAGGTCACATCAGCCAGGAGCAAGGTGCATGCAGCTGCTCCGGGATCACAGCCGAGGGCAGCTGCCCGCAGACAGCCCACTGCCGGCTCCCGTGAAGGCACAGGGCTGGCGTCCAAGCTGCCCGGCCCGGAGAGAACGCAGTCCAGGGACGCAGTGCCATTCCAGCCCCTGCAGACAGGACAGCAGCGCGTCCCGGCTTTCCTGGGGGTGTGATCTTGGCCCCCTGCCGCAGGAGGCTGTGTCCTGTTGGCCCACTCGGGAGGGTTCTCCGGAAGCTGCTGGAGGCAGGTGGAGACAAACGTGCTCCGTGTTGTCAGAACCTGCCTTCCTCAGAAGGTGGCAACCTGTCTTTGCTGAGGGTTCTCCGTCCTGCCGTTACCCCAGGTCATCCCCGGGCCAGAAGCACCCCCTCTGCAGTGCCCGGGTCCTCCTGCCGAGCTGCTGCTGGGCCTCAGGAGAGTCAGCCGGCCACAGGCCTCCCAGGAGCTCCTGCCTCTGAGGGCATCTACTGTGGGCAGAGGCTCTGCTGGCCCTCCTCAGCATGTCCCCAGGGCGTTTCTCTAGGGGCTGCCCAGAGACGGCGTCCCTGGAACTCAATTTAACTAAAGCGTGAGTCACATTCCTGCCAAGGTTGGCCCCTGGGCCCTGCCGCCTCTGCAGGTAGCTGCTGGGGCCACATGCCAAGTCCCCTGCCACTGTCCAGAGAGGGCCTCTGGGGTCCCATGACCAGCAGCCCCTCCAGCAGGGTGGGACCTCGTTCTGCAGGTTGCTTCTGTGACATATGGTTGACAAATATTTTTAATATCTTCTCTGCAAATGTAGGATTTTGCCATTTACTCCCTTCCTGATTACCATTGAGCTCAGACATGGCTGATCCGTGGCCTGGCTACAGCAGGGGCGTGAACTGGGTCCACATTGCTTTCTCTTAAGTACCTGAGGCCGGCTAAGTCCCCAAGTAACTGGGTGAACCGTTCAGCACAGTGAAAGTGGGAGTGACTAGTGGCCGGCCACGGCGGTCTCCGCAGGAAGTCGGACCTGTGATGACTGAAATGGGAAGAGCAGACACACCCAGCACCACAGGGAGGTGCAGCCAGTGAGCATGGCCTTAGGAGGCCGCCTGGGGCTCCTGGGCATCGTTCAGCCCAGCGCTCCATTCCCAGCCTCACCTAGGATGAACGGAAACGCGCGCCCTGTGTCCTCCCGACCACCAGTGTGGACCCTGCGTGTCCTGGGTGGCCACACAGTGCATCCGTCCAGGGAGCACTCCAGGTGGCAGGCCACATGGGCACTGGCCACGGCAGGGGTCGCAGCGCTGGGCAGGTGGGAAGCCTGAGGGCAGCGGTGTGCTCAGGGAAGCAGACGGACGGCTGTGTGGTGTCCTCTGCCCTGCGTCCCTGGAAGGCAGAGGCAAAGGAGCAGAGGCACCTTGGGTTCCCAGGGCACCACAGAGGCTTCCAGGGACACGGGTGACGGCGTGCTGACAATGCCATGTGCTTACACCCCACATGCATCCCCATGATCCCAGGGCCCTGCAGCTAAAAGAGGAGCTCACAGCTGGCCATGCAGCTGCAGGAAGGGGAGGTCAGCCAGCTCTGAGCTGGGCCGGGAGACTGAGGCTGGCCTCGGGTGAGCAGGCTGCCAGAAGCCGAGAGCGGCTGGGGGTCTAGGATAGGTGCACAAAGGCCTGACAGGTCAAGTGATGCTGGCTGTGGGCTTACCATGCTGACCACCTACCGTCCAGGGAACTCTCAGAGCATCAGTGTGTGGCGACCCACCCAGCCATTGCTGCGTGGACTCCTTCTCCACGGAACCCTGCAGTCCACGTACAGCTGGCTGACTCACGGCCTGTGATTGCTCTTTAGCATCAGCCCAGGACGGGTTGCTGCTGGGATCCTAACGGCCTTGGTTCAGAAGGCCCACGGAGAAGCCTAACCTCTCTGTTCTCCATAAGTGCCTTATGTATGCCCAGAGGGCGGGTCACAGTGACGGGGAATAAGAAGGAATGTTCTCCCCACCTTTGCCCTGCCCATCCATCCTGAGCATCAGTGACCACACTGGGACTAACCAGCTCCCCTGCGGGTCGGTTGTCACCCACCCTACAGAGCCCCGTGTCCTCCAGGACCCCTGTCCAGAGCACTCCCAGGTCTCTGCAGGGCAGGAATAGCACCATGGCTCTGGATGACCAGGAAAGGCTGGTCAGGCAGCATGAGTGTCCACTCTTCTGTGCTCTTTTGAGAGTACAATTTACAGGACTCTTTCCAGCCAAGAGGACAGGTTCGATGTTTCTGCAGGTGATTTGTTTTTCTCGGTGAGATCTTAGAGCTGCCTTTTCTTTATTGAAAAGAGAAATATCCTTTATGATCACTCCCGGGTTTGATGTGGCAGTAGCAGAGCTGGCCAGCCTTCCTTTGGAGGAGGGTGTGGGCAGGGCCTGTGCTATCGGGTGCGGTGGGAGTCACTGAAGAGCCACACCAGGCCAGAGGAAGGACCCCGCTCGAGGGTGGAGACGGGCTGTGGAAGTGGCCTTGCCCTTGTCTCTCAGCTTCAGTCTTAAACTTTGTGAAGAGAAATTCAAAGCTCTTTTGGAACCCTCCCGAAGTCTTCACGCCTAGAAGTCTGAGAGAAGCAGCGCGTCCTCTTGTTGCCCCTGGTGCTCTCATTTTAAGCCACATTAGGACACAGGTCTGTTCACCTGGGCCCACCTGGCTCTGGGCTGGGAGGCTGCTGTCCTTACAGTGACACTGGGACTAACGAGCAGCGGTGCGTGTCCCGCTGAGTCGAGCCGTTTCCTGGGCATTTCACCCGGTGCTTCCTCTGGGTTCCTCCCCCCTTGCAAATTCAGGATTGTTGTCCCCACGTGTCAGCCCCAGGGGTCAGTCCCACTGGCTTGGTGGCTTCCTGGACCTGCTGGTGATGACTGAGTGTTGTCACTGGGCTTGCTGACCACGTTACCCTGTCGTCTGCAGCCCTCCAGGGTTCTGGGAATGCAGACAGGCTTAGCCTGCGGGGACTGGGCACATAGCCTCTGCCACCGCAGGTCACTTCTCCTTCTCTCTCGACAGGACCTTTGGTTGCAAGAGGGTTTGCTCGTCCCAGGGTGAGCATGGTGGGATGATGTGTGGGAGGCTGGACTGGCCGACACAGGGAAGGAAGCCCCTGTGTTCCGAGTTCAGGTCTCTGGATCAGGACTGAAGGGGACAGGCCATCACATGGGGCCAGGATGGACACAGAGGACACAGACAGCAATGTGTGCGGGAGTGGCCTGCCCACATTCCCATGCTGCTGGCCATCTCCACGGCCCTCTCCCTGCCCACCCCTCACAGCCAGCTCAGGAGTCCTCTGTGGGTCCACCTGAGGCGTCCTGCTGGGCAGTGTGTCTGTGAGGCCCAGCAGCTGCTGACCGAGGGTCTGATGCGGACCTCCCTGCTCCATGCCTGTCTGAGGCCATGATAAGCGGCCTTCCTGGGCCTGTCTGCCCACAGCAGTGTGGCTCCACGGTGGCCAGTGTGTTTTCTTCTGACATTTATTTTCCCATGTTTAAACATATGGGTTATTATGGGTTCGCAGACTCACAGCCCACGGAAAATTAGATGATGTGGCCCAGAATGATTCAGAAGGGGGCCAGGAGACTCCATGCCAAATGAGATACGCCCCAGGGCAGTTGGATATGCACAGTTGGGGATGGGCTTGGGGAAGACAGCCCCTCTGTGGCTCTCCTCTGCACAGGTGGGGTGGTCCCCTGTGGCTCTCCTCTGCACGGGTGGGGTGGTCCCCCGTGGCTCTCCTCTGCACGGGTGGGGTGGTCCCCCGTGGCTCTCCTCTGCACGGGTGGGGTGGTCCCCTGAGGCTCTCCTCTGCACGGGTGGGGTGGTCCCCTGTGGCTCTCCTCTGCACGGGTGGGGTGGTCCTCCGAGGCTCTCCTCTGCACGGGTGGGGTGGTCCCCTGTGGCTCTCCTCTGCACGGGTGGGGTGGTCCTCCGTGGCTCTCCTCTGCACAGGTGGGGTGGTCCTCCGTGGCTCTCCTCTGCACGGGTGGGGTGGTCCTCCTGGGCAGAACCACCCCGCTCCTCCCCACTCATCTTCCTCAGTTGAACTCCACTCTTCATCTTCTTGCATTTGTCCCTAAGAGCCAGGCCACCTTGGTCGTCTCCCCTTCAGGCTGATCACTGGGAGCCATCCACCTGCCACCTGCCCTGTCCTTCAGAACCTGCCCAGGACAACACACACGGGCCTCAGGGGCCCAGAACCTCCCAGTTCACATGACATGATGGGCCCAGAACCTCCCAGTTCACATGACGTGGCCTGTGCACCCTGGGTCCCCTCCAATGCCTGTCAGCTCCCAGGTACACCAGGGCCACTGCTTATGTCCTGACCACTGGCCGCCCATGCTCCCAACCTCTCCTGGGCTCATGGCCGTCCCTCCTGTATCTCTCTCTCCGTTGCTCTGTGTCTGCACGAGTTGCTCTTCGTGGGAGCCACGTCATGTTGCAATCCGGTGGCGCTTCTCATTGCAGGGGCTGTTACTCCAGCATCCTCCTGGGTGACAGCCAGCAGGTGTGTAAGAGGAGGGGCCAGCGTGACACCAGATGAGGTCTGAGAGGCCCAGAGGGAAGAGCCCGTCCTCAGCTCCGCAGCAGCACTGGGGCAAGCAGAAGGGCAGCTCTCAGAACGTGCAGTCTGAGCTACAGATACAGAGGACCTGGGCAGGATGGATAGAGGTGGGCACAGCCAGGTGGAGCCCAGCCCTGGGCCACACAGGTGGCAGGCCCTCTCCAGGGTCAAGGAGGGAGAGGATCCACAGGTCTCACAGACCACCCAGTTATGATGCTGCCCATTCCCAACGTTAGAAGAGGCTTGCTACGCGGTGCTTGGCCACCAGGCCAGCAGAGAGGAGCTGGAAGGGCAGGCAGTGTCAAGCGCCCAGCAGAGTGAGGACAGGCCTCTGCTCAGAGCATGTGTCCCCTTGTCCCCGGGTGTCCTGGGGGGTGACCTCCCAGTGATTCTCCTGGGGAAGCTTTGTCATGAGAACCAGGTCGGTTTCCTATAAGGAGTGAGAACACAGTACACTGGGCCCCAGGTAATTGTAAACAGGTACCTGAAAGTCGGGCTCATCCCGAAGGAGTGGGCAGCTGTGTGTGCCTGATGGGGGACTGAGTCGACCAGCTGCAGGTGGCCATCGCAGTTCCTTTGGCCACTGACCCTCGAGGAGGGTGAGTGGTGCGGCTGGTTCATTCCTGCCGTCATTGACTTCCATCTCCCCTGCCCTTCCTGGTATGCTAAGGGCCTAACCATCCTCAGTTTTGGGGGCACAGCTGATTGCCAGGTCATCCTTCTGTGGACCTCATCAGAAGCCCCTGTGGTCCAGCTGGTGGTTAATCTTGTGGTATCTGGAATCCACGGGGCTTCGCAATAAAGTACTATGAATAGCACATGGAAACCATCACTGGGGTGGAAAATGTGAACGCTATAATTATTTACCCTGGTAGGGTTGATTGTGAAAGCATCTCAGTTGCAGATCTAAATTGGGCTGTGGGTGTGACTGGTGGTTTTCCTGAGAGCTCTAACTGCTTCACAGGGAAGATGCTCAGGTGTCCAGAGAGGACAGCCACTCCCCCCAAGGACAGAGGAAGCTGTGCAGATTTGGTCCCTGTGGTCTGCTACAGACCAAGCTTCAACCATATCCAACCCAGCTTGCTCTCTCCTCCTGCCCAGGACTGAAGGGCCAGAGGAGCTTTGGGGCCTCCGAGGCTGGGCCCTGATTTTCAGTCTCCCCAGAGCCTCTGCTTTCCCTTGGAAGCTGGAGAGAACAGGATGGGAAACACGGAGGCTGGCCCCTCTGCACGCTTGATGCTCAGGAGCATGCAGAGGAGGGAGGGAGCCTGCACACACACATTCTGCTCAAAAACTACTTAAATGGAGCAAGAAGAATGCCGCTGGAGCCAGCACACGGGACGGCGATCCTCTGTCCCTGTTAAGTCACTTGTAAATGACTTGCCAGACACAGAGCTCCTGCTGACAGGACAAAGAAATGCCCACGGTGACAGCAAGCCCAGGGGTGAAGGCCCCCATTCAGCCCACGTGGCCGATGTGCAGCGACATTAAACAGATGGGGTCTGACCACGGACAAGCACAGTGGCTCGGCTGGCCCAGAGTCGCACTTCCTTTCCCACGGCAAGGGCTTTTCTGGAAGTCTTGGGAAGAAAAGTCCAGTGAGGTGACATTTCCCTGGATGTGGTTTTCTCAGGCACTGGTCTCAGGAGTCACACCCAAACCTCTGACACCGGTGGCCTGGGAGCTGCATTCGAGTCACGTCTCAGGTCAGGCTGACTCTTGATGCAGGATCAGGCTCACCTGGGAGGAGGCTCAGCGACCAGCCCCTGAGCCTACCGCCCCTGCCAATGTCCCCCAGGAGGAAGCTGGCCACACCCCGTGGAGGGGGTCAACTGGCCACACTCACAGCCACCAGAAACATCCCAGGGACCGTGTGGCTTCTGTGGCCTGGTTGCAGGACAGCATGGGAGGAGTGCATGAGGCCATGTGTTTCAGTGGTTTAGAATCCAGAGCAGTGTCACTGTGCGCACTTTAGGAGGGCTGGCTGCCATCTGGCCCCGGAAGCAGGCCAGGCGAGGCCACGCTAGCCGCCAGGAGGCTGTCCAGCAGCACCCTTGCTGTCCATCTCGTGTGCTTGGTTTCTGGATGCCTTTGGCTGTTTGAGGGACAGACTAGTATTTGTTGGAAATTAGAGTCTTTCTTTTTTAAAAAAAAATCATTGAGAATGGGAATAGAAACTTGAAGCGTGTTCAGAGGGGTCTGGGGCCTCTGACTAATGGACCCTGAGGTAGGAGCTGGACGGGGACTCCTGGTCAGAGTGGCCTTTGATACAAATGTTCATGTTTTTTTTTTTAATTCTTAAACTCTCATGGAGGATCTGTGAAGACTCAGGCCATCCCTAACTGCCCGGGGAGTTCGAGGAGGGTGGAAGCAGGTTGCCCCGGGTCTCTGAGATCCCGCATGCACCCTCCCACAGAGTCACGGGCCAGGTCGGTCTCTCCTGGAACAGAAGTGGGTCTGTCCTCCCCCTGCTGGGCCCCGTGCCGGCTGACCCACTGCGCTGTGGGCTGCAATGCTGATGAGCAGATGTGATCTCTAGTTCTCGGGAGAGTGGACACCTGGGTGGGAGCTGCACTTCAGCATCAGGAGCCGCCGTCTTCTCTGCAGAGCTGTGGAGAACAGGGTGGACGCTCGTGACCAGCCTTGAAGGAAGTCACAGCGGCGAGCCTGGAAATCCGTGTGACTCTGACGCTCTGTCCTGTCATTTCCCTATGATTCTTCTTGCCTTCCTTTCTCCCATCTTGCCAGACAACGATGATAAGCTTTTTAGCCTGATTTAGGTGAGGTGGATCAGCCAGACCTGCTCTCTGCCATAAATGTAGGTGATGAATTGCAGATTTCCTGTATCGTCTTTCCACCCCGGAGGACAGGCAGGACTGATCTGTTATTCAAATGCAGGACATGTTTTTCGGAGCAGTCAAGCATGTCCAGTGCTGGTGAAAGGCCAGTCTAGAGCCACAGCGGCCAGGGCACTTTGTGTGGGCAACACCAGTGGGAAGGGCGCAGATTTAAGTGACATATTCCATGGTCAGGACGTAACTGCGCCTGTGGCTGTGGCCCTGTGGTGGACACTGAGACAGCTCCGTGGCGTGGGCACCGCGCCTTCCTTCCCCAGAACACTGGACTGGGGACACCAGAGGGTCTGAAGCATGAGCCCCCCTCATGGGTGGGAGGCGCAGGGGGCCGCGGAGGGCTCTGGGCCTCAGAAGTCAGTGGGTCAGCAGTACATGGTGTCAGGACCTCCATGCTTCTCCCGTACCTGTGTCCAGGTGGCTGTGTGCTGGCCAGGCCTTCCTGTCCTGCCCAGCTCCCCCCGACAGATACGAGGGGTGAATAGCACCTTCCAGGGGCCATCTGAATTCAGGGAAGTGGGGAGGACAAGGAGGGAGGCAGAAACCAAGTGTGGGTCCAAGGCCCCAAACTGCCGGGTCCCTGGGGTTCTTGCACTTTCCAGGCCTTTGACCTGCACGGCATCGTTCCATTTTACAGATCAGGCAACCGAGGCTTGAGTCACTTGACCCAATCAGACGAGCTGGAACCTGCATCAGCCTCGACGTGAGCTAGCTCGCCTGCAGGGAAGCTGTGCCAGCCATGTGCTGGGGCAGCGTTTGTAAGAGGCCACAAAGGCCGTGGAGCCAGGAGTAGCCTGTTGAACACACAGAACCTCAGCTCCCTCCTGGAGCCACGCTCCACCTCTGGATGCTACACGCATTGTGCTTGAAGCTGTTGGTTCCACACGGTTCTGAGCAGCGTCTGCCTTAACTGGGCGGAGACCCAGAATCTTGTCTGCCTTGCATGTTCAAGATGAGGAGTCGCTGGGCACTTGGTTTCCTTCTGAACTCACCCAGGTTTTCACTGCAGAAATGGAGTTGCAGGGTGGTGTGCGTGGCAGGAGACGTCTCTGTAGTGACAGTGTTTGTGTCTTTCCGTGGTGTTAAAATGCACACGTCCTGCAGCTGTGATTCAACGTTCTGCAGATGGGAAGCCTGCAGCCCACAGTGCAGTGTCCATCTGCATCTCCAGGGTCACAGCACAGTCCATCCAGGGAGCCTACAAGGGCCTGGTACACTGGGCTGGCCTAGTGACCACAGCATTACTTAGTGATTTTGGTTGAATTTCAGGGCGAGAACTATAAAACTTGTTAAACCCACATCGATTCAGAATCCAAGGGCTTTGAAAATGATTGCTGTCTCGGTGCTGCTGTGAAACCCTGTCCTTGTTGGGTCCCCGCAAGGGAGTTTGCTGTGCAGTGTGTTTAAAAAGGAAGAATGAAGCCCTGGGTGCAATTTGTCAATGACTAATAGGTAACCAGTTTCGTCTGTCATTTTTAACAAATATTATTCACTTTTATTAATATCCAACATGAAATTGATGAATAATGGCCAGGCCTGGGGATATAGATCAAAATTCAGTTTTAAGGCTAAGTAGTATCAAAACTGGGCATTTACAAAGACTCAGGGCACAGAACAACCAGCCACAAATCATATCTCTGAAGTTGCTTTCTTTTAGAAATCGAGCAGACAGCAATACTGTAGCTAGGAAATATTTTGATATAGAGATTTATACAATTCTGCATGCAACACTTTGAGTTTGTTCAGTTCTGTAGAACAACAGAGCACGCATTTTAAACAGTGTTGCTGGAGTTGAAAGGCGATGCTGAAAACAGGCCTTGCCCAAGGAGGCATTGCCCACCCGGGGGCATGGGAGCCTTTGGTGGGTTGCTCAGGCTGCACATCTGCCTGATACAGGTCTCCTGCAAGTGGTGGGCCCTCGAGGCCACATCCTCTGTGCCCAGCAGTGCACAGGGCCCAGCCCAATGTGGTGGACACCAGGAGAGCAAAGCTCTGTGCAGAGGCTGTCTGAAGGTATACCCAGTCACATCAGGGCAAGACCAGGTCAGTGGCCACTGAGCTGGGAGCTGCTAGTCTTTCCCAGGACACCCTAGATTTGGTGAAATAGCACAGGGGAAATATTGCCATTTGCATGATATTTAGACAAAGGAATTTTGGGAATGGCTAAGAATGTTCCATGACAAGGTCAAAGGGGCTCAGTTCCTCCCACAGTTCCAGGCTTTGGGACGTCGTTCTTCAGGGTTCCCAACAAACCCACTGGGAGCAGAGCCCCTTCCCCACACATCCCAGCAGCTGCACAGAGTATCCCCTTGCAGAGCGTAGCAGGGGCCTGGAGTCTGCAGAGTGGAGACAGAACTAGGCACAGCGGATAAGCTCTGTGAAGGCCCCTTGGCATCCATTTTCCCATTCACCTCGGTGAATTTGGCATCTCCGAGCCCAGGTGTCAATGCAGAAGAGCGGTTTAGAGAGGAAGAGCAGGGTCAACAGAACATCTGGGGGCGAGGGGAAGGCCAGACAGGGCAGACCCTGTGCACACGGTCCTGCAGCCCCCAGGCCCGCAGGTGGGCACAGCCAGGAGCAGCACGGGGCAAAGTGTGGACCTTGGAGCTCGAGGGCAGTGTAGGACCCATTTCTAATCTGACCTCGGCTGAGCAGCCACAGGACCTGGGGTCAATCACTGACCACCCCTCACTCTCCTCTAATTTGCAGGTGGAGACCATGACATTTAATACTCAGATTAGGTGATTTCCAGCTCTGAGGTCAGGTGGTGGCCATCAGGAAATGCCAGCAACAGGTCAACCCGAACACACGACCCGAGGGGTCATCAAGGTCCTGGTGTTGGGGGGGGGGGTGAGCCAGGTGCATGGTTGTCATGGCTGCCATGTCCCACCTTTCTTCTGAACGGTGCTCAGGAGGTGGCTGGGTGGGACTGGGCAGGCAGAATTGGTCCGCGGCCTCTGTTGTCTCTGCCTGGAGGTCAAGGAGGTTGGACGGGAGCCCCTCAGGGCTGTTCTGGTGAGGAAAGAGAGAAACAGACGTTTATCAGGAGATGAACACCCCCCCATTTTACCGCTATCCGTTTTCATTCGAGGCGGTCCAATTCCAGAGAAGAAGGACGTCCAGAGGTGGCTTTGCTGCAGACCATTGAAGGCCAAGCATTTTAGGATGGTGCACTTACAAAAGGCTTGCAGCTGGTCGAGAACATTGGCAAAGCACAAAAAAAAAGGAAAGGGGAGAACCAAAGGCAGCTGAAATCCCTCCAATCAGAGACAGCGGCCCGAGGGCCTGGGGAGATGGCGCCAGGCTTCTTCCAGTGGTGACGTGCACAGGGGGGCACGAGCCTGCTCGCTCGGCCCCCTGCTCGGACTTTCCGAGCACTTGCAGGCTCTCCGTCGCTCTCCATAATTGTTCTGAACTTATTTAACCATTCTGCTCTAATTGGACCTTGAAAATCAAGGCTTGTCATTTTATTTAATGAAAAACTGGAGCACGGTGACTTACCCTAAAGCTATTTGCACACGATCCAGGAAAAGGTCAATGTACTTGGAGGTTTCCTGACTCCTGCCATATCTGAGGACGTCGCCTGGGGTCTGGTCAGCCCTGTGGACATGGAGAGGCAAAGCCAGCTGTGAGAAGTTCATCAAGTAGAAAATTAAGACAATATGTCAAATAAAGAATTCAGGAGTGTTTAAATCTAATGCACTTTAAATTGCCTGAAAAATTCCTGGCCAGAAAGCATGTTGTGTAACAAAATGAGACAGACTGATGACAGATTCTGCCCCCCAGGTGAGGTCAGATCCCAGCAAGGCCTGCACAAGGGGTCACCCTTGGCTTCCCTGGACCCTCAAGGACACTGGCCACAGCCTGGGCAGGGGTGCGCGTATCTGGGAGGCCAAGGGCAGGCTTTCATAAATTGCCTTGCTCTTTCAGAGCTGGTGAGCGAAGGCCTGGCCGTACACTAGGTTCACCTGTGGGCACACTAACTGGACGCTCTGGGCACCCCCAGAGCCTGAGTCACAGCCTCTTGGGGGGCAGGCAGGAGCACCCGACTCTTCCAAGACTTCCCCCTGGGTGGCAAGGCAAGATGGAACCAACAGAAACACAGGTTACACTTGAATTCCAGTAACAACTGATGTGACATGGGACGCACTCACCCTAATAATTCTTCATGGCTCTTGGGAAATGTGATCCGACTGGAGGCCTGGCGGGTCCTCCCCCGCCCTCCCCAGACCTTCTACTAAAATGAGCACTCGAGCTGTTCCTCAGAGCAGAGTCAGCTCAGCTTCAACACTGTAAGGCCAGGCGCCTGTGAGCAAAAAGAGGCCGATTAAAAGCAGCTGAACAGGCTTTATTGAGACTCACTCCCAGCGAGACCCTCCAGTCCCACAGAGAGGATCCGGGGAGTCGCACCCAGGCTCAGCCGGATTGGAACTTTATTGGGTTTAGGGCAGGAAGGGAGGGCTTGGGACAGGAAAGGGAGGTTTTTAGAGTCCCTTGTCCTCCTGGGGTTGGTTGGGGAGGATCTTGCTGAGATCCATGTCCTTCCAGGACTGGTCAGGAGACCCGCTGATTGACAGGTGGTCTTCACTGCTTGTGTGTTGGTGCCTGAGGGTTGTTCTTTCGCGGTGGCCTGGTGCTTTGTTCCCTTAGTCACCTCAAACCGACCCAACAAACACCAGCCACTGCCTCTCTGAGACTTGGATGGTGTGGGTCTGAGCAGCAGCCACTTAGTTTGGAAGGCCACGTTTCCAAGCTTCGTAAAATGCTCCTTATTCTGTCTTTAAAGTGGGTTTTCCAGGTGGACACATCTTCAAGGAATCTGTGGCCTAAAGCCTTACTAGGTACTGCTCCTCGTGCCAAGAACTGAATCCCACCTGCATCTGGAAGTTGGACTTGAAGCATATTATGTGAAATATAATTAGTGTCGATGTTCAAGTCCAACTGCAGACAGATACATTCAGTGGGGAGTTTCACATATTTAAATAATGAATGGCCTTTTTAGTTCAGCACTTTTTAGTCTTTTGCTTTTTAGTCAAGAACTTGAAATTAAGGGTGTGCTGCTCCTAGTCATACTGGATTCGTTTGGGAGATGTGTCCAGCGTTCAAATGCACGGTGGGGGCCAGCCCAGCTCCGTGCTGCCCTCCTTCCCGGCTTGGGAAGCAGACACCCAGCTCAGCGCCAGGCCAGGTGCTGGAGCTGTTTGCTGTCACCCTTGGCAGAGTGGGGGCACTTCATGGGGGACTCTGAGCTCTCTCTTAGCCTGATCTGTGTGACATTGAACTATTTGTGGGAGTCTGCGGAATTCAGGGACACATCTGCTGAGATCCGCTGCTCCATCCCGACTAGAATCAGGAGCCTCTCTGCATTTCCCGAGAAAAGCCGGCAGCGAGGCGGTGCAGCTGGGCGGAACGGGAGAGCAGCCAGGCTGGAGGCTCATCAGTGCCATTGTCTTGCCAAGCCTAAATGAGCCCTCCATCTAGGGACCTTCAATCCTGTCGTGAGAGCAGCAGCCATGTGCCCTTGAGAATGCAGAGAACCCGGGCCCTGGGACACTGCCTCCCGGACACGGCGGGTGACTCAGCACACGGAGCCCCCAAGGGTCCTGGGCTGGGCGCCCCGGAGCATGGCCCACCCCAGGGGCTGCAGCCAGGACCTCACTGGCTGTAGACAGAGCTGCGGGGTGTGTGTCCACGGCCCCCCTGCTCTCCCCACCCTCAGGGTCACTGTCCATGAGCCCAGGTGCAGCACACAGGAGATAGACAAGGAGAAGCCACCTGAGAGAGCCAGGGGCAGTGGCAGGCGACGGAGTGATGCAGCAAGGACTCGGAGGTGAGCTCAGGCCCACTCGCACTCACAGGTAGGACGGAGGCGCTGGCCGAGCCTCCCAGGTCCTCAGGACAGCTGGAGCACTGTCGTGCCCTGCAGGGACGTGCCAGGAGCCAGGAGGGCTGTGTGTGCTCCACCAGGGCCCACAGCGGGCAGGAGATCTGCGCAGGCAGGGCACCTGGAGCGGGTGCCGTGGAGCCAGAGCTCAGAGGCCCAAGCTGGAGCCGAGGCCACACCAGAGGACACGGCTGCCTCTCCTCCCCTCTGGCCCCTCTGTGGGCCAGGCCAGATCCCCAGGGAGGCTGAAATGGAAGGCAGGTGGGAGGCCATGGACTTGGGTGATGGTCAGATGCTGTCACCTTGATTCTGGAGCAAAGTCTCAGGCTCCTGTCCAGTGAGAGAACACCTGCAGCAGTGAGCGGAAGTGGCCAGCTCCAGAACCAGGGCCAGGCTGGGAACAGGCCCCTGCTGGGGTTCTGCAGAGAAGCCCAGGGAGCTCTGCTCATCTCCTCCGGAGCAGCCCCTCGTCTCTGTCCAGTAGCTTAGGGTTCTGTTTAGAAGTCCTTTGAGGAAAGGGAGGTACTACAGGAGGCGCAGCCAGGAAGTACCATTCTGGTGGGACTGTGGGCAAGTCCTGTCCCCGAGGGCCTGCCTGCTACCAGTGAGATGCGAGGATCTGTGGGTGCTTTGTCTCACACGTTCAGAGACTGAGATCCACGGACACCAAGGGCCAGAGCCGAGGAGCCGGTTTATTAAAGTGATAGACAGGAGCGGAGCCCCCACGGCAAGAGGGTCCCGGGGGGTGTTGTCTAGGGTTAGTGATAAGGGTAGAGGGAGAAGGTGACCGGAAGAGCATGGGCCAGGGACGATAAAAACAGCAGGTCTTGTGTCCACCTGTCCATCAGGTTGTCCATCCCACCCAGCTTCACCTCGGGTTCAGGTGCAGGCCTGCAGTGGTGTCCCGGGCCACGCTCTCTGCTCCATGAGTGCACCCCTGGGGGGCAGGTCCCTCAGCCCTGTGTGCCTGACACCTCTGTGCCCTGTTCTCCCAGGGCACAGGGCCTTCCCCCCATTCCCACAGGGAGATGTGGGCAAGCCCCAGTGACACAGATTTAAAAACAAAGAGCAGCAGACTGCGGGGGCCAGGACGAGCCACGGCCCTGAGCACCCCGCGTCCACTCCAGTACCCTCCAGAGATGCAGAGAATGAGGGCTGCCCAGCCCACCGTCCCCTAGGCAGTGACTCGGGACCCCCACCTGCCCCCAGAGCAGCCCAGGAGACGGCACTGCTCTGTCCACAGAGGACAAGGCCACCCCGGCTTCTGTGAAAGTCTCACTCTCCTGGAAGAGGCCCTCTGGCCACTCACGGGTCACTCTTGTGCCTCTCTAGGGGAGATTTTCTCTCTGACCTCCATCAGTGCCCAGAGGCCTCTGGAGGAAGGCCAGAGCTGGGCTGCACTGCAGGACTCGCTCACAGAGCCGAGGAGAGCATGGGGTCTGGGCCAGCGGGGAAGCCGAGGCTGTGTGCCCTCAGATGGGGAGCTCCGCTTCTCTGGTCCTCCTGTCAGTCATTGGTGAAGCACCACCTGGTCCCTGGGTTGGGAGGTGGGTTTGAGGAAGTGCCCTGCTTTCTCCTCTGGGACGCACGGGCTCTCCCCCTCCAGGGAAGTGAGTAGCTTATAAGTCTGAAGTACCTCATCCCATGACTGTGGACAAGCAGTCCTGTGGGCCAAGGCGGTGCCTGCCCATGGCTCAGAGCTGCAGAGCAGTCAGCGCTGCCTTGGCAACCCAGGGTCCGGGCCAGCGGGGAGCCATTGACCTGAGGCAGGAAGGGGCTCCAGAGAAACTGAAGTGCAGCCCGGGCCGTGGTCAGGTGCAATGGCTTGCCTGGGGGGCAGGTCCCACACTGAACAGCCTCCTCCCAAGTCACCCAGGCACCGTGTCAGGGAGGGCACTGTGACCTGGAGGGGGTGCTGACTCTGGGGGAGGCCTCCTTCCAGCCCACCCACAAGTGCATAGCAGGCCCCCAGGGCCGTACTTGAGGGAGCACAGCATTAAATTCTGTCTATAAGAAAAATAAGTCACCGAGCGGATTCAGCCAGAGAGCACGTGAGAGAGCCCGTCGGGAAGAGGACTCCCGGCAGGAGCCGTGGCGGTAAAAGACTGCTTCTGCACTGAAGCTGGAGCTCATCAGAGGCGCGGAAGAGTGAGGGACCGTTTCCAGGACTGCTCAGTCTGAGGCACTTTCTATTTCTGTTAAGCAAGTGTGATGGGGTCTGGGCAGGAGGCTGCATGGAGGCCCCTGATGCGGCAGCTGATTCGTGTCGCACAGTCGCCATCGCCAGCACCTCCCCGCTGAGCCGCTCAGGGGGACAGTGGGAAGAGGAGCTGGGCTGACCTCACAGCCACAGCCTGGCGGGGGGCATTGAGAGCAGGGGTGAGGGGCAGGGTGAGGAGGAGGGTAAGGAGGAGGGTGAGGAGGAGGGTGAGGAGGAGGGTGAGGAGGAGGGTGAGGAGCAGGGTGAGAGGGGGGTGAGGAGCAGGGGTAAGGAGCAGGGTGAGGCGCAGGGTGAGGAGGAGGGTGAGGAGCAGGGTGAGGAGCAGGGTGAGGGGCAGGGTGAGGAGGAGGGTGAGGAGCAGGGTGAGGAAGAGGGTGAGGAGCAGGGTGAGGAGGAGGGTGAGGAGGAGGGTGAGGAGGAGGGTGAGGAGCAGGGTGAGGAGCAGGGTGAGGAGGAGGGTGAGGAGGAGGGTGAGGAGGAGGGTGAGGAGCAGGGTGAGGAGGAGGGTGAGGAGCAGGGTGAGGGGCAGGGTGAGGAGGAGGGTGAGGAGGAGGGTGAGGAGGAGGGTGAGGGGCAGGGTGAGGAGGAGGGTGAGGGGCAGGGTGAGGAGGAGGGTGAGGAGCAGGGTGAGGAGGAGGGTGAGGGGCAGGGTGAGGAGCAGGGTGAGGAGGAGGGTGAGGAGGAGGGTGAGGGGCAGGGTGAGGAGGAGGGTGAGGAGCAGGGTGAGGAGGAGGGTGAGGAGCAGGGTGAGGAGGAGGGTGAGGAGGAGGGTGAGGGGCAGGGTGAGGCGCAGGGTGAGGAGGAGGGTGAGGAGGAGGGTGAGGAGCAGGGTGAGGGGCAGGGTGAGGAGGAGGGTGAGGAGCAGGGTGAGGAGGAGGGTGAGGAGCAGGGTGAGGAGGAGGGTGAGGAGGAGGGTGAGGGGCAGGGTGAGGAGGAGGGTGAGGGGCAGGGTGAGGAGGAGGGTGAGGAGGAGGGTGAGGAGGAGGGTGAGGAGGAGGGTGAGGAGGAGGGTGAGGAGCAGGGTGAGAGGGGGGTGAGGAGCAGGGTGAGGCGCAGGGTGAGGAGGAGGGTGAGGAGCAGGGTGAGGAGCAGGGTGAGGGGCAGGGTGAGGAGGAGGGTGAGGAGCAGGGTGAGGAGGAGGGTGAGGAGGAGGGTGAGGGGCAGGGTGAGGAGGAGGGTGAGGAGGAGGGTGAGGAGGAGGGTGAGGAGGAGGGTGAGGAGCAGGGTGAGGAGGAGGGTGAGGAGGAGGGTGAGGGGCAGGGTGAGGAGGAGGGTGAGGAGCAGGGTGAAGAGGAGGGTGAGGAGCAGGGTGAGGAGGAGGGTGAGGAGGAGGGTGAGGAGGAGGGTGAGGAGGAGGGTGAGGAGCAGGGTGAGGAGGAGGGTGAGGAGCAGGGTGAGGAGCAGGGTGAGGGGCAGGGTGAGGAGGAGGGTGAGGAGCAGGGTGAGGAGGAGGGTGAGGAGGAGGGTGAGGGGCAGAGTGAGGAGGAGGGTGAGGGGCAGGGTGAGGAGCAGGGTGAGGGGCAGGGTGAGGAGCAGGGTGAGGGGCAGGGTGAGGAGCAGGGTGAGGGGCAGGGTGAGGAGCAGGGTGAGGGGCAGAGTGAGGAGGAGGGTGAGGGGCAGGGTGAGGAGCAGGGTGAGGGGCAGGGTGAGGAGCAGGGTGAGGAGGAGGGTGAGGAGGAGGGTGAGGAGCAGGGTGAGGAGGAGGGTGAGGAGCAGCGTGAGCAGCAGGGGTGAGGAGGAGGGTGAGGAGGAGGGTGAGGAGCAGGGTGAGCAGCAGGGTGAGGAGGAGGGTGAGGAGGAGGGTGAGGTGGAGGGTGAGGAGGAGGGTGAGGAGGAGGGTGAGGAGGAGGGTGAGGAGGAGGGTGAGGGGCAGGGTGAGGAGCAGGGCGAGGAGCAGGGTGAGGAGGAGGGTGAGGAGCAGGGTGAGGAGGAGGGTGAGGAGCAGGGTGAGGAGCAGGGTCAGGAGGAGGGTGAGGAGGAGGGTAAGGAGGAGGGTGAGGGGCAGGGTGAGGAGCAGGGTGAGGAGGAGGGTGAGGAGGAGGGTGAGGGGCAGGGTGAGGAGGAGGGTGAGGAGCAGGGTGAGGAGGAGGGTGAGGAGCAGGGTGAGGAGGAGGGTGAGGAGGAGGGTGAGGGGCAGGGTGAGGCGCAGGGTGAGGAGGAGGGTGAGGAGGAGGGTGAGGAGCAGGGTGAGGGGCAGGGTGAGGAGGAGGGTGAGGAGCAGGGTGAGGAGGAGGGTGAGGAGCAGGGTGAGGAGGAGGGTGAGGAGGAGGGTGAGGGGCAGGGTGAGGAGGAGGGTGAGGGGCAGGGTGAGGAGGAGGGTGAGGAGGAGGGTGAGGAGGAGGGTGAGGAGGAGGGTGAGGAGGAGGGTGAGGAGCAGGGTGAGAGGGGGGTGAGGAGCAGGGTGAGGAGCAGGGTGAGGGGCAGGGTGAGGAGGAGGGTGAGGAGCAGGGTGAGGAGCAGGGTGAGGGGCAGGGTGAGGAGGAGGGTGAGGAGCAGGGTGAGGAGGAGGGTGAGGAGGAGGGTGAGGGGCAGGGTGAGGAGGAGGGTGAGGAGGAGGGTGAGGAGGAGGGTGAGGAGGAGGGTGAGGAGCAGGGTGAGGAGGAGGGTGAGGAGGAGGGTGAGGGGCAGGGTGAGGAGGAGGGTGAGGAGCAGGGTGAGGAGGAGGGTGAGGAGGAGGGTGAGGAGGAGGGTGAGGAGGAGGGTGAGGAGCAGGGTGAGGAGGAGGGTGAGGAGCAGGGTGAGGAGCAGGGTGAGGGGCAGGGTGAGGAGGAGGGTGAGGAGCAGGGTGAGGAGGAGGGTGAGGAGGAGGGTGAGGGGCAGAGTGAGGAGGACGGTGAGGGGCAGGGTGAGGAGCAGGGTGAGGGGCAGGGTGAGTAGCAGGGTGAGGGGCAGGGTGAGGAGCAGGGTGAGGGGCAGGGTGAGGAGCAGGGTGAGGGGCAGAGTGAGGAGGAGGGTGAGGGGCAGGGTGAGGAGCAGGGTGAGGGGCAGGGTGAGGAGCAGGGTGAGGAGGAGGGTGAGGAGGAGGGTGAGGAGCAGGGTGAGGAGGAGGGTGAGGAGCAGCGTGAGCAGCAGGGGTGAGGAGGAGGGTGAGGAGGAGGGTGAGGAGCAGGGTGAGCAGCAGGGTGAGGAGGAGGGTGAGGAGGAGGGTGAGGTGGAGGGTGAGGAGGAGGGTGAGGAGGAGGGTGAGGAGGAGGGTGAGGAGGAGGGTGAGGAGGAGGGTGAGGGGCAGGGTGAGGAGCAGGGTGAGGAGCAGGGTGAGGAGGAGGGTGAGGAGCAGGGTGAGGAGGAGGGTGAGGAGCAGGGTGAGGAGCAGGGTGAGGAGGAGGGTGAGGAGGAGGGTAAGGAGGAGGGTGAGGGGCAGGGTGAGGAGGAGGGTGAGGAGGAGGGTGAGGGGCAGGGTGAGGAGCAGGGTGAGCAGGAGGGTGAGGAGCAGCGTGAGCAGCAGGGGTGAGGAGGAGGGTGAGGAGGAGGGTGAGGAGGAGGGTGAGGGGCAGGGTGAGGAGGAGGGTGAGGAGGAGGGTGAGGAGGAGGGTGAGGAGGAGGGTGAGGAGGAGGGTCAGGGGCAGAGTGAGGAGGAGGGTGAGGGGCAGGGTGAGGAGCAGGGTGAGGAGGAGGGTGAGGAGGAGGGTGAGGAGCAGAGTGAGGAGGAGGGTGAGGAGGAGGGTGAGGAGCAGGGTGAGGAGCAGCGTGAGGAGGAGGGTGAGGAGCAGCGTGAGGAGGAGGGTGAGGAGCAGCGTGAGCAGCAGGGGTGAGGAGGAGGGTGAGGAGGAGGGTGAGGAGCAGGGTGAGGGGCAGGGTGAGGAGGAGGGTGAGGGGCAGGGTGAGGGGCAGGGTGAGGAGGAGGGTGAGGGGCAGGGTGAGGGGCAGGGTGAGGAGGAGGGTGAGGAGCAGCGTGAGGAGGAGGGTGAGGAGCAGCGTGAGCAGCAGGGGTGAGGAGGAGGGTGAGGAGGAGGGTGAGGAGGAGGGTGAGGAGCAGGGTGAGGAGGAGGGTGAGGAGGAGGGTGAGGAGCAGGGTGAGGAGGAGGGTGAGGAGGAGGGTGAGGAGCAGGGTGAGGGACAGGGTGAGGAGCAGGGTGAGGAGGAGGGTGAGGGGCAGGGTGAGGAGGAGGGTGAGGAGCAGGGTGAGGAGGAGGGTGAGGAGCAGCGTGAGCAGCAGGGGTGAGGAGGAGGGTGAGGAGGAGGGTGAGGAGGAGGGTGAGGAGCAGGGTGAGGAGGAGGGTGAGGAGGAGGGTGAGGAGCAGGGTGAGGAGGAGGGTGAGGAGGAGGGTGAGGAGCAGGGTGAGGAGCAGGGTGAGGGGCAGGGTGAGGAGGAGGGTGAGGAGCAGGGTGAGGAGGAGGGTGAGGAGCAGGGTGAGGGGGAGGGTGAGGAGGAGGGTGAGGAGCAGGGTGAGGGGCAGGGTGAGGAGGAGGGTGAGGAGCAGGGTGAGGAGGAGGGTGAGGAGCAGGGTGAGGAGGAGGGTGAGGAGGAGGGTGAGGAGCAGGGTGAGGGGCAGGGTGAGGAGGAGGGTGAGGGGCAGGGTGAGGAGCAGGGTGAGGAGGAGGGTGAGGAGCAGCGTGAGCAGCAGGGGTGAGGAGGAGGGTGAGGAGGTGGGTGAGGAGCAGGGTGAGGAGCAGGGTGAGGAGGAGGGTGAGGAGGAGGGTGAGGAGCAGGGTGAGGAGGAGGGTGAGGAGCAGGGTGAGGAGCAGGGTGAGGAGCAGGGTGAGGGGCAGGGTGAGGAGGAGGGTGAGGAGCAGGGTGAGGAGGAGGGTGAGGAGCAGGGTGAGGAGGAGGGTGAGGAGGAGGGTGAGGAGCAGGGTGAGGGGCAGGGTGAGGAGCAGGGTGAGGAGGTGGGTGAGGAGGAGGTTGAGGAGGAGGGTGAGGAGGAGGGTGAGGGGCAGGGTGAGGAGGAGGGTGAGGGGCAGGGTGAGGAGCAGGGTGAGGAGGAGGGTGAGGAGCAGGGTGAGGAGGAGGGTGAGGAGGAGGGTGAGGAGGAGGGTGAGGAGCAGCGTGAGCAGCAGGGGTGAGGAGGAGGGTGAGGAGGAGGGTGAGGAGGAGGGTGAGGAGCAGGGTGAGGGGCAGGGTGAGGAGGAGGGTGAGGAGCAGGGTGAGGAGGAGGGTGAGGAGGAGGGTGAGGAGGAGGGTGAGGAGCAGGGTGAGGAGGAGGGTGAGGAGGAGGGTGAGGAGGAGGGTGAGGAGCAGGGTGAGGGGCAGGGTGAGGAGGAGGGTGAGGAGCAGGGTGAGGAGGAGGGTGAGGAGCAGGGTGAGGGGCAGGGTGAGGAGGAGGGTGAGGAGGAGGGTGAGGAGGAGGGTGAGGAGCAGGGTGAGGAGGAGGGTGAGGAGGAGGGTGAGGAGGAGGGTGAGGAGGAGGGTGAGGAGCAGGGTGAGGGGCAGGGTGAGGAGCAGGGTGAGGAGCAGGGTGAGGAGGAGGGTGAGGGGCAGGGTGAGGAGGAGGGTGAGGAGCAGGGTGAGGAGGAGGGTGAGGAGCAGCGTGAGCAGCAGGGGTGAGGAGGAGGGTGAGGAGGAGGGTGAGGAGGAGGGTGAGGAGCAGGGTGAGGGGCAGGGTGAGGAGGAGGGTGAGGAGCAGGGTGAGGAGGAGGGTGAGGAGCAGGGTGAGGAGGAGGGTGAGGAGGAGGGTGAGGAGGAGGGTGAGGGGCAGGGTGAGGAGGAGGGTGAGGGGCAGGGTGAGGGGCAGAGTGAGGAGGAGGGTGAGGAGGAGGGTGAGGAGGAGGGTGAGGAGGAGGGTGAGGGGCAGGGTGAGGAGCAGGGTGAGGAGCAGGGTGAGGAGGAGGGTGAGGAGCAGGGTGAGGAGCAGGGTGAGGAGGAGGGTGAGGAGGAGGGTAAGGAGGAGGGTGAGGGGCAGGGTGAGGAGGAGGGTGAGGAGGAGGGTGAGGGGCAGGGTGAGGAGCAGGGTGAGGAGGAGGGTGAGGAGCAGGGTGAGGAGGAGGGTGAGGAGGAGGGTAAGGAGGAGGGTGAGGGGCAGGGTGAGGAGGAGGGTGAGGAGGAGGGTGAGGAGGAGGGTGAGGGGCAGGGTGAGGGGCAGGGTGAGGGGCAGGGTGAGGAGCAGCGTGAGGAGGAGGGTGAGGAGCAGCGTGAGGAGGAGGGTGAGGAGCAGCGTGAGCAGCAGGGGTGAGGAGGAGGGTGAGGGGCAGGGTGAGGAGGAGGGTGAGGAGGAGGGTGAGGAGCAGGGTGAGCAGCAGGGTGAGGGGCAGCGTGAGGAGGAGGGTGAGGAGCAGGGTGAGGTGGAGGGTGAGGAGGAGGGTGAGGAGGAGGGTGAGGAGGAGGGTGAGGAGGAGGGTGAGGGGCAGGGTGAGGTGGAGGGTGAGGAGGAGGGTGAGGGGCAGAGTGAGGAGGAGGGTGAGGAGGAGGGTGAGGAGGAGGGTGAGGAGGAGGGTGAGGGGCAGGGTGAGGAGCAGGGTGAGGAGCAGGGTGAGGAGGAGGGTGAGGAGCAGGGTGAGGAGCAGGGTGAGGAGGAGGGTGAGGAGGAGGGTAAGGAGGAGGGTGAGGGGCAGGGTGAGGAGGAGGGTGAGGAGGAGGGTGAGGGGCAGGGTGAGGAGCAGGGTGAGGAGGAGGGTGAGGAGCAGGGTGAGGAGGAGGGTGAGGAGGAGGGTAAGGAGGAGGGTGAGGGGCAGGGTGAGGAGGAGGGTGAGGAGGAGGGTGAGGAGGAGGGTGAGGGGCAGGGTGAGGGGCAGGGTGAGGGGCAGGGTGAGGAGCAGCGTGAGGAGGAGGGTGAGGAGCAGCGTGAGGAGGAGGGTGAGGAGCAGCGTGAGCAGCAGGGGTGAGGAGGAGGGTGAGGGGCAGGGTGAGGAGGAGGGTGAGGAGGAGGGTGAGGAGCAGGGTGAGGAGCAGGGTGAGGGGCAGCGTGAGGAGGAGGGTGAGGAGCAGGGTGAGGTGGAGGGTGAGGAGGAGGGTGAGGAGGAGGGTGAGGAGGAGGGTGAGGAGGAGGGTGAGGGGCAGGGTGAGGGGCAGCGTGAGGAGGAGGGTGAGGAGCAGCGTGAGCAGCAGGGGTGAGGAGGAGGGTGAGGAGGAGGGTGAGGAGCAGGGTGAGGGGCAGGGTGAGGAGGAGGGTGAGGGGCAGGGTGAGGAGCAGGGTGAGGAGGAGGGTGAGGAGGAGGGTGAGGAGCAGGGTGAGGGGCAGGGTGAGGAGGAGGGTGAGGAGGAGGGTGAGGAGCAGGGTGAGGAGGAGGGTGAGGAGCAGCGTGAGGAGGAGGGTGAGGAGCAGCGTGAGCAGCAGGGGTGAGGAGGAGGGTGAGGAGGAGGGTGAGGAGGAGGGTGAGGAGCAGGGTGAGGAGGAGGGTGAGGAGGAGGGTGAGGAGCAGGGTGAGGAGGAGGGTGAGGAGGAGGGTGAGGAGCAGGGTGAGGGGTAGGGTGAGGAGCAGGGTGAGCAGCAGGGTGAGGAGGAGGGTGAGGAGGAGGGTGAGGAGGAGGGTGAGGAGCAGGGTGAGGAGGAGGGTGAGGAGGAGGGTGAGGGGCAGGGTGAGCAGCAGGGTGAGGAGGAGGGTGAGGAGGAGGGTGAGGAGGAGGGTGAGGAGGAGGGTGAGGAGGAGGGTGAGGAGCAGGGTGAGGGGCAGGGTGAGGAGCAGGGTGAGCAGCAGGGTGAGGAGGAGGGTGAGGAGGAGGGTGAGGAGGAGGGTGAGGAGGAGGGTGAGGAGCAGGGTGAGGGGCAGGGTGAGGAGCAGGGTGAGGGGCAGGGTGAGGAGGAGGGTGAGGAGGAGGGTGAGGAGCAGCGTGAGGAGGAGGGTGAGGGGCAGGGTGAGGAGGAGGGTGAGGGGCAGGGTGAGGAGCAGCGTGAGGAGCATGGCACAGGGAGCTGTGGTCCCTGTACACAGCAGTCTCATGGTAGATGGCCCTTGTCGTTTGTGACATGCGTGCAGCCCCTGGTTCCTGTGACAGCAGGCAGGCAGAAGAGAGATGTGCCTCGTGTCTTCTGACCTGAGGAGGGCCGATTGGGGTCCCCAGCGTCAGCGCAGTGGGCGTGGAGTTTGAGAGCCTCAGGTGTCCTTTGGTGTCGCCTGCTCGGCGCACTCCTCAGGCGCATGGTGAACCCCGCAGTGGAAGCCGAGGTGCGAGGAGCACCAGGACTCGTGGATAGGGGGGCCCGCTGAGCGGGGGCCTGCCTGGCTGGATTCTGGGCAGGGGTAGGTGGATGGTGCACACACAGAATCCGGCTGGAGTACAGGACTTGTTGGACAGGAAGGTGCCAACGCGCAACCTGAGCTAGGCTCTACCAGCTCCAGAGCAGCACCAAAGGCTGGCACCATCGATGCCCAGACCTGGGCCTGGTACAGCTTCCACAGTTGGAAGGTCTTGTGTGAGTGAAGCCGCTCCTCGGCCTGTTTTCCCCGATCTGACGAGCAGCAAGGTGAACCGTGCAGCCAGCTTTCTTCCAGAAAGATTTAGGGGTGACTTCCTTACCCTCCCACCGTCAGCCCGGGTGCTGTTCTCGGATGTTGGTGTGCTCCTCCTGCACACTGAGCTCTGTGTGCCTGGGCCCCATGTCTTGGTTGTGCCCAGCTTCTGCCTGTCGCAGCGCACTCATGATTGAACAATGGGGCATGTTCTCCTGGTTCAAACCCTGTGTGTCCAAGCCCACACTTGTTTGTCTAAGTGTGTTCCAGGGAGTGAGAGAGACTGAGGCTGGGGACTTGTTTCTGGGGTCACCCCTGAATCCTATCCTAACCCGTCAGCCTGCACCTGTTTGTAAGGTGACACTGTGACTCTGTTCCATGAACTACTTAAGTACACATGCCTGTTGTGTTTTGAAACAAATGAAGTCAGGCCACTCCTGGGTTAATATGCTTGGTGTGGTCACTGGGCTGAGGGCTTTGCAGTGGCCGCAGACTGAGCAAGTGCTGTGACCGTGCTGGAGTGGGCAAGCTGTGGGCTAGACAACCAGAACAGGCTGTCCTAAGATCCGTGACCGACTCAGACATGAGCTCTTTAAGTCAGTGACTGGGAGGTCAGGAGCCCACCCTGTCCCCGTGGGAGCCCGGGCACCTTCCTCAGTGCCTCTGCAGCCAGTCTGCCACGTACCCTCCTCCTGACAGCAAATTCTGACAGGCTGGTTCAGAGGGTGACAGGAGACTGACCAGGCTTGGCCACGGTGTACTGCCACGGTCCTGCACAGACCTGTGTGTGGCCAACACTCTGACCCTGAGGCCCACAGGTGTGGGGCACCTCAGAGCCCACCAGTGAGAGCTGGAGGCCCACCGAGCTGTGTGAGCCAGAGTCCAAACACACAGCTGCAGGTACGGGTCTGTGCCCACGCGATGGCCACACCTGGGCGCACGTGTGTGTGCACAGGTACTTGTGAGCAGGCAGAGGCTATCATCTTGGCACATCCCATGTGTGTTTACACAAGTGTCACTGTGAAGTGTGGCTGGAAGGAGCCCTTCCTGGAACCCCTCCCGACGAGCGCTGTGTGCCTGACTGTTGCCATGGCAGGAAGCCCAGGCGACACACCGTCCAGATGGCCCATGGCCCTGGGAGGACAGTGTCTGGTCATCCAGGCAGAGCCCAGGGCAGGGCCACAGCTGACCCTGAGCCCAGCTTCCCAGGGGCTAGCTGGATAAAATGCCACTCGGCTCCCTGCACCTCTGCAGCCCAGCTGTGCAGGGGCAGTGCCCCGGGGCACAGGCTGTCCCAGGCACAGGACGGCAGCACTGGGAACAATGAACCCCACGGCCCGGGGGCTCCCAGTGGGAAGTGAAGGTGCTGCTTTGGGCAAAATTGACCAGGGTGACCCAGTGTGCGGCCGTGCAGCAGTGACTTCGGCTCTGCCCATGGAGGACCAGGAGGCAGACAGAGCTTTGTGGACGGTGGGGTACTTCCCACCAGACCCACCTGGCTGGAAGGAGCCAGGTGCAGTCACTGCAGCCTCCCGATGCTGATGAGGCCCCTGAGCCCAGAGCTCAGCCACAGGGAAGCCGAGGCCCATCTCACCAGCAGCTGAGCTCCTGCCTGTGGGGGAGGGCCATGTCCTTTATCACCAGGTTTCTACAAAAAGTGGTGGTTGGTCCCCAGGTTATTGGCACAAGATGCTGGGCTCTGAACTGTGGCACTTGAGGAAAACGAGTGTCTCAGGTGGGTGAGCCACGTGGGTGGTGAGGAGCTTTGCAGCTGTGCATGCACCATGAAGCCACATCAGAGCCATAGTAAAGTGTGACTTTGTTTCTCTCTTTGCAGAGGAAGAAGGAGGAGACCTGGTCCAGCCGGGCCTCAGCTTCCCAGGGCCAGCGGAGGAAGACCTAGGTAGAGTACAGACGCCGGCGCTGTTCACACTGGGACCACACAGCGCCTGCGCGCTGCAGCACACCCGCCAGTGGGACCTGGCCCCCGAAAGTGTTATGCGAGTTTGCCTTAGAGATGGTCCCCGTAGGAGCTAAATGAATGGTGCCAAGTTTTTGGTTTTTTTTTCAAAAATAGTTGTTTGAACACCTTGCAGGAGTTCTTAGAGAGAGGTCATCCCAGACCCTGGAGGCAGAGGAGGCTGCCGTGGGAGGGGAAGTGTGGCCCTCCGCGAGGAGCAGCTGTCCCCCGTCCTGTGACGGGCACCTTCTGTCAGAGGGCCCTAGCACTGCACTGCTCCACCCAGCTCTGTGACTGTGGGGCAGAGTCCTCTCCTCTCCTCCACCCGCACACTGGTCTGCAGGCTGCCTCCAGGGGAGGCTCCAGAGGCTGCACCAGGGCTGCTCATGGAATTCCCTTCGGGGGCCCCAGACACAGGGGCTGGTGCCAGGTGGCCATCAGTCTCCAGACGCGGAGTTGTGCCCAGGTGAAAAGGGGCAAATGCTTGTGCTAGAGGCGTGGAGCGTGGATGAATCCAGAAAGGAGACCTATGGTGTCTCTGGGTTCTTGACCTCCATAGTGCAGCTGATCAGAAGCCTGCAGGTCCTCTGTGTCCTTTCCTGGCCCCTGATAGCCAAGGCTGTTGCTGCCCAAGGGCCAGGTCAAGGTGCTAGTTCAACTCTGAATCTGAGCTCTTCCTGGTTCATTTCAGACCCTCAGTCACTGGATCTGCTGCTGGTTTGAGTGGTGCCGAGTTGAAGTGAGCACTGAAGGCTCTCTTTCTGTAAAGCCAGGGTGCTTTGTAAAGAAAACCTCAGCCCCAAAACGTGTTCTTCTCAATTTAAAGTACGAGAACAGGTGGTGTGGGAAACACAGCAGCACCTTCCCACAGAGAACCAGATATGAAATATCTGGCCTGACACCCCAAGCCGGGCTTTCTCCCTGGAAGTATGAATGTGTCAGAGTCTCCCTTCTTTCTGAGCTGAGTTACATCCATTGAGCTGAAGGACCATGCTGTCCACCTCTCACCCCTGCAGGACACTTGGGCTGCACCACTTGCCAGCTGCTATGGAGGGAGCTACAGTAGACATGCGCTTTCTTCTCTTGGGAAAACTAGAAGTACTTTGGCCTCCTGTTAGAGAGAGTGACAGCCTTTTATTTGAGTGGTCATGTACCTCTTTATGTCCCTCAGCATAACTCTCCACAGTGACTGTGGCTCCAGGCAGGCCTCAGGCTCCCAGGAGAGCATGGAAACACTTTGACTTTTGTTGACTGAAGTGTGGGTACACTTATGTCATTGTGTTTGCTGATGGGAAGAGTTATGCACAAGAGTGGCTGTGATGCTGCTCATCTCTGTGTCTGTTTCGATGAGGGAGCGGCAGAGCAGCCCTGGAGCATGCAGAGCAGGAAGGAAGCATGCAGAGGAGGAGGAGAGCATGCAGAGCAGGAGGGGAGCATGCAGAGCAGGAGGGACATGCAGAGCAGGAGGGGAGCATGCAGAGCAGGAGGGGAGCATGCAGAGCAGGAGGGGAGCATGCAGAGCAGGAGGGGACATGCAAAGCAGCCCTGGAGCATGCAGAGCAGGAGGGGAGCATGGAGAGCAGGAGGGGAGCATGCAAAGCAGGAGGGGAGCATGCAGAGGAGGAGGAGAGCATGGAGAGCAGGAGGGGACATGCAGAGCAGGAGGGACATGCAGAGCAGGAGGGGAGCATGGAGAGCAGGAGGGGACATGCAAAGCATCCCTGAAGCATGCAGAGCAGGAGGGGAGCATGCAGAGCAGGAGGGGAGCATGCAGAGCAGGAGGGGAGCATGCAGAGGAGGAGAGGAGCATGGAGAGCAGGAGGGGAGCATGCAGAGGAGGAGGGGAGCATGGAGAGCAGGAGGGGAGCATGCAGAGCAGGAGGGACATGCAGAGCAGGAGGGACATGCAGAGCAGGAGGGGAGCATGGAGAGCAGGAGGGGACATGCAAAGCATCCCTGAAGCATGCAGAGCAGGAGGGGAGCATGGAGAGCAGGAGGGGAGCATGCAGAGGAGGAGGGGAGCATGGAGAGCAGGAGGGGAGCATGCAGAGCAGGAGGGGAGCATGCAGAGCAGGAGGGGAGCATGGAGAGCAGGAGGGGAGCATGGAGAGCAGGAGGGGAGCATGGAGAGCAGGAGGGGAGCATGGAGATCAGGAGGGGAGCATGGAGAGCAGGAGGGGACATGCAGAGCAGGAGGGGAGCATGGAGAGCAGGAGGGGAGCATGGAGAGCAGGAGGGGAGAATGCAGAGCAGGAGGGGAGCATGGAGAGCAGGAGGGGAGAATGCAGAGCAGGAGGGGAGCATGCAGAGCAGGAGGGGAGCATGGAGAGCAGGAGGGGAGCATGGAGAGCAGGAGGGGAGAGTGGAGAGCAGGAGGGGACATGCAGAGCAGGAGGGGAGCATGGAGAGCAGAAGGGGAGCATGGAGAGCAGGAGGGGAGCATGGAGAGCAGGAGGGGAGCATGGAGAGCAGGAGGGGAGCATGGAGAGCAGGAGGGGAGCATGGAGAGCAGGAGGGGACATGCAGAGCAGGAGGGGAGCATGGAGAGCAGGAGGGGAGCATGGAGAGCAGGAGGGGAGCATGGAGAGCAGGAGGGGACATGCAGAGCAGGAGGGGACATGCAGAGCAGGAGGGGAGCATGGAGAGCAGGAGGGGAGAGTGGAGAGCAGGAGGGGAGCATGGAGAGCAGGAGGGGAGCATGGAGAGCAGGAGGGGAGCATGGAGAGCAGGAGGGGACATGCAGAGCAGGAGGGGAGCATGGAGAGCAGGAGGGGACATGCAGAGCAGGAGGGGAGCATGGAGAGCAGGAGGGGACATGCAGAGCAGGAGGGGACATGCAGAGCAGGAGTGGACATGTAGGTTAGGAGGGGGCATGCAGGGTTGGAGGGGACATGCAGGGTAGGAGGGGACATGGAGAGCAGGAAGGCCAAGCAGATCAGGAGGGGACATGCATGGTAGGAGGGGACATGCAGGGTAGGAGGGGACATGCAGGGTAGGAGGGGACATGCAGGGTAGGAGGGGGCATGCAGGGTAGGAGGGGGCATGCTGGGTAGGAGGGGACATGCTGGGTAGGAGGGGGCATGCAGGGTAGGAGGGGCGTGGAGAGCAGAGAGCATGGAGAGTGGTGGGCAGGATGCACCTAGATTCTAATTCTCCAGTCCACATAACTTGGAGGCTTGGTGAGCACGTCCTGGGGAAGAGGGTGGTCTGCAGGTTCGTTTTTGGTGCAGTGGCCTCTCAGGCCGCGTGTTGCACTCTGGCGGAAGGGCAGTGGGAGGGGTGTGGAAGACCAAGTCTTGAATACAAGGTACAAATGAGTTAGTAGATCTCCCAGGAGAGGGAGTTTGCTGAGCTCGTACCTGGAGCCTGGATGATTCCTTCAGTTTGTCTGTGGTCACATGAAGTACAGTGAGGGATAAGGCCAGGTGAAGGAGTCAGAATGTCACACTGCTTGTTGTGCAGGCCAGAGGTAAGGAACAAAGCCGCTTGTTACTGTGGCCAGGTATGAACATGAAATTCACTTTTCTACCTGTTTATGCTGTTCAGTGGCATTGAGGACACTCACATGCTGTGCGGTGGTCATTGCCAGCAACCCCCAGAGCTCCTTTATGAACTGAGATGTCCCCCTGAACACCACTTCGTCCCCGGCCCCTAGCACCCCATCCCACCCTCTGTGCTGTGCATTTGAGGACTCCAGGAACCTCATATGAGTGGAGTCACAGCTCGTCTCTGGTGGCGGGCTGGTATCCCTCAGCACAGTGCCCCGAGGTCACCTCAGTGGGAGCGTGTGTGGAACCTCCTTCCTCTCAGGCTGTAGTACGCTCTGGTGTGTGGACAGGCCATGCTCCGCTCGCCCCAGGTCCATCATGGTGCTCAGGTTGCTCCCACACATTAGCTCCTCTTGCAGAGTTGCCGTGCGCCTGGCCCACCCTCCCCGCGGTCCGCATGCTCTCTGTGGGTGTGTATTCAGAGTGGAATTCTGCCTGATGGCACACCTGTGCTCCCTTGTTGGGACATCCACACTGTTGAGGAACAAAGGTGTTGGAGTCAGCTTTTTCGCTGCTATGACTAAAAGATCTGAGCAATGTTAGGGGAAAGGTTTACTTAGAGGCTCACGGTGTCAGCGGTCTCAGTCCAGAGACAGCCAGGTCCTTCCTTGGGGCTCTGGGCGAGGCAGGGCATCATGGTGGAAGAGTGTGGCAGAGGGAAGCAGCTCACATGAGGGTCAGGAAGCAGAGAGAGGCTCCACTTCCAGATACAAATAGACACCCCACAGCCTCACCCCCAATGAGCCACGTCCTCCAGCCACACCCCACCTGCCTCCAGTTCCCACTCAGCTAATCCCCAGGAGGGATTAATTCATGACCATGTTAAGGCTATAACCCAACCGTTTCTCCTCCAAACATTCTGCATTGTCTCACATGTGAGCTTGGGGGGGACACTCACATCCAAACCCTAACAGAAGGTATTCAGCCCTCTGCCCCAGAGTCTGGCTGCAGGCTGCGGCTGGTGGTTATAACAATGAGAAGGAGCAGCCGAATTCCAGAAGCTCTGGAAGAGAACTGAGGGTGTGGTGACCAATGGCCTCAGGAGCTCCCAGCCACCCTGGTTTTCCCGGGTGAAGCAGGAATGAGGGCAGGGATCCGGGCTGGCTAGGGAGAAGGCCAGGGGCCCGCTCTGGGGACAGGAGGGGGTGGGAGCCCGGCACGGACAGGAGCTGCCTTTGAGCCTGCTCACTAAGTGTCAGACCCAGCCTGTCCTGCTTCAGCGGGCCTCACGTGGGGGACAGCAGTACCAAGACCCACAGCCACGCTGCGCTCCTGTGGGTGGCACTGGGGCCTCGCCACCTCTACACCTTCCCTACCTACTCTTCTCCCCTGTCTTAGTGGGAAATGCTTTTAATTCACTCGTGGTTTCTCTGGCTTTAGTAAGTCACAGTTGATGAGTAAAAGTTGTGCACACTTGCAGCGCACAAGGAGAAGCTTTTATATCTGTCCACGTGGCAGGGTGCTCCAGGCAAGCCCGTGAACCCCTCAGCTCACGCGGGGTTCTCCTCTCTGTGGTGAGAGTTTAAGCTCAGCTCCCAGCAGCTTCCCAGTGTACAGTGCATTGTACAGGAGGCGGCTTCAACTTTCCCCTTCCAACCGAGGTTGTGACCCACACTTTGACCCACATCTGCCCACTGCATCCCTGGCCCCGTCCCCACCCTCTGCTCTCAATTTCTGAGGTCCATGTTCTTAGGTTTCACATGTAAGTCAGCTCCTGGGAGGGACCCTTCTCCTGGGAGGGACTTCTCCATGCCTGGGTCATCTCATTTGTACGATGCCCTCCAGGTTTACTGGTCTGGCCACCAATGCCAGGATTTCATTCATTGTGGCTGAATGTCGCTCCGTCTTGTGTGTGCCCAGGGTCCCTCGTGCACTCCTCTGGCTGAGCCCTGCTCCGTGAGCCTGCAGCACCTGCTTCACCCCTGGTCTCCTTTGCTCTGAGCACAAACACAGCGGTGGGGCAGCTGGGCCGCCACTCTGGGGTTCTGATGGGCACCAGGGATGGAGACCTGATCTGCAAAGTACAACAGGGAAATTGATTTAAAAGGAAGAATGAAAAAGGGGAAGGATGGAGGAAGAGGGGAGGAGGGAGAGAAGGCAGAGTCCTATTTCTGATGTTGTAGCTAATCAGGAGTAAAAACCATGATTCTGTTTTTTTCCAAATGGTATTTTCCACTTTTCACATCTCTCAGTTGGGAGGGGTAACCCAGTCTCATGTTCATGGAGCTATAATTCTACTAGGCCAAATTAAAGACATGGTCTTGGTGCTGTGAGAGCAAATGATCATCATTCCCCAAACACTGCAGGGCGCTGTCAGCGTCATCCAAGCTGGGGCCACAAAGCAAGAGGTGGCACTTGTTTGGGGGCCCATGACAAGCACCAGCCCTTCTCTCAACGGTCCTTGCAGGCTCCAGGGCCAGATGAGGGGCAGCGACTGCAGGCCCCAGGGTTCTCTCCAGGGCAGCTGCGTTAGCAAAGCCATCTTTTCAGAAAGCAGGACTCTTCCCCCCGCCAGATGCTATCACTTCATTTTAAGAGCACATGCATTCTCTGGAGCTCATGAAATGTAGGGCAGGAACATAATTTTATCATTAGGAAAATGGCCCTGAAATTTAGGGAAATACAGAAGCTTTCTATAAAATTAATCTAAAGTCAGTGATAAAAGAAACTAATGCTACACCACTCAAAGAGACCACAATGGAGTAGAAAACCCACGTTGCTCTGTGAGTGATCTCTGTTAGATTGGCTCACTGGAGACCATCCTGCAGTTGCCCCTGATATCTGGGTATTCAGCCAACCTCAGAAAACACCTAAAGAAAAGCCCTGTCTATGCTGAGCATGTACGATGCTATGCTTCTCCTCGTCACCCCAAACAGCAGCAGAACCACTGGTACTAGCGGGTGGTACCAGTCGTCTGGGCCAGCTAGATGGCTGGAGTGTGCAGGAGTGCATGGTACCGCTGTGTGAAAACGCTGTGTGCTTTCTCTCAGGGACTGAGCGTTGCGGGTTTCTGTATTCCCAGGGTCCTGGAACCCATTCCCAGAGTGTTAATTCCAGCTCTAAGGGGCTGGTGGCTTGTTTGCATTTATAAAAACATTTATATTGACCCAAATCTTAAATTGGTAAGTTAATCGCAAAGTAAAATGGGAGAAAATTGTCAAAGCATATTAAACCACGTGAGATGTGAGGCCCAACCCCAAGAAAAAGGACGCGTAGAGGAGGTCTGTCATTTCAAAACAGGAGAGTGTTGGCACAGCGCTGCAGCCCCAGCTCCTCCTCCAGGTGGCACATGCTGCACCAGTGTCTCTGGGGGGCACCCTGTGACTCCTCAGAGGCCTTCAAGTGGGAAGAGGCCCACAGCCATGGGGGCTCCTACTTTACTTAGCAAGAATTCCCCTTTAGATATTCAGTGGTCTTTGACAAATGGCCCTGGTCTTTATACTTACATTGACTTAGTGACTTCTGGGCATCCAGACTTACCTCAGGACAAATTTCTGCTGACCTCCTGCCCCAAGGGCAGGACTTCCCACTCCTCCACTGTACACTCTGCATTTCCTCCTCCTCCCCTCCCCATCCCTTCCTCAAAACCGCTTCTTCGCCCGGTGCCCTCCCTGCACTGCCAGCGGGGCCCTTGCTCCTGGCATGATGTGAAACACGTCGCAATTCCATGCTGTGGAAGAGGACGAGGCACTGATGAGCGGGGACAGATGCTCCATGCCTGGGGATCAAGGGAACTTAACAATGCCACTTCAAAACCTTATTTCTATGCAAATCATGTCCCTGAGCATGGTGCTAGGAAAGCTGGCGGGTTCTACCAGAACAAAGTACAGACGCTCTGTAGGAGCTGTTGTAGTCAACTCTGAGTTACAGTGACCTCTCCCTGTCATGGGAGGCCGGCTCCAGGAGTCCCTGCAATGCCCCAATCCTTGGAAGCTCAAGTCCCTTATATAAAAGGGCACAGTATTCACATACGACCTATGTCTGTCCTAAATCATCCCTAGGTAACTTATAAACCTGATACAATGCAAGTGCTATGAAAATTTATTTCTGTGCAAACAAATTAAAATCAGTTTTGAAGTTATGCATATGTAATACTTGAGAAAATCAGGGTATTAGGGTTTTCCATGTAAAGTTCTGGAATGCATTCTGTAAACTTGCTCCTAAATATTTCTTTTCACCTTCCACAATCTCCAAGACTAGTTGTGCCCAGTGACTCTTGGTACCTTCGAGGACGGCTTCCCCGTGGCGATTCAGGGCTCAGGTGTGGAGGGCCCCCTCAGCCTGCAGCCCCTGGCCTCAGTGGGCCCACGAGGCGGGGCTTGGGGTGAGAGGGAAAAGAGATGCGTAGCTGTGTAGTCCACAGGGAGACCAGCAATTAGAGGTGCTGACCACAGTCTCTAAAATCATAGCCAGAGATCAACCCAGTGCAGGCCGAGGTCGCAGTGGGGGGTGTGGACGAGATTTCCATGTTGCACTCGGACAGTGAAGAGTGAACTTGAGAAAACACAGGCCTGTTTAGGAGCCCGAAACTGGTCCATCAGCAGCCCTCGGAGGAGAGAAATGATCAGCTGCCATCGGGGCACTCCCAGTGGCATAGCACCTGGCCAGGAGCAGGGCGCCTGAGCTCTCCTCTTGCCCTTAGACTGGCGGGCGGGCGTGTGCTGTGCTTGACCTGCAGGAGCACAGCCCAACACCGCTCCCCCTGGGGCTCTGCAAACAACAGACTCCTGCGTGACTCCAGCAGAGTCCCTCAGCCTCTGGGAAGAGCTGCTGAACAGGAGAGCAGAGAGCTGCCAGTGGGACAGGGACCTCAGGACAGGGGAATCGGCGTTCCGCAGCTGTCTGAGTGGAGGTGGGACCTGGAAGGGCAGGAGGAGGATGCTTCCTGGGCAGGCTGAGCCTCCAGCCTCAGCTCAGCTTGGGAACCGGCTCTCCGCACTTGGAGGCTCTGTGTCCAGCAGCACCGGCCTCCACACAGTGGACATAGAGCCTCCCCAACACAGGTGGTGACGACCAGAAATGTCTCCAAACACGGCCAGCATCCTCGGGGGCTGAGACTGCCCTCTGATGGTGAGGGTCCTCGTCCCTTCTCCTGCCCCAGAACTGCTCTAAATCCTGGCTGTGAAAGGCAGCAGAAGAGCCCGAGCCAACTCACAGCAGTCCATGTCCAACAGCTGTCCACGTCCAACAGCTGTCCACGTAAAAGAGCTGTCCACGTCCAACAGCAGTCCACATCCAACAGCAGTCCACATCCAACAGCAGTCCACGTCAAAGAGCTGTCCACGTCAAAGAGCTGTCCACGTCAAACAGCTGTCCACGTCCAACAGCTGTCCATGTCAAACAGCTGTCCATATCCAACAGCTGTCCACGTCAAACAGCTGTCCACGTCCAACAGCTGTCCACATCCAACAGCAATCCACATCCAACAGCTGTCCACATCCAACAGCAGTCCACATCCAATAGCAGTCCACATCCAACAGCAGTCCACGGCCAACAGCAGTCCACATCCAACAGCAATCCACCTCCAACAGCAGTCCACATCCAACAGCTGTCCATGACCAACAGCAGTCCATGTCAAACAGCAGTCCATGTCCAACAGCTGTCCATGTCCAACAGCTGTCCATGTCAAAGAGCTGTCCACGTCCAACAGCTGTCCACGTCAAAGAGCTGTCCACATCAAACAGCTGTCCACGTCCAACAGCTGTCCACGTCCAACAGCGATCCACATCCAACAGCTGTCCACATCCAACAGCTGTCCACGTCCAACAGCTGTCCACGTCCAACGGCAGTCCACATCCAACAGCTGTCCACGTCCAATAGCTGTCCACATCGAATAGCTGTCCACGTCCAACAGCTGTCCACGTCCAATAGCTGTCCACATCGAACAGCTGTCCACGTCCAACAGCTGTCCACGTCAAACAGCAGTCCACGTCAAACAGCTGTCCACGTCCAACAGCTGTCCGCATCAAACAGCTGTCCACGTCAAACAGCAATCCACATCCAACAGCTGTCCACGTCCAACAGCTGTCCACGTCAAACAGCAGTCCACGTCAAAGAGCTGTCCACGTCCAACAGCTGTCCACATCTAACAGCAGTCCACATCCAACAGCTGTCCACATCCAACAGCTGTCCATGTCAAACAGCTGTCCACGTCCAACAGCAGTCCACATACAACAGCTGTCCACGTCAAATATCAGTCCACATCCAACAGCTGTCCATGTCCAACAGCTGTCCACGTCCAACAGCTGTCCATGTCAAACAGCTGTCCATATCCAACAGCTGTCCACGTCCAACAGCAATCCACATCCAACAGCAGTCCACGTCCAACAGCAATCCACATCCAACAGCAGTCCACGTCCAACAGCTGTCCACCTCCAACAGCAGTCCACATCCAACAGCTGTCCATGACCAACAGCTGTCCATGTCAAACAGCTGTCCACGTCCAACAGCAGTCCACATCCAACAGCTGTCCACGTCAAATATCAGTCCACATCCAACAGCTGTCCACGTCCAACAGCTGTTCACGTCTAACAGCTGTCCACATCCAACAGCAGTCCACATCCAACAGCTGTCCACATCCAACAGTTGTCCACATCCAGCAGCAGTCCACATCAAACAGCTGTCCATGTCTAACAGCAGTCCACATCCAACAGCTGTCCACGTCCAACAGTTGTCCACATCCAACAGCTGTCCACATCCAACAGCTGTCCACATCAAACAGCAGTCCACGTCCAACAGCTGTCCACATCCAACAGCTGTCCACATCAAGCAGCTATCCACGTCAAGCAGCTGTCCACGTCAACTGTGATATTTGGGAAAAATACTAAAAACAAATCATCAAAGTGCTGCCCAAAGGTAGCTGTGGGGAAGGAGCAGGAACAGGATGGTTGGGGGCCCAGCTCGTCCTGTGAGCTCAGGGCATGCTGGACTGGGGACACGGGGACACCACGTGCAGTTGGGATGGGCCACCTTGCTGAGCAGCACCCAGGTCAGCAGATGTGTCGCTTGCCAGTGGGCAGAAGACACGGACACTGTGAGCAGTGTCCCTGTGGCCAGCACAGCCCCTCCAGGGGCCTATGCTGGGCACCCCAGGCGGAGCCAGGTCCTGCATGCAGCTCCTTCCTGCACCACCCGCACCTTCTCACACATGTCTGTGATGGTCTGCAGCCCACCTGGCCAGGTGACAGAAAGGGGCACAGACATCTGCAGTGTGTCCTTGGGCCAACTCAGCTCCCAGAGCTAAGGGGTCCACGTCCCTCCCTATGCCCCACATCTGCTGCCACAGAGAGGCGTCCATCCCAGAAGGAGCAAGAGAGCCACACAGGTTTGTCACACGCCTGGTTAAAGGCCGCTTCACAAGCTAGGATCCAACATGGCGGCCGGCGAGGAAGCAGCGATTCCAACGTCTCCACTTTAACGGGATAAGAAAGACCCACCTGAACAGATGCAGCCTACCTACGGAGGAACTTCTAGCATAATTCCCTTAAGAGGAGAGCAGCCGTGAACTGGTAGGTTTATTGGAAGTGACAGTTCGTCCCAGAGAAGTGGATCTTGGACAGCCACTCGGGCACAGAGGTCTAGTCCCGCAGACATCAGCCGCTCGGCAAGCGGCTCCCCCGGGAGGCCTAGAGCTCGCTCTGGGAGCAGCCACTTCACCTGCCCGGTTCCTAACCACGCGGCCACAGCTACCCGGCTCCACAGGTGGCCCCGCGGCGGGTGCAGAAGTTGAGTCCTGAAACCAGTGGCCACTTTTGCAAGCGGCTGACACCCGAGCGGCTTGGCCCGTCCCGCCCGAACCGGCAGTCGGCATCCTCCATCAGGGCTCTCCTGGGATCTCAGCTCATTCAGCTATGGAACAGGTGATTTCAGGCTGGTATTTGCCTGCATCTAGCAGTCAGATTTCTTGCTCAGGCTCGGGACTGGGGATCTTGTGGAGAATACTCCTAGAGGCTCGTGCCTGGCAAGGCGTGCGCTGGGCACTGAGCAGCTGGATTCTGGTTCCCGGGGCTAAACTGGCCCAGGTCTGAGGAAACTGCGGAGACTGCCAGTGGAGGCCAGCTCCAAGCGGAGCGTGCGCTGAGCTTGGGGCGACTGGGTTCTGACTCCCGGAACAGTTTTGGCCTGGGGGCAGGGGAACCCGTGGGGGTCGCTCACTGGAGCCAGCTCCCAGCGGTGAGTGTATCGGGATCCGAGAGGCGGGGTTCTGGCTACCGAAGCTGCTTCGGCCCAAGGATAGGGAACCAGCGGTGTCTGCTTCTCAGTCAGGCTCCTGCTGGGTGCTGTGGGGACAGAGAGGAGCTTCCACCTGCACCCAGAGCAGGCCAAGTGACCCGCCGGCGTGGTATCATGACACCCCAAACGCAGCTGGGGCTGAAGAGAGTAGCCGCCCACGCCTAGAATAGGACCAGCGACCCCGAGGCGCGGTAGCCAAGTAACCTCATTTGGAGTAGGGGCTGTACAGAGCTGCCATCTGAGCAAGCAGGGCAGGCAGACCTGCGGCCCACTGGCAAGACAGGCCAGGTAGCTTGCCAGCGTGGTGGACACGCAACACCGAGGCAGTCGCGTCACACTGGTTGGAGTGGGGGTGGAGCAGGGTCGCCGCCCGGGTCCGGAGGGGGCTCAGCGACCCGTTGGAGAGGTAGTCAGGTACCCCCATTGGGAGTGGGGGCTGTGCAGAACTGCGACCCACCGGCCTAGAGGTCTGCCAGCGTGGTAGACACGTCACACCAATTGGAGTGGGGACCCAGCAGAGCCGCCACCCACATCCAGATCAGGACCAACGACCCCAGGGCGTGGTAGTTAGGTTACCACAATTGGAGTGGGGGCAGACCAGAGCCGCCACCCGTACCCGCAGGGGGGGCAGACCTGCGACCGACCAGCGTGGTAGACAGATCACCCTAATTAGAGGAGGAGCAGAGCCACTACCTGCCCTGCAAGGGAGACTGCCCAACTATACAAGAGCAATATAAATAAATAGGGGGTAAATTTCAAAAACACAACAGTTGCACCAAGCAGAAAGAAACGCGAGCAGTATGAAAAGACAAGGAAAGAAAGGACCACAAGCAATGCAGGTCAACTCAACTTTAGAAGAGGTAATAGCTGCAACAGATGGAATGTCAGATAAAGAGTTGAGGATATATATGCTTCAGATGATCTGGAGTCTCAAGGAAGACATGAGACAGCAAAATCAGACAATGAAAGATCACATTGACAAACAAATCCAGGAAGTAAAAGATCAATTTCACAGGGAGATAGAGGTAATAAAAAACAAACAAATAGAAATCCTAGAAATGCAGGAAACAGTAAACCAACTTAAAAACTCAGTTGAGAATACTACCAGCAGAGTAGATCACTTAGAAGAGAGAACATCAGACAATGAAGACAAAGTATTTCAACTGGAAAAGAACATAGATAGCTCAGCAAGACTGCTAAGAAACCATGAGCAGAACATCCAAGAATTATGGGACAATATCAAAAGACCAAATTTAAGAGTCATTGGGATATAGGAAGGCACAGAGCTCCGTACCAAAGGAATAAACAGTCTATTCAGTGAAATAATACGAGAAAACTTTCCAGACTTGAAGAATGAGACAGAATCCCAAATCCTAGAAGCCTACAGGACGCCAAATGTGCAAAATCATAAGAGATCCACACCTAGACACATTATAATGAAGATGTCCAACATACAGAATAAGGAGAGAATTTTAAAAGCTGCAAGAGAAAGAAAGCAGATTACATTTAGGGGTAAACCAATCAGGATAACAGCTGATCTCTCAACACAGACTCTGAAAGCTAGAAGATCCTGGAATAACATATTTCAAACACTGAAAGAAAATGGGTTCCAACCAAGAATCGTGTATCTGGCGAAATTAAGCTTCAGGATAGAAGATGAAATTAAAACCTTCCACGATAAACAAAAGTTAAAAGAATTCACAGCTAGAAAACCATCTCTTCAAAAAATCCTTGGCAAAACATTACAGGAAGAGGAAATGGAAAATAACATTGAAAACCAACAATGGGAGGTAGGACAGTAAAGGGGGGAAAGTAGTCAAAGTGGATAACAAATCAGGTTTAGTAACATCAATAAACAAATTTGGCTAGAAGAACAAACCATATCTCAATAATAACCCTAAATGTTAATGGCTTAAACTCACCAATCAAGAGACACAGGCTAGTAGAATGGATCACAAAACAAGTCCCAACAATATGCTGCCTACAGGAGACGCATCTGATAGGAAAAGATATTCATAGACTGAAGGTGAAAGGTTGGGAAAAATCATACCACTCATATGGACTGCAGAAACAAGCAGGAGTGGCCATACTCATATCTAATAAAATAGATTTCAAGCCAAAGTTAATCAAAAGGGATAAAGAAGGACACTTCATACTGCTCAAGGGAACCATACACCAACAAGACATAACAATCATAAATATATATGCCCCAAATAATGGTGCAGCTTTGTTCATCAAGCAAACTCTTCTCAAGTTCAAGAGTCTAATAGACCACTATACAATAATCATGGGAGACTTCAACACACCTCTCTCACCACTGGACAGATCTTCCAAACAAAAGTTAAATAAGGAAACTATAGAACTCAATAACACAATTAACAACCTAGACCTAATTGACATATATAGTCTATACCACCCAACATCAAGTAGTTACACTTTTTTCTCAGCAGCACATGGAACCTTCTCAAAAATAGACCATATATTATGTCACAGGGCAACTCTTAGACAATATAAAGGGGTAGAGATAATACCATGCATCTTATCTGACCACAATGGAATGAAACTGAAAATCAATGATAAAAGAAGGAAGGAAAATTCAAGCATCACTTGGAGAATGAAAAATAGGTTGCTGAATGATCAATGGGTTTTAGAAGACATCAAGGAGGAAATTAAAAACTTCCTAGAGTTAAATGAAAACACAGACACAACATATCGGAATCTATGGGACACATTGAAAGCAGTTCTAAGAGGAAAATTCATTGCTTGGAGTTCATTCCTCAAAAAAAGAAAAAACCAACAAATAAATGATCTCATACTTCATCTCAAAATCCTAGAAAAAGAAGAGCAAAACAACAGCAAAAGAAGTAGAAGGCAAGAAATAATTAAAATCAGAGCTGAAATTAATGAAATTGAAACAAAAGAAACAATTGAAAAAATTGACAAAACTAAAAGTTGGTTCTTTGAAAAAATAAATAAAATTGACAGACCCTTAGCCATGCTAACGAAAAGAAGAGAGAGAACCCAAATTACTAGCATACGGGATGAAAAAGGCAATATCACAACAGACACTTCAGAAATACAGAAGATAATCAGAAATTATTTTGAATCCTTATACTCCAATAAAATAGAAGATAGTGAAGGCATCGATAAATTTCTTAAGTCATATAATCTGCCCAGATTGAGGCAGGAGGATATAGACAATCTAAACAGACCAATAACAATAGAGGAAATAGAAGAAACCATCAAAAGATTACCAACTAAGAAAAGCCCAGGACCGGATGGGTATACAGCAGAGTTTTACAAAACCTTTAAAGAGGAACTAACACCAATACTTTTCAAGCTATTTCAGGAAACAGAAAAAGATGGAGAACTTCCAAATTCATTCTACGAGGCCAACATCACCCTGATTCCGAAACCAGACAAAGACACTTCAAAGAAAAAAACTACAGACCAATATCTCTAATGAACATTGATGCAAAAATCCTCAATAAAATTCTGGCGAATCGGATTCAAATACATATCAAAAAAATTATACACCATGATCAAGTAGGATTCATCCCTGGGATGCAAGGCTGGTTCAATATACAGAAATCAATAAATGTTATTCACCACATCAATAGACTTAAAAATAAGAACCATATGATCATCTCGATAGATGCAGAAAAAGCATTCGACAAAGTACAGCATCCCTTTATGTTCAAAACTCTAGAAAAATTAGGGATAACTGGATCATACCTCAACATTGTAAAAGCAATCTATGATAAGCCACAGGCCAGCATCATTCTGAATGGAGAAAAATTGAAGGCATTCCCTCTAAGATCTGGTACAAGACAGGGATGCCCTCTCTCACCACTTCTGTTCAACATAGTCCTCGAAACACTGGCCAGAGCAATTAGGCAGACGAAAGAAATTAAAGGCATAAAAATAGGAAAAGAAGAACTTAAAATATCACTATTTGCAGATGATATGATCCTATACCTAGCAGACCCAAAAGGGTCTACAAAGAAGCTATTAGAGCTAATAAATGAATTCAGCAAAGTGGCAGGATATAAGATCAACACGCATAAATCAAAGGCATTCCTGTATATCAGCGACAAATCCTCTGAAACGGAAATAAAGACAACTACTCCATTCACAATATCCCCCCAAAAAATAAAATACTTGGGAATCAACCTAACAAAAGAGGTGAAAGATTTATACAATGAAAATTACAGAACCCTAAAGAAAGACATAGAAGAAGACCTTAGAAGATGGAAAAATATACCCTGCTCATGGATAGGCAGAACTAACATCATCAAAATGGCGATATTACCAAAAGTCCTATATAAGTTCAATGCAATGCCAATCAAAATCCCAACAGCATATCTTGTAGAAATTGATAAAAGAATCATGAAATTCATATGGAATAATAAAAGACCCAGAATAGCAAAAACAATGCTAAGCAGGAAGTGTGAATCAGGCGGTATAGCGATACCAGACTTCAAACTATACTACAGAGCAATAGTAACAAAAACAGCATGGTACTGGTACCAAAACAGGCAGGTGGACCAATGGTACAGAATAGAGGACACAGTAACCAATCCACAAAACTACAACTATCTTATATTTGATAAAGGGGCTAAAAGCATGCAATGGAGGAAGGATAGCATCTTCAACAAATGGTGCTGGGAAAACTGGAAATCCATTTGCATCAAAATGAATCTGAATCCCTATCTCTCGCCATGCACAAAAGTTAACTCAAAATGGATCAAGGAGCTTGATATTAAATCAGGGACACGGCATCTGATAGAAGAAAAAGTTGGTTATGATCTACATGCTGTGGGATCGGGCTCCAAATTCCTCAATAGGACACCCATAGCGCAAGAGTTAACAACTAGAATCAACAAATGGGACTTACTCAAACTAAAAAGTTTTTTCTCAGCAAAAGAAACAATAAGAGAGATAAACAGGGAGCCTACATCCTGGGAACAAATCTTTACTCCACACACTTCAGATAGAGCCCTAATAACCAGAATATACAAAGAACTCAAAAAATTAGACAATAAGATAACAAATAACCCAATCAATAAATGGGCCAAGGACCTGAACAGACACTTCTCAGAGGAGGACATGCAATCAATCAATAAGTACATGAAAAAATGCTCACCATCGCTAGCAGTCAGAGAAATGCAAATCAAAACCACCCTAAGATACCATCTCACTCCAGTAAGATTGGCAGCCATTAGGAAGTCCAACAACAACAAGTGCTGGAGAGGATGCGGGGAAAAGGGCACTCTTGTTCATTGCTGGTGGGACTGCAAACTGGTGCAGCCAATTTGGAAAGCAGTATGGAGATTTCTTGGAAAGCTGGGAATGGAACCACCATTTGACCCAGCTATTCCCCTTCTCGGTCTATTCCCCAAAGACCTAATAAAAGCATGCTACAGGGACACTGCTACATCGATGTTCATAGCAGCTCAATTCACGATAGCAAGACTGTGGAATCAGCCTAGATGCCCTTCAATAGATGAATGGATAAAAAAAATGTGGCATTTATATACTATGGAGTATTACTCTGCATTAAAAAATGACAAAATCATAGAATTTGGAGAGAAATGGATGGCATTAGAGCAGATTATGCTAAGTGAAGCTAGTCAATCTTTAAAAAACAAATACCAAATGACTCCTTTGATATAAGGGGAGTAAACAAGGACAGGGTAGGGACAAAGAGCTTGAGAAGAAGATTTACATTAAACAGGGATGAGAGGTGGGAGGGAAAGGGAGTGAGAAGGGGAATCGCATGGAAATGGAAGGCGATCCTCAGGGTTATACAAAATGACATATAAGAGGAAAGGAGGGGTAAGACAAGATAATACAAATGGAAGAAATGATTTACAGTAGAAGGGGTAGAGAGAGAAAAGGGGAGGGGAGGGGAGGGGGGATAGTAGAGAATAGGACAGACAGCAGAATACATCAGACACTGGAAAGGCAATATGTCAATCAATGGAAGGGAAACTGATGTGATGCAGCAATCTGTATACGGGGTAAAATTGGGAGTTCATAACCCACTTGAATCAAACCGTGTAATATGATGTATTAAGAACTATGTAATATTTTGAACGACCAATAATAAATTAAAAAAAAGTAAAGCCAAAAAAAAAAAAAAAAAAAAAAGGCCGCTTCACATTTCCAAACTGACCCTCCTGAAATGACCCTTTACTGCAATCCCAACTCACACCGGCAGCTTCTGCAGTAAAGGGTTTCTGCACTGGGCACGTGATCTAGGGCAGAAATGATGAAGGAAAAGAGGGAGGTGAAGAGTTCCCTTCAGTAAAGAGGCTCAGCTGATCCATTCGCCTTCCCTAACTCGGGGCCTTTATTTAATTTCACTTTTTTCAGATATTTTTTCTGTGTGACCTAGAATGCTCATTTTTGAACCATAGGCTGAGACTCATTAATGGACAATGAGTCCAAGTTACAGGGTCACTACCAGCAACTTCAACAACGGAAACAGCAGTAACGAGGTACAGAAAACCCCCAGAGTGGGTGTCCAATGAGACATCCGCTGCTGGGCGTCCTGTGCCGGGATCTGAGGTGAGCAGGACGAGATCTAAATGTCTGCAAGCCACAGGCAGAGCCAGGCCCTGGGGAAGTCATCTGCAGGCAGCAGGGCAGGAGCACTGCCCTGGGCCAGGACTCGATCCCCTGCCCGCCCTGCTCCTCACAGTCTTTGTTCAGAAAGCTGGAGGCTGTGGAGAGACAGACCACTTCCTGTCTCAGGGTGAAGGCAATGAGTCTGAGTCCCCGAGATTAGGACAAGACACAGCTCACAGGAGCCTGCTGAGTGCTGACCCTGTCATGTCTCCTGTGCTCTGGCCAAGCCACCTGGTCTGTCCAGCGTGTGTAAAGTGCATCTCAGAGGTGCAGGAGGATACAGAACACAGCCGAGGGAGGGTGGCTGAAGGCCCCCATGGACATTGTCACTTACTGCCACCTCAAAGCATGGTCTCCATGGTGACAGAGTCCACTTCAAACTGCAAAGACTGGCAGCCCCACTCAAGATTAGTTTTGGATTCTGAAGATTTTCTGTGACGGGATTTGCTTCATCAACCACATGTCATTAGCAGGCTTCTATGCAAATGGGTGGTCAAAAAGAATGTGAACTCATGTGCAGAGCCGTGTCATTCAGATGTCCACCAGGCCAGTTGGAAAAGTGCGTGTTGTGTCCCTGGAAATGTACGAGGAGGAGTGCTGGGAGGTGTCCCTGGTGAGGAGGGTCCTGGCTCATGTCCTGGGAGGTGTCCTGGAAGGCAGGTCCTGGCTGATAGACTGGAGGTGTCCTGGAGAACAGGTCCTGGTTGATAGACTGGTAGGTGTCCCTCTAGGGGAGGGTCCTGGCTGATGTCCTGGGAGGTACACTGGAAGGCAGGTCCTGGCTGATAGACTGGAGGTGTCCTGGAGAACAGGTCCTGGTTGATAGACTGGTAGGTGTCCCTCTAGGGGAGGGTCCTGGCTCATGTCCTGGGAGGTACACTGGAAGGCAGGTCCTGGCTGATAGACTGGAGGTGTCCTGGAGAACAGGTCCTGGTTGATAGACTGGTAGGTGTCCCTCTAGTGGAGGGTCCTGGCTCATGTCCTGGGAGGTACACTGGAAGGCAGGTCCTGGCTGATAGACTGATAGGTGTCCTGGAGAACAGGTCCGGGTTGATAGACTGGTAGGTGTCCCTCTAGTGGAGGGTCCTGGCTCATGTCCTGGGAGGTACACTGGAAGGCAGGTCCTGGCTGATAGACTGATAGGTGTCCTGGAGAACAGGTCCTGGTTGATAGACTGGTAGGTGTCCCTGGTGAGGAGGGTCCTGGCTCATGTCCTGGGAGGTACACTGGAAGGCAGGTCCTGGCTGATAGACTGGAGGTGTCCTGGAGAACAGGTCCTGGTTGATAGACTGGTAGGTGTCCCTGGTGAGGAGGGTCCTGGCTCATGTCCTGGGAGGTAGCACTGGAAGGCAGGTCCTGGCTTGCTAGGAGCCACAGCAAAAATATTGATACAGGCACCTTTGGGTTTAGTGACTGCCAGCCAGCCATTGAGATTATGATTATGTTAAGTTACATTCATATGGTAATTGGACTCCTGCTGTTTACCTGGGCCCGTTACGGGACTCAGGTTACTCATGTCACTCTTGTAATGGGAGAGTTCCCATTGGTTGGGAAAGGATGGTAGGAGGGTGTTCCGGGGGAAGTGGAGCCCCCGGCTCAGGTAGAACACACGTGGGTGGACCGACTTGTTAGGGGACTCACACGGTCTCTCACAAAATAAAACTTTGTTTCAGTTTGACTGGCTTGTGTTTTTGTGCCCAACCGGTTTGCAAGATTGCAAGCCGGAGTGCACTGACAGCCCAGCAGGGAGGCGCCCAGCAGGAAGGCAGCAGGCGTGCTCGGCGACAGCAGCGGCAGGAGCGGAGCTCAGGAGAGCCCACGCGGCCCGGCCGGGCAGCCTGCAGCAGCTCTTCCCCCTCCATGCAGAGAGGTTGTCACAGTGACAGAGGGGGCTCGTTTGCCCAGCCTTGGACGTGGCGAGCCTGTTGGGGCAGCCCCTGCAGTTCTGAGGGATCGCCTCTGCTTCCAGCGCCCGACGGCCCCCTCCATGCCACAGCTGTGACTGTGAAAGCAAACGCTTGCTAAGGTGGGAGCCTGGAATCCAGACCCGGATCCTGGCGAGTCGCTGGGTGTTATTTGACATGGGTTTCAGTGGGCGGCTTTTGATTGTAGTTGGACTTTTCAGAATGGCTGAGGTGGACAGCTGCTGGCTGGGCAGCTTCAGGACGTTCCACGCTGTTTCCAAACAGGACAGGCAGCTGTGGTCAGTAATCAGCTCGTCCCGCAACCCACTGCTGACAGGGCAGGCAGGCAGGTAGGCCCAAAGCCCCCGGCCCCCAGGAGGGGACCTGCTGCAGGTGAGCAGAAGTGGCCTCTGAAAGACCTGGGGCTCCCGGACTCAGATCCCACTGAGCCCCCGAGACCCCGGCCGGGCACAGAGCTCCTGGGTGCGTCAGGGTCTGGGCAGTTTTACAACATGTCCTTTCCTCCCTTCACCAGCGCTACCCAGTCTCTCCAGTACCCACCCCGCCTGGCCTCACCACCCAGCTCAGAGCACTGCCTAGGCTTGACGGGGCCTGAAAGGAGGGACAGGGCCAGAGGTCCGACCTGACCAGGCCAAGCCTCAGCCCCAGGGTGCTGTGCCTGCAGAAGGCCACCTGCCCCTCGTACAGGCTGGAGCAGGGCCGTGGCCGGTGGCTGCTGTGTCCCAGAGACCTCCACAGGGTGCACTGACCGGGCCGTTCACCTTTCCTGAGAGAGGAAAGAATGGGAATCCACAAGCAGCCCTGGAGCTGGAGTTCAAACCCTAGCCCCGGACACCTGGGAGCCGGGGGAGTGTGAAGCCCTGCTCGGAGCATCCTGCCTCCGGAGGCCAGCAGTGTGAGCCTCACACCAGCAGGGAGCCCCTGCCTGGCCCAGCCTCGCTCTGTGGGGAAGGACCCTTCTGCAGGGGCCTTGCCCTCTGAAGGTCCGCTCCCTTCCCAGGCACCCACCTCCTGCTGACAGAAAAGGCCTCTGGTCTGCAGAGTGCAGCCTCCTGGGCCCTGGGGCACCGCAGCCCTCAGCCCTCTCAAACCTGCAGCCCCACCTCTGGGTCCATGCACCCTCTTCCACCTGGAGACCTGCTCCTCCTGGGCATCGCAGGTGGGGTGCCCAGGTGGGGTGCCCAGGTGGGGTGCCAAGCCGGGGAGCAGGCAGGAGGGAGGGTGCCCCCCACGCCTATGAAGCTAACACGGGGTGGGTTAGCAGTGGCTTTGGAAGCACTCGGCTAGACTCCCAGCCCAGGGCTCCCCAGCGCAGTTCTACCCCGAGGCAGGACCCTGGGGAGGCAGAGCCCGGGCCCCGCCCACACCTGCAGCCAGGGCTCTGAGCTGGGAATGAGGGTGCTGCTGACTCCCTGGACCCTGGGCCCCCGCCACAGCAGGGGCTTGGCCACCTCCCCTGCCCTGCCCTGGGCCATGTGGAGCTCTGCTGGCACCGGGTTCTCCTCACAGGCACAGAGCTGGGGAGCATGTCCTGGTGGTACGCTCTCTGAGTCACGGGGGCTCTGCGCCCTCGGGGTGAGGAGGCGGGGGAGAGCCCAGAGGGTGGGGTGTGGGGAGGAGGGGCACAGGCACGGGGGGGGGGGGGGGGGAGGTGGGTTTGGTGTGACATGGTCCCACCGCAGGAAGGTTCCGGAATCCAAGCTGGGGTGTGAGGGCTCATGCTCTGGCCAGTGCCCGTGTGGCAAGCATGAAAAATAACAGCAGCTGAGCTGGTTCAACAGGAAGCGTCTGGCAGATATTTGCTCTTGAGCAGACACTGTGAGCTTCCCATGCTGCTGCTCAGCCTAAGACCTCAGGAGGGGTGTACAACTCCGCCATCAGGGTGCACGGGGGCGTCCTCGGGGGCTCGGCCGCTGTGAGCACCAGCAGCAGAGTGGGGTCCTCAGGAGCCAGCAGGCCAAGTCCCAGGGTCAGGGACGTTCCGTTTCCAGACAGGATTCATCGGATGCAAAACTCTATCCTCTGTTTTTTCTAAATGTTTTCTTTTGACTTTTTTCTTTTCTATTAGTTCTTTCTAGATGTGAGAGTCGAGTGTATCTCGACATGTTATGCATACGTGGGGTAGTGGGGTATGACTTATTCCAGCTAGCGTCCCATTCCTGTGGCTGGACGTGATGGGGAGTTACACTGCCATTCACAGATGAGCATAGGAAGCTACATCCGACTCACTCCACTGTCTTTCCTACTCCTGTCCACTCCCTTCCCTTCATTTCCCTTGTCTAATCCAATGAACTTCTACTCTTCCCTCCTGCACCCCACTTATTGTGAGTCAGCATCCACATATCAGAGAGAACATTTGACCTTTGATTTGGGAGGATTGGCTTATTTCACTTAGTATGATGTTCTTCAGTTCCATCCATTTACCAGAGAAATGCCAAAATTTCATCCTTCTTTATGGCTGAGTAATACTCTACTGTGTGCGTGTGCGCGCGCATATGTGTGTGTGTGTGTGTGTGTGTGTATCACATTTTCTTTATTCATTTATCTGTTTAAGGTTACCTAGGTTGGTTCCAAAGCTTAGCTATAGTGAATTGTGCTGCTATAAACATTGATGTGGCTGTGTCACTGTAGTGTGCTGATTTTAAGTCTTTGGGTGTAAACCAAGGAATGAAATAACCAAATGGTGGTTCCATTCCAAGTTTTCTGAGGAATCTCCACACTGCTTTCCAGAGCACTGGCACAAATTTGCAGTCCCACCAGCAGTGTGAATGTACGCTTCCACCCACATCCTCACCATCATTTATTATTACTTGCATTCTCCATCATTGCCATTCTGACTGGAGTGGGATGAAATCTCAGTGTAGTTTTAATTTGCATTTCTCTCATTGCTAGAGATGATTGACATTTTTTCATATATTTTTTGATCATTCATATTTCTTCTGTGAAGTACCTGTTCAGTTCCTTTCCTTTGCCCACTTGTTGATTGGGTTATTTGTGATTAAGTTTTTCTCTGTGTGTTAAGTTTTTCTGAGTTCAGTTGACAAGGATTTCCTTCCATTCTGTGGGCTCTCTCTCCATGTTCTTTGTTTCCTTGGCTGTGAAGAGGCTTTTCAGTTTGATTCCATCCCATTTATTGATTCTTGATTTTACTTCTTGCTTTAGGGGATCTTGTTAAGGAAGCTAGTTCCGAAGCTGACTTGGCTAAGAATTGGGCCTACAGTTTCTTCTGTTAGGCGGAGGGTCTCTGGTCTAATTCTTGGGTCCTTGATCCACATTGAGTTGAGTTTTGTGCAGGGTGAGAGACAGGGGTCAGTTTCATTCTGCTGCCTGTGGATTTCCAGTTCTCCAGCACCATTTGTGGAGAGACCGTCTTTCTCTAGCATGAGCCAACTGTGTTGATGTGGGCCTGCTCTGTGTCGTCTACTCTGTAACCTTGCCTTTCATGTCTCTCTTGGTGCCTATACCATGCCATTTTTATCACTGTGGCTCTGTAGTACGGTTTAAGACCTGGCTCTGTGATGCCTCCTGCTTCCCTCTTCTCACTGAGGATGGCTTTGGCTATTCTGGCCTCTTATTTTTCCAAATGAATTTCATGATTGCTTTTCTAGTTGTGTGAAGTACGTCATCAGAATAAAAGCTCCATTCTTAGCACGCTCACCTAGAACATTTATTCCAAATTTCTGGGTTGAATAAATGTTGAAACCCACAAAGCCCTCAGGTCATGCTATCCACTTCCCTTGGTGTACTAGAGTCTGGGTCTTGCTCACCTGTGATGCTGACACACCCAAGTCCCCCATCCCCCAAACCCGGGCCCCTGGCCAAGCGCGACTGTCTCTGGAGGCTCAGGCTCCACGGACCGTGCGCTGTTCTTGTTGTATTATTTTCTAGGATAAATTTCCAGGTGAAATGCTTTGGTAGACGTATCTAGACTTCTGTTAGATATGACTCATCTTATTCCTGTAGCTTTATGGTTTAACAGGGTAAGTTTTTTCACATATTTGCAATTTTTATTTCATGTCCAAGAAATCACTTCTGTTCTACCTGCCAATTTTTTCAAAGGAGTTGAGTTTCTTGTTTCCATGAATCTTTGTGTCTAAGACCTTCACGCTCTGGGTGCACCTTTCCCTTTCTGTGTGTAATACCCTCTCGGAGGAAAACCACTCTTTGTGAAGTTGCACTTTATGGCCAGCTTTTTTTTTTTTTTTTTAGTTTTCCTGATTTTATTTTTTTTTAAATACAGGACAGCGGAATGCATTACAATTCTTATTACACATATAGAGTACAATTTTTCGTATCTTTGTATATAGAGTATGCTCACACCAATTCATGCCATTATACATGTACTTCACTTTTTTTGGCATTACAATTCTTATAACACATGGATACCACAATTTTTCATATCTCAGTTTATATATAAAGTATGCTGGCCAGCTCTTGAGCCTGCTGGGCAGCTAACTGGACTTCACGTTTCCCGCTGTGCTGGCTGCGGGGACTGAGCCTGCAGGGCCTTGCCCCACGCCACGCCCACCCTCTTTCTCTGCTCTATGAAACATGTAAATGATCTTTAACAGTGTACCCTGCCTTCTGGTCTGCAGTCCTGAGGAAGCCCTTTCTGAGCATGTCAGTGGAGACACACAACAACCTCAGATCTGTCTCCAGTCCCACCTGGAGCAGCCCTTGCTTCAGAGCTCCTCAGTGGAGCTGGACCCCACCGACCTGGCCAAAAGCTCCTTGTTACCCCTTCTGAGATTTTGCCTGACCTATTTCCCAGAAGGTCCCCTAGTTTATCAAAACCCTCAAGTAACAGGAGATTTGTAGTTTACTGCATGACCCTGTGGCACATCCTAATTTTAATGTGTCTGTTGATTCAGAGAAACGTGTGAGGTATTTTTTACTCTGGGTCAGGTGGTGGAAAAGGTGGCTGGCTGATGAAAATACCTGGGCTCAGACTCCACTGGGTGGTGTGGACGAGGTGCAGTCACCTTCGAAAGTCTTAGAACACGTTCAAGGAGTCTGACTCCCAAGTAGGTCTCTCCGGTGGGAACAGCGACCACGGCGAGGTGCAGGGCACCATGGGGGGCCGCCCTCTGTGGTGGAGCCCTGCGCCTTCACAGGGCCCAGGGCACACACGGGTGCCCTCTCCACACCCTCCACCCCAGTCACCTCCAGGAAGGTCATTCTGACCTACAGCTGCCCAGTGAGATATCCCCTGAAAGACGTGTCCCTGTAAAACATTCTGTCCGTCACTGGTGAAAAGAGCTGAACTCTGTGCACAAGTCCACACCAGGGCCTGGGTTGTCTCTGGCTTTGGCGAGGGAAGCCGCTGCTGCTGGAGTTGCGCTGTGCACCTGTGGACAGTCAGGGACTGTCTGGCTGCTTTCAGGGGACGGCAGGAGAGTGTCTAAAGTCAGCTCAGCTTGCTTAGAGCTTTCAAGTTCACAAAGAAAGAAGAAAGCCGTCAACGCCTCCTTAAACACCCCTGTGAGTCCCATTTCCAAGTCATATTTGCTTATGAAACCATTCTCAAAAGTGGACTCCCTCCAGCCAGCGTCCCCCGAGGCTGGATTCTGGTAAACACACTGGGAATCATGGCCGGCACTTCTGTCAAGGCACCAACATAAGATAATCAAAAACTACATAAAAAGAGATTAGTTTAAATCAAGGAGACTCCATTTGTAACAAAGGGAATTCAAGTAGAAAAGCATTTGGAAAGCAATTGTAATTACTTTTGTGAAGCCAAAGTTGCATTTCACAAAGTCGATTTTCTAGTGCAAAGGGTAAGCTCAGACCTTGTGGCCTCAGAATAATGGGATTAGGCTTACAACCGATAGCAATTTTCATGTGCTTTCGAAGCCATTGTTTGTGAATGTTGCAATAAAGATCCCCATAAAAGCTATTTATTGAGCCCATAAATAGATGTCATTTGTTAATTAAGTGCAATTAATTTGCAAATGCACTCACAGTACTGCGTAACTGAAAATAAAATAAAATTCTGAGACAGCAGAAGAGTTGAACACCTGAGTTCAGATCTCGCACTGCACGTCCTATTTTTACTGAACTGCTAAAAGGCATCTGTGTGCGACTCTCCTTTTAAATTACAGTTTGGGTGTACATGCAATCAGTACAGAATTTCTTTTAAAAAAGCAATTTGTGTCTATTGCAAATTATTGGTCTTGGTATTGAACCTGCTGGTCAAGGAACCAAGATAAACGGCTAGAATGAGGGTGTGTGTGTGTGTGTGTGTGTGTGTGTGTGTGTGTGTGTGTCTGCGGAGGCCACCCCTTCCCCAGGGACAGGTTTCCCCCACTCTGAGACACGGGTGCTCCCCTGAAGGGTGCAGTGGATGAACAACTATGCTGGAACACAGAGCCTCGCCTTGCCTCACACAGGGTGGACGCACACCCATGCCCGCGACAGGACTGGACACTGAGGTCCTCCCATGTGGACCCTCCCTCCTGGGCGCCTCCACTTTCCTCTGAAGAGACCCTGGGAGGGGCCTGCTGAGGTGGATGACCACACCGCATCAGGAGTGCACTGGGAGGAGCACGCAGGGGTGCTGAAGCCTGCGGTCACTCCTGCGGTCACTCCTGCGGTCACACCTGCTACAGCTGGACTTGGGATTGATGGGCCCATCAACAGAGTTGAGTGACAGAGGCTCAAGTTACTGTCGGAGACCCCCATGTGGAGAGGACAGTGGTCCTCTGACCAGTCCTGGTGCCCTGCCCTATTCCCGGGGACTGCTGACCTTGGCCATGTCCTTCACCTCTGAACTCATTTACTTATTTGGGAAATGTCACAGGGAGGATGTCCCCAAAAGGAGTGTCTTGAGTGTCCAGTCACAGAGTGTCCAGTGTAACCCAGAGAACATTCTGTATGGATGTGCTGGACACCCTAGGGTCTGACCACTCACCACCGTCCCTCAGCTGGGCACAGCTGGTGCTGTGACACCACTGCCTGGATCCAAGCAGAGCTCTTCCTGGTGCTCAGCAGCTGAAGGGTCCAGCAGGGCTCTGCCCCGTGGCTCGGACGTTGCCTAGTCAACAGAAAGAAATACACCTGGGCTTTGTTCAAACAGCTTTGTACTTTTAGCCCTTACTCTCTAGGTCCTGGGTCCATTCTGAGTTCATTCCTGCAGACAGCAAGAGACAGGGCATTTAAATGTGTTCCTTCACACGTGCAGATCCTGCACTCCCGACAGAATCAGTAGAAGGACACCACTCTCTCTGAGGAGCCTCACTGCAGAGGGCCCCTGGGCCCTCCCTCGGCTCTGGTGTGTACCCTGCGGCCAGAGCCCCACTCGGTGACCTGTGCAGTAAGCTGGGGATCCAGAAGTGAGCCCTCAACTCTCCTTCTTGGGGCCCCTTGTATTTCCATAGGAACTGAGGATTGGCTTTTCCACTTCTACGAAAAATCTAGACTGAATTTTTATAGGAATGGCACTGAATATTCTGTAGGTTGCTTTGGAAAATACTCTCATCTTGACATTAGTAAGTCTTTCAATCCATGCACATGGGACATCTTTCCTTTTGGGGGGTCTTAATTTCTTTCAATAATGTTTTTAGCTTGCAATGTACCACCTCCTTGGGTAAATGTGATCCCAGGTGTCTGATTTATTTAGATGTGATTATAGGCAGAATTGTCGTCTTCATTTCCTTTTGGATTATTCATTGCCAGTGTATAGAAGCACAGCTGATATTCATTTTTTGATCTTGTCCATGAACTTTGCTGAATTTTTTTATCAGATATAGTGGTAGCTTTCTTGGGGATTCTTTGGGAACTTCTATACATAAGATCTTCTGTGAACAGAGACAGCTCTACTTCTCCCTAACAGGTTGCTTTCTTTTCTTGTCTAGTTGCTCTGGCTAGAAACACTCTACTACCATGTTGAGTGGAAGTGGTAAGAGCCAATGTCCTGACCTCTCCCATTCTCAGGGGAGAGTCTTCAGCCTTTCACTCTTGAGAATGGTGCTAGCTGTAGGTTTTCATAAACACCCATTACTGTGCGAGGAAGCACCCTGCTGTTCCCGGTTTTCACCGTTTTTAATCACACAAGGATGACATATTTTGTCAAATGTCTTTTTCTGTGCCAACTGAAATGGTGACATGTTCTGTTAGTAGGATGTATTGCATTGATGGATCTTCCTATTTTAAACCACCTGTGCACTCCTGCAATTAGCCACAGCATATAATTACTTTAATATGATGCTCAACTGGGTTTTCGAGTGTTTCCTTGAGGATTTTTACATCTAGGCTCATAAAGGAGGAGTGTGTAGTTCTCTTTCCTTGTGCTCTGGCTTTGATACCAGAGTTAATTTTGACCCTGATACAATTATAGGAATGGCACTGAATATTCTGTAGGTTGCTTTGGATTAGGATTGAAAGGGTCCCTCCTCTTCTGTATTTGGAAGAGTGTGAGGATTGATATTAATCTTCTATAGATGTGGGTAGAATTCACCCACAAGGCCTCCTCGTCCTGGACTTTTCTTTGCTGAGAGACCTTTATTGTTGACTCAGTATCTTTGATTTTTGCTCTGTTGAGATTTTCTATTTGTACTTGAAGTAATCTGTGTGTTTGTGTGAATTTGTCCAGTCCATCTAGTTTATCTAATTTGTTGCCATACACCAAGTGCATAGTATTCTCTTATAATTCCTTTTGTTAGTTTGAAGTCATTAAGTTTTTTTTTTCTTTCTGATTTTGAGAATTCGGGTCTTTTCACTCAAGCTGAAGGTCTTTCTGTTCTGTTGATTGTTTTAGAGAATCTAGTTTGCGTTTTGCTGTTTCCCTCCACTGTTCCTTTATTACTAATCTTTATAATTTATTTCCTTCTGCTAGCTTCAGGCTTGGTTTTCTTTTTCTACCCATATGAACTTTAACATTAGCTTTTTAATTTCTGCAAAGTAGTCAGATGGGATTTGATAGTGATTGTGTAGAATCTGAATCAATCTCAGAAATTTTTCATCTTCAACATGAAATCTGGCATCCTTGAATTTGCAGTATCCTTCCATTTATCTAGACTCTTACAAATTTCTTCCAGCAATGTTTATATCAGAAATCGGATTTTGTACTTTTGTGTTACGTATTTACAGAAGTTTTTGTTTTCTTTTGGTCTTGGGGATGGAACCCAGAGCCACTTAACCACTGAGCCACATCCTCAGCCCTTTTCATGTTTTTTTTTTTTATTTAGAGACAGGGACTCACTAAGTTGCTTAGGGCCTGGCTAAGTTGCTGAGGCTGGCTTTGAACTTGTGTTCCTCCTGCCTCAGCCTCCGGAGCCTCTGGGAAGCAGCTTCATTAGCAGGGCTTCGGGTGGGTTCTGGCATGTGGAGGTGGCACTGGTCACCTGCACAGGTAAACGCAGGCCAGGACAGTGCAGCTGTCACTACCACCTTTCCTGGCCTCACGGGGGGTGGGGGCTGCACACCCCAGGAGTCCTAAGAGAAGTCCACTGAGCAGGTGTCATCTGGGGGACAGGGGAAGGGACAACAGCATGGGCGGGGACGAGGATGGCAGAGAGACAGAGGGTCGGTGTGTTTCCAGTGCCAGCGGGGCCACCTCGTAAGTCTCCACAGTCCAGCTGCAGGCCTGGTGGTAAGTTTAGTGGGGGGGGGGGGAATGGGGGGGGATCGCCCCACCACCCCTTCAGCCTCCGCTCCCCAGCTGCTGCGTGTTGGGGGTGTGCACTTGAGGGCCGTGTAGACAGTCCACACGGCCAGGGAAGCTGCAGCACACTCCCACTCACAGTGGGCACCACGCCGCTAGCCTTGGTTTGGAGGCTCACACCCACGCTAGCAGCACGCTCTTTAGGATGGGTCGGCCCTAGTGCGTGTATTTATGTTCTATTTTGAACTCGGGGAGACAGTTGTATGTTAATAAGTAGCAACTATAATTGCTGTTTTCTCTTAATAACAAAAATGGTGTGGATAGCTAGGAATTAGGGAACTAAGACACTTTCCACGTTTTGTATGTTACCTTGTTTTCAAAAAAAAAAAAGAGAAATTATCAGCCCCTAAGTATTTATTATGTGTTGTGTAGACTTATAAAACGTCCTACAGCACAAATCCTCATTATACTTTTTGGTATTGCCGTTATTTACAGTGCCTAATTATCTTGTTTGTGTTACTGTGATTTTTTTGACAGATAATATAGAAGTTTCCACACATATATCAGGAAATTCAATCTTATAGAGAGAAAATGAGACGGTTATCAACATGTTGCATAATCAATTTAATTCATTTCAGTTAGATTCTTATCTTTCATACTCTTCTTTTATGTAGCCACATGCATCATGTAGCTTCGAGGCTAAACATTAGGCAGAGGCAGGATATGTGTGTGCAGCCATAATGAGCTTGCTTTTCAATAGGAAGGAAGATTAGAATCGTATTAAATTGCATGTTAATGGAAAAATAAAGCAAAACATAATAGGAAGACAATTGGGGCTGCTGTTAAGTCTGGATCACAGAACACAGTTCTGCTATTTATCGGTTGAATGTTGAGTTTCCTTTGGATCTTGCCCTTAATTACGTTAAGGATAATACATCCTGAGTGTTCCTCGTCATGTGAAGCAGGGCTGTGGTCAGGCTGACCGTGAGGCCAGAGGGCGCCTCCGCTACGTCACAGGCAGCCCTTGGAGTCACAGGTGAGGCACCCCCGCCGGGGCATTCACTGTGACAGGTGCAGGCTCCAAGGGCGGACACGAGCGGCAGCTGACACGCCGCAGGGCCCTGGGGATTCCTGCAGAAGTGCTGGGTGCTTCTCTGCTGGGTCGTCCTGTGCCTGGGACACAATCCTCTTCCTTGTCACACATTACGGCTCTGAGCTGGCTGGACACGTGCAGTCCTGGGACTTGAGGCAGGGACCTGTTTAGGCCAGGTCTGGGACTGGCCACCCAGCACAGGTTTCTCTGAGGTGAGGATGCTTCCCTGCAGAGGCTGCCCCGAGCATCAGGGCAGAGCCGCGGAGAGAAACCGACCGCGTTCCTTTTCCTTTCCCGTGTCCATGTGTGTGTGGCTGACAGCGGGATTATCCCAGGCTGGGATGGAGCCCTTGCAGAGGAGCAGGTGAGGGGGTGTGAGTTAGGTGATGGAGCCCAGGTCCGAAGGAGGACCCCTGGAGTTTCTGTCTCTCATGTGACCAAGACCCTTTCTCGTCCCTGCCTGGGCCTCAGCCTCAAGGGCAGCAGGCAGCAGGTTGTCTGCAGCCTTCTTTGAGAACTAGCAGAGAGAGCTTCCAGCCTGGGGAGAGAGGGGAAAGAACTCACAGAGTGACTTTGAGGAGTGGCAAGCAGCTCCATGCCTGGGGCACACGCCTTGCAGGGTCTGGGTGGGAGCAGCAGAGGCCAGGCAGCCATTGGGCACCCTTGGTTGTGGCCCACAGGCCGGGTTGTGGGGAGCTGGCTTTCCAGAGCCCCTGAGCTGGGATGGGGGGCAGGACCCCCTGGAAAGCTGGGCCGCTAGAGCAGAGTGCTGGTTGGAGTCTGAGGACAGACGGGGAAGCGTGTCCGGCAAGAGCCATCAGGAGGCAGGCACAGTGGTCCTGGGACAAGGCCACTAATGAGGGAGGTGGGCAGGTAGGTGAGAACCGGGTGGGGTAGGAGGAGGACTGAGAGGCCAGGGCAGCAGCCAGAGAACCTGGCTCTGCTGGAGAGCCTGGGCACAAGGGGCACACCTCTGCCCTCAGGAGGGTGGCACAGAGTCCTGGAGAGAGACAAGGCACTGGGTCAGGGGTACCACCTTGCCTCCACTCTCCCCAAGGACAGACCCCATTCTTATGGGTGATGGGTTGGGGTCAGCAGACCCTGCCCAGGCTCCATCCCTGGGCCACATGCTAGCACCTGTTCTCCCCCAGCAATGAGCTTGGAGCCTGCACTTCCTGTATTTCCACTGGCTGCCACAGGGAGGCAAGGTCCACCCTGGGACTGAGAGAAGACAGTGGACAGTAGGGCAGAGGGAGTCAGCCTTCTGCAGGAGCCCAGAATCCAGGCCCATTAGGGTCACAGACCCTGAACTTTTCCAACGGGTCCAGAGGGTGACAGTAACCAGGATTACCATCATATGCAGTGGCAGATGGGCACTGTGGCCATGCCCAGGACACAGCTCCCCATCCGGGGCTCAGTCCTACCCTGCAACTGGAGAGCAGTCCATCACAGAGGCCCCTCTGGCTCTGGCCCTTCACCCTTGGAAGTGGGCTGGATGGCCGGAGCTGTCCAGGGACTCTCCAGGAGGCTCCCACACTGGACTGGTGGTGCCCCAGGATCAAACCACTCTTTACTTCACGGAGGGTTATTCTCAGTTCAAAACACATCTGAAATAGAAAAACCCCTGGTGAGCCCGTTTAGATCTCTCCCTCCACAGGCAGTCAACCACACAGGAGGGACCCAGGACGCTTGTCCAACGGGAGGACAGGTGGGGGCTGCTTTCCAGGACAGGCCTGAAGGGATGCAGCAACACCCCCCACCAGTCTCCCGCAAGAGCTGGATGTCCAGGTGGAGGCAAGCTGGTCCCCAGCCAGGCCGTCCCTCTCCACAACCCAGTCCCCACACAGCACAGGGGTTGAGAGAGCCCCTGCATTGCTACCTGCCCAGTGGGCACGTGGCACTGAGCCCACAACCTCACAACGGATACACCAGTGTGTGACACATTAACTTACTAACTATACCACTTGTTATTGTCCAAGCTGAACGAAAACACCCCAATGCAAAATGGAAATACAGCTTCTCCCCAAATTGTTATTATTTAATAACTCAAAACCTGTGGTTTGAGAGACCAGTGAACCTGCTAGACCTTAAACATGTCACTACAGACACCTCTCGGGAACATCAGGGTCCCTTTCGGTATCCCTCACTTTGCAGCGGTCAGTCGGAACTGGTGCTGGTCCACTGGAATGTTGGAGCTCGGAGGACAGTGACTGTTAGGAAGAGTGGCATGTGCTGGAGGCTGGGGCTTCTACAGGGGACTTGTGGGGTTCCCTTCGAGCATTAAATGACGTCTCTCTTTTGCCCACAGACCAGCAGTACTCGTGGTCCCCGACGCAGCACTTCAATGAAGAACGGTACTCCCCGGCTCCCAGGAACATGAAAGGCTTGTCTGGAAGCCGGAACCCGCCGCCGCTATGTGCAGGCCACACCTGTGGCGTGGCGCCCCCTGCCGACTGCGAGCACCCGCTGGACCACCTCCGCCACGGGCCGGACACGCGGCAGCCCTACCTGCTCAGCCCGGCCGAGAGCTGCCCCATGGACCACCACCGCTGCTCTCCGCGGAGCTCCGTGCACTCCGAGTGCATGATGATGCCCATGGTGCTGGGCGACCACGTGTCCAGCAGCACCTTTCCCAGGATGCACTACAGCTCCCACTACGACACCAGGGACGACTGCGCCATGCCCCACCTGGGCGCCAAGATCAACCGCATCCCCGCCAACCTCCTGGACCAGTTCGAGAAGCAGCTGCCCCTGCACAGGGACGGCTTCCACACGCTGCAGTACCAGAGGGCCTCGACGGCCGCGGAGCAGCGCAGCGAGAGCCCGGGCCGGATCCGGCACCTGGTGCACTCGGTGCAGAAGCTCTTCACCAAGTCGCACTCCCTGGAGGGCTCTTCCAAGAACCACGCGGACGGCACCAAGGGCGACGGCCGGGCGGACGAGCACCACCACGGCCACCATGCCAGGCACGGCAAGCGGAGCCGCAGCAGGGAGCGGAAGCCCGAGGCCAAGCACAAGTCAGGCTCGAGCAGCTGGTGGAGCTCGGACGACAACCTGGACAGTGACAGCACGCACCGGGCGCCCAGCGTGGTGAGCCGGCACCACCTGGACCCCTTCCCCCACTGCTACCCCGAGGCCCTGCAGAGCCCCTTCGGGGACCTCTCGCTGAAGACGTCCAAGAGCAACAACGACGTCAAGTGCTCGGCCTGTGAGGGCTTGGCCCTGACGCCGGACGCCAAGTACATGAAGCGGAGCTCCTGGTCCACGCTCACCGTGAGCCAGGCCAAGGAGGCCTACCGCAAGAGCTCCCTGAACCTGGACAAGCCGCTGGTGCACCAGGACATCAAGCCGCCCCCGCGGCAGTGCCACTACCTCCAGGTAAGGGCCCCCCAGCGCCTGGCCCAGGGCGGCGCTGGTGGCTCTCAGTGGGCAGAGCCCATGAAGGTGCGGTTAGACGGTCGGGACCCACCCATTGTGGGCTGAGCCAGGAGCTTGGGTCCTACTCTTGGCCTGTTTTTATTTTGACACATTATTTGTGCGATGTGGGAGGCAGTGGGCAGCTCCATGCGGGTACACAACAGGTAATGATCAGATGGGGGGCAAGCTCTTCCGGGTCTCAACATCCACCGTTTCTGTGGGAACCGGCCAGCTCCTCTTTTCTGCCTGTGTAGAGTGTAGAGCTGAGCACACACTGCAGCTGCGCTCCGTGAGGGCACTCTGGAACTCCTGTCCGTCCACCTGGAGTCTTGGGTCCCATGCCCAGCCCCACTGCTGGTGGCCAACCTTCGTGGCTCTCGGCCCGGGCATGGTGAGACCAGGAGGGCTCGTCCTGGGCCTCGCCCGTTGCACTTAGCTGGTGCCCTCCTGGTTCACCTTGCTGCAGGGGCAGGATGGGCCACTCTGCTGAGGCTGAGGCTCTTCCCTGTGTCAGTAGGACCACGCCTCCTCAGCCCACCCAGCCCTGGGCTCTGCTCCTCGCCATCCTGGCTGCCGTCACGGTGCTGCCGGGATGGCATCAGTTTTGACAGGTGGCAGAGAGGTGACCTCAGGCCCTTCTGGGGGTCTCTGAGGCCCCCGGCTGCTCCCTGGAGCCCCTCCACACCATCGCCATTCCCTTGGGACCCCCAGGGCTGGAGGCCTTGGACACAGCGGCAAAAGCACATCTGCCTTCACAGGAGCCCTGGGTGTGGGAGCCGCCCCTGGCAGAAGCCTGACATTCACGCCCACCTCCTGCTCCTGGGAGTGGCATCCCTGAGCCCCCAGGCAGGAGGTCGGACTGTGGGAAGGAGTCTGTCTCTGTGGTGCTGATGAGATGAATTCACAAAGGCAAAACAAACTGCAGACAGCGGCTGGCGAGAGCTGCACACTGCAGACCTCTGTGCGTCAGGGACGCCTCCCTCTCCTCACCCTGCTGTCACCAAGAAAGCCAGATGGGCCCTGGAGGTGCCTGCTCCACTGAGGATGCAGGGCTCAGAGGCCGCTGGCTTGGCATCAGGCTGATACATGTCACCACAGGTCCCCTCTATTGCCTGAGAGCAGGTGCAGCGGCCAAACGCTGTTTCAGGGAAATGCTCCTAGCACGGAGTCACCCTGCTCACTGCAGTGAAGTCACCAGGCAGCCACCTAATGGGACAGAAGGACAGCTCTGCCTCCGTCCAGGAGTGCCGAGTTGGCAAGCCCTCCCCATGCCAGGCTCAGGGGCTCTGTTCTGAGAGGGGAGGTACCCAGTTGCTTGCATGGCAGATTTATGCAAAGAGACAGATTGGTTGTTGCATAAAACATTATTTATAGCAGTGGGAGAGACTTATGCTTTGATTATCCTTGGCCAGCCTCGATAGTATCCAAGGGTAGAGACCCGTCTGCTTATCTAAAGGACCGTGGTGGCTAGAACGGGGTCCAGAAGCAAAGCTCTTGTTTTTTTTCCCACTTGAACCTGAGGCACCAGTAGATGGGTCGGTGGCACAACAGTGACGTTGCACTGGGTCCACGTCCCTGCCACACCTGCTCGGCAGTGTCCTGGGCTCTCAAGTCTACCTGCGGCTACCCCCACAGCCCACGCTGTCCTCCACCCTCCGGCCACCCTTGTGATCCTGTGGCAGAGGCAAGGGGCACACACACGTCCAGGGCACAGGTAGCATAAGGTCCCAGGCCCTGTGGCCACCATCAGTTGAAGCAGACCCCACATCTCACACAACTGCCGCAGCAGACGTTCCCATGTTTGTCCCTAAAAGGTCCACGCTGAACGACAAGGTCAGATGGTGAATCGCAGCCATGATGCAGGAGCAGACACTGAAGGCAGTAGCTCTGCGCATTAGGTCACACTGGCCTTCCCCAGCTCCAGCCTCTCCTTCCCAGTTTGTTTGAGCCGGGATGCGATGAGGGGCCTCCTGAACCTCCCGGTCCACAGGTTTCTCCTCTCTTCCTCTCTTCCCACCCTGGAGGGTTTGGTTTTTGAACTTCATAGGCAGCATGCCCCCTCGGCCCTGCTGCTTGGGCTCTGATCATGGTGTCCAAGGTCCAGTTCCGTAGGTGGGTGGAGACCTGCCCAGGGCCTGCAGTCCCTGCTTTCTGCACTGGCCTGGCTGGGCCACCTGCCTGTGGGCCTCCTGCTCCCTCTGCCATGCTCCCTCCATCTCTCACAGGGGTCAGTCATATTTTTCAGCTGTCTTCTACGAGCTTCAAGGGGAGGAACAGTGTCGATCTTCCCCCCACCTTCTGGGTCTCTCCACTGCCCCCTGCAGCTGGACGGCACCTGAGAGCAGCTGGCTGTGTGCCCCTGTGGTGGAGGGCAGGCGGGTGGAGCCATGACTTAGACAGATGCGTGTTCCAGGCTTCAAACATCATGTCTTTTATAGAACAGGAATCTGCTCTGGCCCTGGGAAGAGGCCACGCGGGGAGCACGCAGGCCTCCGTGGCAGAGCCCTGGTATCAAGTGGCCCTGCACATGACAGGGAGGACGGCCCCCGCACCCTTCCCCCCTGAAGACTCTGGTGCCCCCGTAGCAGGCCTAGCCTGGCGCCAGCCTCCCTCCCACCCCAGCTGGGATGACACGGGCCACAGCCAGGGGGACATTGCAGCAGCAAGGAGGGTAGGGGCACCCCAGGAGGCCACGCGGCTTCCAGGACCGCTCTGTCGCCTCCCTCGGCAGCAAGCTCTCCCCTCTCCGCCTCTCAAGGAAAACAGGCACATTCTGGAGGCAGCCCAGGGACTGTCCCTTCTCATTGTCCTCTGGAGGTCACGCAGGCTCTCTGGGCAACACTGATGAGGACGCAGCACAGATCACGCTCCGTCTCCTCGGGCTGCGTTTGTCCGAGTGCTAGGCTGAACTGGTTGTCAAGGATGCCGTCCGGGGTGGGTCCCTGCTGATTACAGGCAACTTCCTGGTGGAAGATAGAGGCATCTGGGCTCACGCAGAACACAGGGAGCTGGAGGACCTGGGCTGCGGGGCTCCTGTGGGAGTGGGCCAGAGGGAGGAGAGGGGAGAGTGGGTGTTAGTGCGCGGATGTGGTGAGCACCGCTAGGCCTCGTGGAGAGCTGAGGCTCGGGCTGGCAGCGGCCCCGCGTGCCTCCTGCCTTGGTGTGTGGCGCTCACAGCTGCACTCCAGGAAGAGTCCTGACCTCAGTGGGTCCAAACAGGTGAGCGAGGGCCACGGGCAAGGGTGGCCTGGCTGCCCCTTCACAGTGCTCCTGAGTCTGCGTCTTCCACTTCAGTGGAGAGAGGTCCATGGCCGGGAGACGTGTTCCCTGGCCCACCTGTCCTCTGTTCGCCCCAGTTGGCCTCCACGTCCTCTGCAGTGTGGCCCCCTGACCGCCACCCGCTGTGGTCTGTGCCTGCCCTTGCTGGCCACTGCCAGGAGTGGGACAGTGGACCCCAAGAGGCTCCACTCCTGGGCCTCGGAGGAGCCTCCAGGCTGGTCTCCAGTGCGCCTGGTCCAGGTCCCACATGGGTGCAGACACGGGTGCAGAGCCGCTCTCCCGCCTCCGGCGTCTGCGGTCGGACTGTTTGGACAGCAGCGACGTCTCTCGGTGGTTTTGATTGGCATTTCCCTGAGGACTGACGGTGCTGGGCACTTTGTCAGGCACTTGTCTGTCTGATTGAGGGACGCCTTCCCTCCACAGGATCACTTTTCTCAGTTCCTCCCTTGTTCTGGTGTTCACCCCTCATCAGACAGTGAGCTGGAAAGCTTCCCTCCTATTCCTTAGTCTGTCTCCTAGTCTGCAGAAGCTCCTCGGCTTCTATTTGTCTGTTATTGCTTTGGTTGCCTGGGCTATTGGGGTCTTTTAAAAGAAGAAAAACCATTGCCTGTACCCATTTTGGAAGTGCCTTCCCTGTTTAGTAGTCTTGGCATTCGGGGTCTTACATTCAGGCTTTGGTTCACTCAGAGCTGATTTCTGTGCAGGGGGAGAGACAAGGTCTTTCCGTCCTCCTGCTCGGGAGGCCAGTCTTCCCACAGGGTCTGCCTCTGGCACGTTTGCCAGAGATCCCGGGTTATTCTCGGGCCTTGGTTCTGTCCACTGCCTGTAGGCGTTTGTGACTGCCGCCTGCAGTCTTGGTTATCCCAGTCCTGCAGTAGGTGTGCCTGGACATCGGGGGCCTGGGTTATTGATCTCAAGGACTTTGACTGTTGGGGGGTCTGGTGATTCCATAGGAACCCTGGGATGTCCCTCATTTCCTGGAGAATGCCGCGGTTGTTGATGGCAGTCACGTTGAGTCAGTAGGTTGCTCTGGGTAGGATGCTCATGACCAGTTTCCTGCCCTCAACACGGGAGTGCGTTCCGCTTCTGTGTCCTCTCCAACTTCTTCCTCCGTGTCTTATCATCTTCCTGATGGAGGCCGGTGTTCCTGGGCCCTGTGGCTTCCCTCTCAGCGAGCTCCTCCTGGTGAAGACCACGTTGGTGGGTTTGCATGCCACCTGGCTGAGCTCACTTACCAGCCCCTACCACCTCTTGGTGGTCAGGTCTCCCTCTGCTGAGGACCCGGTCAGCTGCAAGCAGGGAGAGTCTGGTCCCCTTCCCTGGCTGAATGCCTTTATCTCCTCCTCCCCCAGGGGCTCTTTGGTAGCTGTGGGGTGTCTGCGGCCACGCTGCGTCCTCCCTGTTGGCATGTAGTTCTCTCTAGGGCTATGCCCTGTCTGGTGCTGGCCTCAGGGTCATGCTGGCCTCATTGAATGCCTTGGTTCAGTTGTTTAGAAGGGTCTGGGCATTCCTTCTTTAAAAGTTTGGTGGAATTTAGGAGCGAAGGTCTCTGCTGGGACACGTTCACGGCTGGTTCACCCAAGTATCCTGTCGCTGGACTAATTCAGGTTTTCTGCCCCATGGTTCAATTTTTTAACTTGTGGCCAGATCCATCAACGTCTTCCAGGTTTTGCAATTTGTTGGCACAGAGTTGTTCACAGTAGTCCCTGGTGCTCTTTGTGTTGGAACCAGCTGTGATGGGCACTGGGCAGAGAGAGGGGCCCCGTCCTAAGCCTTGGTGCCCAGAACCTACAGTGCCAGGGACCCACAGGACAGGCAGCAGTGGTGGGGAGGGGCTGATGGCTTTCGTCCTCACCTGCCACCACCCCAGTGCTCCTTTGTGTTCCGTGGTACCAGCTGTGATGTGTCCCCTGTGCTCCCTTGTGTTCCGTGGTACCAGCTGTGATGTGTCCCCAGTGCTCACTTGTGTTCCGTGGTACCAGCTGTGATGTGTCCCCAGTGCTCACTTGTGTTCCGTGGTACCAGCTGTGATGTGTCCCCTGTGCTCCCTTGTGTTCCGTGGTACCAGCTGTGATGTGTCCCCTGTGCTCCCTTGTGTTCCGTGGTACCAACTGTGATGTGTCCCCAGTGTTCCCTTGTGTTCCGTGGTACCAGCTGTGATGTGTCCCCCAGTGCTCCCTTGTGTTCCGTGGAACCAGCTGTGATGTGTCCCCCGTGTTCCCTTGTGTTCCGTGTTGCCACCTGTGATGTATCCCCCAGTGGCCCTTGTGTTCCGAGGTACCAGCTGTGATGTGTCCCCCGTGTTCCCTTGTGTTCCGTGGTACCAGCTGTGATGTGTCCCCAGTGCTCCCTTGTGTTCCGTGGAACCAGCTGTGATGTGTCCCCCGTGTTCCCTTGTGTTCCGTGGTACCAGCTGTGATGTATCCCCCAGTGCTCCCTTGTGTTCCATGGTACCAGCTGTGATGTGTGCCCTGTGCTCCCTTGTGTTCCGTGGTAGCAGCTGTGATGTGTCCCCAGTATTCCATTGTGTTCTGTGGTACCAGCTGTGATGTGTCCCCCGTGCTCCCTTGTGTTCCGTGGTACCAGCTGTGATGTGTCCCCCGTGCTCCCTTGTGTTCCGTGGTACCAGCTGTGATGTGTCCCCCGTGTTCCCTTGTGTTCCGTGGTACCAGCTGTGATGTGTCCCCAGTGCTCCCTTGTGATCTGTGGTACCAGCTGTGATGTATCCCCCAGTGCTCTCTTGTGTTCCGTGGTACCAGCTGTGATGTGTCCCCCATGTTCCCTTGTGTTCCGTGGTGCCACCTGTGATGTGTCCCCTGTGTTGCCTTGTTTTCCGTGGTACCAGCTGTGATGTGTCCCCAGTGCTCCCTTGTGTTCCGTGGTGCCACCTGTGATGTGTCCCCAGTGTTCCCTTGTGTTCCGTGGTACCAGCTGTGATGTGTCCCTAGTGCTCCCTTGTGTTCCATAGTACCAGCTGTGATGTGTCCACAGTGCTCCCTTGTGTTCGTGGAACCAGCTTCATATGTCCCCTGTGTTCCCTTGTGTTCCATGGTACAACCTCAGATGTGTCCCCCATGCTACCTTGTGTTCCGTGGTACTAGCTGTGATGTGTCCCCAGTGTTCCTTTGTGTTCCCTGGTACCAGCTGTGATGTGTCCCTAGTGTTCCCTTGTGTTCCGTGGTACCACCTGTGATGTGTCCCTAGTGCTCCCTTGTGTTCCGTGGTACAGCTGTGATGTGTCCCTAGTGCTCTCTTGTGTTCCGTGGTACCAGCTGTGATGTGTCCCCAGTGCTCCCTTGTGTTCTGTGGTATCAGATGTGATGTGTCCCCCGTGCTCACTTCTGTTCCATGGTACCAGCGTAATGTATCCCCCGAGCTCCCTTGTGTTCCGTGGTAGCAGCTGTGATGTGTCCCCCATGTCCCCTTGTGTTCCGTGGTACCAGCTGTGATGTGTCCCCAGTGCTCCCTTGTGTTCCTTGGTACCAGTTGTGATGTGTTCCCCGTGCTCCCTTGTGTTCCGTGGTACCAGCTGTGATGTGTCCCCAGTGCTCCCTTGTGTTCCGTGGTACCAGCTGTGATGTGTCCCCCGTGCTCCCTTGTGTTCCGTGGTACCAGCTGTGATGTGTCCCCCAGTGCTCCCTTGTGTTCCATGATACCAGCTGTGATGTGTCCCCAGTGTTCCCTTGTGTTCCGTGGTACCAGCTGTGATGTGTCCCCCGTGTCCCCTTGTGTTCTGTGGTACCAGCTGTGATGTGTCCCCCATGTCCCCTTGTGTTCCGTGGTACCAGCTGTGATGTATCCCCCAGTATTGCTTTGTGTTCCGTGGGACCAGCTGTGATGTGTCCCCCGTGTTCCCTTGTGTTCCGTGATACCAGCTGTGATGTGTCCCCTGTACTCCCTTGTGTTCCGTGGTACCAGCTGTGATGTGTCCCCTGTGATCCCTTGTGTTCTGTGGTACAACCTGTGATGTGACCCCAGTGCTCCCTTGTGTTCCCTGGTACCAGCTGTGATGTGTCCCCCGTGTTCCCTTGTGTTCCGTGGAACCAGCTGTCGTGTGTCCCCAGTGCTCCCTTGTGATCAGTGGTACCAGCTGTGATGTGTCCCCAGTGCTCCCTTGTGTTCCGTGGTACCAGCTGTGATGTGTCCCCCGTGCTCCCTTGTGTTCCGTGGTACCAGCTGTGATGTGTCCCCAGTGCTCCCTTGTGTTCCGTGGTACCAGCTGTCGTGTGTCCCCAGTGCTCCCTTGTGTTCTGTGGTACCAGCTGTGATGTGTCCCCCGTGTTCCCTTGTGTTCCGTGGTACCAGCTGTGATGTGTCCCCAGTGCTCCCTTGTTTTCCGTGGTACCAGCTGTGATGTGTCCCCCGTGTTCCCTTGTGTTCTGTGGTACCACCTGTGATGTGTCCCCCGTGTTCGTTGTGTTCCGTGTTACCAACTGTGATGTGTCCCCAATGGTCCCTTGTGTTCTGTGGTACCAACTGTGATGTGTCCCCCGTGTTCCCTTGTTTTCCGTGGAACCAGCTGTGATGTGTCCCCCGTGTTCCCTTGTGTTCCGTGGTACCAGCTGTGATATATCCCCCGTGTCCCCTTGTGTTCCCTGGTACCACCTGTGATGTGTCCCCAGTGCTCCCTTGTGTTCCCTGGTACCAGCTGTGATGTGTCCCCTGTGCTCCCTTGTGTTCCGTGGTACCACCTGTGATGTGTCCCCAGTGCTCCCTTGTGTTTCGTGATACCAGCTGTGATGTGTCCCCCGTGTTCCCTTGTGTTCCGTGGTACCAGCTGTGATGTGTCCCCAGTGCTCCCTTGTGTTCCGTGGTACCAGCTGTGATGTGTCCCCCGCGCTCCCTTGTGTTCCGTGGTACCAGCTGTGATGTGCCCCCCGTGTTCCCTTGTGTTCCGTGTTGCCACCTGTGATGTGTCCCCTGTGTTCCCTTGTTTTCCGTGGTACCAGCTGTGATGTGTCCCCTGTGTTCCCTTGTGTTCCGTGGTACCAGCTGTGATGTGTTCCCCATGTTCCCTTGTGTTCCGCGGTACCAGCTGTGATGTGTCCCCCAGTGCTCCCTTTTGGTCCGTGGTACCACCTGTGATGTGTACCCAGTGCTCCCTTGTGTTCCGTGGTACCAGCTGTGATGTGTCCCCTGTGCTCCCTTGTGTTCCGAGGTACAATGTGTGATGTGTCCCCAGTATTCAATTGTGTTCTGTGGTACCAGCTGTGATGTGTCCCCCGTGTTCCCTTGTGTTCCGTGGTACCAGCTGTGATGTGTCCCCAGTGTTCCCTTGTGTTCTGTGGTACCAGCTGTGATGTGTCCCCAGTGTCCCCTTGTGTTCCGTGGTACCAGCTGTGATGTGTCCCCCATGTTCCCTTGTGTTCCGTGGTACCAGCTGTGAAGTGTCCCCAGTGCTCCCTTGTGTTCCGTGGAACCAGCTGTGATGTGTCCCCCGTGTTCCCTTGTGTTCCGTGGTACCAGCTGTGATGTGTCCCCCAGTGCTCCCTTTTGGTCCGTGGTACCACCTGTGATGTGTACCCAGTGCTCCCTTGTGTTCCGTGGTACCAGCTGTGATGTGTCCCCCGTGTTCCCTTGTGTTCCGTGGTACCAGCTGTGATGTGTCCCCAGTGCTCCCTTGTGTTCCGTGGTACCAGCTGTGATGTGTCCCCCAGTGTTCCCTTGTGTTCCGTGGTACCAGCTGTGATGTGTCCCCAGTGCTCCCTTGTTTTCCGTGGTACCAGCTGTGATGTGCCCCCGTGTTACCTTGTGTCCTGTGGTACCACCTGTGATGTGTCCCCCATGTTCCCTTGTGTTCCATGTTACCAACTGTGATGTGTCCCCAATGGTCCCTTGTGTTCCGTGGTACCAACTGTGATGTGTCCCCCGTGTTCCCTTGTTTTCCGTGGAACCAGCTGTGATGTGTCCCCCGTGTTCCCTTGTGTTCCATGGTACCAGCTGTGATGTATCCCCCGTGTCCCCTTGTGTTCCCTGGTACCACCTGTGACGTGTCCCCAGTGCTCCCTTGTGTTCCCTGGTACCAGCTGTGATGTGTCCCCTGTGCTCCCTTGTGTTCCGAGGTACCATGTGTGATGTGTCCCCAGTGCTCCCTTGTGTTCCGTGGTACCAGCTGTGATGTGTCCCTAGTGCTTCCTTGTGTTCCGTGGTACCAGCTGTGATGTATCCCCCGTGTTCCCTTTTGTTCCGTGGTACCAGCTGTGATGTGTCCCCAGGGCTCCCTTGTGTTCCGTGGTACCAGCTGTGATGTGTCCCCCGTGTCCCCTTGTGTTCCGTGGAACCAGCTGTGATGTGTCCCCCGTGTTCCCTTGTGTTCCCTCGTACCAGCTGTGATGTTTCCCCCGTGCTCCCTTGTGTTCCGTGGTACCAGCTGTGATGTGTCCCCCGTGTTCCCTTGTGTTCCGTGGTGCCACCTGTGATGTGTCCCCTGTGGTCCCTTGTTTTCCGTGGTACCAGCTGTGATGTGTCCCCCGTGTTCCCTTATGTTCCGTGGTACCAGCTGTGATGTGTCCCCCGTGTTCCCTTGTGTTCCGTGTTACCAACTGTGATGTGTCCCCAATCGTCCCTTGTGTTCCGTGGTACCACCTGAGATGTGTCCCCCGTGTTCCCTTTTGTTCCGTGGTACCAGCTGTGATGTGTCCCCCAGTGCTCCCTTGTGTTCCGTGGTACCACCTGTGATGTGTACCCAGTGCTCCCTTGTGTTCCGTGGTACCAGCTGTGATGTGTCCCCCGTGCTCCCTTGTGTTCCGTGGTACAACCTCAGATGTGTCTCTAGTGCTTTCTTGTGTTCCATGGAACCAGCTGTGATGTGTCCCCCGTGTTCCCTTGTGTTCCGTGGTACCAGCTGTGATGTGTCCCCCGTGTTCCCTTGTGTTCTGTGGTACCAGCTGTGATGTGTCCCCAGTGCTCACTTGTGTTCCATGGAACCAGCTGTGATGTGTCCCCCGTGTTCCCTTGTGTTCCGTGGTACCAGCTGTGATGTGTCCCCCGTGTTCCCTTGTGTTCCGTGGACCAGCTGTGATGTGTCACCCGTGTTCCCTTGTGTTCCGTGGTACCAGCTGTGATATGTCCCCCGTGTTCCCTTGTGTTCCGTGGTACCAGCTGTGATGTGTCCCCTGTGCTCACTTTTTTTCCGTGGTACCAGCTGTCGTGTGTCCCCTGTGCTCCCTTTTTTCTGTGGTACCAGCTGTGATGTGTCCCCTGTGTTCCCTTGTGTTCCATGGAACCAGCTGTGATGTGTCCCCCGTGTTCCCTTGTGTTCCGTGGACCAGCTGTGATGTGTCCCCCGTGTTCCCTTGTGTTCCGTGGACCAGCTGTGATGTGTCACCCGTGTTCCCTTGTGTTCCGTGGTACCAGCTGTGATATGTCCCCCGTGTTCCCTTGTGTTCCGTGGTACCAGCTGTGATGTGTCCCCTGTGCTCACTTTTTTTCCGTGGTACCAGCTGTCGTGTGTCCCCTGTGCTCCCTTTTTTCTGTGGTACCAGCTGTGATGTGTCCCCTGTGTTCCCTTGTGTTCCATGGAACCAGCTGTGATGTGTCCCCCGTGTTCCCTTGTGTTCCGTGGACCAGCTGTGATGTGTCCCCCGTGTTCCCTTGTGTTCCGTGGTACCAGCTGTGATGTGTCCCCTGTGTTCCCTTGTGTTCCATGGAACCAGCTGTGATGTGTCCCCCGTGTTCCCTTGTGTTCCGTGGTACCAGCTGTGATGTGTCCCCCGTGTTCCCTTGTGTTCCGTGGTACCAGCTGTGATGTGTCCCCTGTGCTCACTTTTTTTCCGTGGTACCAGCTGTCGTGTGTCTCCCGTGCTCCCTTGTGTTCCATGGTACCAGCTGTGATGTGTCCCCTGTGCTCACTTTTTTTCCGTGGTACCAGCTGTCGTGTGTCCCCCGTGTTCCCTTGTGTTCCGTGGTACCAGCTGTGATGTGTCCCCTGTGCTCACTTTTTTTCCGTGGTACCACATGTCGTGTGTCTCCCGTGCTCCCTTGTGTTCCGTGGTACCAGCTGTGATGTGTCCCCTGTGCTCACTTTTTTCCGTGGTACCAGCTGTCGTGTGTCCCCCGTGTTCCCTTGTGTTCCGTGGTACCAGCTGTCGTGTGTCCCCTGTGCTCCCTTTTTTCTGTGGTACCAGCTGTCGTGTGTCTCCCGTGCTCCCTTGTGTTCCGTGGTACCAGCTGTGATGTGTCCCCAGTGTTCCCTTGTGTTCCGTGGTACCAGCTGTGATGTGTCCCCCGTGTTCCCTTGTTTTCCGTGGTACCAGCTGTGATGTGTCCCCCGTGTTCCCTTGTTTTCCGTGGTACCAGCTGTGATGTGTCCCCAGTGCTCACTTGTGTTCCGTGGTACCAGCTGTGATGTGTCCCCTGTGCTCCCTTGTGTTCCGTGGTACCAGCTGTGATGTGTCCCCAGTTCTTTCTTGTGTTCCGTGGTACCAGCTGTGATGTGTCCCCCATGTTCCCTTGTGTTCTGTGGTACCAGCTGTGATGTGTCCCCCGTGTTCCCTTGTGTTCCGTGGTACCAGCTGTGATGTGTCCCCAGTTCTTTCTTGTGTTCCGTGGTACCAGCTGTGATGTGTCCCCCGTGTTCCCTTGTGTTCTGTGGTACCAGCTGTGATGTGTCCCCTGTGTTCCCTTGTGTTCCATGGATCCAGCTGTGATGTGTCCCCCGTGTTCCCTTGTGTTCCGTGGTACCAGCTGTGATATGTCCCCCGTGTTCCCTTGTGTTCCGTGGTACCAGCTGTGATGTGTCCCCAGTGCTCCCTTGTGTTCCCTGGTACCAGCTGTGATGTGTCCCCAGTGCTCCCTTGTGTTCCGTGGTGCCACCTGTGATATGTCCCCCGTGTTCCCTTGTGTTCCGTGGTACCAGCTGTGATGTGTCCCCAGTGCTCCCTTGTGTTCCCTGGTACCAGCTGTGATGTGTCCCCCATGTTCCCTTGTGTTCCGTGGTACCAGCTGTGATGTGTCCCCAGTGCTCCCTTGTGTTCCGTGGTACCAGCTTTGATGTGTCCCCCGTGTTCCCTTGTGTTCTGTGGTACCAGCTGTGATGTGTCCCCTGTGTTCCCTTGTGTTCCATGGATCCAGCTGTGATGTGTCCCCCGTGTTCCCTTGTGTTCCGTGGTACCAGCTGTGATATGTCCCCCGTGTTCCCTTGTGTTCCGTGGTACCAGCTGTGATGTGTCCCCTGTGTTCCCTTGTGTTCCATGGATCCAGCTGTGATATGTCCCCCGTGTTCCCTTGTGTTCCGTGGTACCAGCTGTGATATGTCCCCCGTGTTCCCTTGTGTTCTGTGGTACCAGCTGTGATGTGTCCCCCGTGTTCCCTTGTGTTCCATGGATCCAGCTGTGATGTGTCCCCCGTGTTCCCTTGTGTTCCGTGGTACCAGCTGTGATATGTCCCCCGTGTTCCCTTGTGTTCCGTGGTACCAGCTTTGATGTGTCCCCCGTGTTCCCTTGTGTTCTGTGGTACCAGCTGTGATGTGTCCCCTGTGTTCCCTTGTGTTCCATGGATCCAGCTGTGATGTGTCCCCCGTGTTCCCTTGTGTTCCGTGGTACCAGCTGTGATATGTCCCCCGTGTTCCCTTGTGTTCCGTGGTACCAGCTGTGATATGTCCCCCGTGTTCCCTTGTGTTCCGTGGTACCAGCTGTGATGTGTCCCCGTGTTCCCTTGTGTTCCGTGGTACCAGCTGTGATATGTCCCCCGTGTTCCCTTGTGTTCCGTGGTACCAGCTGTGATGTGTCCCCTGTGCTCACTTTTTTTCTGTGGTACCAGCTGTCGTGTGTCCCCTGTGCTCCCTTTTTTCTGTGGTACCAGCTGTCGTGTGTCTCCCGTGCTCCCTTGTGTTCCGTGGTACCAGCTGTGATGTGTCCCCAGTGCTCCCTTGTGTTCCGTGGTACCAGCTGTGATGTGTTCTTTTTCCCCTTGTATTTCATTTATTAAAACCAGTGTGGGGCCTGGGGATGTGGCTCAAGCCGTAGGGTGCTCACCTGGCATGCGTGCGGCCCAGGTTCAATCCTCAGCACCACATACCAAACAAAGATGTTGTGTCCGTTGAAAACTTAAAAATAAATATTGAAATTCTCTCTCTCTCTCTCTCTCTCTCTCTCTCTCTCTCTCTCTCTCTCTCTCTCTCTCTCACCCCCCCCCTCGCTTAAGAAAAACAGCCTGATAACGACGTTTGTTAATTTTTTTCATTTTTTTGGAAAAACCAGTGTTCTTGTCATCAACCTTGTGTTTCGTCCAGGTCTTCATTTCCGCTCTGCTCTTCCTTATTTCTCTTCCTCCAGGACGGCAGATTGGGGAGCCTTGTTTTCCTGGGGGCCTGAGCTGCGTTATCAGGCTCTACACGTGAAGTCCTCCACTTTTTAATTGTTGGTCTGTGCTTTTACGCTGCTGTGGTCAGGGAAGGAATGGCTCTGACTTGTTTGTATTTGTGGAGACTTGGGCCTCGCAGGAGCTCTGCTCTGGGGGGCGTGCCACAGGGAGGCGAGAAGTGTAGTTGCCACAGTTGTTGGCTGAAAGTTCCTGCAAGTGTCTGTCGGGACCCTGGGCCACAGTGTGGTGGAACCCCACGTGCCCTGTGGCTTTCTGTCTGCACGGTCTCTGTGGCTGTGTGAGGGGTTGTGGGTCCTCAGCTACCCCACACTGGAGCTCTCCCTTTAGAAATGGCCACATTGGTCTTATGAAGGTGGGTGCTCTGGCACTGGCACAGGTATATATAGAACCAGCCTGTGCCCTGTTGGTGGACTCCTGGATTATGACCCTCTGACTTCATCTCCTTGAATAACTTTCAACCTGACTCGATGGGGCACGTGTAGGGCTGCCCCGCTCACGGCTGGTTTCGTTCCCTGGAGGCTCTCCACCACCCTTCACTGTCAGGCTCTGTGCTTCTTGACCACAGTGGTTCTGCAGGCAGTGGACCATTGACCCATGGGTTTTGATTTTGTCCATCTCACCAGTCAGAATCCTAAAATTGGGGCATTTGGAGTGTCCATTGTGTTTGTGGGGTCTTCCTCCTGTATCCTGGTTGGTGTATACAGTCTTCTTCCTGTCTTCATGGTTGGAGTGTGGATCCTTCCTCCTGTCTCCTGGTTGGAGTGTGAGGTCTTCCTCCTGTCTCCTGGTTGGAGTGTGGGGCCTTCCTCCTCTCTCCTGGTTGGAGTGTGGGGTCTTCCTCCTGTCTCCTGGTTGGAGTGTGGGTCTTCCTCCTGTCTCCTGGTTGGAGTGTGGGGTCTTCCTCCTGTCTCCTGGTTGGAGTGTGAGACCTTCCTCCTGTCTCCTGATTGGAGTGTGGATCCTTCCTCCTGTCTCCTGGTTGGAGTGTGAGGTCTTCCTCCTGTCTCCTGGTTGGAGTGTGGGGCCTTCCTCCTCTCTCCTGGTTGGAGTGTGGGGTCTTCCTCCTGTCTCCTGGTTGGAGTGTGGGGTCTTCCTCCTGTCTCCTGGTTGGAGTGTGAGGACTTCCTCCTGTCTCCTGGTTGGAGTGTGAGGTCTTCCTCCTGTCTCCTGGTTGGAGTGTGGGCCTTCCTCCTGTCTCCTGGTTGGAGTGTGGGGCCTTCCTCCTGTCTCCTGGTTGGAGTGTGGGGTCTTCCTCCTGTCTCCTGGTTGGTGTGTGGGGTCTTCCTCCTGTCTCCTGGTTGGAGTGTGGGGCCTTCCTCCTGTCTCCTGGTTGGAGTGCGGGGCCTTCCTCCTGTCTCCTGGTTGGAGTGTGAGGTCTTCCTCCTGTCTCCTGGTTGGAGTGTGGGGCCTTCCTCCTGTCTCCTGGTTGGAGTGTGAGGTCTTCCTCCTGTCTCCTGGTTGGAGTGTGAGGTCTTCCTCCTGTCTCCTGGTTGGAGTGTGGGGTCTTCCTCCTGTCTCCTGGTTGGAGTGTGAGGCCTTCCTCCTGTCTCCTGGTTGGAGTGTGGGGCCTTCCTCCTGGCTCCTGGTTGGAGTGTGGGGCCTTCCTCCTGTCTCCTGGTTGGAGTGTGGGGCCTTCCTCCTGTCTCCTGGTTGGAGTGTGAGGCCTTCCTCCTGTCTCCTGGTTGGAGTGTGGGACCTTCCTCCTGTCTCCTGGTTGGAGTGTGAGGTCTTCCTCCTGTCTCCTGGTTGGAGTGTGAGGTCTTCCTCCTGTCTCCTGGTTGGAGTGTGGGGTCTTCCTCCTATCTCCTGGTTGGTGTGTGGGGTCTTCCTCCTGTCTCCTGGTTGGAGTGTGAGGTCTTCCTCCTGTCTCCTGGTTGGAGTGTGGGACCTTCCTCCTGTCTCCTGGTTGGAGTGTGAGGCCTTCCTCCTGTCTCCTGGTTGGAGTGTGGGGTCTTCCTCCTGTCTCCTGGTTGGAGTGTGGGGTCTTCCTCCTGTCTCCTGGTTGGAGTGTGGGGTCTTCCTCCTGTCTCCTGGTTGGAGTGTGAGGCCTTCCTCCTGTCTCCTGGTTGGTGTGTGTTGTCTTCCTCCTGTCTCCTGGTTGGAGTGTGGGACCTTCCTCCTGTCTCCTGGTTGGAGTGTGGGGTCTTCCTCCTGTCTCTTGGTTGGAGTGTGAGGCCTTCCTCCTGTCTCCTGGTTGGAGTGTGGATCCTTCCTCCTGTCTCCTGGTTGGAGTGTGAGGCCTTCCTCCTGTCTCCTGGTTGGAGTGTGAGGTCTTCCTCCTGTCCCCTGGTTGGAGTGTGGATCCTTCCTCCTGTCTCCTGGTTGGTGTGTGGGGTCTTCCTCCTGTCTCCTGGTTGGAGTGTGGGGTCTTCCTCCTGTCTCCTGGTTGGAGTGTGGGGTCTTCCTCCTGTCTCCTGGTTGGAGTGTGAGGCCTTCCTCCTGTCTCCTGGTTGGAGTGTGGGGTCTTCCTCCTGTCTCCTGGTTGGAGTGTGGGACCTTCCTCCTGTCTCCTGGTTGGAGTGTGAGGCCTTCCTCCTGTCTCCTGGTTGGAGTGTGAGGCCTTCCTCCTGTCTCCTGTTTGGTGTGTGAGGTCTTCCTCCTGTCTCCTGGTTGGAGTGTGGGGTCTTCCTCCTGTCTCCTGGTTGGAGTGTGGGGTCTTCCTCCTGTCTCCTGGTTGGAGTGTGGGGCCTTCCTCCTGTCTCCTGTTTGGTGTGTGAGGCCTTCCTCCTGTCTCCTGGTTGGAGTGTGGGTCTTCCTCCTGTCTCCTGGTTGGAGTGTGAGGCCTTCCTCCTGTCTCCTGGTTGGAGTATGAGGTCTTCCTCCTGTCTCCTGGTTGGAGTGTGGGGCCTTCCTCCTGTCTCCTGGTTGGAGTGTGAGGTCTTCCTCCTGTCTCCTGGTTGGAGTGTGGGACCTTCCTCCTGTCTCCTGGTTGGAGTGTGGGGTCTTCCTCCTGTCTCCTGGTTGGAGTGTGGGACCTTCCTCCTGTCTCCTGGTTGGAGTGTGAGACCTTCCTCCTGTCTCCTGTTTGGTGTGTGGGGTCTTCCTCCTGTCTCCTGTTTGGTGTGTGAGGCCTTCCTCCTGTCTCCTGGTTGGAGTGTGAGGCCTTCCTCCTGTCTCCTGGTTGGAGTGTGAGGCCTTCCTCCTGTCTCCTGGTTGGAGTGTGGGACCTTCCTCCTGTCTCCTGGTTGGAGTGTGAGGTCTTCCTCCTGTCTCCTGGTTGGAGTGTGCTCCTGTCTCCTGGTTGGAGTGTGAGGCCTTCCTCCTGTCTCCTGGTTGGAGTGTGAGGCCTTCCTCCTGTCTCCTGGTTGGAGTGTGGGACCTTCCTCCTGTCTCCTGGTTGGAGTGTGAGGTCTTCCTCCTGTCTCCTGGTTGGAGTGTGAGGCCTTCCTCCTGTCTCCTGGTTGGAGTGTGAGGCCTTCCTCCTGTCTCCTGGTTGGAGTGTGAGGCCTTCCTCCTGTCTCCTGGTTGGAGTGTGGGGTCTTCCTCCTGTCTCCTGGTTGGTGTGTGAGGCCTTCCCTCCTGTCTCCTGGTTGGAGTGTGAGGCCTTCCTCCTGTCTCCTGGTTGGAGTGTGAGGCCTTCCTCCTGTCTCCCTGTTTGGTGTGTGAGGTCTTCCTCCTGTCTCCTGGTTGGAGTGTGAGGCCTTCCTCCTGTCTCCTGGTTGGAGTGTGGGACCTTCCTCCTGTCTCCTGGTTGGAGTGTGAGGTCTTCCTCCTGTCTCCTGGTTGGAGTGTGAGGCCTTCCTCCTGTCTCCTGGTTGGAGTGTGAGGCCTTCCTCCTGTCTCCTGTTTGGTGTGTGGGGTCTTCCTCCTGTCTCCTGGTTGGAGTGTGGGACCTTCCTCCTGTCTCCTGGTTGGAGTGTGAGGCCTTCCTCCTGTCTCCTGGTTGGAGTGTGGGGTCTTCCTCCTGTCTCCTGGTTGGTGTGTGAGGACCTTCCTCCCTGTCTCCTGGTTGGAGTGTGAGGTCTTCCTCCTGTCTCCTGGTTGGAGTGTGGGGCCTTCCTCCTGTCTCCTGGTTGGAGTGTGGGGTCTTCCTCCTGTCTCCTGGTTGGAGTGTGAGGCCTTCCTCCTGTCTCCTGGTTTGGAGTATGAGGTCTTCCTCCTGTCTCCTGGTTGGAGTGTGGGGCCTTCCTCCTGTCTCCTGGTTGGAGTGTGAGGTCTTCCTCCTGTCTCCTGGTTGGAGTGTGGGACCTTCCTCCCTGTCTCCTGGTTGGAGTGTGGGGTCTTCCTCCTGTCTCCTGGTTGGAGTGTGGGACCTTCCTCCTGTCTCCTGGTTGGAGTGTGAGACCTTCCTCCTGTCTCCTGTTTGGTGTGTGGGGTCTTCCTCCTGTCTCCTGTTTGGTGTGTGAGGCCTTCCTCCTGTCTCCTGGTTGGAGTGTGAGGCCTTCCTCCTGTCTCCTGGTTGGAGTGTGAGGCCTTCCTCCTGTCTCCTGGTTGGAGTGTGGGACCTTCCTCCTGTCTCCTGGTTGGAGTGTGAGGTCTTCCTCCTGTCTCCTGGTTGGTGTGTGGGGTCTTCCTCCCGTCTCCTGGTTGGAGTGTGGGGTCTTCCTCCTGTCTCCTGGTTGGAGTGTGGGGCCTTCCTCCTGTCTCCTGGTTGGAGTGTGGGGTCTTCCTCCTGTCTCCTGGTTGGTGTGTGAGGTCTTCCTCCTGTCTCCTGGTTGGAGTGTGAGGCCTTCCTCCTGTCTCCTGGTTGGAGTGTGAGGCCTTCCTCCTGTCTCCTGGTTGGAGTGTGAGGCCTTCCTCCTGTCTCCTGGTTGGAGTGTGAGGCCTTCCTCCTGTCTCCTGTTTGGTGTGTGAGGTCCTTCCTCCTGTCTCCTGGTTGGAGTGTGAGGCCTTCCTCCTGTCTCCTGGTTGGAGTGTGGGACCTTCCTCCTGTCTCCTGGTTGGAGTGTGAGGGCCTTCCTCCTGTCTCCTGGTTGGAGTGTGAGGCTTCCTCCTGTCTCCTGTTTGGTGTGTGAGGTCTTCCTCCTGTCTCCTGGTTGGAGTGTGAGGCCTTCCTCCTGTCTCCTGGTTGGAGTGTGGGACCTTCCTCCTGTCTCCTGGTTGGAGTGTGAGGTCTTCCTCCTGTCTCCTGGTTGGAGTGTGGGACCTTCCTCCTGTCTCCTGGTTGGTGTGTGGGGTCTTCCTCCTGTCTCCTGGTTGGAGTGTGGGGTCTTCCTCCTGTCTCCTGGTTGGAGTGTGAGGACTCCTCCTGTCTCCTGGTTGGAGTGTGAGGTCTTCCTCCTGTCTCCTGGTTGGAGTGTGGGACCTTCCTCCTGTCTCCTGGTTGGAGTGTGAGGTCTTCCTCCTGTCTCCTGGTTGGAGTATGAGGTCTTCCTCCTGTCTCCTGGTTGGAGTGTGAGCCTTCCTCCTGTCTCCTGTTTGGTGTGTGGGGTCTTCCTCCTGTCTCCTGGTTGGAGTGTGGGACCTTCCTCCTGTCTCCTGGTTGGAGTGTGAGGTCTTCCTCCTGTCTCCTGGTTGGAGTGTGAGGCCTTCCTCCTGTCTCCTGGTTGGAGTGTGGGGTCTTCCTCCTGTCTCCTGGTTGGAGTGTGAGGCCTTCCTCCTGTCTCCTGTTTGGTGTGTGAGGTCTTCCTCCTGTCTCCTGGTTGGAGTGTGAGGTCTTCCTCCTGTCTCCTGGTTGGAGTGTGAGGCCTTCCTCCTGTCTCCTGGTTGGAGTGTGAGGCCTTCCTCCTGTCTCCTGGTTGGAGTGTGGGGTCTTCCTCCTGTCTCCTGGTTGGTGTGTGAGGCCTTCCTCCTGTCTCCTGGTTGGAGTGTGAGGCCTTCCTCCTGTCTCCTGGTTGGAGTGTGAGGCCTTCCTCCTGTCTGCTGTTTGGTGTGTGAGGTCTTCCTCCTGTCTCCTGGTTGGAGTGTGAGGCCTTCCTCCTGTCTCCTGGTTGGAGTGTGGGACCTTCCTCCTGTCTCCTGGTTGGAGTGTGAGGTCTTCCTCCTGTCTCCTGGTTGGAGTGTGAGGCCTTCCTCCTGTCTCCTGGTTGGAGTGTGAGGCCTTCCCTCCTGTCTCCTGGTTGGAGTGTGGGACCTTCCTCCTGTCTCCTGGTTGGAGTGTGAGGCCTTCCTCCTGTCTCCTGGTTGGAGTGTGGGACCTTCCTCCTGTCTCCTGGTTGGAGTGTGAGGTCTTCCTCCTGTCTCCTGGTTGGAGTGTGGGACCTTCCTCCTGTCTCCTGGTTGGTGTGTGGGGTCTTCCTCCTGTCTCCTGGTTGGAGTGTGGGGTCTTCCTCCTGTCTCCTGGTTGGAGTGTGAGACTCCTCCTGTCTCCTGGTTGGAGTGTGAGGTCTTCCTCCTGTCTCCTGGTTGGAGTGTGGGACCTTCCTCCTGTCTCCTGGTTGGAGTGTGAGGTCTTCCTCCTGTCTCCTGGTTGGAGTATGAGGTCTTCCTCCTGTCTCCTGGTTGGAGTGTGAGGCCTTCCTCCTGTCTCCTGTTTGGTGTGTGGGGTCTTCCTCCTGTCTCCTGGTTGGAGTGTGGGACCTTCCTCCTGTCTCCTGGTTGGAGTGTGAGGTCTTCCTCCTGTCTCCTGGTTGGAGTGTGAGGCCTTCCTCCTGTCTCCTGGTTGGAGTGTGGGGTCTTCCTCCTGTCTCCTGGTTGGAGTGTGAGGCCTTCCTCCTGTCTCCTGTTTGGTGTGTGAGGTCTTCCTCCTGTCTCCTGGTTGGAGTGTGAGGTCTTCCTCCTGTCTCCTGGTTGGAGTGTGAGGCCTTCCTCCTGTCCTCCTGGTTGGAGTGTGAGGCCTTCCTCCTGTCTCCTGGTTGGAGTGTGGGGTCTTCCTCCTGTCTCTGGTTGGTGTGTGAGGCCTTCCTCCTGTCTCCTGGTTGGAGTGTGAGGCCTTCCTCCTGTCTCCTGGTTGGAGTGTGAGGCCTTCCTCCTGTCTGCTGTTTGGTGTGTGAGGTCTTCCTCCTGTCTCCTGGTTGGAGTGTGAGGCCTTCCTCCTGTCTCCTGGTTGGAGTGTGGGACCTTCCTCCTGTCTCCTGGTTGGAGTGTGAGGTCTTCCTCCTGTCTCCTGGTTGGAGTGTGAGGCCTTCCTCCTGTCTCCTGGTTGGAGTGTGAGGCCTTCCTCCTGTCTCCTGGTTGGAGTGTGGGACCTTCCTCCTGTCTCCTGGTTGGAGTGTGGGACCTTCCTCCTGTCTCCTGGTTGGAGTGTGAGGCCTTCCTCCTCTCTCCTGGTTGGAGTGTGGATCCTTCCTCCTGTCTCCTGGTTGGAGTGTGAGGCCTTCCTCCTGTCTCCTGGTTGGAGTGTGGGGCCTTCCTCCTGTCTCCTGGTTGGAGTGTGGGGCCTTCCTCCTGTCTCCTGGTTGGAGTGTGAGGCCTTCCTCCTGTCTCCTGGTTGGAGTGTGGGGCCTTCCTCCTGTCTCCTGGTTGGAGTGTGAGGTCTTCCTCCTGTCTCCTGGTTGGAGTGTGGGACCTTCCTCCTGTCTCCTGGTTGGAGTGTGGGGCCTTCCTCCTGTCTCCTGGTTGGAGTGTGAGGTCTTCCTCCCTGTCTCCTGGTTGGAGTGTGAGGTCTTCCTCCTGTCTCCTGGTTGGAGTGTGAGGCCTTCCTCCTGTCTCCTGGTTGGTGTGTGAGGTCTTCCTCCTGTCTCCTGGTTGGAGTGTGAGGCCTTCCTCCTGTCTCCTGGTTGGTGTGTGTTGTCTTCCTCCTGTCTCCTGGTTGGAGTGTGAGGTCTTCCTCCTGTCTCCTGGTTGGTGTGTGTTGTCTTCCTCCTGTCTCCTGGTTGGAGTGTGGGACCTTCCTCCTGTCTCCTGTTTGGTGTGTGGGGTCTTCCTCCTGTCTCCTGGTTGGTGTGTGAGATCCTCCTCTCTCCTCTTGTTTTCTCCATCCTTTATTCCTGCCCTTTGCTCTTTTACATATGTAGTTGGTGGTTTCTCCGTTGATGTAGTTAATTGTGCTCCTCTGTTTTTTTGCTCTTTCAGTGGATTTCCACTTTCTCACTGTGAGCATGATCATCTGGTCCTTGCACTTGTAGAAGTGGGTCCTGTTGTACATTTTCCATCAGGGGTTGATTTCCCGTTTTGCTTAGTTGGAAAGACTTTTTTCTTTTTCACTTCTGAAGACCCTCTCTGCTGGATGCAGGGTTTGTGGTTGGCCTATATTTTCTTTTCAGTATGTTTAATATTTCACCCCATCCTCACCTATTCTTTAAAGTTCCTGTGAAGATATCTGCTGTTAGTGTCATGGTGGTTTTCTTAACCAGATTGGTGCTTTTTTTCTTTCTGTTCTTAGAACTGTCTCTTTGTCTTTTTATTTAGCAGTTTGTTCAGCAACTCATCAGAAACTTTATTGGGGGTTGGGGTGGTCAAAATTTCCTTGTGTTCTGTCAGACATCTGGATCTGAATGTGTGCGTCTTGTCCCAAATTTGGGAGATTTTCAGCTATTATCTTGCTAAATATGTATTTTATGCCTTTTTCCTCATCTCATCCTATAATTTAAATGTTCATTTACTTCATGACAGTATTGTGGACTCTCTTTATTTTATTTATTTATTTATTTATTTATATTTTTTAGCTATTTATTTATTTATCTAGTTAGTTATTCTGTCTGCCTGGATTATTTCAAAACACCTTTCTTCTTCTTCAGAAATTCTTATTTCTGCTTCATATGGTCTGTTGTTAAGGCTCTCAACTGCATTTGTATTTCATTTATTGAGTTTTTTAGCTCCAAGATTCCTGTTTGGTTCTTTTTAAATTATCTATGTATCTTTGCATAATACCTCATTTAGATCATGAATCGTTCTTTAACTTCTTTGAATTACTGTCTGTATTCCTTTGTATGTTGCTGCATTTCCTTAGAATCATTTTTTAAAATTTTTTTCAGGCAATCCATTTGTTCCATTCCCTAAGTCCTCTTCTGGACGGTCACTGTGGTTTTCTTCTGTTCGGTCACTGTGGTCGTCTTTGGACAGTCACTTTGGTTTTCTTCTGGTCAGTCACTGTGTTTGTCTTTGGACAGTCACTGTGGTCCTCTTTTGGACGGTCACTGTGATCCTCTTCTGGACAGTCACTGTGGTCGTCTTTGGACGGTCACTGTGGTCCTCTTTTGGATGGTCACTGTGGTCATCTTTTGAACGGTCACTGTGGTCCTCTTCTGGACGGTTACTGTGGTCCTCTATGGACGGTCACTGTGGTTTTCTTCTGGTCAGTCACTGTGGTCCTCTTTTGGATGGTCACTGTGATCCTCTTTTGGTCGATCACTGTGGTCCTCTATGGACGGTCACTGTGGTCCTCTTTGGACGGTCACTGTGGTCCTCTTGGACGGTCACTGTGGTCCTTGGAGCCATCATCTTACCTGACTTTTCCATGCTCGCGGGTCCCCTTCTTGGTATCTGCTGTCTGGCAGATCTGTTCTCTGCTGTTTCGTAGGTGGCTGTCACAGAAGGTAGTGTCTCCTGGAGGTGTCCTAGGGTGTCAATCCAGTGTGCTCGTGAGCTTTGCTCCAGTGGACACAGTAGGATGGTCTCTGCAGAGCTTCCTCAGCCTTGGATGGCGCTGGCCTGTGGTGATGGGAGGGGAATCCATTCCTGTGGGCCATGTGGTCATGTGGGGGCAGTGAACAGCACGTTCATGCCGCCGTGGGGATAGGGCTGAGTGGGCGTGGGGTCACTCCAGGGAGCATGTCTGATTGGTCTTTGTTGATGAGCTCAGTAAACAAGATATGGCTTACAGAAAGCACAAATCACACCCTTGTCACTGTGTCACCTCTCCATCTGGCGAAGGTCCAACAGACTCAATAAAGATCCTCTGCATGCACCAGGGGAGGGTGAGCAGGCCTGGCCCTGGCCCCCAGGACTCCACGTGTTCAGGGAGATCGTGGCAGCCTGTAAGCCACTTTCGACTCCAGAGATCTGAACACTCCCTGGGCTTTTGGAGGCAGAAGAGTGAGACGCATGAGCCTTCGGTCATGGTCCTGGGTGGAAAGCCTCCACCTGCCTGTGCACTCCAAATGTGCCGCACCGGGGAGGGCAGGCTTCTGCTTCCTGAGCCTCCGGCCACAACTCTGGCTGTTGGGTGTCCCAGAACTTAGGTGTGGTCACTCCTCATTTACCAGCTGCAGGGAGCCCTTTCCTAGCTCAGCGTTGGGGTGAGGAGAGCAGAAAGGACCGTGAGAGCAGGGCACTCGGGAACCCAGGTGTGCTGGAAGGCTGGCCCACGGGATTCCAGTGTGGAGGCCAACAGGCCCAGAGATGCCTCCCCGTAAGAGGAGGCACCATGAAGGGCCCCTCGGGGCAGCACCAGGGCCACAGGAGGAGAGGAACAAGGGGTACTGGGCAGGAGCCCTCACTGCGGTTTCCACAGCAAGGAAGCCGGCCGACTCAGGTTGGCTGCTCCAATAACAGCAGGCTCTGGGTCGCAGGCACTGTCCCTTGGCCACTGGGGCTGCTGTCAGGGATCCTGTGTGGACCCCACGGGGAGGCGGTGGCTGTCACCCTGCTGTGGTGGGGGTGTCTGTGGATGGCAAGATTGCAGCCTAGTTGTGCACTTTGCCTGGGAACTGACCAGCCCAGCAAGGGGCCATCCCTCCAGGGCCAGCATGGTGAGCACACAGGTCCATGGGGCTCCCGGAGGAGGACAGGCTGCACACAGCACTGTACCCTGCAAGCAGCTGGGTTCTCCAGTGGACATGTCGGCTGAACTCAGAGCAAACACACAGTGAGCCTGGCAACCAGCTGGACGCACACAGAGCCTTGGCGCTGCGTCCTCCGGCAGGCAGGGCGTCCCAGCCCTCCGCTCCGTGCAGAGCAGCCTGAAGCCCGGCCGTCCCTCTCTCCTCTGCCTCCCACAGAGTCCCTCTGCTCTGCCTCTCACCAGGCTGACCCCAGGCTGCTCAGGGCTGAGTCGGTGGAGCTGAAAGTCTTCCTCTCCCTGGAGCCGCTGGCCCTGCGCTCAGCTGCATTTCCCGCTCCGAGTCAGAAGAGCATTCTGAATCCCTGCTCTGGGGACCGCCGGCTCACGTCAGCATTGTGGTGCCTCAGGAGAGACTCGAGAAATAAAGACAGGAACCAAGAGAGACGTAGGGTCAGACGGTGAGGGCGAGAGAGACCCAGGAGAGGGAGAGGAGAGACAGAGCCCGAGCAGCCAGGGCAGGACTCAGCCAAGAGAAGCTGACAAAGTCCGGAAGCCCAAGCCGGGCCTAGCAGGACGCCGTGGCCGTCTCCCAGGACACTCGGCGCCCCTGGGCCCAGGGTACCTGAGGAAGCTCAGGCACTGCAGGTGGAGGTGAATGGACAAGTCTGGGACTGCCCCCAGGGATGGCCTCCAGCTCGGAAGGCGCCTCAGGGGGCCCTCCCTCCCTTCCTGATGCCCAGCCGTACTCTGCCCACTGCCTGCAGCTGCCCCCCTTCTCTGAGCCTGCCCGGCCTAGCTGGGAGACCTGCCCACGGCCAGCAATGGGGTCCTCCAGCCCAGCGGAGTCCCTGGCTGCAGTCCCCAGGCTCTGCCTCTGTGAGGGCTCGTGTCCTGGTCACGCAGCTTCCCTACTGACAATGGCTCTCTCGCTTGTCAGCCTGATGTGCCTTCACAGCAAACAGGCACCCGTCCCCGACCGTCCTGAACTGCAGCCACGTGGAGCCAACCTGCACACGCACTGTTTAGGAAAAGCACGAATATGGTCTGAGCTCCAACGTGATGTAAAAATAGAGGAGTGGAACTTTTTAATTTAATGTAATTTAATTTTTGATGCTGGGGCCTTAAGCATATTAGGCAGGTGCTCTGCCGTGGAAGGACATCCCCAGGTCAGAAAGTAACTCCTAACTAAACCCATCTTCATATAAAAATGTCAGAGTGCCACGTGGTCTGCACAGATGCAGGGTTCGGGCACCTGCTGCTGGGCGAGGAACCTCAGTAGCCGCAGAGCTGCAGATCAGACCTGAGGGCATCATGAGGGCCCTGCCAAGCCTGTGGGGTTGGTGGAAAGAGTGAACGGTTCCTGGTAAAGCGCCAGCGAAGCCATGCTCTCTCTTCTCTTGATTTACATGGTGGTTATGTTCCTGGGAAAAAAATCATTTTTTATTTAGGCTGCAAAACACAAAACAAAGAGCCTGAGTTTTCCCACAAAACAGGCTCGAGGCTCAGGGAACGGCAGATGGGAAACTCACCCGAAGCTCTCTGGACGTGCGTCTGATCGCCCTCACTAAACACTTCAGGCTTCCCGAAAACCAGCCCGGCTGCACGCCTGCAGACCGGAAATCTCCCCAAGTCCTGTGGGGACCAAGCCACCCCGAGGGACCCTGGAGTGGACACCTGCTCCGGAGGGCGCCACTCAGGCTGTTGCCATTTGCTGTGAAAATCTGGAGTGTGGGAGCCCAGCTGCGTGGCTCTCAGTCAGGTCCCCAGTGGCTAGTGTCCTTGAAATGCATGTGACACGCACACGTGTGCATACACACACACACACATGAACTGTCGAGGACCGAGGACATCTCCGGAGGGGGACGCAGCTTCCTCGGTCTCACTCCTGCAACAGAACGCCACCGTAGATCTGGCCCCTAGGCCTGGGCCTTGCCTCTTGAAAGGAAGAAGCACCAACACCCCTCAACGTGCATGATGTCGATCCTCAGAGATGCCCCCTTCGGGTGCCTTGGGAGTGGAACCCAGTTCTGCAGCTGGGCCTGCAGAGCTGGAAGGGGCCTGGGGAGGAAGTGTCCCTTGCTCACGGGAGCTGGGAGAGCCCTGGAGCTGCCTGCATCTGGCTGCAGGCTCTCACCTGGTGAGATGGGTGCCTCGGGTTGGTATTTGGTTCTGGAATTTGTACCCAGAAACTGACTCTGGTTACTTTTCTGTATTGAAGTTTTTCTGTCAAAGGCTGTGAAGTCGGTGTCTTAAATCAGACACAGACACACACAAGCTGGCCTCATTTTGTGAGTTAATTTGCAGGCTGGTGGAGAATTGTTACCTTGTTTTTTATGGAAACCTTTTTTTATTTGTTCTACTTAGTGATACATGACAGCAGGATGCATTTCAATTCATCATACACAAATAGAGCACAATGTTTCAATTCTCTGGTCGTACCCGATATAGCATCCCTCCATTTGTGCAGTCATACATGTCCCTAGGGCCATGATGTCCATCTCATTCCACCATCTTTCCTGCCCCCAGACCCCCTCTCCTCCTGACCCTCCCCTTTGCCCAATGCAGAGTTCCTCCATTCTTCCCACACCCCCACCCCCCAAATTGTAGGTCAGCCTCCACTTATCAGAGAAAATATTTGGCCTTGGTTTGGGGGGATTGGCTAACTTCACTTAGCATGATATTCTCTAATTCCTTCCAGCCATAATTCTGTCCTCTTTTAATGCTGAGTAATATTCCATTGTGTATAAATGCCACATTTTCTTTATCCACTCATTTGTTGAAGGGCACCTAGGTCGGCTCCACAGTTTAGCTATGGTGAATCGTGCTGCTATGAACACTGATGTGGCTGTGTCCCTGTGGTAGGTGATTTTAACTCCTGTGGGTGTGGACCGAGGAGTGGGACAGCTGGGTCAAATGGGGGTTCCATTCACAAGTTTTCTAAGGAAGCTTATGGAACAGTCTTGATTCATAAGGAACCCCACGAACCTGCGAGTGAACCTCTTCCTTGCTGTCTCCCACCTGTCCCCTTCCTGCCACGGCCTCCTGGGACATTCGCGTGGGGTCTGCAGGGCATGGCCTCCCTGCCACCCCCGACAGAGGCCCCTTGACCTGGTGCCCCCACGGGCCCTGGGGCCCTGGGCACACCTGACGCCCTGGTTTTATGAGCACCTCCTCCACCGAGATGTGACGTCTCTGAGGACCATGACTTTTCTTAAATTGAGAATAAGGGTGGTTCTTTTTTTTTTTAATCACAAAAGTAATATATGACTCATTTAAAAATCTAGAAAATATAAGTAGAAAGAAAAGTAACTGAGACCCGCCAGCCCCTTCCCCAGAGACACTCCTGCCTGCCCCTCCCCATCTGCCCAGCACACGCAGGCCGTCCGCTTTGAGAACTCTACACACCTAGCCCCCCTTCCCGGGTCCAAATGTGTCCCCAGCCACATGGTGGCATCTGGAGGTGGCCCTGGGCTGGTCAGGACTCATGAGGTCATGCGAAGCCCTCCCTCCCGCCCCCTGTCAGCAGACGCTGGCGTCACGCTCCTGCCAGCCTCTAGCACCAAGAACCCAGGGCCCTTCTATTCTTTATAAACTACCTCGCCTCTGTAGCCTCTGCCACTTGGTTATAGCCACAGACAATGGACCAAGACACCTCACCACAAGCACCTTTCCATAGCAGATACTCTTCTGTGACATCATCTGGACATCGAACAGTCTCCGTTGAATGGTTCTGATAAGTATCGCTGGCCATCCCCTAGAATGCGGTGTTGCCACTGTTTCTCCTTGATCCTAACTAGTGACTGACTGGTGCTGCCTGGCACTGAGCCTCCCTGTCCCGGGGTGCCCCGTGAGCAGTCGCATCCTCTGATAAATGCCACAGATTCGCACTGCCCTGTCCCCTCCCTGGCATGAGAAGGTATGGACTGGCTGTTCCCGTGCCTCCATCTCCCCTGGCTCTGCGTCTGTGACGACTGAAGGCTGACTTTGGTAAGCGTCCATGCCCAGGAGTGACATGACCGGTGGATGGTCACTCACCACTCATCCTTCTTCCAGTGCAAGGCACGCCGCTGTCGAGAGGCAGCATCTCGGGAGACCAGGGCTCTGCAGGGCACATGGACACACCTTTTCTCCATTGCTGACTTCTTGCTGGATAGATGTCCTGGGTGTCACAGGCTGTGGTGTTACTCTGCCTGTGACATCAGCGGCTCTGCAGTGGGACCTGCTCACCGTTTGTTTTGAGGCCAGGTCACTCATTTCCCCATGCCCTTCCAGCGTGGTCTGTGTTCCCGTCACCCCTCTGTGGAAGCCCAGGTCAGGAAGAGTTTGGAACCAGCTAGCTCGGTGGGGACTGAGCCAGCAGGCCCATGGTGGCTTGCCCTGTGCCAGTCGGGCAGAGCAGGAGTTTGCATGTGTCCACTCTGCCGAGCCCCCTCCTCAGTGCCGTGTCGGGGTCAGCCAATGCCACACGCTGTTCCAGAGTCGCTGTGAGCCCCAGTGTTCCTGGGCCCACTCGGGAATGCTGTTTGGAGAAACGAAAGCCACAGATGGGAACCACCCACCTGTGCCACTCTTCAGAGGGGATTGTGCTGTGCCCTTCCACAGCAAGTGGCAAGCAGAGTCCCCGCCTAGCGGGGCTGCAGGTGCAGAAGGCATCCGAAGGCAAGGGGCCCTCTTCCCTCTGTCCCTGGGCTCCTCTCCCAGCTATGCCCCGGGGGACACCATCTGCTGGCAGCACACAGCATGTTATCTAGGGGACAAACACCAGGCACCTCCAGCCCAGAGGACTGCCTCGGCCGCCACCCCACTGCGCCTCCTGGGGGCGCCAGACCAGCGCACCTGGGCTGCAGTGGGCTGCGAGGCCCAGGACCCTGGTCAGGACCTCAGAATCCGCACGTTCACAGGGAGAACCACCAGCTCTGAAGTCCAGGCTGGGGCCTCCTTGCTCTCCCCTCCACGGCTCTCCCCCAGCGGAGGACGCACTGGGCAGGCCCTGGAGGTAGAGCTGCTGCAGCATCTGTGTCTTGGCTGTCAGCATGGACCTGGCCGCAGAGTCCTCATCAAACCCCTGAGCCCTGGACAGAGCCAGGCCTGAGCTGCTGGGACCCGGCTGTCACGCTGGAAGTACCCGCTCACCCAGGACCTTCCGTCTACGTGGAGACCCTCTTCCAAGTCCGCGGTGTGGAGGGTGGATGCGGCTCCCTGGCCTGCTCTCAAGCCAGGGAACAGTGGGAGGCCTGGCTGGGGCTTCTCCAAGGGCCCGCTGTGCCCATGGTGCGGCCCCCGCAGCCCCTGCTGGAGGAGGTGAGTGGGTGGGTGCTGTGGGTGCGAGGATTTTGCATAGATGATGTCACTTGACTCCTAGCTGAGCCTCCCCTCCTGTAGCTGCATCTCAGGGGAAATTGACAACAATACAGGATTTTCTCCTCCTCCTTTCACTCTTTCACTTCTTCTATTTTCAGTTTTCTCAAGTTTCGATTTCCTTTTGCACCAGAAGGAAATATATCTGAATGTTAGCCGTGGTTTTTTTGTGGCGTCTGCTTTCCTAACATTTTCTCGCTTTCCCCGTCGTGTTTATCTCTGTTTTATAATGGGAGGAAAACCAGTCCTTTCCTATTAATATCCTCCCGGGGCTGGGCGACGGTGCAGAGCAGCTTCTGTCTCTGTGCATCTACCCGCCGTGGTAACTGGCCGCCCGCCGCCCTGTCTTCAAGAGCTGCGGCAGCGAAGGTGCTGCCCCCGCGCCCGGCTGCACACGCCACGCCTGACGTGCGCGTCTGTCTCTGCTTCCTCCTAGGTGCCTCAGGACGAGTGGGGAGGCTACCCCACCAGCGGCAAGGCGGAGGAGATCCCCTGCCGCAGGATGAGGAGCGGCAGCTACATCAAAGCCATGGGAGACGAGGACAGCGGAGAGTCGGACTCCAGCCCCAAAACGTCCCCGACAGTGGCCCTGCGACCAGAGCCCCTGCTGAAGTCCCTCGGACAGAGACCGCTGGGAGACCACCAAACGTAAGAAAGGCTGTGCCTCCTCCGGACACGCGCCGTGTCTGAGCTCCTCTCCACAGCTCCCTAGGTGTGGGCTAGCGTCGTCAGCTTCAGCTTGAGTTGAAAATGTTCCAGCCAAGCCTTGGTGCCCCAGTCCTCTGTTTAGAAGTGACCGGTCTGTGGTCGCTTGTTATGCAGTTACCAGGGGAATGTGCTCGGGCGACTTCTGTGTCTGATCTTTAAAGCTGGTAGATGCATGGTGTCTTCCGGATCCTTCAGCTGATCCCCCTGGGGAGGGATGGTGTGTCTGAGGTGGTGTGTGGAGCTGTGACGGGTCCCAGAAGGAAGGCCTGTGCTCACTGCAACTTCAGGGTGCACTTCCGGGTGGCACTGCTCGTGGGAGAGAGGAGGTGACCTAACTTTAAACACGTAGTGCCATGTGCTTTGTGCCTCTGCCCAAAGATGCACTGTTGACAAATTCAGCTCTTCGGGCGATCCTCCATGCACACGGAGTGTGAAAGACACGGTCACTCCCCGGAGGGCACCCAGCCTACCTCCCGGCTCACAGGCAGGCACTCAGGACTGGTGGTGTCACCAGGCTCCCCTCCACAGCTGCCCCTCTCCCACGTGACTGGAAAGCCACAGGCACGGCCCCTTGTCAGGGCTTCGCAGTGTTGCTTACAGAACCCTCCAAGTGAGGCAGGGAGGTTCCAGACCAAGGTGTCCCTGCATGTCCCCTCCTCCCGACTCCAGGCCTGGTGCTCATAGCCATGATCGGCTCCAGTAAATCCAATAACCCATGAACGTTAGTTTGCAGAATGAAAAATAAGAGTTTCCAGGAGGTGGGTCTCTGAACCTCTTCTGCAGACACCCTGCAGCCCAGGTACTCCCACAGGAGCACCCCCATGTCTTGGAGGACAGATCCCGGGCACACTGTCCCCATGGGCCTCTGCACAGGGCCTCTGAGGAGCCATTAGTGCAAACGAGAGTGCTCACAACCACAGCAAGGCCAGGTGTAGCAATCACCAGATGACTCTTACACTCTCCTATAAACTACATAAGCCGTCTTTATTCTAGAATTTATTTTATAGTCAAACACTGTTTAAGCAACATTGGTAATTCTCAACTCGAATTTTAAATATAGTTAGAAATAACTGGGCCCCACAAGACCTTGATTGCTGTCCCTGCTTCTACGCCAGAGGACTTCCCTGCAGGACCCGATCCACACAGTCTGCCCAGGCGGAGCCGTCCACATGGTAACAGAGGCCTTGTTCCCCTCTCATGGCCCAGGTGACTCCCAGCACCTGCCACAGATCAGAGGCAGAGGAGAGGCCAGCTGGAGGTCAGGAGGGCCTTGCTGCCCTGAGAGACCAGCTTACATCTTGTCTGGTCGCCTCTGGCTTGAGGGGCCTCGGGTGGTGCACACACTGCTCTGTCCCCGGCACCAGGTTGCAGGGATGGCGAAGCCTGGGCCTTTCGCTGCCTTCCAGCTCTGAACCTCGTCATGGGAACCTCCATGGCTGACCCACTCTCAGAGGCTGGCCTCTGGGCACTGTGCCAAGTGACCACTGAGAACTGCCCACCCTCGGCTGTGCAGAACCAGACTCACGGGCTGCTGTGACCCGCACCCTGTTGTCTGCCTCGCGGTGCTCACAAACAGCGCACAGCGATGGGACGGCAGAGACGAAAGCTGGAAGAGCAGAAAAACAAGAGAAACCGTGGACCAGCAACGGAGCCGTGCTGGGTCCGCCAGCCCTTGCCACCCAGCGGTCCAGGAAGGAGTTGGCACACCTGAGGGGGGGTGCACGAATCACCAAACTGGCTCAAAGAGAAACCATGGGGAGGTAAGAAGCAGAAATACTGACCCAAGAGCTGTGGGGAAGCACCAAGTGTCCAACTCAGACGACTGGATCCCAGGAGGGAAGAGAGGACAGACAGACACCCGAAACCTGGCAGCCAACAATTTCCAAAAACAACAAAACTTACAATCACCATCTCAAGAAAGATGAATGCGAGGAGCAAAACACAAAATTTAAAACCCCACATTGACACACATCACATTCAAAGTGCCAGAAATGAAGGGCAGAGCAAGCCTTCAAGGAAACAGCAGACACACTGGGTTGCACCTAGAGTTGGACCGGTCTTCAGGACAGATGGCCGCAGCCAGACGGCAGGACTCGGGTCAGAGAAAAGCCTTGTCAGATTGTGGACCTCGAGAAGGTGTCTTCATTAATGAACATGAGTAAAGACAAGGAAGGAAGGAAGGAAGGAAGGAAGGAAGGAAGGAAGGAAGGAAGGAAGGAAGGAAGGAAGGAAGGAAGGTTGGTTTCCTGCTGTGCTGCAGAAATGCTCCAGCCGCCCTCTGAGCAGGAGACAGAGGAGCACCGCAGGCCCTGGACCCACAGGAAGGAAGCGCGCCCACCCTGGGTTGGCTGGAAACTACTGGACCTTTCACACTCCCCAGAATTCCTGGGCTCTGCAGAAAGGAGATGGCAGGGCTGGGAACCGCACAGAGAGCAGGGTAATCAGAGTCCTGGGTGGGCACCCTCCAGGGACGGGGAGCCTCCAGCCTCCGACTCCTCCCTCGGTTGGAGGAGCCACAGGAAGGCATGGGTACTCCCAGTGCTGCTCCTGCCTGGGCCCTGGGCCAGGTGAGGTGACACAGCCTGTAAGAAGTGACGCTGCTGAGAGCACCCCTGGAGCTCAGACCTTCCCACGTGCACCTGCCTCACTCCCTGCACCAGGAGGGCTTTCCCCAGAAGCAGGACAGAGGGTCTTTGTGAACTGGGTGACTGCAGCAGAGGGAGCCCTGGAGACCTGGGGAGTGGCTGACGTGGACATCACATCAGGGTCTCCATCTCCACCCAGGCTCTGCAGGCTTCCTGCCGACCACTGAGCCTCTCGCCAGGCACCTGCAGCCACCTGCCTCCAAACATAGGCGTCTCCACCTCCACCCTGCTCTCTCCCCGCCACAGCCTGAGGGCCCTGCTGCCCAGGCCAGCTCTTCACTCTGTGACTTCTGACAACTGGGCATTTCGTCCCTCATGTCCCCCAGGCTCCAGTCTGCACTCCAGCCTCCCCCAACATCTCACAGCACCTGAATGCAGCCTCTGTGAGCCTCGCTCTTCCCCAGCGGCAGCCCGGGATCACCACCTCCCTCCCCAGCCTCCCCTGATCTGGGTCCCCTGTTTTCCTGCTTGCCCGCCACAGGCTCTGCTCTCCCAGGGGTCTGCACCCCTTCTGTGTCCCCACACTGCACCCTCTGCCCCACGTCCTGCGTGAGCTCCACACACGCCGAGTGATGAATGAGACCCACATCTGGTGACTCTGCGTCGGGTCATTGTCAATCAGCCTGAGGACACCTGGAAAGGATCGCTCAGAGCCAGAGAGGTCGGGGGAGCAGAGGGCAGCGCCCTCCCGCCTGGGGGAGGTCCAGCCAGGCCAGGGTCGGCCTGTGGAGCGTGGCGCCCTGCGTGTGCAGCTTCAGCTCAGGGGAGCCATATGCTCCCGGGGGAGGCTTCCTCCTTGGGTTCCCGGCCCCTGTGGGTGGCGGCTCCCCAGTCTGTGGTTCCAGTTGGACGACTGTCAGTACCAGGCTCTGTGGGAGGCTGCTGCAGCCTGCCCAGCCTCTCCGCGGGCGCCTGGCCTGCTCCGGAGGCCATGTCCACAGGCCACACCACAGGACCTGTCTGCGCTCCTGCCTCCGGTGCTCCAAGCCTCTGGCCCACCCTCTGCCTGGACTCGGGTGGCTTCTCCAGGGAGCTCAGCTTTTCTCCGGATTCTCCAGTTTGTTTCTATGCACATGGACTCTAGTCCCTCTAGTGGTAGTCCTCTCGTTTTGACTTTCTTATGGTCTCATCAAAAATGAAGCAGAAAACCAAGCAGAGACTGGCAGTGTGGCTCAGTGGTGCAGCACTGTGAGGATGTGAAGCCCTGGTTCTCTCCAGAGCACCACAGTGGAAGGAGGCTCGTAGAGCTGGGTCTTTGCTGGCCAGTGAACAAAGTGAGGGCCGCAGCTGGACGGCAGCAGGCACGGCCACTGACTGCCCAACCCTGGTCTGTAACTGCACCCCGAAGACCCATGACCTGCCAAACAGGTCATCTTTTTTTAACCCAGCAGGAGCCAACTAGAGGCGCCTCTTGGGGAGCTCCTCCATGGTGAGAGCCCCCCATGTGTGCCTGGGAACCTGGCACCCCAGTTCCCTCTCCAGCCGGGGTGCCTCTGCAGTGCGTAGCCAGCTTCACAGACCAACAGCCAATGAAGCCGATGCGTCCTTAGACTTGTCATTTAGATGGTGAGACTGGTCACCCTCATGGTAAACCTGACACCCAGGTCACTGCATGAAGTAGATGTCACCTGCCTCTTGCCTCCCCTGTCCAGGAGCACCCCAGCGACGGCCCACACGGCCCTGGCATGTTCCCATGCACAGGAGAACACGCATTTCCGGCAGGACGGGACCGGGCTGTGCGTGCCGCTCGGTCTGCTCTTTCTCCCCCTGTCCCGTACTGTTCTGCCGCAACCTGCAAAGCCCACGCTCAGCAGCTCAGAGAAAGGCCTTTCCTCAGAAGTCCCGGTGCTGAGCCTGGCAGGGTCTTGCTGGCTGACACCCAGGTGTCCATGGCTCCGTGACTCTGGACTCTGGGTAGGGACTCGGTCTGTGGCAGTTGTAGGATCGAGGTCCTCGTGTCCTTGCAGATGGTCAGCTGAGGTCAGCTCTCGGTTCCTAGAAGCCACTCTTGGCTGATGGTCCCTGACTTCATGTTGGAGGCCAGCTGGAGAGGCTCGGGTCCCTCTGTCTCTGCAGACCTCTGCTGGCCATCTCGTGCTGCTTCTCTGGCTCTTGCGCCTTCCTCCTCTGCTTCTGGGCAACTGCACCCACAGTAGGACCCTGGCTGCTCCTCCTACCTCAGGGTCTGCCCATGATCGCCCCCAGTTCCATCAGCAAAGTTCATTGGCTCTTGCCATGTAACCAGGGCTCAAAGGTCAGGGGCCACAGCTTGCACAACCCTCACGGTGACCTCCCTCGCCAGGCCTCCTGACTGTGTCAGTGCGAGGTGCCGTGTCACCGATGATCTGTCGATCTGTGTTTTCACTATTGGACAGGTGTGGCAGGAAGGCATTTCTGTGTGAATGTGCAGAGGGACCTGCTTTCTGCTAGAATGCTTCCTCTTTTGGCAACGTGTAGGAGAATTCTCCTAAGTCATGGCTGCCTCCGAATCTGTGATGTCCAACACAGTGAGGAAAAGCTGACCAGAATGGGAGTGACTTCCAGTGTTTTCACTTGAAACTAGGTTCGATTTAAATTGAATGAAGTTCATCAGGGCCCTGAATCCATGCATAGTTGACCTCCCTATCCTGGGGGAGAGGGGAGGACTGCTCTGAGGCTGGTCATTGCTTGTCTCTGAAAACCCAACAGGACACTGTCTTAGAAAACCGTGCCTTAAGAACAGCTTACAGGTCCCCCAGTTCTAGACAGTTCAGCCTTGTTCTGAATCATGGTCCCTTCGCAGAAACGCAGGGCCAAGTCATCCACCTATAGAACATCTGCTGTGGGGGTGTGTCCTGGGAATGTCCTTACTGATCTGCCTCTCGGGATGATGACTTTGCAGTGGCCTGTCAGTCTTGGGCATTGTCTTGAGAAAGGGAAATGTCAGTCAAGGGAGGGGATAGAGGATGAGGAGGACCACATGGCAGAATCAGCTTGGGTGGACTTAACGACCTTCTCTTGTTTTCCTGTTTTCTGATTACCCATTTCTGCTTTTGAGTTCCTTAGATCTGTTTTTTGCTTCATTCTTCAGCCTCCTTAGTAATCAAAATGTTTAAGACTATGAATGTTCCTAAAGAGTGTATCTTTGGCTACATCACACACATATTGGTATGTGATCTTTGTAATCATTTTCCAGATATTCTGCAATTTTGATTTTGATTTTCACTCTGACTCAAGGCCTGAATGAATTAAAGGAGGAAGAGGTAGGTTTCCCAGGAAAAATATAGTTGCTATTAATTGTTTTGTTTTTCTTTAAATACTTTCATGAATTTTTATGTTTAAAACTTCTAAATATTGGCCACTTTTTCTTTTTAGGCCTTAATTGTGGTAGAAATTTTGCTTAGAGTCAAAAGTAAGATATCATTTTTCAGTTTTTTTTTTTCTAATTTCCGATTCTGTGAGCTCTCGATTTTCCAGTGTTTCAGTTTTTCATTCATGAGGACACTCCTACCTACAAAATGCACCTACCAACTCTGTCCACCAGGGGGCCTGCTGTGTTCTGGGCTGCTGCAGCCCACCTAACTATGCAGTCCCACCAGGAACCAGGGGCCTGTGTCCGCTCATCCTATGACTCCTGACAAGGCTCTGATGTCATAGTGTACAGTGAAGAGCATTCAGAGCAACTGTTCCTTAAACAGTAGTCACTCTTTAATTTTATGGACTTCAATATATTTAGTAGCAGCCAATGCTGTGACACAGGCCTGTGATGTCAGCACCCTGGGAGGTTGAGGCAGGAGGATGGTGAATTCAAGGTCAGCCTCAGCAACCTAGCAAGACCCCATCTCAAAGTATAAGTAAAAAGGGCTGAGGATGTAGCTTAGTGGTAAAGCACCCCGGGGTTCAATCCTGGTACAAAAATAAAATACAATAATAGTAGCAGAAAGATCTACCAGTTAAATACTTCTATAAAAGGCCATGCGAGGCCTTCTGCTAATGACTCATTAACAGCTGTTGAAGACTGACCTTCAGAGAAAGCTCTGAGTAAAAAGAATAGCTCAGAGGAGAGAAATCTGTAATGTGCAGGGCACAAGCAAGTAAAATTAAACCCAACCGAGGAAGAAGCCGTGAGTTTTTCTAAATTGGTCATGTCATATGTCATTCTCTCCAATGGCAAAAACAGCATCTTCCACTGAATTCGTTTTCCTCTTCAATGCATTATGCCTAATTATATGAGTTCATTTTTCAATTTATCCAATAAAGAAGAATGTATTGAAGACTGAGTATGTAAATTATCATGTAAATAAACTAATAAAGAACTGTACAGATTGTTAGGATATCAGCTAGGAACCTAAACCTAAATACAGTTAATTTGAATTATAAAAGACATCTTCACTCAGCTTTAAAACTGGAAAGATTCTAATGATCAATTTGCTTTTTAAAGAATAGCCATTTGATTTGAATGAAAGTGTTTTTAAATTCCTGTTCATTGAGCAATTGGGCAGCACATGTTAAGAACACGTCCTACCTGTAGGTTCTGGGGGACGGTGAGTTCTGAATGAAACCCTCGAGCCAAGCAGGAAGTCCTGGGGAGTTTCAGTCCCTACCTTTTGTAGTAAAGGGTCAGAGAGGCTAGATGCTCACAGTGGAGGAAATGCTGCGCCTGACGTCAGTGTTCCAACGAGACGGTGGTGTTTAGAACTGTCTCTGTGCGGAGGCCTCAGCCTCCCGGGGCATCCATAGCACAAGGGGGAAGCTGCAGGTGAGATGCAGAGAGAGACCCGCGGCTCTGCCTTCCTGAATGTGGCGGGGACACAGACCTCCGTCCGCTGTGCTGTGGCCCTGGGGCACTGTCCTGGGGAGCCGACCCCTGTCCCAGAGCCAGGTCAGAGCAGAGGGCGTCCCTGCTGGTGGCTGAGGGGACCCCGAGTCCACACAGGACACTGGCCCTGAGACAGAGGGTCCCAGTGGTGTGCAGCGGGGCCTGGAGCAGCCTGCACGGATCCCTCCCTGGTGGGCAGAGGGGAGCTCCGCGTGCCGACGCCTTGGTCAGCCTGTGAGACGTGGTGGCCCCGCGCTCCCTGGCAGGCAGGACCCACAGAACTGTGCTGCTGCCCAGGGCTCCCCAGGTCACAGGTGAACGGGGGTGTGTGTGCAGGCACTGAGGGGCAGGGGGCAGGGGAGACCCCCAGGAGCTGACACTCAGCCCCAGTGGAAGGCTGTCGGGAATCGGTCCCTCCTCCCCAGGCGCCCAGCCTTCTCCTCTTGAGGCCATCAACTGTTTCAGCAAGGCCCAGTCCCACTGCAGAGGGCCATCCGCTCTATGAAGGTCGACCCTTTTAAATGTCAATCTCTTCTAAACAATGCTTTCATGGCACATCCACCTGGTGCTTGGCCCAGTCACACCAACACATAAAACAACCACACACAATAGGAAACGGAGGCAGGGAGGCAGGCGGGAACCCCCACTCTCATTTCCCCTGGGGAAGGAAGGTGTGATCCCTGCCCAGTGCCCCCGATCCTCCAGGAATGCCAGCCGAGGGTCTCTGATGGTCCAGCACATCTGGCCACCTGGGGACAGAGGTGACAGTTTGGACTGATAGATGCCATGGCCCTCGGGGTCAGGGAGGGCCAGCAGACCAACCAGGGCTGCTGCTTCTCTCTCAGAAGGGAGGATGGGTGAGGCCCTCAGAATACCTGGCGGGATGCTCGGGGGGGGGGGGGTCCTGTCACGCGTGAGGCAGCTGTGAACCTGGGAGAGGTGCCTCCCAACAGGTCAAGGAGATGGGAAGCCAGAAAGACGCTGCAGACGAAGAGCAAGACGAGCCTCCAGAAGCCAGCTCCAAGGAAAGGAGGTGCAGGACTCGACAGAGAACCCAGACGAGTGCTCAGCCAGGTCAAGAGACAATGCGCGAGCCACCCAGGAGCCTCAGCAAAGCGAGATGACACAGAAAAGCACCGTGAGCGGACTGAGAGACAGCAGGAGCCCGCAGCAGACCAGGCCACGCAGGAGGGGCGTCCGTGGGGAATGACTCGACCAGAGGAGGAGAAAACCAGACAAGAAGACCAGGGAAGAGCCTGGGCGCTGCTGAGCTCCAGCAGAGCAAGCCGCTCGTTACCAAGTCCCAGGGGAGAGGGAAGGACGGAAGGCACGTTCCGGAGATGGTGCCGCAAACTCCCACAGCCTTCCAAGGCAGAGAGGCTCAGGGGACGCCAAGTAAGACAAAACCCCCAGGGACGCACAAGACACACTGGTAAACTGCCGACAGCAAAGATGATCCCGGCAGCTGCAAGGAAGAGCCTCTGTACCTGTCTTGTGCAAGGGAACCTCTCACTCTAGTAGATTCTAAGTGGGTTTTTGGACAGAAATCTTGTAGGTCAGGAGGAAATATTATAATACAGCAAAGTGATGAAAGAAAAATACCAACAAAGATACTATACACAGCAAAACTCTGCTTCAAAAATGTGAGAGAGTCAGACTTTCCCAGGTGGACAAACACGGGGGCAGCCCATCACCCCCAGACCCAGCCCATGAGGACTGTGGAGGCACAGAGGACCTAAGTGCCTGTAGTGTGCAGCTAAAAGTAAGTGTGCAAACATGCACAGAGCACAGCACTGCACCACGGTGTGCAGATCACTTTTAATTCTAGTATCAAAGTTAGGAAACATAAGTCTTGAGATTAAGTATAACCAAACTAACGAAAATACACAGGGCTAGAGATGTGGCTCCATGGTAAAGCACATGCCTAGCATGCCTGAGGCCCTGGTTTGATTCCCAGCACCATAAAAATAAATAAATCAGTATTATAAAATAAAATTCACAGTGTGGGTACTTGTAGGTTGAGACCAGGATAACAAAGGGAGGGGAAGACAGATGGCAGAGTTTTGTACACACTTGAATTAAATTGCTTTCCACTTAAATAAAATAAATAAAATAACTTTGGGGTTTGTTTTATTGTTGTTTGTTTGTTTTTTGTGGTGACTGAACCACAAGCCCTGAACCCGGGGCCTGCACATGCTAGGCAAGCACTCTACCACCAAGCTACATCCCAGCCCATAAAATAATTAGCTGATCCCCGGCATCCACACAAACAAAATACCTGTATGAGGCACACGGGAGAAAGAGGACGGAATCAAAGCTTAACCGATCTGAAAGCCCGCGAGGCACAAGGGAAGACCGCAAGCGGGAAGGTACAGGAGCACTGTGGGCTAAGAGGGCAGCAGGATGCGGCACAGGCCCCTCCCCACGTCCTCTGAATGCGGACGCTCAAACTCCCCATTGAAGGACGAAGCCCCTGAAAAGGAGAAAAATACCGAGCAAGTCCAACCGCATACTGTCAGCAAGAAACTCGCGGTGGGCCTGAGGACACGGTGGGCCTGAGACCCTCACGTGGGCTGCTGTCTTGGTGATGGCCCCTCCGTCCCTCCCCAGCCCTGTCAGTCACAATGGCTACAACCCTGGAGCCTGGCGGCCACCTTGAAGCTGCCAGAAGGCATGTGTAGAACAAGCTCGTGTGAGGGAAAGTGTGTGCATCGCGTGCCTTGCAGCAGTGCTCCGTCAGTGTTATGTCACCCCGACACAGGAGCAGATTATAGTTTTATTAGAAAGGGTCAGACCTCTTGTTATTTCCAGTCAATGACATACCGTGGCTAATAAATGTCACTGGAGAATTGGAACTTGCTTTAAAAGTCAGCCACCCGGTGTGGTCCGCTGCTGAGAGCTCTGTTGCAGATCACCAAGAATCTTGAGCTTTGAAAGTGAACGTCAAAGTGGGGAACATGGGGACCCAGTAAGACCCAGAGTCCAGGTGCCAGCTTCAGGCTGCAGTCTGCTCAGCCAGGTGGGCTGCATCCAGAACCTCCACCAGCCAGTGCCCAGCTGACCCCACCTGGAAGACAGCCACAGTGCCACTCACCCGTCCATGACCCGGCGCTGCTGAACTGCCAGACCGCGGGGTCCCGGGAACTCAGATCACACCGTGACCCAGCAGAGACCAGCCCTTGGGCTCCTTCTTAAACAGAAGACAGGTAGAAACAATGAACATCAAAGAGCCAGGCGGAGGGCAGAACCGGCTAAAGACGGGCCCTGGGGCTCAGAGTGCAGCCCCGTGGGTTCCACGGGGCCAGGCTGCCTCTGAAACCGTGTGGCAGGGTGGGCTTCACTGTGAAGCTGGCCTGGAACATGGGGCACGCACCCTGGGCATCTCAGAGGGCACAGAAAGCCATGACAGGAGGCAGGGAGGGACATGCTCCGGCCCTCAGGGAGCCAGCGTCCAGCCTGGCTTGAGCTGAAGGGCCCAGGAGGGCTCCACAGGGAGTGGTCAGAGACAGGCCAAGCCGCCGGCCCTGGGGCCCGGTGTCACGTTAGTACAACCACGGCCTCATTACCTGTGGGGGTGCAGAGGGAGGAGGGTCCCAGCCTGGGGGTGTCAGTGGGTGGGAGGAGGGTCCCAGCCTGGGGGGCAGTCAGTGGGTGGGAGGAGGGTCCCAGCCTGGGGGGCAGTCAGTGGGTGGGAGGAGGGTCCCAGCCTGGGGGGGGGTCAGTGGGTGGGAGGAGGGTCCCAGCCTGGGGGGGGGTCAGTGGGTGGGAGGAGGGTCCCAGCCTGGGGGGGGGTCAGTGGGTGGGAGGAGGGTCCCAGCCTCAGGGGGGGGGTCAGTGGGTGGGAGGAGGGTCCCAGCCTCAGGGAGGGGGTCATGGGTGGGAGGCGGGTCCCAGCCTGGGGGGCGGTCAGTGGGTGGGAGGAGGGTCCCAGCCTCAGGGAGGGGGTCAGTGGGTGGGAGGAGGGTCCCAGCCTGGGGGGCAGTCAGTGGGTGGGAGGAGGGTCCCAGCCTGGGGGGCAGTCAGTGGGTGGGAGGAGGGTCCCAGCCTGGGGGGCAGTCAGTGGGTGGGAGGAGGGTCCCAGCCTGGGGGGGGGTCAGTGGGTGGGAGGAGGGTCCCAGCCTGGGGGGCAGTCAGTGGGTGGGAGGAGGGTCCCAGCCTGGGGGCAGTCAGTGGGTGGGAGGAGGGTCCCAGCCTGGGGGCGGTCAGTGGGTGGGAGGAGGGTCCCAGCCTCAGGGAGGGGGTCAGTGGGTGGGAGGAGGGTCCCAGCCTGGGGGGCAGTCAGTGGGTGGGAGGAGGGTCCCAGCCTGGGGGGGGGTCAGTGGGTGGGAGGAGGGTCCCAGCCTGGGGGGCAGTCAGTGGGTGGGAGGAGGGTCCCAGCCTGGGGGGGGTCAGTGGGTGGGAGGTGGGTCCCAGCCTCAGGGAGGGGGTCAGTGGGTGGGAGGAGGGTCCCAGCCTGGGGGGGGGTCAGTGGGTGGGAGGAGGGTCCCAGCCTGGGGGGGGTCAGTGGGTGGGAGGAGGGTCCCAGCCTCAGGGAGGGGGTCATGGGTGGGAGGCGGGTCCCAGCCTGGGGGGGGGTCAGTGGGTGGGAGGCGGGTCCCAGCCTGGGGGGGGGGGTCAGTGGGTGGGAGGAGGGTCCCAGCCTGGGGGGGGGTCAGTGGGTGGGAGGAGGGTCCCAGCCTCAGGGAGGGGGTCATGGGTGGGAGGAGGGTCCCAGCCTCAGGGAGGGGGTCATGGGTGGGAGGCGGGTCCCAGCCTGGGGGGCGGTCAGTGGGTGGGAGGAGGGTCCCAGCCTCAGGGAGGGGGTCATGGGTGGGAGGCGGGTCCCAGCCTCAGGGAGGGGGTCATGGGTGGGAGGCGGGTCCCAGCCTGGGGGGCAGTCAGTGGGTGGGAGGAGGGTCCCAGCCTCAGGGAGGGGGTCAGTGGGTGGGAGGAGGGTCCCAGCCTCAGGGAGGGGGTCAGTGGGTGGGAGGAGGGTCCCAGCCTGGGGGGCGGTCAGTGGGTGGGAGGAGGGTCCCAGCCTCAGGGAGGGGGTCATGGGTGGGAGGCGGGTCCCAGCCCCTCCGAGGTCTTTACGTGGTTGGTCTGAATCTGTGGTGCACAGAGGTGGGGGCCAGGTAAACAGCTCCCCGCTCCTCAGCCTGTGGATGGAGTTGGACATCAGATTGAGGGAGACAGGAAGTGGGGTGAGAGCTGGCCCTCGCCCTGTGGCTGGCTTCGGAGACCAAGGTACAGAGGAAGTGTGAAGCAGCAGCCAGCACGGCCAGCACAGGCCAGCTCTAGCCACAGTGAGCTTGGTGCCGGCCAGCTGGCCAGTGTGTGTGTGACTCTGTGGGACACGGTGGCTGGTCCCTGGAGTGCTGGGCCCTTCGGAGCCCTTGGTGCCACTCCCTGGCGGGTCTGTGGATGCAGGCTCCCGAGCACCGTGGCGAGGCCCTGGCACGGGTGCGGGAGCTTTGCATGCCTTCGTCATCTGTCCCCATGTGCTGCCCCTGGGGCTCCCTCCACACTGCCGCCAGGCACAGTGGGGCCGGGGCACAGATCCTCCCGAGGAACAGGAAACACCCCCGGAGCACAGGTATCCATGCCAGGGAAAGGCCTGCAGTGTTCAGTGCTCCCAGCCCAGACCACCTCTGCCCTGAGTGCTCCCCTGGCCAGGAGGCTGCTGTTCAATATCTGCCCATTTAACACTGGATGAGGTTTGTGTGATGACCAAAGTCAGGTGTTGCAGTGACAGGTGACTGGTGGAGGCCACCTCTGTCCCTGCCTCCTCAGGCATGCCAGCACCACACTCCCATGACTGGTGCCTGGACCACCCGGGTCCAGAGTCGGTGTGCACCGAAGCATCTATGAATGGCACCAAGAAGAGGGCTGTTCTTGACAGTGTGGACGCTGCAGGCTGCACAGCTGACCAGGTCTGCATGGGTTCAGACTGACCACCTCCCAGGAAATGTGGCTCTGGACTCAGGGGCGACATGCTGAGATGCATCACAGCTTTCTGAAAAGCCAGAGGTAAGCCACCTGCCAACATCAGAGGAGCCTTGCTGGTGCGCATCGCTGCTGTGGATACGTCATAGATGGCCAAGACCTCCACTCGGTGCCTGGGGCACCATCCCGCCCTCCAAGTAGGCCCAGGCTCCTCGTGGTGCAGCCAGGTCTGCAGACCACCTGAAATGTTTATGCCAAACAAGGTCTGGGGCTGACCTCCCCCTCCAAATCCCGTCTCTGCAGACAGGACGCGGAGATCTCCATCCCTTGGAAGTGCGTGCCCAGGAGCTTTGGGTACAAGTGAGGATTTGAAAACCATCAGACGGATGTTTTCTAGTTTCTGACCCACGCCTTTAAACACCACCGAAAACTGTCAGACACGTTCCTAGAGTGCGATGCGCTGGGGGAAGAACCCCGGCCCACAGGAGGCTGAGCCGTACGTACGAGACAGGGTCAATGGTTCCTGGTGACAGGCTTGGTGGCTGTGGCTCGGCAGCCGTGGCCCAGGGCTGCTGAGGCAGGTCTGGCGCTCGCCCTCTGCAAAGAGCTTCAGGCAGAGTCCCCGCGGCCAACAGGGAGCGCGACCTTCAGCCAAGTGACAGGACAGCGCGGAAGTGTCTGCTGCTGGGGCCGAGCGGGGCGTGTCCATTGCCTGAGGGGGACTCCGGCGCTCCACTCCCTGGGCTGTCCACTGTGGCTGCTGATGGGGGTCACAGCAGAGGTCTGCCATACAGGCCCCCTTGACTGGCCTCACATAGTCCCCGACTCTTGCTTTGTGGAGCCCTGCGGCACCCGGGACTCTGCCAGCAAGAGGCCACCACCAGGTGAGGCCACCCACCCTGGGCCAGAGAAAACAAGCCTGTGTTCTTCCTAGCGTGCCCAGTCTGCGGTGCCTGCCGTCAGCCCCTGGACACGACTGAGCGAGTCCTTCCATCTGAGCACAAGGCGGTGCCGGGGCGCCCAGTGGGCGTTTGCTGGGCGGGTGACTCAGTCTCTGCATTTCTTTAGAACGTTCTGTTTGCGTAGGTCCCTTCTGATGTTGGTCCCTGTTTTCCTGACTTCCCCTGATGGTGACGATTTGTTGACAGTTTGCTAATGCTGGCCATCTCTATTTTGTGTCTTTCTGGGAAAATAAATGATAGGGAAAGATGTCATATTTCAAAAACCACAGCTCAGAAACGGTGACCATCACAGGACTGAACGCCGCCTCCTCTTCCCGCCCGCCGTCCTCCATTCTCCAGCTGGGTGTGAAGCAAGGCCAGTCTGTGCTGTGGGGCTTGGTGGCCGGTGATCGGTGCTTCACAGGAGGGCCTGAGGGAGGCCTTCGCACAGCTGCTAGCCGTGTCTGAGCAGGTGCAGCGCAGGAAGCCAATGCCCCTCCCGTCCCCCTGGACGTGCACTTTGCAGGTGGGACCACAGGAAGCCACAGAAGGGAGGCCACAGCACCCTGAGCACCGTAGGGCCTGAGCCTCCACTCTGTCACTGTGCCAGGCCCTACACCTGCCCGGGAGCCACCCCAGCACACCAGGCTTCACCGTGCTGCTGGACGTGTGGTCTGAGTGGCCAAGCAGCCTGTGAGCAGTGGCCGGCGACCATGCGGCTTCCGCCCTGAGCCAGGCCTGCACCTGATCCAGGAAAGCACGCCTGAGGGGGGGCACCTGGGCGGCACCCCCTGCCTGCACCTGGGGAGCCGGGAGGTGCCCGCACACGCCCGCAGCAGGAGGGCCTGTGCCCCTCAGTGCCAGTCTCCCAAACCAAGACTCGCCGCACGGCCACCCCGGCACACGGCAGGCGCCCGCCACAGCACAGCACCCTGGCCAGGGGGGAGCCAAGGCAGCCCAAGCTCCAGCACACGCGTGTGCACACACCTGCTCCAACAGAAGCAGGCAGAAAATGGAGGGTTCTAAAGGCAGGCCCCACCCTGACCCGCGACACCCGCAGCTGGGAGTCTGGCACGCTCTTCATCCCTCACAGCATGGGAAAGAAGATCTCTAGCAGAGCCCAGTTCTCTGGGTGCCTGTGTGAAAGGACGGGATTCAGAGCTGCCACAGTGACAGAGTGAGGAACAGAGGTGGTGCCCGAGGAGGAGAGTCCAGGTAAGAGACGGTGGGCCCCGAACTGCTTCGTTTTCAGCTGCTGCCCACTGAAAATGAAAACATTTTGGCAGCTGAGACCCACCAAGTTAAGCAGGTGGCACTGAGCAGCTGAGACCCACCAAGTTAAGCAGGTGGCACTGAGCAGCTGAGACCCACCAAGTTAAGCAGATGGTGCTGGACAGCTGAGACCCACCAAGTTAAGCAGGTGGCATTGGGCAGCTGAGACCCACCAAGTTAAGCAGGTGGCGCTTGGCAGCTGAGACCCACCAAGTTAAGCAGATGGTGCTGGACAGCTGAGACCCACCAAGTTAAGCAGGTGGCACTGGGCAGCTGAGACCCACCAAGTTAAGCAGGTGGCACTGGGCAGCTGAGACCCACCAAGTTAAGCAGATGGTGCTGGACAGCTGAGACCCACCAAGTTAAGCAGGTGGCACTGGACAGCTGAGCCCCACTATGTTAAGCAGGTGGCGCTGGGCAGCTGAGACCCACCATGTTAAGCAGGTGGCACTGGACAGCTGAGACCCACTATGTTAAGCAGGTGGCGCTGGGCAGCTGAGACCCACCATGTTAAGCAGGTGGCACTGGGCAGCTGAGACCCACCAAGTTAAACAGGTGGCGCTGGGCAGCTGAGACCCACCAAGTTAAACAGGTGGCGCTGGGCAGCTGAGACCCACCATGTTAAGCAGGTGGCACTGGACAGCTGAGACCCACCAAGTTAAGCAGGTGGCACTGGGCAGCTGAGACCCACCAAGTTAAGCAGGTGGCGCTGGGCAGCTGAGACCCACCAAGTTAAGCAGGTGACACTGGACAGCTGAGACCCACCATGTTAAGCAGGTGGCGCTGGGCAGCTGAGACCCACCATGTTAAGCAGGTGGCGCTGGGCAGCTGAGACCCACCATGTTAAGCAGGTGGCGCTGGGCAGCTGAGACCCACCGAGTTAAGCCGACGGCGCTGGGAGCCCCCCAGCAACACCTAAAAGAGCATGAGCCCAGGCATCGAGAGCCCAGGATGTTGGGCTGACCAAGAGGAGCTCTCCTGGGAGCAACAACAGAATCCAGGGCCTCTGACCATGTCCTCCACACCAAAATGGAGGGAGGGAGGGAGGAAGCGGCCTGTATCAGAACAGCCTGAGACGACCCAGAGGTGAGAATCAGCTGAAGATCTCTCTAAAGTAGCGGTTCCTAGTCTAGCTCATTATGTAAAACCGCCTCGTAAGGTTCTGACTCTTGAAGGTAAACAGTCCTTTAATCCTGAGAGTTTGATTGGCGTGTGTTCACTGGATGTATCAGGGGTTTGATGTGCCTTTCAGCACATACTGGTGAAGTCCAAGCTCCCCACCCACCACACCCTGTGCTTCCTGGCCTCTGATGGATCTCTGAGCATGCTCAGGTCAGCTGCATTTGGCTCCTGCAGAGGAGAGAGCATGTGTTTGTCTTCGGTGCCTGGCTCATTCCATTTCACAGGGCTACCCCAGTTCCACCAGGTTGTTGAGAATGACAGGGTTTCATTCTTCCTGGCTGAGTAATACTTCATTGTGTACATGTGCCATGTTTTCTTCATTCATCCGTCTGCTGATGGGTGCCTGGGCTGACTCCTGATCTTGGCTCTTGGGAAGAGTTCAGCCACGCGGCTTGCAGGTGTCTCTTGGGTATGCTGACTTCATTTCCTTAGGATACGTTCCCAGGAGTGGGACACTCTATCAGATGGTGCTTCCATTTTTTTTTTTTTTGAGGGACCTCCACGGTGGATACTAGCTTACACTCCCATTAAGGGTGGATGAGAGTCCTCTTGCTCACATCCTGGCCAACTCTGGCTTTTAAATAGACATTTTAACTGGGGTCAGATGCGTAGCTTGATTGGCATCTCCTGGTGGCTAATGAGGTGGAGCGTCTTTGCACACGTCTGCTGGCAGCTTGATCCGTCCTCTGGAGGAGTGTGTTCAGGTCACTTCCCGTGACTAGCTGGATCACGTTTTAAACTCTCAGGTCCTTTGAGTTCCCTGTGCCCTCTGGCCCCATCCTTTGGGGGTGGAGAGTTGGCAGACGCCCCCTCTGTAGGCTCTCCTGGGGCTGCAATCCGTGGTCGGTTTTGCTTTTGTTGCCTGGGCTTTGGGGCCATGTTCAGAAGCCATTGCCTGTACCAGGACTGCGAAGCGAGTCCCCTGGTTTTCTTATGGTAGTTTTGTAGTTTCAGGTCTCACATTGAGGTTCTGGATCCATTTTGAATTGATTTTTGAACTGGGTGAGAAACAGGGATCAAGTTTCAACCTTCTGCATGGAAACTTAACAGAGAAATGAAATCTAAAAAAAGAACCAACTGCGTTTTCAAGAGCAGAAAAATACAATACCCAAAATACAAATCACCGTGTGGGTTGCAGAACAGAGCCAGATCACAGAAAGAAGGTGGTGATCTGAAAACAGGTCAAAAGGTGTCACCAGGTGGGAAAACAGTGGGGTCAAGCGTTGAGGGAAACAGAACGGAGCCTCTGACAGGTGCAGTGGTGGACACTCGGGCCGCAGGAAGCCAGAGGACAACGGGTGCTCTTCAAGGAGCACCGGCCAATGTCTCCACAGGTCCTGTTTAAAACACCTGTGGATCAAAGTCACCCGGGGAACTGGAAGCAGACAGAAAGTGTCACACCCAGGCGCATGTGACAAGCTTCTGGAAGCCAAGAGGTCGTCTAGATGGCAGCTGGGCGGGAGCAGGGCACACAGGACACAGTGGCACCACGTCCTCCAAGTGCACAGGAAGGGCAGAGTGCTGTACTTGGCACAAACACCTCGCAAAAACACGAGGGCAAAATAAAGAGTTTCTCTAGTAAATAAAACCCAAGAATCCACTTTTAATTTAAAATCGCATATCCACGCAGGGCGGCTGCTGTGTGCCCTAGTGGGCGGGGCTGTTCTGGGGCAGCCAGGGAAACACAGGCGCCACGCCCTGCAGCCCTGGGGAGCTCAGAGCACTGGGTAGGCTGGGCAGCCCAGGGAAGCAGCTGCCGAGGCAGACGCAGGGCCCGGCCGTGATTGTAACGTTAAAGGTAAATGTGAGAAGAACACGGAGGCACACAGTCTGCACAAGCTCATCCTCAGACCACTTCATGGTTCACACAGAAACGCCAGGAAGCCATGCAGCAAATTCTGCAGCCAACGGCGGCATTTACCAAGGCCAGAGCACGGGAGAGGCGCATAGGACTCGACTGCATCCCTGCGGGGTAGCGATGCCATGCTGTCAGGGCCAGAGTCACCACCCTGAAAGCACCTGTACTGCTGCGGCATAGATCTCAAAGGGACGTGCAGTGCTAAGCACGATGCAGGCCACTGTTCATGGCACACCCACTGGGACATACACACGCTGTGCCAGTGTCACAGGTGACACTCACCAGGCATCCACAGACCTCCTGGGAACTATTACTGCCATCCTCATTTGTAGAGGCACAGAGAAATGGGGTGGTTTGTGCAGAGTGACACCATGGTGAGCAGTTAGGCCAGAACTGGAACGGGGCACCAGCCTCAGACCGTGCTCTGCCACCGTCCCACCGTGTTCCCTGCTGACACCCTGCTCTCCACGCGTGGCACCAGGGACAGACCACGCCCCTCTTGAGTGTCTTTCCAGTGGCATTGCCCTGCCCCCACTCTCTACAGATACATGCTGCCACTGCCACTTGTCCCCAGACGCTCACAGCTCTCAGTGCCCATCCGTCTCCTGAGAGTGGACACATTGTCCAGAGCCGTCCTGTGCTTCTGCTGTTCACGTTTGCTGACTGTTGCCTGGCCCTGCCCAGTGCCACTGTTGCTGTCCCCTCAGAAACGCCTGATGACCCCAGAGGCTCCCCTCGTTCTGCACAGTGTCTTAGACGGTCTGGGGCTTTGCCATCCCTCCCCCTCCTCAGGGAATTGCTGATACTAGAAACGCTTCCCGCTGGTCTGAAGTCCACGTCGGCCTGGTGAGCTGCTTCACCTTCCTCTCTGCACACCAAGTGCCTCCTGGCTCTTGCCTTCCCATGGAGGAGTCCCCGAGAGCCAACCAGTAAGTCCTGGAGAAGCAGAGGAGGTGCCAAGGAGCAGACAGGGAGCAGGAGGAGCCGGGCAGCTGAGCCAGAGACCCAGGTGCTGGTCCCCCGGCAGTTCCTGTGCCTGGCTCCTCCTGGGGGTTCATCTGAAAGGCAGGAAGTGAGGTGATTCTCCGAGATCTCTCCTGGGGTCCCTGTGAGACCTCTGTTCTCAGCTTCTCCTGCAAAGTCTGCAGAGATGGTGAGCAGACCCAGCACCCAGCCGGCGGGTCATCCCTCAGCACTGCTGTGCCACATCCTCCTGGGACCTTCAGGACCTGGCCTCACCACGGAGAAAGCTTGGGACCTGTGACAGTGTTCTCAGACGTGGGTGGCCTGAGCTCCCGGGCCCAGGAGCCAGGTGCAGAACCTGCTGCACGGGGCGCAGCAGAGGACGTGGGGGCCATGTGCACATACGTGTCAAGGCTTGTCGGTGGAACCCGCAGATTCCAATGCTGAGACCCTCTCCCCAGGATGCAACCAAATACCATGACCTCCACGAAGGCAGTCGTTGTGGGAGCAAGGCCTTTCAGGAAGGGAGGCTGCTGCTCAGAAGCCCAAGCAGGCCCCAGGGACATGGCAGGTCATCTGGAGAGGGGCCAGTGCAGTGTGGGTTTCCTGAGTCCGGGGGAGGCCTGGGGGGAGGGGGCTGCAGGGCACTAACAGTCAGGATTGCTAGGGGACAATCTTCCCTTGGCTCCTAGAGGCCAAAGGGCAGCTAGACTGGACACAGAAGCCACGTAGAAGAACCACACCCTGCCAAAGTGGGAATTGAAAGACCCCCGCAGGACCTCTCTGTGGCGGAGCAGGCACGGCACACATGTGAGGGCCCTCACGGGTTCCCTTCTCCCCCTGAGGCCCAGGAGGAAGCTGGACTTTCCACGTGGGTGCAGGTTATAAGATGAAATGCCCTCTGTGTTCGGGAAGAGCACACTGGTTTGGAGAACTTGCAGTCACTGTCTCCTTGGGTGACCTGCACAGAACCACAGGGGGGCTTTTTGTCTGTGTTCCAAGTCATTTACACCCCTGCCCAGGAGACGTGCTTGGGCATGCACTTGGGTGTAGGTTCATCTTGACGGTGCTCTGAAGTCACAGGTGAGCTCTGTGAGCCCAGGACTCAACAAACAGCTCTGGGCAGTCTGCAAGTGGAGGACAGCAGGACGCTGGGGGACCACTGCTCTCTCTCCTACGGTCGCCTTTTCACTCAGAGCTCTCCAAAATGAGCTTCCAGTCTCACGCACAGACGACCATCGAATACAGGCAGCATTTCTAAGGCAAAAATCAGAAGAAAAAAAGTGTTTTCATGTTTTTCTAGAAATGCTTTATGGTCTCCTTGTAAAGTCTCTAGAGCTACCAACAAATCTATGTGGGAGGCTATTTTACTCTCCGACGACTGCTACGGCAAAGTAAGAGGTCCACCTTGAGGGAATCACTCGGTGGCTGGAAGGCAACCTCCCGATGTGCGGGACTCCTGAGGAGGGGTCTCTGGAGCAGCAAGGGCAGGTCACAACTAGAGGCTGTGGGGCTCACAGCTGCATGGGGGGCGAGGGAACCTGACTTGGCCGCTGTGACCCTGGCTGGCTTCCAACCTTGGCTCCTGATGGCCAATCACCAGCTCTGTGATGGACAGGGTACCTGATCCTCTACGACACCACATCATAAAACACTGATAAATTTAATAAAAACCTGTTAAGCCTAATGAAACTAAAGCAGGTTTTAAAACTATTTTAAACATTCACCAGCCCTCCATATACCTGGGTTCTATGTCCACAGATTCAACAAACCACAGGTAGAAAATATTCAAAAAGAAAATTCCAGAAAGTTCAAAAACCAAACCTTGAAGTGGCCACACACTGAGCACTCTGCTCGATCCAGGCACATGCGGTGGCAGGTAACACATGTCCTCTGCCACTCCCGCAGCATGAGCCGGCTTCGCCTCCGACGACAGCAGTATCATGTTGGGGACTGTCAGTGATCTAGAGGTGACAAAGAGCATGGAGGGTGTGCGTGGCTTCCCCTGGGGTCCGGCACCAGGGGTGACTGGGCTGGGTAACAGAGGCCAGAGGCCCGGGCTCTCTGGTCACGTCTTGGCAACTGTGGACTTGGAGGGAAGGCGGGAGTTGTGCAGCAGGGGCCGCCTGGGCTCAGGACCCAGCTCTGCTTTTGCTCTGTGGGGGCGGGAGCACGGGGCGCTGCATCCGTGGCCCTCGGGTTCTGCCTCCTCACCGCGAGGGCCATAGACCCACTCTGGTGGGTTGGTCCAGGGGTAAATGGCTCACTGCAGTATCAGCAGACGTGGACCACATGAGTCGTGTTTAACAGGAAACTGGTATTAGGTCCCTACAATGGCACCCTCTGAGGGGCACACCCAACTTTGAAACAGAATCACTGAACATTGGAAACACAGAATCACAAGATATGTGGATCCCCCGTGATGCCACCCACTGGCCACCAACAGGGTGGCCATCGGAGCGAGGCCACCCATTCCAGACACCAGTTGGAAATAGTACCCATGGGGACCAGCAGGATGTGAGTCCAGGGTTCTCTGCACCCTGCCTGCTGGAGGCGGTGGCAGGTGACACACGTCCTCTGCACTGAGAACGCTGGAGTGGTGAGATGGTGGCCCAATGGGCAGGGGAGGTCGACCTGGAGAAGACAAGGAGCCTGTGCCACCGGTACAGAGGAAAGCATGGGATCAGAGACCTCGAGGGAGTGCGGGGCAGGGCTGCACGTCTGCCAAGACAGAGAGAGCAGGTCGGAGCCACACCACCCTGCCCTGCGGCTCTCCTGCGTCCACGCAGCCCTGCCCCACCGCCCAGGCGGTCTCTTCAAGCGGTGCCCTGCCGGCACGTGTTCAGGGAGCACACAGACAAAGAAAGCAGGCCTGGTCGGGGCAGGGCCACGGGAGTCTGCCTGTCCACGTCAGAGCCCCAACATTCCTCTGCGCCAGGGAACCCGGATGTTGAGGCAGCTCTGCTCACCTGTCCTCAGGTGGCCTGGGGGATCCAAGGAGGAGGGCAGGGGCAGCCCTGCTGGTGCCTCCCAGGCCTGCTGGGAGCTTCGGGCCCCACAGTGCTGGGCCTGTGTGAGCGGACGCCCTGAAGTCCGCACCCTGCTCCCACACCCAGGGCCAGGCAGCTCACAGCTCGGCTCTCCCCTGCACAGCCCTCCCGCACACGCTCCCCACTCTGTTCTTGGGGGCAGGGGGTAGAAGGTGGAGCATGCTATGTACATTATTTTAAAGCAAAAAATTATTTTTGTTAGGAGGAATGAATTTATATCTATAACTAATAGGCTTCACTTAATTTGAATTTATAGAGTTCTATTTTTTTTCTCTGATATTCTATTTTTAAAGTAAATAAGAGAGCTGGGCACAGTGGCTCAGGCCTGTAATCCAGTGACTTGGGAGGCTGAGACAGGAGGGTTGCAAGTTCAAGAACAAACTCGGCAACATAGCCAGGCCCTGACTCAAAATAAAAATAAAAAGGATGTGGTTCAGCAATAAAGCACCTGGGTTAAAATCCTCAGTACCAAAAACTAAAGAGAACACAAATTTCACTAAGACTTAATTTGGGGGGAAAAAAAGGACACACTTTAGCACCCATTGATGAAGTCAGAGGTGCTCACCTAGCATTTATGTGCATTTTTACATACAGGCCACTGAGTGACACTTGATATTCCATCATGATCCAGAACAGGGAAGAGGATGATCAGAGATGTCTGTCCACAGTCCTCCACTGTTTTACAAAATAAAATGAAGTGTATGCACTATGGAAAAATTGTAGGTAAAACCTGAAAGGAAAGAGATCAAATTGGACAGAAATTTGAACAAGGTTTGGCTTTCTATCTGCCAAAGGTCCTCAAGATCTTCCCATACTTTTAACGTTTTACAAAATGTCCAGAAGGAGGACCAAAAGGTATTTATTTATTTATTTATAGTATGGGGGATTGAACTCAAGGGCATTAACCACTGAGTCCCATCCCCAGCCCTTTTGGGTATTTTATTTAGAGACAGGGGCTCACAGAGTTGCTTAGCACCTCACTAAGTTGTTGAAGCTGGCTTTGAACTTGCCATCCTCCTGCCTCAGCCTCCTGAGCCACTGGGATTAGAGGAGTGAGCCTCCGTGCCCAACCAGAATGTATTTATTTTTAAGGGAACTTGGAATGCAGTGGTCATGGTGGTAATACAATGGATGGATTCTTCGGTCTACTCTTTTGGCACACATTGCATGATATGCTGACCTTTTGCATAACTTTAAACTGAAGTGATAACCGAAGTTATCATTTTTTTATTTTTTCAAGTAATGTAAAGTTGCCAAAAAGCTAACGTGATTTTTATGAGGCTCTCAGCACTCTTGGCTTAAATTCAGGAGCTGAGTTTGCTGTTTTGCTATATGAATAATAAGTGCTTCATCACTTTTTTTATTTTTATGTAAAATGATCCTAATTTCACCACCTGGCCATAAAAAGTCAGGTTTCAAAGCAATTTTGTAAATAGCCTCCCCTATTACTTTTGATGAAATTCACATTTGTGGATGTGAATCTCAGAATATTCACATGCAGCAATGTTATCCATCAAAAGACCAACATCCTGGTGGAAACCTACACAGCTCCCAAGCTCCCTGCCCCGCCCCCTCCCTGGATCTCATTGGTCACCTTCTCTCCTTTCTCTTTTCCTGTAGCCAGAGCTACCTGCAAGCTGCAAGTGAGGTGCCCGTCGGTCACAGCCTGGACCCCTCTGCCAACTACAACTCCCCGAAATTCCGCTCAAGGAACCAGAGCTACATGCGGGCCGTGAGCACCCTGAGCCAGGCCAGCTGCGTGAGCCAGGTGGGAACTCCGCGAGTCCTTCTGGGTCCCTGCCTCCTGCCGGGGAGGTGATGGCCAGCATCCCTGGTCAGCATCTCATGTGCAGACTGTGCGGGTGCTGCCTGGCATTAGCTTTGACTGAATGAATGAACTTTAAGATTAATTTTTCTGACATTTAGGACTCTGTCCCTTTTACATTGATCAGCTCTGAATAAGCAATGACCAGTGGACAACCCTTGGTCTCCTGATGACTGAATGCCTAAGTCTTCCCTTCCCAAAAAACACGGACCAGAGACTGGCTCTGCCATAGGCTTCCTTCAAGTTGAACCCGGGAGATATAGTAAGAAGAGCCACAGGCGTGAGGGAGTGGCACACAGGACAGTGCCTGCCTTACCAGAGGCAAAGCACCTCCCACACCAGAAAGAGAGCAACCATAAGAAAAGAGTTGGGGACACAGTGCGGGACTTGGTGCCATCAGAGATCCCTGTCCAGCCCACACCCAGGCAGGAATCTTTCATAGACACCTGCTCCCAGACCACAGACTGCCCAGCTCCCAGGGTCCATCTCTACCTAGACACCTGCTCCCAGACCAGAGACAGCCCAGCTCCCAGGGTCCATCTCTACCTAGACACCTGCTCCCAGACCACAGACAGCCCAGCTCCCAGGGTCCATCTCTACCTAGACACCTGCTCCCAGACCAGAGACAGCCCAGCTCCCAGGGTCCACCTCTACCTAGACACCTGCTCCCAGACCACAGACAGCCCAGCTCCCAGGGTCCATCTCTACCTAGACACCTGCTCCCAGACCAGAGACTGCCCAGCTCCCAGGGTCCATCTCTACCTAGACACCTACTCCAAGACCAGAGACAGCCCAGCTCCCAGGGTCCATCTCTACCTAGACACCTGCTCCAGACCACAGACAGCCCAGCTCCCAGGGTCCATCTCTACCTAGACACCTGCTCCAGACCAGAGACTGCCCAGCTCCCAGGGTCCACCTCTACCTAGACACCTGCTCCAGACCAGAGACAGCCCAGCTCCCAGGGTCCATCTCTACCTAGACACCTGCTCCAGACCACAGACAGCCCAGCTCCCAGGGTCCATCTCTACCTAGACACCTGCTCCCAGACCAGAGACTGCCCAGCTCCCAGGGTCCACCTCTACCTAGACACCTGCTCCAGACCAGAGACTGCCCAGCTCCCAGGGTCCATCTCTACCTAGACACCTGCTCCAGACCACAGACAGCCCAGCTCCCAGGGTCCATCTCTACCTAGACACCTGCTCCGAGACCACAGACAGCCCAGCTCCCAAGGTCCATCTCTACCTAGACACCTGCTCCCAGACCACAGACAGCCCAGCTCCCAGGGTCCATCTCTACCTAGACACCTGCTCCCAGACCACAGACAGCCCAGCTCCCAGGGTCCATCTCTACCTAGACACCTGCTCCAGACCACAGACAGCCCAGCTCCCAGGGTCCATCTCTACCTAGACACCTGCTCCAGACCACAGACAGCCCAGCTCCCAGGGTCCACCTCTACCTAGACACCTGCTCCCAGACCACAGACAGCCCAGCTCCCAGGGTCCACCTCTACCTAGACACCTGCTCCCAGACCAGAGACAGCCCAGCTCCCAGGGTCCATCTCTACCTAGATACCTGCTCCCAGACCACAGACAGCCCAGTTCCCAAGGTCCATCTCTACCTAGACACCTGCTCCCAGACCACAGACAGCCCAGCTCCCAGGGTCCATCTCTACCTAGACACCTGCTCCAGACCACAGACAGCCCAGCTCCCAGGGTCCACCTCTACCTAGACACCTGCTCCCAGACCACAGACAGCCCAGCTCCCAGGGTCCATCTCTACCTAGACACCTGCTCCCAAACCACAGACAGCCCAGCTCCCAGGGTCCATCTCTACCTAGACACCTGCTCCAGACCAGAGACTGCCCAGCTCCCAGGGTCCACCTCTACCTAGACACCTACTCCCAGACCAGAGAATTCCCAGCTCCCAGGGTCCGTCTCTACCTAGGACTCAGGTCCCAGAGCAGTATCCAGGCCCACTCCCAGTGTCCATATCTACCTGGGCAGAAGGTCCCTGAGCAGCATTCAGCTTTGCTAAGAGAACTGTAATGTTTGATTAGGGTCTCAGATGTTTAAGAGTGAGGAGTTCCGGGGCTTCCACCCTGCAGTGAGCTGGCCAAACCCCAATAAAGTACGTGGGCACTGTTAGTGCCACTTGCCCTGTGGTAAGCATCCAACGGGAATTGAATGCCTGGATATAATTAAACATGTGGCTTTCTAATTTTAACTTCCATTAACACAGAGCTGGTGTTCACATGAGCTCCCCACATGGTGTTTTCCTTTGCAGGAAAGACAGATCCTGGGCTGGGTTGCCTCCTGCAGTGTGATTAGCAGGGCAACAATGGCCGTGTGATGGGTGTTGGGTGCTTTTAGGCAGTAGCCCAGCTTACAGCAAGCACTCATAATGACAGCCTCTGCTTTTACTGCAATGCCAATAGTGAACAGTAGCAGTGGTGTGTATCTCAGAGCGGAAGGCCTCTGGGTTCTGTGCCAGGACTGTGGGCAGCTGGCCAGGGTAAAGAGAGTCTTTGACACAGACTTTTGATTCCTTCTAAGATGGTCTTTGTATTCACAACTCTTTCTCAGGGAGAGGAGAGTTGCACTCTGGGGGCTGGGGCTGTGGCTCAGCAGTAGAGCACTTGCCTCACACGTATGAGCACTGGGTTCAAGCCTCAGCACCACATAAAAATAAATAAGTAGAGGTATTGTGTCCATCTGCAACTAAAAAATATATGTAAAAGAAAAGACAGTTGCACTTGGAGCTTTTCCCTCCACACTCTCTGGGTGGTCTCTGGTCCATAACTTCAGGACTATTGACCTCTTTAGCTAACCTAGATGCCAGGTTTTCTCTTAGAAGCAGGTAAAGTTCCATCTGTGGCAGAGAGAATTTCCTGGCTCTTTCTCCTGATGACAGGAAAGACCCATGGCTAACTGCTAACTAGGACTCTCCGACCTGGCTCTCGAGGTCCCATGTGCCAGGACTCCTCAGCCAGGTCACCTGCTGCTACCCGCAGCCACCCCCAGGCTCCTGAGCAGTCAGGGAAATAGGCCCCGCCCACTGTGAGCCCTGTGACAGGGACCCTCTCTGCAGCCCAGAGGGGTCCAGGAGGCTCTGAAGCTGCCGAGCCTGGAGTCCAGGGCAGCTCCCTCTGGGCCTGAGACGAGGGTGGCCAACCAGACTGCCTGCTCTCCACGCTGACGGCTTCCCTTCAGGTAGTAGCTAGTTCACCAAAACTCAGCTTGTAAATCTGTGCAGACCCCAAACGGCACACGCAGACGGCAGAGTGGCTCTTGGCAGGTGGCAGCCACCCTTGCCTCCTCCCCCCTGGCTTGACTTGCCTTCAGCAAGCAGGTTCCAGTTAAGTGCCTGTCACTCGGCCAGGCGGCCACCAACCCCAGCAGCACCAGTGCTGCACCCGCTCGGCTTTGAGAAAACTCACACGCACGCACTAGCCGCTCCACATCTTGTTCTTGGTGAACCCAGGATGGGACCTTGAGACCCGAGTCAGCAGCCAGCATCTACTCAGCCCTTCTCCACCCAGCAAGACGCCTGGCAGGGGGAAGCGGGAGCAGTCACCTGGGCCTCGGCTGGGTTTAGACCATGTCTTTCCGTGTCAAGGTCCACGACGTGACTTCACGTTCAGCCCCAGTCGATTGTTTCTGAAGTGGTGCTGGCAGGAAGGTGGGAGGTGAGTGAGAAGGGATGGAGGACACTCCTGGGTCCGGTGACAACAGCATTCCAGAGAGGGCAGGCAAGGGAAGCCAGTGACACTGTGCTCCTCCATACCCACTGTTCTCCTAGCGGCGAAAGAACAGAATCCTAACTGTGCCTTCTGACAGTTGCTGGTCCCTCCACTACTCCTGCGTGTGGACTCAGTGGTCCCTGGTAGCCGCGCACCTGGGAGAGTGTGTGCGGCTGTTTTGAGTGGCCAGGCAAAGTCACCGTGTCATGCCAATGAGGAACATTCAGGGGAGCCTCTGTCAGGTTTTCATGGAATTCTGAGTTCCCGAGCGCGGCCTGAGGTGACAATCCCCAGGTGACAAGAAAGAATGTTCTACTTTGTGAAGTCTGTACACACAAACAACAATCATGCTTTCGTGGAAACCCCAAGAAATGGGCAGGTTTGCCCTGGTGGGGGTCATCGGGAGGCATGAAGACCCTGCTCTCAGGAAGACTAGCTGGGCAGAGCCACAGGAGAGGTGGACAAGGCCACCCAGAGGCTGGCAACACCCATAGGGGACAGAGCCAGCACATGGTGCTCAGCCTGTGGAATGATTCTGCCCTTCACGGGGTGGATGGTCATAGCTACCCCATCCCACCTGCTCAAACAGCTAGCTAAAGTGACCCACTCTGAAGCTCAATACGTAGCATGGATCACAGAACCCGCCCTCAACTGACAAGGCAGATGGCCTGGGTCACAGGAACCTTGAGACTCAGGTGCAGGACACAACAGAATGACCACCTGTCTTTGCAGAGGTGAGACGAAAGGCATTCTAGTCCGGAGCAGGCCAAGGTCTATCAGAAAGATAGCACCCGTGGGCTCCATCCCGGGGTCCGCACCCTCCGGGGCTCCCCTCCTCAGGCTGCAGGAAGCTGGGTGGCATTTCAAGGTGGAGCAAAACTAGGTGTGGGACACAGCACTGCCTTGCTCATAAGAGGAGAGAGAGGACGAGCCCCTGCTGGCCGGAGAGACAGCACTGCTCAGGAGAGAGCCCAGCAGCGGCTATTCCTGTGACTCGGGCCCTGCTCCAGGGGACCCAGGTCCTCCACGGGCAGGAAAGAAGACAGCCTGGCAGAGGGCAGGGCGGGGAGCAGAGCTCAGCTTGATGGCTCTGGGACCTGCCACAGGGACGGAGTCTCCACTCTGCTTGGGCCCCCTCCCTCCCGCTGGCTCCCTGCTCCAGGGGACCCAGGTGCAGTGCAGCCAGAAGGAGCGGTGGTAGGTGTGGGCTGAACTGTGCATCCGCAGAGGAGATGCAGCGTCAGACCCTGCCAGGGCTCCAGAGTGACAGGGACTGGCCAGAAGCCTGGGTCCAGACAGGTTTCAAGACAGTGGAGCATTTCTGAACACCCACCTGGCGCCCGGCTGTCTTGGTGGCATGTCCAGGCTTGTCTGCCCTCAGCTGGGTCTCCCTCCCTGGCCATCGGGCAAACCCAGGCTCCACCAGCCCACTCCAGCCTGCTCCCCGCCCAGGCCCAAGACTGTCCTTCCTGGCCTCAGGCCCCAGCCCCGCCCTCCCAGCACCCTCCAGAGGCCAGCGGCCTGTCAGTGAGCTCAGGGCGAAGCCACAGGAGTGTCACGCAGGGGCGAGGAGCAGCATGGGTCTCTGTCTTGGAGGTAGACTCTGACTCCTTGGCCCTGGTATTCCTCTGCGGACACCCAGGGACATGAACTGACTTGGTGTCTGAAGATCTGCTTTGACTTAGCTGCCAGCACATTCCAACAGTCCCAGAAGCTGGGTGAGCAGGACACCCTCACAGCCCCCACAGCAGTACAGCAGGAGGCCACCAGGGGAGAGGCCCATGTCCCTCCTCAGCTTTGTGTGTGTGTGTGTTGGGCAGCAGAGACAGAAGAAGGGACAGAGACAGGAGGGGAGCAGGGGACAGAGACAGGAGGGGAGCAGGGGACAGAGACAGGAGGAGGAGCAGGGGACAGAAACAGGAGGGGAGCAGGGGACAGGACAGGGGCAGGAGGGGAGCAGGGGACAGAGACAGGAGAAGAGCAGGGGACAGGGACAGGAGGGGAGCAGGGGACAGAGGCAGGAGGGGAGCAGGGGACAGGGGCAGGAGGGAGCAGGGGACAGAGGCAGGAGGGGAGCAGGGGACAGAGACAGGAGGGGAGCAGGGGACAGAGGCAGGAGGGGGATCAGGGGACAGAAGCAGGAGGGAGCAGGGGACAGAGACAGGAGGGAGCAGGGGACAGGGGCAGGAGGGGAGCAGGGGACAGAGACAGGAGAGAAGCAGGGGACAGAGACAGGAGGGGAGCAGGGGACAGAGACAGGAGAGAAGCAGGGGACAGAGACAGGAGGGGAGCAGGGGACAGAGACAGGAGGGGAGCAGGGGACAGAGACAGGAGAGGAGCAGGGGACAGAGACAGGAGGGGAGCAGGGGACAGAGACAGGAGGGGAGCAGGGGACAGAGACAGGAGGGGAGCAGGGGACAGAGACAGGAGGGGAGCAGGGGACAGAGACAGGAGAGGAGCAGGGGACAGAGACAGGAGAGGAGCAGGGGACAGAGACAGGAGGAGGAGCAGGGGACAGAGGCAGGAGGGGAGCAGGGGACAGAGGCAGGAGGGGGATCGGGGGACAGAAGCAGGAGGGGAGCAGATGAACAGAAACTGAGAGACAGATACAGGAGCGAGGGCAGAGGGACAGAGAAGCAAGAGGGGTAGACGGGTTTGAGGGGTGACAATGTAGGCATCAGCGACAGGAAGGAAGGGAGTTGGTGGGTCAAGAAGGAGGGGAGTGAGGGGATAGGCCAGAGGGGGGTTGGGAGCAGTGGCGGGGGCAGGAGGCCACTTGGCACCCTGCAGGGTGGAGGATCTGCTCTCAGCTCTGATGGGGCCCGGGGGAGTTGTGAGTGACAGTCCTGGGCAGGGCACTGAGACAGGGGTCCTGGGCAGCTGGAGGCCTGTGGCTGAGAGCAAGGGGCCTGAGCCTAGAAGAGCACCTGATGCCCAGTGGCACCTGCTGGGCTTCACTGTGGCCAGCGGGACTCTGGGCCTGAGCCCCAGAGCTCTGCTCCACATGCCGTGGCACAGGGCGGGCAGGAAGACGAGCAGGAGGGGTGGCCAGAGCAGCTGGCAGGTGCCCATGAGCACTGCTCCCCTCCCAGCTCTGACTCTGTCTTCTTGCTGTGTCCCAGGGAGACTCAGCCCCACCCATCAGTGTCATTGGCAAGCACCCCCAAGTGCACACGCATGTTAGTGGGTGCACAACCACGTGAGGGGGACACCCAGGGTGTACGAGTCCGTGGAGGTGACAGGTCATTTATCAAAGTTGCGGTCCATCCCGTGGAGAGATGCCCTGTAGAAGAGCTGACCTGTTCATGCTGATATCTGCCCCTTGCCCTAGCGGAGCACTGGCCTGAGCTGCCAGCCCCATTCCAGCTCCTCAGGCCTCAAAGTGCCTGCTCCACCTCCCCCTCCCCTCAGTGCTTTGGACTTCCACTTAACTATCCAGATCTGTCCCAGGGACATGGACAAGCACCCATCAGGGTACCTCGGAAGGAGCCTGTCTTCCCCAGCTGTCTCCAAAGCAGAGCCCTGGGACTGAGCTGAGGTGGCAGCCCACGAACCCCCAAACCCAGACCCCACCTTCTAGGGCCAGCACAGTGCTTCTTTGAGCACAGTGGGAAGACTTATGTTCCTAGGGTGACCCACACCTGGGACCGGGAGCATGGCTCAGGATGGAGCACTTGCCTGGCATGCTCAGGGCTCTGGGTTTGATCCTTAGTATCAGAGAAAGAGAAAGTCTGCAAAATTATCGCTTATCTTTACACAATCGAAGGAAGTCAACAGGTAGCACCTCAAGCTAAGGGGGCAGCCTGGGGGTGTGGTTAGATGACCTGTTCCATGCAGACCCCCGGAGGATGCGTCCCGCTCACCTGCACTGGCTCACACAGTGGCGATGAGGCGGGTGGAGGGGCTGTGCCCCTGGTGACGCGTTTCCCTGACAAGGAGAGCAACCTCTACCCTGAGAAAGCACTAAGGCAGCTTGTACTGGGGTGTGGTCTGGCAGCACAGCCCCGACCCAGAGCTGCCTGGGCAGAGTGGCTCGGAAGGGCGACAGGTGGTTGGAAATGAGGAGGGGTGAGCAGTTTGAATGCCAGCTTTGCGCCAGGCACCGTGTGAGATTTGCGGGTGCCCTGCTCTGGGTCTTCCTGCTAATCCACAGCCCACAGCCCAGCCTGACTGTGGGTCCACAGAATCTCATCATCTTCTGGAACTGGCTATGCATCTTCATGTTTTGTAAGAAATAACTCAATACATTGTTTCCCAAGCTTAACAGATTTCCAATGCTGATTTCAAATTAGCTGTGCTGAAAATATAAGACCGTAGGTGAATGTCGTGGGATGAATTCTTGTCTTCCTGATTCTTGTGTAATGTGGTTGGGATAACCCTGCTGGATTCAGGTATCAAATGTGCTGTTGATTGTTCTAGATGAGTGAAGCAGAGATCAATGGGCAGTTCGAGTCGGTGTGTGAATCCGTCTTTAGTGAAGTTGAATCTCAGGCCATGGATGCCCTCGACCTGCCCGGATGTTTCCGAACAAGGAGTCACAGTTACCTTCGAGCCATCCAAGCTGGTTACTCCCAGGATGATGAATGTGTCCCCGGGACAACGCCCTCCAACATGACATCCACCATCAGGTCGACAACAGGTAAAGAGCACCCTCCCTGACTCCCCAGCAGGAAGCCTGCCGGTGTGCCCAGCCTGTCCCCAGGACTGGTGCATCTCCCCACAGGCGCCCTTCACTCTTCAGGTGTTTGGTACTTTTCCAAATTGCATGTGTTACAAAGTCACATTTGCAATAATAGTTTTGAAGCATTTTTTTTCATGGATAGCCTTTATTTTTTCTCAGAAGGAAATCTATAAATTAGCAGGTTCTTTAAATAATTAAGTATAATTTTTGTAAAGTTTTGTACAAGGGGAAGAGGTTAAATGCTGACATTTGGAAGGTGGTTGCATTTTAAATATAGAAGCTAAATAGACTGCAGTGAGATTCAGCAGACATGCAAGGCCTCGGGGGGCCCCTGCGGTGCAGTGTCCAACTCAATCTCTGCCACTCGGGCAGCAGATCCATCAACATGATTCACCGCTGCAAAGCCAATCAATCGTTAATGTAAATTCCCTAATTGTCTTAGGACTCGAAGGATTCAATGTCACGATTTCCTTCAGTGCTAATGGAAAACCATCTCCACCCCTTTGAAAATTTACCACCTAAAACCAAGTATCTCTGGCTGATGTTTCACTGCACCATTATTATTTATGTCTCAATGAATAGGCTCGGCCTGGGGAAGCCATAAAGCACAGCCCGCGGCCGCAGCTGGCTGCTCTGCCTGAGAAGGCAGAGAGGAGGAGCACCAAACACCGCGGTGCCCCCAGCGAGCTCCCTGGTGTTGGGGGGTTGGAACGCCACCGCGGTACCAGAGGGGTTTGAAGTACAGATCCAAGGAGAGAGAACAGATTCTGTCACAATAAAGTGAGAAAAAATGGGAGTGGGGGAGGAAAAGAGGCTGGGAAGGGTGAGTCATGACACTCATGGCTCCCGGCTGCGTCACTGCCAGGCGAGCGGGGACCTGGGGACAGCAGCTGCAGAAGCCCAAGCTGAGCGCTCAGGCCTTCCTCGCACTTGGAGAGGGGTTTGGGTGGAGCCTGTGGATGGACAGACCTCACCTCCCATGGCCCTGTCCGGCCCCGGGTCCTGACCCTTCCCAACTCTGTCATTGAGGTGAACCGCCCAGCACCGCCGTGGCCTAGAAGTGCCGGGAACAACACTGATCTGGAGAAAATGGCTTCACTCCTCGGGCCGTCATTGTGGAGAGAGAGCCACAAGACAGATTTCACAGAATAACCCAGGAACAGCGCCCGACTCAGGCTAGAATTCTGATTTACATACACTCTATTTCGTCTTTACCACACACATGACATATTCTAAAAACTCTACAAACCAAATACATTTTTAAAATCCTTCTGTCCAAATCTTGGCCTTAGCTCTGAGTCAAATCCCCTCTAGACGGCGGCGGAGCGTCAGAGTCGGGGCACGGCCTGGGGCTGAGCAGAGAGAAGCCGGGCAGAATCGAGGCACCGTGGGGCAGCAGCCTCCGGCAGCCCTGCCGCTGCTCCAAGCCCTGCCTGCCACCGGCCGTCATCTGCCTCCGCAAGTACAAGTTAGACCGCGTGAGCCCGATCTGTTGAATAGGGTCACAAGAGCCCAGAGAAACAAAAAGCCCCATCTGGAAAAACAAAAGGGTGGAGAAAATCATCAAAACATTCAGGATGTGAGTGCCTAAATGATGACAATAGTTGAACTTCCGGTTTGATCCAGAGCTTCCTGACAGGGGGCCAGAGGATTTTCATTATTTTGTACTTAAATACTTCTTACTTTTGTAAGTACTCACACTAACCCCGACACTTAATAGCTGACCTTTGTTGGGGTATGTGGGTGTGTAGAAAGAGACTGTTTTGGCAAACTGATTTTCTTTTATGGTTCTAAAACCAGCTCTTGAAAGCAAATCCAAAAGGGTTATTTTCAGAAGCATCCCAAAGTGATTGGTCTTTGTTGGGTTTTTAGTTGTAGTTGGACACAATACTTTCATTTTATTTATTTTTATGTGGTGTTGAGGATTGAACCCAGAGCCTCACCCGTGCTAGGTGAGCGCTCTACTGCTGAGCCGCATCGCGTGATTATTGGCCTGCCCCGCCTGTGAGCAGGTGACGAGGTTTTCAGGCCCCTGTAGTACCTAGACGTCAGGTGTTCTCGCCCTGGAAACACGGGGACAGGAGGGTGTGTCTGCGTGTCCTTCCAGTGCTGCCCAACTGCTCCTGGCCTTGGAGGAGCTCGGCCCGGCCGCAGGGCACCCAGGCTGGTGGGGGTGCAGCGTGTGCTGGACACCCCACCCACTGGCCCTCGGAGGAAACGCCTGCGTGTGAGCGAGTGTCCCCCGCTGGGCGGATCTGAGAGCATCTGGCCCTCATTTCACACTTGGTTTCTTTTTCATCTGCGAAGTGATTTATCGGGCAGGTTTTCTGGTCTGACTTTGCATCTCACCTGATTTTCCTAGGGAAGGAATATTATTGATGCTGTGCAGGAAAATGGCCTGAAATTAGACCACAGGGACTTTTCTCTGGGCCTCCGACCATCTCGACATAAGTCACAGCTGACTCTAGACAGCGTCACGGCAGAGGGGGGCCGTGCAGAGATGGCGGGGAACCCGTAATGATTCTGGGGTCTGTAATGGCTGTTTCCAGGTGGGTTTTGCTAGCACAGGAGAAAGCGGCTCTATCGTTAGGTGCCTGGAGATGAGCACATTTCAATACCGTGGGTTTGTTTCTGTCTCTAAGTGTGGCTTCTCCATTTGAAGAAGTGGCTGCATCTGGTCCTCCCCCGGGGCCTTCTTGCTCTCACACAAGGCCTTATTTCAGAGATGGGAGAGTCCCTCGGGAGCTGAACCCAAGCTCCTTCAGTGCCCTGCCCGGTTTGGCCAGACTGCCCTGCAACTAATGTGCACGTTTACCCACAAAGATAGGGGACAGTTTTTGAAACTGGGATTTGAGAAAGTAGAGAGTACAAATTAAAAACCCAGATGTGGACATCAAATGGGCTGTTCGTAAAGTGGCTTGGTTACTGGAGTAAAGATGATCTAAAGTCATGACCTAGGGCCACGAGGGCAGAGGGCGACATGCGGGGTGCAGGCCTTGCTTGGTCTACACCACATACATTTGGGGTGGGCGCTCGTAAGTGAATGATGAGTCTCCGCTGACGCTGGCCCAGCGTGAACCTTGAGACACAGAACCACGGACACCCGTTTTCTTCTTGGCAAATCAAGCGGAGCCAAGTTCACTCTGGGGCTGGGTAACCCAGCCCATCATGGCTGCCAGTCGCCGGGTGAGGCCCCGCGCCCAGCTGCCCTCTTTGCCATCCCACCACCAGACCTAGCGCCAAGCCACGTCTGCTGCCGGCGCCGCACCGTGTGTGATTCAAAGAAACCACAAGCACTGGCTCCATGTGGAGCCGTCCACAGTGGTCCCCGGGTGGCTTTTAGCTCTTCTCAAGCCACGCAGGCTGGAGGTTCCAGGAGCCCCAAGGAGCTTCCAACAGAGCTTGGTCCTGAAATAAAGCCAGCTGAGATGTGTCCCCAAGACCCCAGCCTGGAGTCCTGGCTGCAGGACTGTCCATAACCAGGGCTGCCACCGTGAAGCCAGCCCACAGGCACAGCAGAGCCAGCGTGAGGAGCAAAGGACAAGCCCCACCACCAGAGGAGCTGGCAGAGGCCTGCACCGCGCGCGGGGAGAGGCGTGGCTCCGGCTTCCCCGCCCCGAGGGTGGGCCATCAGAGTGGGGACTCAGGCATGTTCAGCTGTCACCAGCCAGAACCGAGCCCCACCTTCGTACTGTCTCCTCACATGGTGACGGGTGGCAGCTCCCTGGGCCTCTCCAGGAGTCACCAATGCCACCAAGAGGCTGCACCCCATGGTCTCAGCACGCCCAGAGCCCCCTCTGAGTGAGGACCCCAGCCCATGCCCTTGGGGGGACCAGACGCTCAGACGTGGCTACCTGCTGAGTTCTCCACGTTGACACGTGCGACTATCGCACAACGGGCTTTCGATCCTGTGCGTTTCATTTTCCTATTTAAAGTGCGGTTTTGAGGAGGAGAGTGCAGGCCGACTCAGAATACCCAGTGGTCTGTGGGCCAGGTCTGACCACCGGTGACTGAGATGTGCAAGATAATACCTGGATTTATTTCCTTTCAGCCAACTTAACTCCAAGTCTAAGTCCCAACCCCTCCTGCCCAAGGTACTAGGAAATTCAATGTCCATCATTTGGGACCTGCCCAGGGCCAGGCCAACACCAGGAGCCCCAGGAAGCCCCTGGCCCTACAGCCCTGTCCAACTGGCTGCCCTAGGATCTCCATGTCCCTCTGTGGGACTCCTCCTGGGTCTGCCGAGGGGCAGGTGTCCCAGGCCCCACCCCACAGACCCCCGGGCCCTGCTGCCGCTGCCCCCCGGACTTCCTTCTCTCTGTCTGCCCAGCACCATCCATCTCCCTGCTGAGTTGGCTCTCCCCGGAGTCAAGGCCACTTTGCCAAGAGAGAGGCTGTCCTGGGCTTGACTTTCCCCAGCAAAACCTCCGCCAAGAAGGGCCCCTGAGCCCCTGGAAGATGGAAGCAAGCGTTGGGGAAACACAGATGGCACCCCGAGAATCAGCGGGCGTGAGGTCGAGGGCGAGCTTCCCAGAACGGCAGTGACCGTCCAGCCGTCCCTGCTCAGAGGGCAGCTGTGACACCAGCCCCACGGGTGTCACGGGTGGAAATCCCAGCCCACTGACCCTGCCAGCCCGGCTCGAATGCTCTGGGAAGCACAGACGACTCAGGAGTGTGCACCAGCTGGAACCACTGCCCTTCTCCATCCCCAGATGCCCAAACGTCAGCCTATGTCTGAAAAATAGGTCTTAAGTGAGGAAAACCGAATGTCCCTCTCCCCTCAGAGCCCCAGAGCTGCTGAGACCCGGTGCCGAGGGAGCACACGCTATCTCTGATGGGTTTTCAGCAGGCGGACCAGCCCAGACAGAGTCGGCGGAGCCAATTCAATGTTCCCCAGATTGACACCAGAGACTGAATGGGGCTGATTGCTCTGAAATCAGTCTTCCGACCCCTTTCAAACACCAGCAGTGTGAGGTGCTGAGCACGTACACCCCGAGCGCGGTTTGGGCTCTGGGGACTTGGCTGTGAATTTTGCGTCATTGTTGGTACTTTCAAATGATGCAGGTTGTATAAGACATGTTAAGAAAACAGTTGCTTAAAGAGGACGTGTGCATGTGTAGTCTCCCTTCTTAGACTGTTTAATTGCACTGAATTTGTCTCATGCTAACAGTCATTAAGGTGTGGGACCATGCTGTGCGATTTAGACAAGGCCTGGGAGAGCTTTGGAAATCTGGATGGATCCACCCTGGGGAATCTTTATACCTCTGTTTATCTATGTACTTATTTTGGAGACCCAGGAGGAATAAAATGATTGATCATATCAAACGTTACCATGAGTCCATTTAAGACAGAGGAAGTGAAAGTCCACCAGGCACAGCCACCACAGGGTCACCGCAGATCCCTGGATTCCTGGGGAGCATCACATGCTGTGAACAAGGGCACCTGTATTTTCCCAGTTCTTCAAATTGTGAGTGTGTGCCTTTATCTTTTTCCTAATGGAAACTGACATTTTCTTCTTCAGTCTATGGATTGGTGGCAATAGACTTCTCTACTGTTTTGATCAATCACAGTCAATTGAATCAAATTCACAAACATTCATTTAGCACCTGATGTCTATGTGATACTGGAGTGATACCCAAGAGATGTTTTATAAAACAAAGGAAAGCAGAATCTCTAGTTGATATTTAACTCTTGCTCCTAATTGCTCTTGGATCTTTACAAACTATCCTGTGATTCATAAATTGGTCAAACTGCCTTTCTCCTCTTACATCTGCGGTGACATCCCTGTGTGCTTGGAGTCCCTGGAGCCATTCCTAGTGCCCTGTGCTCCTGCTCAGCACCCATCAGTCAGACCGTGACCATCCTCCGAGGGACTGATGTGCCTGGCACACAGTGCACCCAGGAGGTGCCAGCTGAGCTGCTGCCCATGGTGGAGGCGGCAGTCATCACACCGATGGCAGGGATGCTGCTCCTCCAGGAGAGCGGCCTGCCAGGGCCGGGCGCATGCCCGCGGGGGCAGGTTTCTGTGTGAACACTGCACTCTGTCCTTTCTCCACGACATACCTATAGAGTCACCCAGGGAACCAGCCACAGCGTGTTAAATAAGGCGGAAGAGGTCTGGTGTGCAGAGCACGCAGGCCACAGGAAGGGCCGTGTTCATTCTCCATCCAGAGGGCTGGTAAGTTAAAAAGAAAGAAAGGATATCACACCATCTCACCTAGCAAGGCCAGGCACCATGGGACAGGGGGCAGCGGACCCGTTTGACACCCCCAGGAAGCACCAGTGGGACCCACAGCCATCTGCTCAGTGCATCGGGTCAGCCCTCCTCCTCCCGCGGGCGTCAGGGGCCTCTCCTGGTCACACCTCACCTGCATGCAGGTGAGCCTCAGGGCAGGGACCTCTCCTGGTCACATCTCACCCCCAGAGCAGGGACCTCTCCTGGTCACACCTCACCCCCAGAGCAGGGACCTCTCCTGGTCACACCTCACCTGCATGCAGGTGAGCCCCAGGGCAGGGACCTCTCCTGGTCACACCTCACCTGCATGCAGGTGAGCCCCAGGGCAGGGACCTCTCCTGGTCACACCTCACCTGCATGCAGGTGAGCCCCAGGGCAGGGACCTCTCCTGGACACACCTCACCTGCATGCAGGTGAGCCCCAGGGCAGGGACCTCTCCTGGTCACACCTCACCCCCAGAGCAGGGACCTCTCCTGGTCACACCTCACCTGCATGCAGGTGAGCCCCAGGGCAGGGACCTCTCCTGGACACACCTCACCTGCATGCAGGTGAGCCCCAGGGCAGGGACCTCTCCTGGTCACACCTCACCCCCAGAGCAGGGACCTCTCCTGGTCACACCTCATCTGCATGCAGGTGAGCCCCAGGGCAGGGACCTCTCCTGGTCACACCTCATCTGCATGCAGGTGAGCCCCAGAGCAGGGACTGCACGGGCCTGAAGCTAACACAGCGTGGAGGGCTTCCCAGGTGTCTCAGGACGGGCAGGTAAGTGCCTGACCTCGTGGGTCTCCCCCACTGGAACGTGAGCACCGTGGAGCAGGATCCCCTCACTGCACAGTCCCTGGTGTCTGGAACCTGGTGGGAGACGGAAGACGGGCTGAAGCTTTCGCCGGTTTCTTTAGAAAGAGCAATGCGCAAGGCAAGATGGAGGAAGAGAGGCCAAGGGCCACCCGGCCTCTCTGTGGACTCCTGAGGCCAGGCACTGTCGCCAGCTGGCTCTGCAGGTGCTTTCTGAGTGTAGAGGCCAGGTGGAGAGTCACAGAACAACTGCCCTGGGATCAGTGACGCCAGGCATCGTGTCCACTGGGACTGGCCAGCCAGTGGTCCCCCCTTGGGGGGCTGAAGTGGGACCTCAGTGCTGCTCCAGCACTTGCCTCATGTCTCCTGGTCCTGAGGCCTGGCTCGGAGTCTTCCTGTCAGAAGGACCTGTGGGGGGAGCAGCCCTGGCACCGGCTGGCACGCTGCTCGGGCATGCTGCTCAGCAGCTCCGCAAATTACTGCTTTGGTCTGTCACCCTCTGTCCCGCCTCTTCGTCTCTGGGATGCGGGGGATGAGTCACTGTGCAATTCCCGTGCCTCCCTCTTCTGTCCAGGTGACCTTCGCTGTGGCCGGCGAGGGACACGATTCTCTAGAGGTCACAGGGCGCTGTGGCAAGCCTTTTGTGTTCCGTCAGGAGCACTGTGTTCAGGGGCTGTTACAAATGGGCCTGGAAACATCTGCTTCACTTACCGCGGCACAGCAGGCATGACAGAGAACACCAGTCCGTGACGCCTCAGGCTGGCACCTCGTCTGTGGTGGCACTGAGTGCGGGGTATGGCGAGGGAGCCAGAGCCCACTCCCCTTCTGCAGAGAGCCGTGGCCCCTGAGGTTGGAGGAGAGCCCCTCGGCCAGGCACTGCCCTTCTCACACAGCTGCGGGCTTCTGGCCACTGGGTGGTGTGTGCTGCTTCTCGTGGGCTCTGGACATCGGCCCGGAGGAGCCTGCTCCAGGTGCCCAGCTGGTGGGCCCAGCTCCCCGGGCAGGCGCACAGGCAGTCCAGCCTCGCAGCCTGCAGTCAGGGGTGAGGGGGCCTCTCCATCCTCCCGCCCTGGAGGTGGTGACCGTGCAGCCCACACTGTGGGCCCAGCCCTTCCCCTGACTGCCTGCCTCCACGCTCAGCACGTGTCACCTTGACGCTGAGCCTCGGTGGGCCAGAGCCCTGCTCTTGCACCCTGAAGAAGCCTGGACCTAGGGTCTGTGGACTTGCACTGACGGGGTCTTCTTTTCCCTAAGTCAAGAGACAGCAGTGTCTAGAGACCTCAGCCTCATTTGCCAGGGAAGTCAGGCCTTGTCCTCGAGCAAAGGATGAACGAGTCGCCCTGCTTCCAAGGCACATTGGGGGAAGCTGCAGCTCAGCTTCAGCAGACGTCACTCGCAGCCCATGTCCCAAGCAACACAGGACCGGAGACCGGCGGCTGCCACCACGGGGCAGTCCCAGCTCCTTTCAGGTCAGAGGGGTCGATGCCACCCACCAACACCCGGGGCCACAGCTGCGGGTCCCCGGGTCCCCAGGGGACCACTCTCATCAAGGTGTTCTCATCCAAATGTGCAACTCCACGTTCTCCAGGACCAGGACCCAAGACGCAGCGCGTCCCTGAATGAGCCTGGGAGGGAGCCCCTGTGCCCCAAGGCGTGAGCCTCGGTCTCTGCTTCGTCCCTGCCATGACTTTGTTCTGTGTGAGCTGTCACTGGGAAGGGCCCCTCCTGGGCCATGTGGCCCTCAGACCTCAGAGCCTGGAGAGCTGGCAAACTCACATTAGAGGTGGGTTTATTTCCAGTTTTTCTTCAGAAAAACTTGAGCAAGGTTCTGTCTGTGTTATGCGATTTTTGAATATTTGAAATGAAAACAGGAGTGTCTGGAAGGATCGGCACTGTCACGGCTGGACCTCCCTGTCCAGGAGAGGCCAAGTGCAGGTTAGCCGGTACGGTCCACTGATTCACCTGCTCCCACAGACTCCTCGGTGGCCAGCCCCAGCGTGGCCACGTCATTGCTGGTAACTTTAGGGAACAGTGTGTCTGTGCATTGAGTCCTGTTTGATTCACACTGTGTTTTGAGACTAACATTAATTAAAGCATCAAATCATCTTTAAACTCAGAGTCGTTTCTCTGGACTCGTTCTCTCATTAGACATTCACGACTTGACGGCTTGATGGCTTTCATGCTACCCTCCCAAGTGTGGCTCTCATTCAACAGAGGAGTGAAGCTGGCCACTCGGAGCTCATTCTCTCTTGATGATGCCTTTGTGCTTTGAACCACAGAATGCTGATTTTCAAGTTTCCTTGTTGGCTTGCAAATGACTTTCAAGGACGGGATACAGACACGGTGTCCAGGACTCCAGGTGCAGATGGGCCAGCACATGTTCAGAGCAGTGGTGATCGACACTTGGGCTCACGTGAGGTCACGTGAAAGCCTGGGTGGGGGCCATCTGTGACGTTTTGTTCTGATTCACTTCCTCCCACACCAGACGCTGCTCCCTCGTCTCCCTCAGTGCCTTTGCTGACCCAACCCTCTGAAGACCCAAAGGAGTCCTACAGTCCCTTCTGCTTGCTGTGCATCATGCAGAGAGCGAGCCGCTGGACCTGTACTCACGTGGCCGTTTCACAGCCAAGCTTGCTGTCCGTCAGGACTGTCCAGTGTGGCCCTGCCGTGACCAGCCTGCAGCGGCGCTCCACCTGACTCCTGAGCAGAGACACGCGGCCGGCCTGGCAGAGGCACCCCACACCAGTTGTGCCTAGATGTTCAGCTGCTTTAGACATGTAGCTCGTTCCAGTGTCACCAGGGACTCTGCTGGGGGACAGAGCCGCCCACGTTGTAGCCTTTCAGATGGAATGGCGGCACCCATGTGTGCGTTCAAGGCGTCTCCCGCCTCTCCCTGTCCTCTGCAGACCCTGCTGGCCGCTGAGGCTCCTCCCCATATCCAAGTGCTCCAGGGCTGGGCGCAAGTTATTCAGGAAGTTTCCAAAAAGCAACTTGACCCAGACACATCCAGGAGGGCGCGGCTTTCCCACTCCTTTTCCCGCCTGCCCTGCTCAGCAGAGAGGAGGCTGGCCCGCCTGGCTTCCTCTCCGTGTGGACACTTCTCTTTTTATGGAACTTCCTAGAAACCTGTCCACCCACATCTCCTGCAGGGTTCCTTCCACCCACCGCGGGGCAGGTACCGTCTCCTGGATGACACAGAGCTACCGCCCTGGCCTCAGGGTGCCCAAGAGGAAAGGCACTTGGCAGGGAGCACCTGTCCTCAGCCATCACTCTCGGGCGAGTCTCAGGGATCCTGAGGGCAAGCAAAAGCCCGGCTCTCCACACACAGGCCTGGTCTCCTCCCTCCCAGCTCGGCCTCCATCCTCTGCCAACTCAGGAATGTGCTCGAGACAGTTTTTCTCCTCACAATGGAAAGACATGCACCTTCCCTCCCCGTGTGGGTGTGAATGTGGTGACTGAGGACACCTCGCGGGCATGTGTGTGGTTTTCCTGGGAGCTCAGAGCTCCGCAGGACACCCGGGAATCCCTCATCAGTTCACAACAATTCCACGCAGGAGGGAAGCTGCAGTGGTCTTTCCAGTTTCAGGCTCTTTCTGTTTTACTGGAACTCGACCGCACCTGTGACCAGATGTGTCATGGGAGCCGCGGAGGACAGCGAGGACCAGGCCCACGTTTCAGGAAGGCCTGGCGAGGACCTTCCCCTCCTCTGACTCGCCTGCCAGTGTGGGGTCCTTGGCACCCTCCAAGGGAGCCCTGGTCCTGATGTCTGCCACTCCTTGTGCAGCTCAGCCCTGTGAAGACAGACAGCCACGCTGCGCTGCACTGTGCTCCTCAAACTGGCTCGGTCCCTGCCACCGTCGCTGCTGCGGGAATGTGAGGCTTCTCTGAGTCCCTTTTCCTGCTTGAGAGCGCCAGGGAGACGGACGGCGGGATCCGAGTGTGGCCGAAAGCACTGCCCACAGTCCTGCGTGCTTCCTGTGGATCCGTGGACCCACTTGGGTGGAGGGAGGCTGCAGACTCCCCTCCCACCCACAACCAGGACAGAGGAGCTGCGAGAAACGGCCCCGGCTGCCAGTACTGGCGCAGGAGGCCCCGTCCATGAGCTGTCCACACTGCCCACCGCTCCTCTGCTCATGTCCTCACAGCTCTGGGCCCTGCTGGACCTATACTCTGCAACACGGTTCAGAAAAACGTAGGCTGGGTGCAGGGACACACCACTGTAATCCAGCAGTGCTGGAGCCTGAGGCAGGAGAATCACAAGTTCAAGGCCAGCCTCGGCAACTTAGCAAGGCCCTAAACAACTTAGCAAAACCCTGTCTCAAAATAAGAAATAGAAAGGGCCGGGCATGTGGCTCGGGGTAGAGCACCTGGGTCAAACCCCTAATACCACAGAATAAACCAACCAACTTGATAAAAGGCAGCGTTTAAATGGCCCACCCTATGAGGAGGGTTAAGCGAGCTCACCAAGAGGCCTGATTAGGAGGGCAGGAGTCTCCAGAGGAGAGTCACAGGAGCCAAGAGCCGCGGAGTACCGTGCTCCGTCCCCTGCTCAGAAGCCCCGTGGCACCCTGAATGACACGGCCTGCCTGTTCCACAGCCTCAGCCCTGCTGAGGTGTGGCGCAGCGAGGTCCTCGTGTAGGGCTGGCCCATGACTCCTCTCCAGACATCACAGGTGTCCCCTGGGGGAGGAGGACAAGGCCCCGCTGAGCAGCACTGGTTCTCACGGCAGAAGTCTGGGAGCAGAGGACCCCGACTCCCTGCCGCTCCTCAGGTGCAGGGCTCCCTGCTCAGCCCGGACCTGCAGCACATCCCGAATGCCACAGAGGTGTGGCTCACTGCATGCATGATGACTAGGTGCTGGGCTGCGGCCCAGCCTCCTGCCCCTCTCTGCTACACCTGAAACCCCCTCGGGTTCCCGGGAGAGAGGACGGGACCAGGACCTCACTGAACCGTGGCCACGCCCAGCATCCCACCTGTGCCGACCTCTCCTCATGCACTCTGACCTCAGTCCCGTCTCTGCTGCTAGACTCGAGGTGTTTTTGCAGTTTTTCTCTTTACAGATACATGGTGCAGACTCTCTGCAGCATCGAGGGCTGTGCCCATAAATACGGAAGCCAAATGCTTTGCTTCCTGAGGCCAGGGGTCCAGACAGGCTGGCTCGGGTCGCGGCTGACGCGTGTGGAAGGTGCACAGCAGATGCCGACGGGCCGTGTGTGCCCTGACCGGGCTTCTTTCTCTTACAGCGGTCTCCTATACAAATTACAAGAAGACACCCCCTCCGGTGCCTCCTCGGACCACCTCCAAGCCCCTGATCTCCGTGACAGCCCAGAGCAGCACTGAGTCCACCCAAGACGCCTACCAGGACAGCCGTGCCCAGAGGATGTCCCCATGGCCCCAGGATGGCCCCAGCCTCTACAACTCCACGGACAGTTTGGACAGCAACAAGGCCATGAGTCTAGCCCTAGAAACGGCCGCGGCCCAGCGCCAGGCTGACAGCCAGGGCAGCTCTGTGCGGACCAGCGACAAGGCCATCCTGGTGTCCAAGGCTGAGGAGCTCCTCAAGAGCCGCTGCTCCTCCATCGGGGTCCAGGTAGGCTCCCTGCCAGCCCAGGCGCCTGGCCTAGAACAGGTGAGGGAGCCAGTTGCTGCGCGTCCTCGCGCTCACGCCACCCGCAGCTGGCAGCGGAGACGGAGGGCCCAGCTGCACTCCGGCTGCGAGCCTGCGAGTGGAGGATGGGCGGCCTGGCAGCAGAGCCGGCCCCAGGGAGACCCAGGAGACGGGCTCCACACTGCGCCCTCCTGGGGCCCCGAGTGGTGCGATGGCCAGGGTCACTGGACGGGTGGACAGTGTGGAGAGGAGGCCATCGTGGTGCGGAACCAGGGGGCTTCCTGCTTAGGTCCAGTTTTTCAAAAGCTGTTCATCTCCCAAAGGGTGCTGGAAAGGGGCAGCGGGGAGCCACCCAGGCGCAGCGCTGGGTGCCACGCAGGGCAGGTGTAACCAGGGTGCTCCCACAGGCGGCCACTCCTCTGCTGCACCCATGCACCCGCTCACGGGCGACCCACCCTGCATCTGGGCCCCGGGTCCTACCCAAGATCCCCACCCACCATGTGTGTCCTCTGAGTCCAGCGAGCTGGACTGTTGGCCTGGCCCAGTCAGCAAGTCTAGGTCATCTCAGTGCTGGCACTGGGTTCCAGGAGTTGGGGACATGGACTTCTCACTGTCCTGCTGATATCCCTCAGGGCCCCGTGGACATGGTCAAGCAGGGTGGCTGGCCACGTTCTCTGTGGCCCAGGCCACCTTCTGCTCCTCTGTTCAGCCTGTGTCCCGGGGGCTTTGAGACCAGGAGCGCACGGCCCTGCACCCTTTCCTGGGGAGGAGGTGTGTGGAGCTGGGAGTGAGGGCCCACCCCGCAGGGTGCCTGTGTGCGAGGCCTGGTGGGGACAGGCAGAGCGCAGGGGCCACTGGCCCACTGGCCTTGGTCCCCAGCCGGGTCTCCACACTGTGGCTTCGTTGTTTTGTTTAGGATTCTGAATTCCCAGAGCATCATCCATACCCAAGGTCAGATGTAAGTACCAAACATCTCCGACGCCCGGCACGCATGACTTCTCTCACCTCCCTCTCTGGGTCTTCATACGACTGCTCTTGTCACTCTGTCCTGGCCCTATGTGCCAGGCTCTCCGCTGGGTGCTCCACATGTATCCTCAAGGACGCCAGCCGGCCCACGTAAAGGGAAGGAGCAGGCGCTCGGCCGAGCCCCGGGCCTGGCCCTGGCCCAGGAGGGTGGAAGCAAGGCGCATTCCCCAACTCTCCAGTTCTGGGCACCTCATCATAGGGACTTGAGGTCCCCAGATCACCAGGGGATGGCCTGCTGCCCTGCGGGCTCTCTCACACAGTGTCCTCCAGTGCACCCACCACCCTGGCCAGGGGCTAGTTCCCCTCCTGACATGCAGCTCAACAGCCCCATCAGGAAATGAGGACGTGACCTCACGGGCCCACCCAGTCAGGTGGCCCCGACACCAGCCTGCCTCCTCCTGGGTCAGCTGGGTCCATGCCCACTCTGGCTCAGCAGCTGCTCCGCCTCCCACAGCTCAGCCCCCACCTGCAGCCTCTCACCACGGCCCTCCCAGACCAGAGTCCACGAAGGCTGGGCCCGTGCTCCTCCTCTTGCCCCCTCCCCGCACCCAGCACAGTGCCTGGCACATAGTGACCTCTCAGTGAATGCTGGACAGGTGAGTGGAGGGGCGTGTGGACGGCGAGTGCTGGGCAGGTGTGTGGACGGCGAGTGCTGGACAGCAAGTGGGGAGAGAGGTGTGAATGCAAGGACACGCTGGACGGCCAATCCCACTGTCTGTGGTGGTGAGACAGCAACAGCTGTGAGCTCCTAACCCGGCAACTGCCAACATGAAGTCCATGGAAGGTTAAAGGAAAGTGTAGCCAGAGACACGGAGCATCAGGACACAGAAAATAGCCAAGAGTTAGAGAAGCAGGACCAGGGAGCGCTCAGGGTCAGGGTGCAGACGTGGAGCGCGGGCACGTTCAGCAGGCTAAGGGTCATCCGCGGAGACTGATGGGCACCAGAGGGACTAGAGACAGTGTGGGCACGGCCCAGAGCATCCCCACTCCCTGGCACATGCTCCTCCATCATCACAGTGGCCCTGTGTTCCAGGATGGGGAAACCGAGGGTCCGGAGGGTGAGTGACTAGCCGAGGTGCCCCCCCCAGGAAAGAGCCACTCTGCTTCCCACAGAGACACGGATTGCACCACGTCCCTGGGCCATCCCACACCTTGGTCCCAAAGCCACCTGCCCTGCTCTGGAACCCTGAGCCTATAGAGAAGGGGGCTGGCACTCTGTCCGGCACGTAACTGGACTGGCCGCACGATCTGTGTCCCTCGGATGCTATGGTACTGAGAGCTCATGCCCTCAGCCTGGCACCGGCTCTAAAGTGACAGCTTCCCAGGTTCACAGGCATCACATGACACTCAGCAGCAGTGACGGATTCAGGACTTCAGCTGTGCCTCTGGGCTCCACCAGCGTGAAGTCCAGCTGGGTCCCACTCAGCCCACCCCCTGTCACCCTGTCCCCCTCCCTGCCCAGCTCAGACCAGACGTGAGCTGAAAGCCCCCATCGCTCAGGTAGCCGATGCCAGGCACAAGTCCACCCCAGGGACGTGCGAAGGCCGTTAGGCCAGACGCCCCTGGGAAAAGGCAGCTGAGCTCTGCTGCGCACAGATCAGTCCCCGTGAGGAACACTGAGCCGTGGTCAGTCCTGGAACCCAGGCTCGGGTGGCCCTGCTTTCCTTCCTTGAAGCAGGGCCCCTGCTCTGCCTTTGCCCTGCCTTGTTCGTCGTCCAGGTGTGTCTATGACAAAGGTTTGCACTTCTGTGTGTGGACGTGTGTGTGAAGCTGTGCCCAGACTTCCAGCTGGTAGAAGCACGCTGGTTTAAAGCACAGGAAACCTGGGGTCACACAAGCCCAAGTGAATCTCTACGTCAGCAAGGCATCACTCATACCCCACAGGCTATGAGAGTCAGGGAGCCACCCTGAAGCCACGTGACCAGCCAGGTTGAGTGTCCCACGAGATGGAGGACCCTGGGCTCCACCACCCTGTCCTCCCTGCGTCCCATGTCCCCATCCTGCAGCCTGATCAGTAGCTACTTGTGCTGTAGCCCAGGCACCTGGGGCAGAGAGCTGGAAAAGCACACTAAACGTTGGACTTCACATCAGTCTTCAGGGGATGGAATGAGCTCATATCAAAGCCACACACCTGCCTGGCAGAGTGGAAGACTTCAAGGGTGGAGCTAGACGGGCTGGTTGGGGAGCGACTCCAGATCTGAGCTCTGGTGAATGGCTCCAGCAGCCACCCACGTCTGCTCTCCCAGATCCCTGCAGAAAGCTGGGGATCCGACTGAGCTGACCAGCCGTGACTTGGCTGCAAGCCTGGTCCACGTGCAAGAGGTGAGAGGGCAGCTTGTCCCCCATCAAAATCACTCCATGTGTGTGCACACAGGTACACAGCACATACATCCACACACACACACAAGTACATGTGCACACGTGTTCACATACACACATGTGCTCTTACACAGGGATGCAGCCAAGGATAGATGCACACAGGCACATGTACAGATGCACACACATCCACATGGACACATCATGCATGTGCACACATGTTCACATACACATGAGTGCACTTACACAGATGCACTCAAGGATAGGTACACACGTGCACATGTAAATATGCACATACATCCACGTAGACACACAGTGCATGTGCACACCTATTCACATACACACATGTGCTCTTACACAGGGATGCAGCCAAGGATAGAGGCACGCATGCACATTTACGGATGGACACACCATGCATGTGCACACATGTTCACATGTCGCGACCCCTTGCCCGCAAGGAAGACGCAACTCGGGAATCTTCTCTCAGCAGTTTATTCAGGTCCTTGATACTTTTTCTTCTTCCAGCTGTTTATTTAGGCCTTTGTTTTGACATGTCTTTTAGTTTCTACTTCTACTCCTACTGCTACTTCTACTACTACTACTACTACTACCACTACTACTACTACTACGTGCCCCAGCCTTAATAAAGCAGATAAAGCCCCAATGCAGAACTGCCACGTGGATCTTTCTCATAGGGTGATTTACAGCTACGTGCCAACTCTCCCAAAATAAGGAGTTGTTTGTCACAGACTACAGGGGAAACCAGCGCCATCTTGTAATGGCGGCCACAGTTCACAGAAACGGCTCACCACATTCACATACACATGTGTGCACTTACACAGATGCACTCAAGGTAGGTGCATACCTGCACATGTACAGATGCACACACACATCCATGTGGACACACAGTGCACGTGCACACCTGTTCACACACATACATGTGCACTTACACAGATGCAGCCTAGGATAGGTGCACCCATGTACAGATGCACACACACACATCCTTGTGGACACACCGTGCATGTACACACCTGTTGACATACACACTTGTGCACTTACATAGATGCACCCAAGGATAGGTGCACACCTGCACGTGTACAGATGTACACACACATCCATGTGGACACATAGTGCATGTGCACATGTGTGGGTCTACTCATATGTCCCATGTATGCGTGGGAGAACGTACACATGCACACGCTCATGCAGGGGCTCACGTGCACGTGGCAGCCCCACCAGACCCCTCGTTCTTACACAGATGGCGTGTGCCAGCGCCCTCCTGCCGCCCCTCCTCGTGGCTCCAGCTCAGCCCAGGGAGAGCTGTGGTGGCTGTCTGGGAGTCCCTTGGTGAAGGCGCCTGCCAGGCACTGGGCAATTGCTTGTTCGCCTGTCTGGCTTCCTCCCAGTCAGGGAGCCTTCTCTCCAATGGGGTCCACTGGAAGAGTGGTGTTGCTGATCCGCCTGTCCCAAACAGCTCTCCCAGTGGGGGGTCTTGTAGAAATGAAGACCCACGAGTCTTCCAGGACTCGGAACCCACCCACTCGTCCAGCCAGCATTTCCTGGGGAAGACCTGGAGCCCCCTTTGCACCGTGCCGACGGGCATTCTTCCTCTCTGCCCTACCTGTGCTTGCTTTCTACTGGCAGGATGACCCCTTCCGCCAGGGGTCTCTGAGGTTGACAGGGGTCCGGCTCCTGCCACACGTGATTTCACCCTGCTCATCCCGGCCCTTGACTTCCCAGATCTTCAGGTTCTGAGCTGTCAACTGTGCCTGGCTGTCACTGAATGTCCGCGTGACTCTCCTGACAGTCCTAAAAGTCAAGGTGAAAGGACAAGGGACACTAGGTGCAGCAGACCTCCCTGACTGAGCTTCGCCCTGGGTTTCACATCTGTCCCATGAGGTGCAGGATCTGCCTTGTTTTCAGACGAGAAGCCAAGACGCAAACTCAAGAGCCTTTCCTGCCTCAGCACAGCCATCATCTGCAGACCCTGGCCGGTTCCAAGAGCTGCCTTTCCCTAGCTCACCATCAACCACGAAATTCAAAGCCCAAAGAAAGGGGGAAGTCAAGAGTGTGTGATGTGGTGTCTGTGGATGTGGTGCTGTGTGCCCCCATGTGTCCTGACTGCTGCTCATGGCACCACTAGGCTGCGCTGCCCGCACCTGGCGTGAGCGCTCCATGCCATGAGCCACCGTACCTTGCTCCTGCCCCAGCCCGTGTTCCCCGTATTGCCCCTTATAAATGACCCCATGGTGAAGACCGCACACTGAGGTCAGAATTCAAGACCAATTTCCTTAGGCTACAACCCTAGGAGTAGATTCATGTAGGAAAAATCCCTCAACTTTTTTTATGATACAATTATGGGCTCTTTTTATTCCAAAATCTCTCTAAAAGTACAGATCTGTGCCTTCGTTTCACCACATCATTCCTCTGTCAAATTTGGCAATATCTGCTAAAACGACTGAAGGCAACCTCCTCTGACCCCACAGCCAGGTCACTTCCCAGGTCCTCAAGGTTTGCCCGTGTCCCCAGCACTAACGAGGCTTGACAGTAGCATCAATGTGACAAAACACCAGAAATAGCCAAGTGCCTTTCACTGAAGACTGATCAAGTAAATCAGGTCACATTTCTCAGGTGGAATATTGAGCAACTGGAGCTCAAGGCCATGCCACGTCCCGACACGGGACTTGGAACAATGATTCTATCACGATCTTATTGTGCAAAGCCTCAATAATCTCCATGTCCAGAAAGAAAGGACGTCATGAAGCTATGACCCACGTAGGGCCGGAAGGAGAAGGGCATGTCCTAACAGGAAGGTGGGAATTTTTCTTCTAGAATTTTCTTCCTATAGTAAGCAATTCCTCTTCCAGTGGTCAGCACATGAATTAGGTCTAGTTTCTGCATATATTCTGGAAATACGCCAGTCAGAGGCAGGAGTCTCCCATGTTCCCTCTGCTCAGGAGAACCAGCAGCTGTGGGTTCAGAGCAGGGTTCCCAGGGCAGAGCCCCAGGAGCACCCCAAGCAAGTCACTCACCTTCCTTCTGGGTTCCCCAACCAGCCCCACGGGAGCACCAGGGTCACGGTGTGGACGACTTGCCGCAGTGCTTAGGACCCTGGGCCACACCTGGGGCACAGGCCTACCCCACGAATGTGGGACCCTCCTCCGCCTCCTGCCACAGAGCCTCAGACTGTTCACACAGGGTCAGCCGAGGACAGTCCAGTGACGGCAGGATTTCAGAGAGCAACTCTGCTCTGCTGGCGGATGTCAGCTTTGATTGACGCTTTCCACCTGCTGGTAGCAACAAGCACAGTTGTTTTGAACATGCTTTTTAAAACTTCGTTGTGGACATTTCAGATGGGGGTCAGAAGTCCTTTGGGTGCGATTGGGAGTGTCTGCATGAGGACAGGAAGGTAGGGCTGCTCCTCGGTGCCTGGAGGAGCCCTGTGGCTCGGCCAGGCTTGGCTTCACGCACTTCACATACCGAGATTCTGTGGCCGTTTTTTAGAAAAATGTCTGCTAGGATATCCTCAGGTGACACCTTGACGAGACTGAAGGTCACGGAAGTCCATGCGGGTTGGGGAGTACTTGGGGCAGGGCCAAGTTGCTCTGGCGGTCCTAGCAGGCAGGAATGACAGCCGTGTGCAGGAGCCGGTGAGAGCTCGCCTCTTGTTTCTGACAGACGCTTGGTCTCTGTGTCTCTGTATGTGGATGCAGCCATCAGTATAATCCTATTAAATGCTTACTGTTGTCGTTAGCCCTGCCTGGCTCATGCTGTACTGACTGCCTGCAGTGTAGGGGGTGAGAAGCGCGTCCAAGTCTGTAACCATGCAGTCGAAAAAGTCTGTTTTCTTCCTAAGCTGAGTGGAGCAATTTTGTTGGCATACATCGAACAGAAGACCTGAGTTCAATAGTTCTGTAAAAGTTGGTGGGACACAGTAGCAACATGATCACACCCATGTGAATGCACTTCCCCTCCGGGGTCTCACTGGGTCTAGTGCATTTCTGCATTAATTAAACCAGTGCACAATTAATTACAGAAAAGAACAGCAAACATTCCCCCTGGCTGAGTACCCGGGTTTCAGCTCTAACACGGATACTCTGTGTTGAATCAGGTGGAAACGGCTACGGATTCGGACACGGAGAGCCGAGGCCTGCGGGAGTACCACTCTGTTGGAGTGCAAGTAGAAGACGAAAAACGGTAACTCAGCTCTTCAGGATAGGGGTGCCCCAAGCACTGCACGTGACCCTGGCCGCCCAAGCCAGCCCACTGCTTCTGCAGCTACTGCCACTCTGGAGACAGGGCCCTGTGGCAGCCCTTTGCCATTTACTTCACTGAACACTAGTTATCCTGCTCCTGTATCTTGTCCTCAGGGGCGGGAATAGGCCACCCAAGAGGACAAAGTCCCTTAGAAGGAAGAAAAGGGGATGAGGGTGCAGCACCTGCTTCTCACCTCTTCAAACGGAGTGAGAGTGGGCACTGAAGACCCCAGAAGGCTGTGTGGTCTCTCACCGATAAGTTCCTGCCATTGTGCAACCACTGGCAGTGTTAGCACATGTCCAGAAGAGTGCACACTGTCAGCAGAGGGAACAGGCTTCATAGAGTCGCACCTCACTCTTCAGCACCTATGGGCACAGTGCTGGGCTGTGTCAGCTACAAGAACAGGTTGATAGAGCTCACACCTCACACTTCAGGGCCTGTGGGCACAGTGCTGGGCTGTGTCAGCTACAGGAACAGGTTGATAGAGCTCACACCTCACACTTCAGGGCCTGTGGGCACAGTGCTGGGCTGTGTCAGCTACAGGAACAGGTTGATAGAGCTCACATCTCACACTTCAGGGCCTGTGGGAACAGTGCTGGGCTGTGTCAGCTACAGGAACAGGTTGATAGAGCTCACACCTCACACTTCAGGGTCTGTGGGCACAGTGCTGGGCTGTGTCATCTACAGGAACAGGTTGATAGTGCCACACCTCACACTTCAGGGCCTGTGGGCACAGTGCTGGGCTGTGTCAGCTAAAGGAACAGGTTGATAGAGCTCATACCTCACACTTCAGGGCCTGTGGGCACAGTGCTGGGCTGTGTCAGCTACAGGAACAGGTTGATAGAGCCACACCACACACTTCAGGGCCTGTGGGCACAGTGCTGGGCTGTGTCAGCTACAGGAAAAGGTTGATAGAGCCACACCTCACACTTCAGGGCCTGTGGGCACAGTGCTGGGCTGTGTCAGCTAAAGGAACAGGTGGATAGAGCTCATACCTCACACTTCCGGGCCTGTGGGCACAGTGCTGGGCTGTGTCAGCTACAGGAACAGGTTGATAGAGCCACACCTCACACTTCAGGGCCTGTGGGAACAGTGCTGGGCTGTGTCAGCTACAGGAACAGGTTGATAGAGCTCACACGTCACACTTCAGGGCCTGTGGGCACAGTGCTGGGCTGTGTCAGCTACAGGAACAGGTTGATAGAGCTCACACCTCACACTTCAGGGCCTGTGGGCACAGTGCTGGGCTCTGTCAGCTACAGGAACAGGTTGATAGAGCTCACACGTCACACTTCAGGGCCTGTGGGCACAGTGCTGGGCTGTGTCAGCTACAGGAACAGGTTGATAGAGCCACACCTCACACTTCAGGGCCTGTGGGCACAGTGCTGGGCTGTGTCAGCTACAGGAACAGGTTGATAGAGCTCACACCTCACACTTCAGGGCCTGTGGGCACAGTGCTGGGCTGTGTCAGCTACAGGAACAGGTTGATCGAGCTCACACCTCACACTTCAGCACCTATGGGCACAGTGCTGGGCTGTGTCAGCTACAGGAACAGGTTGATAGAGCTCACACGTCACACTTCAGGGCCTGTGGGCACAGTGCTGGGCTGTGTCAGCTACAGGAACAGGTTGATAGAGCTCACACCTCACACTTCAGCACCTATGGGCACAGTGCTGGGCTGTGTCAGCTACAGGAACAGGTTGATAGAGCTCACACCTCACACTTCAGGGTCTGTGGGCACAGTGCTGGGCTGTGTCAGCTACAGGAACAGGTTGATCGAGCTCACACGTCACACTTCAGGGCCTGTGGGCACAGTGCTGGGCTGTGTCAGCTACAGGAACAGGTTGATAGAGCCACACCTCACACTTCAGGGCCTGTGGGCACAGTGCTGGGCTGTGTCAGCTACAGGAACAGGTTGATAGAGCTCACACGTCACACTTCAGGGCCTGTGGACACAGTGCTGGGCTGTGTCATCTACAGGAACAGGTTGATAGAGCTCACACGTCACACTTCAGGGTCTGTGGGCACAGTGCTGGGCTGTGTCAGCTACAAGAACAGGTTGATAGAGCTCACACCTCACACTTCAGGGCCTGTGGACACAGTGCTGGGCTGTGTCAGCTACAGGAACAGGTTGATAGAGCCACACCTCACACTTCCGGGCCTGTGGGCACAGTGCTGGGCTGTGTCAGCTACAGGAACAGGTTGATCGAGCTCACACCTCACACTTCAGGGCCTGTGGGCACAGTGCTGGGCTGTGTCAGCTACAGGAACAGGTTGATAGAGCTCATACCTCACACTTCAGGGCCTGTGGGCACAGTGCTGGGCTGTGTCAGCTACAGGAACAGGTTGATAGAGCCACACTGCACACTTCAGGGCCTGTGGGCACAGTGCTGGGCTGTGTCAGCTACAGGAACAGGTTGATAGAGCTCACACCTCACACTTCAAGGCCTGTGGGCACAGTGCTGGGCTCTGTCAGCTACAGGAACAGGTTGATAGAGCTCACACGTCACACTTCAGGGCCTGTGGGCACAGTACTGGGCTGTGTCAGCTACAGGAACAGGTTGATAGTGCCACACCTCACACATCAGGGTCTGTGGGCACAGTGCTGGGCTGTGTCAGCTACAGGAACAGGTTGATGGAGCTCATACCTCACACTTCAGGGCCTGTGGGCACAGTGCTGGGCTGTGTCAGCTACAGGAACAGGTTGATAAAGCCACACCTCACACTTCAGGGCCTGTGGGCACAGTGTTGGGCTGTGTCAGCTACAGGAACAGGTTGATAGAGCTCACACCTCACACATCAGGGCCTGTGGGCACAGTGCTGGGCTGTATCAGCTACAGGGAAGAGGTTCATAGAGCCACATCACACACTTCAGGGCCTGTGGGCACAGTGCTGGGCTGTGTCATCTACAGGAACAGGTTCATAGAGCCACACCGCACACTTCAGGGCCTGTGGGCACAGTGCTGGGCTGTGTCAGCTACAGGAACAGGTTGATAGAGCTCACACCTCACACTTCAGGGCCTGTGGGCACAGTACTGGGCTGTGTCAGCTACAGGAACAGGTTGATAGAGCCACACCTCACACTTCAGGGCCTGTGGGCACAGTGCTGGGCTGTGTCAGCTACAGGAACAGGTTGATAGAGCCACACCTCACACATCAGGGCCTGTGGGCACAGTGCTGGGCTGTATCAGCTACAGGGAACAGGTTCATAGAGCCACACAGCACACTTCAGGGCCTGTGGGCACAGTGCTGGGCTGTGTCATCTACAGGAACAGGTTCATAGAGCCACACCGCACACTTCAGGGCCTGTGCATGTGCTGGGCTGTGGCCTTCCCTCTAGGAAGTCCTGGGTCCAGGGATTACAGAACCAAAGGTAGCACCTCCAAGTTTCCAGGTATACCTCAAAGAGTATCTGCAAACTGTCCCTGTTCCCCGTGCCTCAGGCAATGAATTAAGTCGCACCTTTACTACCTCTAGTCCTGTAGCTGTGGTCACCAGTGTCGCAGGCACACATCACACACACACATCCACACACACACACACATACACACACCTACAAAGCACAGAGTCACATGCACACACCACAGAGATACGCACACACACCACACATCCTAGAGACACACACCCCACATCCCACACTCACTGCAGAGACATCCACACACACCACGCCTGCCACACACACCACACACTCGACACACAGACACTCATACAGACACACATAGCTCTCACCCAGCCATATCTAGTCTCTCATTATGTGCTGGCTCCTGCCAATCATTTCTACAACTGGCCAGGTGGAGATCTGTGTCACAGAGGTACAATGAACGTGCTCCTGAAACACCTGTCAGTAAGGCTTAGTTTGTGATTTGCATGTGAGAGCTGATGGGGACAAGATTGAGGTGTCCCAACAGCGGGGCCACTCAAGCCATGGAGTGGGATCTGGAAGTCATGGACTCTAGGCATGCTGCAGAACGAGGCCCACGGGAGGGCCCCTGGGGCGTCCTCCTGCATGGAGGTGCAGGTGGAAGCCAGCAGGCTCAGGCCTATGTCTGGAGCAAGTGCAGATATAAAAAGTGTGACCGTCATTCTGTCACCCAACACACTTAAATCTGATGGGCACTCCTTGGGCGTGGTGGGGTGAGGGGTGCTCGCGCTGGCCACCTGCAGCACCCAGGGTTCTGCAGAGGTGAAACAGCAGAGTGTTGGACAGTCGGGCGCCCTGGTGCCCCGGGGCCCTGCTGGGCTGGGTGTTCCTCTGCTGTCTCGGGGAAGGCTGCCATCTGTCCCCTTCTCCCCTCCAGGCACGGGCGCTTCAAGCGCTCTAACAGCGTCACGGCTGCTGTCCAGGCCGACCTGGAGCTGGAGGGCTTCCCGGGACACATCACCATGGAGGACAAGGGCCTCCAGTTCGGCTCGTCCTTCCAGCGGCACTCGGAGCCCAGCACCCCGACGCAGTACGGGGCGGTGCGGACTGTGCGGACGCAGGGCCTCTTCAGCTACAGGGAGGACTACAGGACCCAGGTGGACACCGCCAGCCTGCCCCCGCCTGACCCGTGGCTGGAGCCCTCCCTGGAGGCCACGGACACTGGAAGGGTGTCCCCGTGCCGCAGGGACGGCTCCTGGTTCTTGAAACTGCTGCACACGGAGACCAAGAGGATGGAAGGCTGGTGCAAGGAGATGGAGGGGGAAGCGGAGGAGAACGACCTCAGCGAAGACAGTAAGTGCCCGGCGGCCGAGGAGCAGGAAGGGGACATGGTGAGGGACACAGAGCGGGGGCGGGGAGAGCGGTGGCCTGGCAGGGGCCACGAGGCTCCTGTGTGTGTGTGTGTGTGTGTGCACGTGCGTGTGCCAGGGCGGTTCTGTTTGGCTGGAAGCTTGAACCTGAGATGGTCGGTGCCGGTGCTTCTCCTGAGGGATGGCTCTCTCCCTGCTGCTCACCGGTTCTGTTGACCTTGGAGAATGCTCTGACTTGACCCCGTTGATAAAAGCCTGCCTTGGCATTGCGCGTGGAAGGAAGCAGTGGGGGGCAAAGGGTCAACTCTCAGCTCCCAGGAGGGGCTCTGGCCATGGGGTTGCTGGAACTCTGATGTCCCCAGCCACGGGTCTCCAGTGCAGACCTGTCCCCAATACCCTGTGCTCACCCAGGCCTCTGCTTCCTTGGAAAGAGACAGCACCCGACTCTCAACTCCTGCCCCACCCACCTCGCCTCCCTCAAAGAAACCATCCCACCCGCAGGGTCGGAGAGTGGTTGGGAGCAAGAGGAGGCAGGAGGGGGAGCAGAGTGGACTGGCCGATTCAGGAGACAGTGGTGGCCAGGCCTCCACCCCGTCCACGGCCCCATAAATGTCAATGACGCTTTATTCCGACATCGTTGGAACTTACACCTTTTGGGAAATGTTCCATACATTCTGCTCTAGCTTTGAATGTGCAAATACCAGGCTTTGAACATGGCCACTGCTGTATCTGTAAGACAACAGCGCGGCACTGGCTGGGTCATTCTTCCCCACACCTCCTGAATCCTCTGATTTTGATCCCTTGCCATGGATCACGGTTGTTTTAAAGGATCCTTTTATAAAAAGGACACCACTAGGGCAGAACTTACTGGAGACTGCTGCACACCAGGTGTGTGCTAGTGCTCACCCAGGCGCTTGGAGGCTCCTGCCCCTGAGATGAGCAGATGTCACTGCCCACACGGCAAGGAAGGCACTTGACACCACACCCCAAATGCACCACTATTCTTGGAGCCAGAGCTAGGTCTTGAGGGGTGCCGTCTGGCTCAGGGCCGTGCTGCTTGGCCCCCAAAGCTACTGAGTCAAAATGCTCCATTGCTGAGACTCCTCCCCCCCTCCCCCTCCCCCTGTGATGCCTCCTCCCTCCCAGGGTTCTTGGTGCACCTTCCTCTGCTTCTTCAGAAGACAAGGACCCCCTCCCTAACCACAGCTTCCTGTGATCCACCCATCTGCTCCAGAAAGTCCCACAGACTTGGGTCCCTCAGCCTGGGCCATGGGAATGGGAGGAAAGTTGGACACTGGTTCTTTCTCGCAGTAAGGACCCAGGACTGCAGGAGGCTTCCTTAGTACCACAACACGGGGCGGCAAGAGGGGCTCTGGGCGATGCCAGGACCACTCCATCTGCCGGGCAGGCTTGGCCTCCACCGGACCCCGGTCAGCAGTGGAGCCATCATCCCTGGAAGAAGTGTGCAAGCTCCCCGGGTGCTCCCCGGTGCCTGACGGGTTCTGACTGAGCCCCTGCCTGCACTTGTTTCCCCAGGCGGGTTTTAACTGGTTAACGTCTTCTGGGCTCTCGGGGAGGTGCACACTCAACAAATGTTGAAGGAATACTCGCTGTGGGTAAGCCACTCTCCAGCGAGCGGGACGCAGCACAGAACCTGACCTGGAGGAAGGCCCGGCCCAGAACCTGAACACGGGAGAAAGGAGACCAGGAGCAACTGTTTGCAGGAAGTGCAAAATACCAGCGTGATCAGAAAGTGCAGACCAGGGGCCTAAGCCTCAGAGATCTGAGGTGTTTTTAGGTGGGGTAATGTCCAGGTGGTTTCCTGGAGCAGGTGGCTCTGTGAGGGGCTCTGAAGGACTCTGGTCAAGCAGGGCCAGGCAGAACAGAAAGAGAGATTCAGGGACAGGCAGAGGCACAGACCTGGGGCTGGGACCTGTCACCTGCTCTTCAAATATCGCCCTTCACAACCACCCGACAGAGAGGTTGGCTAGGTGCCTCCTCAGAGTCCGTGTGGCTCCCTGTGGCTCCATTCCCCTGGACCATGGAGTCCCAAAGGACTGGACAGGCCTCTGTGATGGGCGACATTGGCCATCACTAATAGTGGGGGGTGCACGGTCACTCCAGTGGCCCGGCACACAGCACCCTGCTGGTGAGGAGCAGTCCAGGCCAGCGAGACAGACATTCGTCACACCTTGTGGAACCACGTCTTCCCAGATCCCAAGGAGTCACCCCTTGTCCTTGGGCATGGGGCTGCAGTGTCTGTGCAGCCTCAGTCTACAGATGTCAGGTCAGTGACCTCGCGGAGTATGACTGCACTGCTGTGAGCCTGGGAGACTGGGCACTCTGTGGCCCCCTCCATGTCTGCAGTCTCCCACTTCAGGCCGGCAGAGGTGACAGGAGCACGTCACATCTCTCATCGGCATGCTTAGCACGTGAGGCTGGCACAATATTAATCAAGTTCAGATATCTCCCTAATAATTTTTAGAAGGTAAGCAACCTCCAATTCTAGTCCCAATTTTAGCAATAGATAGAGTCATTGGTCTCAGCACTTTTAAAAATAAAGATTAAGTTAAATGTCTTATTAAACCAAAAGTCTGAGCACTAAATATTGAAATTTCCATTGCACGATATAATTCTCACCCGACTATAATTTTATGATCACCGTTCGCTGAACTGATTGAAGGAATCTAGATTTGTCTAATCCTCTGTGCCTAACAAAACACCAAATGCAAACAGGTTTACATCAAGTCCTGGACTCAGGCCTCGTTGTCAGTACCCAGGGCAAGAAGGACTGAGGAGACGGGAACGTGGAGACCAGGCACCCCATGGCTGGGATCCGCCACTGGCAGGGGTCCGCAGGAGGGTGCAGCGCAGCCCTCTGAACAGTGTTGCTGAACCTCCCGTCCTGAGCAGCTCCCGCAAGGGCTAATACCCCACATGTCCACCCAGCCGAGGACCAGCTGAGAGGACCCTGGCACTCATTACCCAAGGCTCCTGAGACTACCAGGTGCCTCGGGAACTCAAGCCACCCCAACACCAGAGGGGGTCAGACACAGGGCACTGGGTCTCCAGGACATCTTACGTGGTGAAGCGCAGCCGTCTCTGGAAGGGAGTGCCCAGCTGCAGTGGACATGCACACAGGGCAGACCTGAGAGGGGAGGAAGCACACACTCAATGCAGGGTTAGCCAGGTGCACTGAAGAGGAGCCAGGCCGTTTCAGCTCCAGGCCCTCACAGACGGTCCTCCCCAGCAGAACACATGGCCACGCGCACAGCCAAGATGGCCAAGCGCACAGTGTGCTTCCAGATTCCCAGGGGGCACGGAGCGCAGCCTGCTTCTGCCTTGTGGATCCAGCTGTCGAAGCCCATCCCTTGACACAGCAAGCTCTGAAGATGCCCCCTGACACCCCACGACCGAGCAGCCATGGGAAGAAGCACGCCCTGGAAACCAGGAGATGAGGAGGCCTGAGGGGCAGGGGCTTCTGGGAGCAGAGAGTTTGTGAACACAAATGGCCACTTCAAACTCTGCAGATCCTATAAAAGTCCACTTCAAATTCTGGAACATGAGAGTCGTATAAATACTGTCCTGGTGCTTCATAGCAAAGTAGCACAACTGGAAGGAAAATCAACTGTAAGAGCCAGTACGTCCATCAAGTCTCGTCATCCAAGGCAGGGCTGCCTCCGTCTCTGTAAATCTCTATTCCGGGGAGCACTTGTCCTTACCCACAGCTCCGGAGAGGAACCATGGCTACGTGGTGGCAGAATTAGGGAAGGACAGAGGAAAAGGAAAAGTTGGATTTTCACTTCAAACTCCCTGCCGCGGTAGGAAGCCGTCTACACTATGGGTAACAGAGTCCTTCCCGACCCCCAAGCCGTGGCGTTCTGCCGTGAGTGATCAGGCCATCAGCCGCTCTGTCCAGCACTCTTGCTCTCCCCTGGCCACATCCAGTTTATACCTCGGTAACAACTCTCCACTACATTAAATCAGTGCCAAGATATCGCCGTCTACTCACATTGTGCTGAAGATCATGAATTGAAGTGCTTTCTATCAGTGCTCCAGCAGAATTGCACTGTAAGAGAAATGTGAACAGGAGGAAGTCATCTTCAAATTTCATCCACCCACTGACTGTTTAATTACAGGCTGAAGAAGCAGCGTCAGTCAAACAAGTGCCCTCGGCCCTGCTTCTACCCGCGGCAGGACAACTTGACTACAGCAAGCCCCTGAAACCTTGGCCGATCACTCGGGTTACCGAATACAAACCAGAAGCTGAGCCTCTCAAGAGCAGCGATGGCCCCCGCTGGGCGCCAGCCAGGCCAGGCCGCCAGGGCAAGCTCAGTTCTCTACCAGTGTGCCAAGGAAGAACAATAGGCCCTCCCCTTGCAGACGCCACCCCCAGCCGCCGCGCTCCGCTACTCTCCCCACAGGCCTCTCCCAGAGCCTCTCCAGGTACTTGGTGCAGGGTCGTCATCATGCTGGGCAGAGAATCAGAGGACAGGCAAAAGAGAAGACCAACGGGCACCTCGGAGTACCTGCTCCATGAGGGGAGGGCCTCCACAGACAAGCTCCAGAAAGGGGCCCACCCAGAACTCCCCAACCAAGGTGACCCCACTGAGCCCATGGTACTAACCAAGTCCTCATAAGATACTTAGACCACAGCACCCTGCTATGTGGGCAGGAGCCCACTCCTGTGGTGACCAGGGGCGGAATGCCAGGTGACCATGCTGACATGCTCTGTGGAGGAGCTCTGAGCAGGCACCTTCACGTGGACTGTGGCAGAGATGCACGGTCCAGTGGAGAGAAAGGCCCAGTCGGCTCCTGCATGGCTGTGGGGCCCAGGCGGGCTGGGATCCGCCAAGGCGCTGTGTCCAGAGCGGCACTGTGCTCACTACACCAGGGGTGGGGCCAGCAGGGTGTGGTGAGAAAGTCCCTGTGCCTGGGGAGGCGTGGCTCTCCTCACACTTCTTGGCCAAGACTTTATTTGCCCAGTTAATCTGTAAAGGACCACACTTATTTTGCGGTAATTTGTTAAATCCCTCCTGTGGCTGAAACTGGATTGTTGACTTTCTGAGCTTGCTATTTGGTTTAGCAGATGAAGACCAGCAGGTGCGGATGGCGGCAGACAAGCTGGGTCTTCCCGTCTTTTGTCCTTTGAATGCCCCCATGGGCAGGGTTGTCTTTATGCAGATACCAGGTGCACTGGGAGCCTGATGGTGAGAGCCTGTGTGGCTTGTGACCAGTCTCCATGCCCGAGGCCTTGCCCTGTGGCCTCCCAAGGCTTCTCCATGTTTCAGGTGCATCTCAAAGCACTGCATGAGATCTCTGCCCACAGTTCACAAAGACTGACCAAGGCCAGTGAGATGACAGGTATCAATGCACTTTTCTCAAAGCCCAGGAATTGGCATCTCCTCAAGGTCACAGGACCTCCTGGAGCCCAGATGACCTAGGAAGGGCTTACAGTGTGTTCTGCCCCCCACTCTTCTCCGGCTCGCCTCAGCACCTGCACTAGAACACTCTCGCCCACAGCAGGGTCCCCACAGGCAGCCCCCGTTACTGAGCTCCGTTTCCCCAGTGCCCAGGAGCAGAGGCTCCACAGCTGGCCCCTGCCTGTCCTCCAGCTTTCTCTGGGCTGGAAGGGAGCCGGCAGTCAGTCTGTCTCCTCAGGGGCAGGAGCTCCCACAGGCAGGCGCGAGGGCTGTGCCCTGGCTGACCGGGCCTGACCTGCCCTGTTTCCCACAGCTCTCGGGAAGATCCGGAGTGCCGTGGGGAGTGCCCAGCTGCTCATGTCGCAGAAGTTCCAGCAGTTCTATTGGCTCTGCCAGCAGAACATGGTGAGTGCACCTCAGGTGGCTCGTCCACCTAACAACTGACGCATATCCATCTACACACACTCACGGTCTCCTAATCTGCTAAAGCATGTGTGTGCAGGGGGACACTGGGTGAGTTCATGAAGAGGGGGCTGGCTGGCCCTGGGGACCCACACTCCACTCCTGGGACACAACCCCATCCCTGGGGACTCACACTCCATCCCTGGGACTCATATTCCATCCCTGGGGACTCACACTCCATCCTGGGACTCACATTCCATCCCTGGGACTCACACCCCATCCATGGGACTCACACTCCATCCCTGGGACTCACACTCCATCCCTGGGGACTCACACTCCATCCCTGGGGACTCACACTCCATCCCTGGGACTCACATTCCATCCATGGGACTCACACTCCATTCCTGGGACTCACACTCCATCCCTGGGACTCACACCTCATCCCTGAGATTCATACCTCATCCATGAGACTCACATTCCATCCCTGGGACTCACACTCCATCCCTGGGACTCACACCTCATCCCTGAGACTCATACCTCATCCATGGGACTCACACCCTATCCCTGGGACTCACATCCCATCCCTGGGACTCACACTCCATCCCTGGGGACTCACACTCCATCCCTGGGGACTCACACTCCATCCCTGGGACTCACATTCCATCCATGGGACTCACACCCTATCCCTGAGACTCACACCTCATCCCTGGGACTCACACCCCATCCCTGGGACACACACCCAATCCCTGGGACTCACACTCCATCCCTGGGACTCACACCCCATCCCTGAGACTCACACCCCATCCCTGGGACACACACTCCATCCCTGGGACTCACACCCCATCCCTGGGACACACACCCATCCCTGGGACACACACCCTATCCCTGGGACTCACACCCTATCCCTGGGACTCACACCCCATCCCTGGGGCTCACACCCCATCCCTAGAGACTTACACCCTATCCCTGGGATTCACTTTCCATCCCTGTGACTCACACTCCATCCCTGGGACTCACATCCCATCTCTGGGACTCACACTACATCCCTGGGACTCACACCCCATCTCTGGGACTCACACCCCATCCCTGGGACTCACACCCCATCCCTGGGACTCACACCCCATCCCTAGAGACTTACACCCTATCCCTGGTACTCACATCCCATCCCTGGGACTCACACTCCATCCCTGGGACTCACACCCCATCTCTGGGACTCACACCCCATCCCTGGGACACACACCCCATCCCTGGGACACACACCCCATCTCTGGGACTCACACCCCATCCCTGGAACTCACACCCCATCTCTGGGACTCACACCCTATCCGTGAAGACTCACACCCATCCCTGGGACACACACCCTATCACTGGGACTCACACCCATCCCTGAGATTCACACCCCATCCCTGGGACTCACATCCCATCCCTGGGACTCACACTCCATCCCTGGGACTCACACCCCATCCCTGGGACTCACACCCCATCCCTGGGACACACACCCCATCCCTGGGACTCACACCCCATCCCTGGGACACACACTCCATCCCTGGGACTCACACTCCATCCCTGGGACTCACACTCCATCCCTGGGACTCACACCCCATCCCTGGGACACACACTCCATCCCTGGGACTCACACCCCATCCCTGGGACTCACACTCCTTCCCTGGGACTCACACCCCATCCCTGGGACTCACACCCCATCCCTGGGACACACACCCCATCCCTGGGACTCACACCCCATCCCTGGGACTCACACCCCTTCCCTGGGACTCACACCCCATCCCTGGGACACACATCCCATCCCTGGGACTCACACCCCATCCCTGGGACTCACACCCCATCCCTGGGACACACACCCCATCCCTGGGACTCACACCCCATCCCTGGGACACACATCCCATCCCTGGGACTCACACCCCATCCCTGGGACTCACATCCCATCCCTGGGACTCACACCCCATCCCTGGGACTCACACCCCATCCCTGGGACACATACCCCATCCCTAGAAACTTACACCCCATCCCTAGGACTCACACTCCATCCCTGGGACACATACCCCATCCCTGGGACTCACACCCCATCCCTAGAGACTTACACCCCATCCCTGGGACTCACACCCCATCCCTGGGACACATACCCCATCCCTGGGACTCACACCCCATCCCTAGAGACTTACACCCTATCCCTGGGACTCACACCCCATCCCTGGGACTCATACCCCATCCCTGGGACTCACACCCCATCCCTGGGACTCATACCCTATCCCTGGGACTCACACCCCATCCCTGAGACTCACACCCTATCCCTGGGACTCACACCCCATCCCTGGGACACATACCCCATCCCTGGGACTCACACCCCATCCCTAGAGACTTACACCCTATCCTTGGGACTCATACCCCATCCCTGGGACACATACCCCATCCCTGGGACTCACACCCCATCCCTAGAGACTTACATTCTATCTCTGGGACTCACACCCTATCCCTGGGGAGTCACACTCCATCTCTGGGACACTTGCTCCATTTCTGGGACTCACACTCCTTCTTTGGGGACTCACATCCCATCTCTGGGGACTCACACCCCTTCCTAGGGACTCACACCCCTTCCTGGGACTCACACCCCATCCCTGGGACTCACACCCCATCCCTAGAGACTTACACCCTATCCTTGGGACTCATACCCCATCCCTGGGACACATACCCCATCCCTGGGACTCACACCCCATCCCTAGAGACTTACATTCTATCTCTGGGACTCACACCCTATCCCTGGGGAGTCACACTCCATCTCTGGGACAATTGCTCCATTTCTGGGACTCACACTCCTTCTTTGGGGACACACACCCCATCTCTGGGACTCACACCCCATCCCTGGGACACACACCCCATCCCTGGGACTCACACCCCATCCCTGGGACTCACACCCCATCCCTAGAGACTTACACCCTATCCCTGGGACTCACATTCCATCCCTGGGAGTCACACTCCATCCCTGGGACTCACATCCCATCCCTGGGACTCACACTACATCCCTGTGACTCACATCCCATCTCTGGGACTCACACCCCATCCCTGGGACACACACCCCATCCCTGGGACACACACCCCATCTCTGGGACTCACACCTCATCCCTGGGACACACACCCAATCCCTGGGACTCACACCCCATCCCTGGGACTCACACCCCATCCCTAGAGACTTACACCCTATCCCTGGGACTCACATCCCATCCCTGGGACTCACACCCCATACCTGGGACTCACACCCCATCTCTGGGACTCACACCCCATCCCTGGGACACACACCCCATCCCTGGGACACACACCTCATCTCTGGGACACACACCCCATCCATGGGACTCACACCCCATCTCTGGGACTCACACCCCATCTCTGGGACTCACACCATATCCGTGAAGACTCACACCCATCCCTGGGACACACACCCTATCACTGGGACTCACACCCATCCCTGGGACTCACACCCCATCCCTGGGACTCACATCAAATGCCTGGGAATCACAGTCCATCCCTGGGACTCACACCCCATCCCTGGGACTCATACCCCATCCCTGGGACTCATACCCCATCCCTGGGGACACACACCCCATCCCTGGGACTCACACCCCATCCCTGGGACTCACACTCCATCCCTGGGACTCACATCCCATCCATGGGACACACACCCTATCCCTGAGACTCACACCTCATCCCTGGGACTCACACCCCATCCCTGGGACACACACCCAATCCCTGGGACTCACACTCCATCCCTGGGACTCACACCCCATCCCTGAGACTCACACCCCATCCCTGGGACACACACTCCATCCCTAGAGACTTACACCCTATCCCTGGGACTCACTTTCCATCCCTGTGACTCACACTCCATCCCTGGGACTCACATCCCATCCCTGGGACTCACACTACATCCCTGGGACTCACACCCCATCTCTGGGACTCACACCCCATCCCTGGGACTCATACCCCATCCCTGGGACACACACCCCATCCCTAGGACTCACACCCCATCCCTGGGACTCACACCCCATCCCTAGAGACTTACACCCTATCCCTGGTACTCACATCCCATCCCTGGGACTCACACTCCATCCCTGGGACTCACACCCCATCTCTGGGACTCACACCCCATCCCTGGGACACACACCCCATCCCTGGGACACACACCCCATCTCTGGGACTCACACCCCATCCCTGGGACTCACACCCCATCTCTGGGACTCACACCCTATCTGTGAAGACTCACACCCATCCCTGGGACACACACCCTATCACTGGGACTCACACCCATCCCTGGGATTCACACCCCATCCCTGGGACTCACATCCCATCCCTGGGACTCACACTCCATCCCTGGGACTCACACCCCATCCCTGGGACTCACACTCCATCCCTGGGACTCACACCCCATCCCTGGGACACACACCCCATCCCTGGGACACACACCCCATCCCTGGGACTCACACCCCATCCCTGGGACTCACACCCCATCCCTGGGACACACACCCCATCCCTGGGACTCACACTCCATCCCTGGGACTCACACTCCATCCCTGGGACTCACACCCCATCCCTGGGACACACACCCCATCCCTGGGACTCACACCCCATCCCTGGGACTCACACCCCTTCCCTGGGACTCACACCCCATCCCTGGGACACACAACCCATCCCTGGGACTCACACCCCATCCCTGGGACTCACACCCCTTCCCTGGGACTCACACCCCATCCCTGGGACTCACACCCCATCCCTGGGACACACACCCCATCCCTGGGACTCACACCCCATCCCTGGGACTCACACCCCTTCCCTGGGACTCACACCCCATCCCTGGGACTCACACCCCATCCCTGGGACACACACCCCATCCCTGGGACTCACACCCCATCCCTGGGACACACATCCCATCCCTGGGACTCACATCCCATCCCTGGGACTCACACCCCATCCCTGGGACTCACACCCCATCCCTGGGACTCACACCCCATTCCTGGGACACATACCCCATCCCTAGAGACTTACACCCCATCCCTAGGACTCACACTCCATCCCTGGGACACATACCCCATCCCTTGGACTCACACCCCATCCCTAGAGACTTACACCCCATCCCTGGGACTCACACCCCATCCCTGGGACACATACCCCATCCCTGGGACTCACACCCCATCCCTAGAGACTTACACCCTATCCCTGGGACTCACACCCCATCCCTGGGACTCATACCCCATCCCTGGGACTCACACCCCATCCCTGGGACTCATACCCTATCCCTGGGACTCACACCCCATCCCTGAGACTCACACCCTATCCCTGGGACTCACACCCCATCCCTGGGACACATACCCCATCCCTGGGACTCACACCCCATCCCTAGAGACTTACACCCTATCCTTGGGACTCATACCCCATCCCTGGGACACATACCCCATCCCTGGGACTCACACCCCATCCCTAGAGACTTACATTCTATCTCTGGGACTCACACCCTATCCCTGGGGAGTCACACTCCATCTCTGGGACACTTGCTCCATTTCTGGGACTCACACTCCTTCTTTGGGGACTCACATCCCATCTCTGGGGACTCACACCCCTTCCTAGGGACTCACACCCCTTCCTGGGACTCACACCCCATCCCTGGGACTCACACCCCATCCCTAGAGACTTACACCCTATCCTTGGGACTCATACCCCATCCCTGGGACACATACCCCATCCCTGGGACTCACACCCCATCCCTAGAGACTTACATTCTATCTCTGGGACTCACACCCTATCCCTGGGGAGTCACACTCCATCTCTGGGACACTTGCTCCATTTCTGGGACTCACACTCCTTCTTTGGGGACACACACCCCATCTCTGGGACTCACACCCCATCCCTGGGACACACACCCCATCCCTGGGACTCACACCCCATCCCTGGGACTCACACCCCATCCCTAGAGACTTACACCCTATCCCTGGGACTCACATCCCATCCCTGGGACTCACATCCCATCCCTGGGACTCACACCCCATCTCTGGGACTCACACCCCATCCCTGGGACACACACCCCATCCCTGGGACTCACACCCTATCCCTGGGACACACAGCCCATCCCTGGGACACACACCCCATCCCTGGGACTCACACCCCATCTCTGGGACTCACACCCCATCTCTGGGACACACACCCCATCCCTGGGACTCACACCCCATCCCTGGGACTCACACCCCATCTCTGGGACTCACACCCCATCCCTGGGACACACACCCCATCCCTGGGACTCACACCCCATCCCTGGGACTCACACCCCATCCCTAGAGACTTACATTCTATCTCTGGGACTCACACCCTATCCCTGGGGAGTCACACTCCATCTCTGGGACACTTGCTCCATTTCTGGGACTCACACTCCTTCTTTGGGGACTCACATCCCATCTCTGGGGACTCACACCCCTTCCTAGGGACTCACACCCCTTCCTGGCGCTCACACTCAGCCTGAGGGCCCACCCCTCTGCCCTGGTGTCAGCAGGCAGCCAGGGTTGAGGCCTGAGGAGCATGTGAACAGGAAGCTGGAGTCGGGAGTATGTGTGAGGCTGTGCCTCTGCCCCTGGGGTGAGTCCCAGAAGCCCTTAGAGGAGGAGAGGAGAGGTGAATCTATGGCTGGAGTGGAGAGGCCTGTCCCACCGTGTTGGAAGAGATCAGGACGAGGTGGCAGGAACGAGTCAGCCCCCCTTCTGCAGTCACTAGCAGTCTGCAGGAACTAGATGTGTGCCTGCAGCGCCACCAAACCTGGTTCTCTTGGCAACCGAGGGAAGGAAAAGCCACACGGGTGTGACACAGTGCACACGCGCAGATTGATACCTGCTCCATACACACGTACACACCTGTGCACGCTTCTCCAGAGCTACCAGTGTGCCCAGCTATCAATGTACCCATGCACACTAGTCCATAGATGTTAATATGTTCGCATACTCTTCCTGTTGGCACACACACCTACATACTTTTCTAACTAAATGAAGTGTTCACCTGCTGTGTGGTAACCAGCTGGACAGTGTCCTGACTTCCTAGGCAGCTTTGCGCTCTGCTCACTGACTTCCAGGAGGTGAGCTGGTCCTGGCAGGGCCACGGTGTTCCAGTTGTGTGGTCTTGATTGCCGGCTTGCCTGGAGACACTGAGTCGGACATTCCCACCAGTCAGAGGCAGGGCACCTCCCCGCTGCCCACCCCATCTTTTAATCAGGACCCTTCAGTGTGTTTTCTCTACGTTCTCCGAGTTGCCCATTAAAGTTCATCATAAGATGTAGATTCCCAACATGTCACCTGGGGCATTAAGTTTAGTGGACACTTAAAAAGCAAAGTGGGAGGTTTAGAGTCCTCAAAGATACAGGCTGCTGGTTAAACGCTGGCCCCCAGGTGTGTCCATCACCCCCGCCCTGTGCCCCCCACCCCCCACTATCTTTAAAGGCAGTGGCTAGCCACCAAGGAACTTTGTGTGCTGTGCAGAGTTGGGGAGGCCCCAAGAGCCCCCCAGGAGCACGTGGTTCACCCACCCCGTGTGGGTCAGCATCCCCTCAGCCTGTCAAGTGCACAGTCCTCTCCCCCATGGCAGCTTATGCCAGCCTGAAAACCATTCACCCTAATGTCTTTGCTGCCTTTTGAGATTAGAAATGTCGGGGTTGAGTCCTTCCTTCTCTTTGGACTTCTATCCAGGATTAGCACAAAAGAGCTCTGAACCCGCTTGAGGCCTGGCAGGAGAGACCCGCTGAGAGCAGAAGCAGGTGCCATCGGAGCACATGGCCCAGGTTACAGGAGCAGTGCTAGTAGCAGGCAGCTTTGGGCAGGTAGCCGAAGTCAGGAACCCAGAGAACGCCAGGACCCTCCCAGACACTTAGGAGGGGCCCCACAAAGCAGGCACGCCTCCAGTGAGGCTGCGTAGATGACTGGAGGCTGAGCTGCCTGCCAGGCAGTAACAGAACAGAGGCACGCAGGCATCCTGCACGACACCGGCACGTTGGCATGGTCCGTGGCCGCCCTCTGGTGGTTCAGAGGAAGAACACTCACACAGCAGAAAGCAGCTCTGGATCTTGCTTGGGTGAGAAAATCCCAGGGGGAGTGGGCAGCTCTTCTGACCCTCTGCCCCTCGCTGGTAGCACAGGCTGCCATCTGCTTGCACATGACAGGTGGGATGGTGCTTCAAACGATCATTTTGACATGACGTCAAGCCAGTTTAGAGGAACTGCAAACTGAGTATGTCGTGATCAGTGCAAACTACCAAGAGCAAGCTGAAAACTGCACCCTTTAAGCAAATTCAGATGAATGTCTGGTTGCTTAAGGCGCCAATCTGAGCTGGCCTCCCACCAAACCAGGTGAGCCCATGCAGAACAGTTGCTCTGCTTCCAGGGCAGACACCACGGGGCACTGGGCAGAGGGACACAGCCCAGGACCACCCAGGCCTGGCCAGGGGCATCACCTGGGCCTTCCAGATGAGGGACCTTGCCGTGAGTCCCCCTGTCCCTTCAGGAGCCTTTCTCGCCTGTGCTCCCTCTACTTAGGAGTAAAGTAAACACGGGTTTCATTGGTAAGATGTCACCGACCCAGAGAATCTGAGCTAAGATCCTTCAGAACAAACACCAGCAGACCCGGCTCCAGCCAGCCTCCTCCCACCTACCATCTCCACCTCTAGCCCAGCAGATGAGCTGGCCCATCGTCCCTCCTGATCGTCCACAGGAGACCAAACCATGGGCCCTGTTGTGTGTGAGCTGTAGAGGATTCGAAAGGTTTCCTCCCTGCCTCTGCCCCAGCGTTTTCCAAGTGTCACAGGGAAGGGATGAGCTACCTGTGTCTGAACCTCCACCCCACCCAGGTGCTAAGGGGGCTTCCACCTGCAGCCCCAGAGCTGGGCCTCGCTGAGCTGAGTCCTTGGGTTGCACAGGGGAGGAGCAGCCCAGCACGTCCCAGGCTCTAAACTCCCCATGTGTCCACAGGACCCCAGTGCCATGCCGAGGCCCACCTCCCAGGACCTGGCCGGCTACTGGGACATGCTGCAGCTGTCCATCGAGGACGTCAGCATGAAGTTCGACGAACTCCAGCAGCTGAAGCTCAACGACTGGAAGGTGGCAGAGTCGCCGGAGAGAAAGGTTCGTGTGCTGCGCTGTCCCTGCAGGCTGTAGGGTGGCTTCCTGGCCTCTAGTCCAGTATAGAAGCGTCCACTCCCACCGCCGTGTGGAGCCGGGTCTAGGTTAGCAGCACAGGGTGGAATCAGCCCTGTAGGTCTATGTGCACACGCGTGCATGGGTGGGACTGGTGGCTCAGGCATGTAGGTCACAGTGTGCTCCTCCTGGCACGTGGACGGCTCCAAGGCCCCGGCGGGATCCCGGGCCAGTGGGCAGTCTCACTCCTTCCAGGGACTCATCCTCCAAGCTTTTCTTGCTTAGACAGTGGTACTGTGACGATCCCTGCTGGGGAGGCTGCAGGCCCAGCTCTGCGGGCTCCGCTGCAGTGAGGCCTTTGGCTGTGTGTCTAGTCGGAGGCAAGACAGCACCTTGGGCCTCACCAACAGATGGAGGGTGCCCTCTCCTTGGCTGTGTCAGCCTTAGTCCTTCAGATGGGCTGGCGATGTGACTCGAGTTACTGGAACCTGGGCCTACTTCTTCAGGATGGAGCAGCTGCAGCAGAGCCCGGGGACGGTCAGCTGGTAACGCGTACAGAGACGTCCCAGCACACTTCAGGCAGGGTTCAGGTCGCTGTTTCCAGATAGATGTTGTCAATTAAAACAAAGCCACCCAGAAAGCCAATGCAGCATGCCTTGGGGAGGGGTGGAACGCACAGACGAGGACAGTCAGCTGAACGATTAGAGCAAATGCATTGGGGGTCCTCACTGCCATCTAAATCCCCCCAAAGGTGCCAGGGCCAGGTAGTGGGGTTCCAGGCCAGATGCCAGACCTAGATGCCACCCAGGACAACAGACCAGAGCTCTCGTCAGATTACAGAGGGTCAGGGGGGTAAGCAAGTCCAGGGAGCCGTGGCCTGGGGCTGAGGTCAAGGAGGTACCAAGGGCTGAGCCCCCGTGGGAGGTTGTTCTAATGGAGACCAAACAGAACCTTTCTTGGATTTACTCCTCTGCCATCGAGAGCTAGCATGAGCCCATTTTCCAGGGTATTCAGAGAACAACTCCCAAGTGAGAACCACCTCCTGCTGAGGACACAGCGCCCTGTGCAGAACGTGAGCTGCAGGCACCCCCGAAAGAGAAGCCCTGCCCCTCTGAGTCTTCCTGCCACGGGGCTCGGCTCTGCAAGGCCTCCCGATCCCCTCCTCACCTCAGCAGGCCTTGGAGAGGGGGACCGCACAGGGAAGGTGCTTCTCAGGGGGCCGTTCAGAGGCTGCCGAGAGAAGAGGAGGAGTGGGGTCCTGTGTCTGGTGCAGGAGAGACGTTTTAAACAGCTGAAGGGTCTTAGTGAGGGAGCTTCAGGAGCATGTCAGAAAGGCAAGGGTCCTGGTTTCCGGGCTCCGTCGTGGGAAGCACACCCAGGAACCAAGTCAGACAGCAGAACAGCTCTCTCCCACCACACCCCGAGTGTCAGGCGCACAACTGTGCCACCCTTACCCGTGTCCACCGACGTGGCCAGAGGAGCAAGCGTCAGGGCGTCTGTGAGGCGGAGCCAAGGGCTGGGGCCCCTCTTGTCTGTGCCCTTCCTGGCAGGAGGCCCAGGAGGCAGAAGCCGGGCACACTCGGGAGGAAGTGAGTCAGGCCCCAGAGGTGCTGGTGACCCAGGGCCGGACAGCAGTGCTCAGTTCTGACCTCAGCTTTGACTTTTGATGCTTTTCAGGAGGAAAGAAAAGTCCCCCCTCCAATACCAAAGAAGCCCCCCAAAGGGAAATTCCCCATCACGAGAGAAAAGTCCCTGGACCTGCCCGACAGACAGCGCCAGGAAGCCCGGAGGCGGCTCCTGGCGGCCAAGAGGGCGGCCTCCTTCCGACAGAACTCAGCCACGGAGCGTGCCGACAGCATCGAGATCTACATCCCGGAGGCCCAGACCCGGCTCTGAGGACGGGCGGCCCCTCGCCGCTCCTCTGGACAAATGCTTGTACAGTCTCTGCCGACCGGCCGGGTCGTTGTCTCCTCCCTCCGCCGAGTCCCCCCTTGCTGTTGTGTCCTTGGTACCACAGACACGGTGAACGCTTCCCCTGTCCTCGGTTTGCTGAGCTCTGGCAAGAACGACCTGGGCACCTGATGGGCTGGCTCCCAGCTCTGATGCTCGGCCTGGCGAGGCCTGGCGCCCTCTGGCCCTCAGAGGACGCGCCTCTCGAGACGGACCCCAGCTGACACTTTGTTACTTCTATTTTTATAAATCGTGTGAGGACTAGGTCAGGACAACAGTGACTACAAATGGGTATCTCACCACTCGCGAGAGGCCGTAGACACCCGTGGAAGGTGCTACAACACCAAGCGCAGGAAAGAGACCCATCTCCCTCGCCGACCTCAGGTCACTCCCCCGAGTCCAGCTGACCTCGCCCTCACTGCCACCCCGTCCCGCTGCCACGGGCAGAAGCAGAGGTTCCCCGTGGGGTCCTTGGTGATAGGAAGGGGTCCCTCCCACCCCCAAGCTCCCCACCCTGTGTTCTCCAAAGCCCAGGAGGCTCAGCACCTACACGTTAAAAACTAAGCCCCACAACCCTCCCGAGGCTGTGAGGTACAGGCAGGGACGGAGCTCAGAGAAGGCCCGAGGGAGGCGAGAAGAAGCGCCCGCTTCCGGAGACGTCACGGCATCTTTATTCCTTTGTATCGCAAAACTCGACACAGAGCACCCTCTTCACGTCACCACTCGCGCCACAAGTGATTTCTTTTACCTGTGTAGATGCACTCTCAGATTGCTCTCTCAGTTGACTTTTCCAGGGTCTCCGTAAAACAAAAACAAAGTTTGCTTGTTTAAAATGACAGTTGTGATGTTGTGAAAAGTATAGGAGTCTGAATGTGGGTGGTCAGTAGATCGCGGTTTAACTGGTAAAGAAGAAATGTCGTTGACACTTGTATCTTTCCAGAATTCTCTTGTCCTATGCAGTATACTTCTTGCCTGTGTTAGACATGAAGAGGGAAAGGGTCATGTGTGGTGATGTCCCGCTGTGGAATTTAAGAGATGGAATTAGCTTGCAGGACTCTGATGGGCACCAGAGTGTAGCAGCAACTCTGGTCAGTGGGCCTCCGTGTGCAGCTAAATGCAGATACAGTGGTGGCCACTGTCGCTGATGGCCTTCTGAATCCACTCGGACGCCGTAGGTGAAGACCCATCAGAGTCCCCACTGGACCCCGACCTCAGAGCTCTCGCACTCCTGGGGGCTGCAGGCAGGATGGCGACCTCAGACGTCTCCACCCGAGCGCCGGGTCTCCTGCTCGCTGCTGTGGGGGGCACCGTGCTCAGCCATAGAGGGAGCGCTGTGGAGGCCCCCCAGCACTTTGTTTTCCCCTGACTCGCACTTTATAGCCTGACCCTGGTGTCGCTGGCTGCGTGAGGCGGCGCACGGGCGGGGCTTCTGGAAGACTGCACTTTCCTCTTCCCGTAGTCCACATCCCACTACGCATGGGGTTCCCTGGGCGCAGCTGATATCAAAGCATGTTGAGCTGCAGAGTTTTGCTTTTTTAAAGCTGAGTAGTTAAGAATTCCCTGTAAGAACAAAACCCTGTAAGGTGAGCCTCAGATCTGGTATATATTTTACCAAACAGCCTTAAAATATATTTGGAAGCAAAAATCAGTACGAATGTATATCCTTGAAAAATGCAAAAAAAAAAATTCCCTGAAATATTCTTCTATAACTAAATCCTATTTCCCCAGTGTTCAAAGCGTTTTCTACCTAAATAAATACCTAAATTCTGAACAGTGTACAATAATGATGCTTCTTCCTATATTCACTAACTCTGTTAAAAGCAAGTGTATTTGTAAGTATTAGCCTTTTAGACTTTAAAAACCATGTGCCATCTCAGAGAAAGTGCCATTTAGAAGTGACCACAGACAAGCAGAATCGATGGGCACTCCAGATGAAGGACACTGAGTGCCACCTGCAGGCCCCGCCCACCACCACCTCCTGGAGGCCACCAGCCTTCTATTGCTCAAAACACACAGAAGTGGTTGCTCACACTAGCGGGTGATGGTCTGGCTGAGATCCCTGCTGCTGTGACTCCTGCCTGAGTGAAGTGGGCTCTGGACTTGGGTTGACATTATGTTCCCTCGACTCCTTGCTACCGGATAGTCCCCAGAAGCCTTGGCCTAACATCCCCCATGGGCCAGTTGGGCTGCCTCAGTGGTCACGGCCTGGAAGTGGAGAACGTGCCACTGTGTGGTCGACGAGGCCCCAAAGACGAGGCCCCGGCGCACGCACCTCCTGCTGGGCCTGACCCGGGGTCGCCTGCTCACAGTCCCTGGTGAGTGCAGGACCCCTGCAGGTGACTTTCCATCATGGACCCAGAAGAGAAGCCTGTGTGTTGTCCACAGGAAGAAGTGAGACTGCTGGTGTCCCCGGGACAGAAGGCTCACGGCGTAGGGGTCCCAGGGTGTCTTCCCTCTGCGTTTAAGACAGTACTAAGGAAAGACTGAAGGTGGACGGAGAGCACTGCTGAGGACAGCCCAGGCCACGTTCCAGGAAGCTCAAGCTCTCAGCCGCTGGGAGGCGGGGCGAGGACCCACACCGAGGCTGGTGGCGCTGCGCTGAGCCTCGGGGACTCCCAGGAACTCCCAGGGGCAAGACTCCGCAGGTGGAATAGGACCCAGCAAGCAGAGGGCAAGCGCCCGTGAGTCCCCGTGTGGCCCGGGCGTCGTCAGCACAGTGGCCAGCGAGTCTTCCTTAGATCATCGTCCCAAGAACGTGGGTGAGGCCCCTGGCCGCACGTGTGGTCCACGTTCCCACCTCCAATCCAGTCCTGAAGGTCTCACACACTAAAGGAAGGCATACTACCAGAAAAATGCGAGTCGCGGCCAGGTGGCCTCTTTTTCAAACTCAAACAAATGTAAACGAGATCCGTGGTCTTTCCTTGCTGGCCCAAGTGAAGTGGCCGTGTCTGGGGTAGGTGACACTGGTGGAGCACACACAGCTGGGTGAGCTCCTGGGGTCTGGGCTCCCGGGTCCCTCTTGGTCCTGGCCTTCTGCAAGCCCCACTTCAGCTCCCACCTGCTGCTACAGGACGTCGCCCTCTCTGCAGCCTGGGGCTGGCCAGGCTCCCGCCCAGCCCAGGAGGGAAGGCTGCTGCTCAGCCCAGCTATGGCAGAGGCCCTGTCCTCCGCAGTGACTCCGAGTGGGCAGCTGGCTGGTTGGGGCCAAGCTTTGATGGTGAGCAGGGAGCGGAGAGCATCTGTGGGCAGTGGTGCCCTCAGATTCCAGCTGCCCTCCTGTACCCTGAAGGAGACCCGGGGTGGGGGTCACTTTCCTTGGGGAATGGCACTCAGGCCTGACAGAGCCCTGACAGTGCCCCAGGCTGGCCAGAGGGACAGAAGCCGACTCATGCACGACCCTGGTCCCTGCATTTTGGAGAGGGAGACAGGAACAGTGGGAGTGGGAGGCACCTGGCCCGGGCGTGAGCCCCCAGAGCACAGAGACACACTCTCCCCGGCCCACGGCCACGTCTGCTCCCCTGTGAGTGCTCATTTCCCAGCTGCCCTCTCACAAGCTCTGGCCTTGGTATTGTCTTTTAACTGCAAATTTAGCCTACTGATAAGGTGGCTTAAGATACACCGCCTCCCTGGTATTGTGTTGTGGTTTTCATAGTTTTCAGACTCCACTTCCCTTGAACTTCCCAGGGTTCTCCTGTTCTTGTCTGAACATGTATTCCCCCCCTCCTGGTAGGTTTGGGTCAAACACAGGTTCCCAACCTTGAAAGTAACATCGACACACACCAGCCTAAGAAGTCGGAAATGCGGCCAGTGTCTGGGTATCGGCGTCTTCGGCTACAGGGTGGAGCAATGGTGTCTGTGGCATCTTGCACCCCTGCACCGTCTGTCCTAATTAACGCTCATCGCAGATCCCTGTGCCTTCACCATAAGGCCCGAACACTGCCCTACAGGGCAGAGCTGCAGCTGGTGTGGGCAGCCGATGAGGTGCTCTGGGACGGACACCTTTTACACTTCAGGGTGGCTGCAGAATGTTTTGGAGCCTGAAGGCAGTCAGTCAAGCTGCCAGGCTTCCTTCCTGCCCTCCCCTCCGCCTCTGGTCAGGCTGAGTCTCTGTGTTTTCCTCTGCAGACAGCGTGAAGGTTGGTGGCACGCTGGCTCTGAAGCCCCTGAGCTCCAGGGACACAGGCAGGGTGGGTGTTCTTGGGGTCCTGCGCCCTCAGCACCACTCCCGATGTGGTCCAGAGCGCTGGGTCAGGCACCAGCACACGTCAAGGTGGGCACAACCAGGGGACCACCAGGCCGCAGGAGGGAGTGGAAGGAGGTGGGAGGGGCTTCCTGAGGCCTGGAGGTGGGGGCCTGAGGGGAGGCAGACTGCTTTCCTGCTGGCTTTGGTTTCCAGCCCATCCGGGACAGCGCTTTACCACCACACAGCCCAGCCGCCTCGCGACATGTGTGAGGAGGACGAGGCTTCCAGGTGAAGAGGCACACCTGGCTTGGAAGCAGAAAGAGAGAGGGTGGAGCCGGCAGACGGTGTGGACTCGGCCACCCAGCTTCTCGTCCTTGTTCTCTGTGTACCTCGGAGGTGTGGCGTGGCCTGTGGATGCTCAGAAATAGGCTTTTTTCCCTCCTTTCCACTTGGAAAGAGGCCTAAGCCTGGGGTTTTCATCCAGCATTAAAAGAAATTAGGTCAAGTTTCCTTCTGAACTCTGCCGGTGACTTTGTTGCAAGGAGATGTTGGTAACAGCTGTAAAACTCCTTTTTAGGGTATTTTGTATTCATGTGAGCCAAGGTAGCAGGCCCACCTCCCTCCGCAGACTCGGGTGGCTCTTCATCACGGGTGCTGCTCCCCACCCTGAGGCCTGGCGGCCAAACCTGCCAGGAGGGCTGAGAGCGTGTGCCCGGCTGATGCAGGCGCCGATCCCGGGCGGCAGCCGTGGCCTCCTCGGGGCGCGAGCCAGCTGGCCTCTGTGGGCACAGCCACGGAAGCTCTGAGGCTGGCTGTGTGACTTAGCCCGCTCCCCATTCTCTGGCCACCCCTACTTCACCACCGTGGCCCGGCCCCCACCCTTTTAATGACTTGGTCCCATCACTTTCAAAGGGCTCAGCGTGAAGGTCTCCCTCACTCCTCTCTCCAGCTGGTTTGCTAAATTCAAAAAGGTTTCCCCAACAGGTCGTCAGACTGGGCTACGTTGATCTCTTATTTCTGAGCAGTCACAGGGCCGCGGGTGCGGCCAGCCACCCACCCTCCCTCTGCAGGCTAGCACACCCAGTGTGGACTGAGGGGGGCCAACGCCTCCCGGGGAAGTCCAAGGAAAGCTAGCACAGGGCGAGCCGGTTGGGGCAGAGCTTAAAACAAAGGCCTGTACAGAGATATGTACCTATATAAATAAATAGACATACAGATGGGACCACCAGCCTGGAGACAGAGTGCCAGTCCCCCACCTCTGGATACACTCTTTTAGGGAACTCCTTCTCACGCTTTCACGATTCTTTTGATAAACTCTCTATAGCGGCACGTAGGACACCCCCCTGGACATGCTGGACGTCCTTCCTCGTCAAGACACCTTCTTCCTTCTTAGCAGATGTTGGTCATTGGTTTCAGGCATTTAAGGGTTTCTTCTTTTTTTTTTAGTTTTTTTTCCCATGACTTTTTTCACTCTCAGCCAATTGTAAGAAACACATGCTCACCATTTGCTTCAAAATCCCGCTATAATAATGCCTCTTTCACTTGATTTCTGATGTTCATCTCCTGTAAATAGTTCTGCAATTACATTTTCTGAGAAAAGTAATGTCCACTTTTTACTGGAGTAAATTCTCGTGTTATTTTAAACTCAGAAACATTATATTGACCAGAGAGATTGACGAAGGAGGAAAAAAACAACCCTTCTTCCATGGTACGTTTCGTTGTTGGAATACCCTCAATTTCCCTCTTTGCTAGAAGTGGACCTTCTTAAGGCTTAGCTTCAATGTGGGAGTGAACATGGGGCACATTAACCAATGCTGCAGTGCTTAGTTAACGGAGGTCCGTGCTCCCTTGAGTGGCAGTGAGGTAGGCACCAGATGTCCACAGCACCAGTGTGGATGCTGACTCAGTGAGACAGGGTGACACCCTGCGCCCGCCGCCCAGGGAGGTGTGAGCCATGTCCTCCAGGGGGACCACTCTACCCAGGCTCCCTGCCTTGCCGCGGCTCAGGACCCTGCTTTCCTTCCTTCTGCCCGCTGCCAGCTGTCTCACCACCCTGAGGAAACTGCTTTCTCAAGCACCCCCCAGCCTCTCAGTAGGCTGTCACCGCAGGAGGCTCCCTCCCCCAGCACCCGTCCAGCCCCAGGGCTGCAGCAGGCCTCTCCCACCCAAGCCCGTCCAGCCCCAGGGAGTGGGGGCAGGGCTCCACCGGTGCGGCTGCTTCTCCCCTGCCCAGCTCTGGCCTGGATGAAGTTCCAGTGGGATGAGAGGCAGGAGGCGAAGAGAATGGTGACATCAATGGACACGTGAATTCTGGTACACCAGGCCCAGGCAGTCCTTCAGTCCCACTCCCAGGGTCACCTTCACACTTCACAAAGGATCTCAGTAGAGAAAGCTAATAAACTGAGAATACACGTGCGGTGCTCCAGTCTCACGGGTGGTATTTCCTTCTGTAACACACTTACAGCTAGAGAATATAAAACATAAACACGGCTGGCACGCTTCACGTCTGACTCCACAGTCCATCTGGGAAGTCTGGTTGAGTGGAATGTCATTTGGAACTGCTCAGCCACGCGTGGTTAACAGTATTTTCTGGAAGCCGGTAAAAAAACCACAGAAACTCATGTGGTACTCATGGGAAGTCACCACAGAACGGCTTTGAATGGATCAAGCCTTCTGAGTGAAAGCCACAGACAATGTGTGGGAACCTCCGCTTTCTCACAAGGCATGGGGGCACTTAGGTGTTGCCACCCACTCTGCCAAGCACAAGCCTGGGGCTGGGTGCTCTCCTGGTCTGCACCACGCCCGGGCACCATCCGCAGAGACAGAGAGAGATAGAAATGACCGATATCAGAACTGGAGAAGAAAACCTTGATGGTGCTCCAGGATCACTGACCACTCGATGCCCACAATCAGACTACCACCATGAAAAGGGCCAGCGCTTGGAAGACACCATCCAACAAAACTCACCAGAGGAGAAACAGGCGTCTAAATAGGCCTAGACCTATTAAAGAAATCAACTCAACACCCGACGAACTTCCAAAGCAGAAGGCTTCAGGATACAAGGATGTCCTGTGGATTCTCTGTAGTCCCCTTCAAAACATGGAAGCAGAGGGCACTGCCCAGCTCACCTGTGGGGCCTGCTCCCCTTCTGCCAAAGCCAGCCACACAGCAGGACAGGAAGCCACAAGGCCGTGTCTCCTCACCAAGTCTGAGCACCTGGCACCCTGCCATGTGTCAGAGTGATCGCACACCCTGAGCCAGTGGCTCACCCGGGTGTGCAAGGCTGGTTCGACATTCGGAAACCAGTTCCTGGCGCCATGTCAACAGCCCAGGAAGACAGGGCACATGACAGTATCCACAGAGCAGAGAAAGCATCTGACAGAATCCAACACATTCACGGTGAAAGCAGCAAGCCGCGCCCAGGAGGGACTCCCTGGACCGAGGAAGAGCATGTAGGAGAAGCCCAGGATGACACCAGAGGACGAGGAACCCAGGCTCCCTCAGAGGCCAGGGCCAGGCCAGGTTCCCCCTGCTCATCCCCACACTGTGCCCTCACCGCCACAGCAGGGCAGGAGAGGGAAGTGAGACACAGAAGTCCAATTTCATTAAAATTGAAACCCTTCTCTGCAGAATGAAATGACAAGCTATAGACAAAACCCTCACAAAACTCTTACCTGATAAAACTATTATCCAAAAAACGCAAAAACTCTAACCGTAAGAAAGCAATGAGGTTAAAATGAAAGTGGTAAAGACCTGAAGAGACCCCACCACGGAAACTCCGTGGTGGAAAACCAGCATGTGTCCCCCCACCACCGGGAGCGCAGGCGGATCAGCGTGGTGCCCAAACAACCGGCTGGCCAGGCCGGGGGCCGCCGGAGCCCTCACGCACAGCCGGCCGGGAGTGTGGAGGGACAGGGCCTTCGGGAGTGGGCTGGGTGCTGACAAGCAGAGGCCAGGCGTCAAAGTCATGATCCACAGATGGTGGGCCGCACTCTGACTCCTACAGAACTCCTGCAGCCGACCTTGGCTACTGGGAGTCGGCCTGGGAGTCGGCCTGGGTGGCCTGACCCACGGAGGCAGCACTTCATGATCACTTGGTCCAAAGATGCATCCCAGCATCAGGCCCGCACACCCTGCCCGGGCCTTGGAACTGAGCAGCTCTAACACTCACGCTTCAGTGCCCAGAGCCCTCTAGTCACACTGACCCCTTGATCCAGTCGCGGTGCTCCTTGGTGTCCCCCCAGATGGGCTGTAAATGGGTGCACACAGGCGTTCCTGGCGGCTTTCTTCATAACTGACCCCGTTCCGAGGCGCCCTTCAGTGGGCGAAGCCGGTGAGTGAGGGGCACGTGTCATGCTAGAAAGGAAGGAGCTGCAGAGCCGGTCTCCAAGGACAGGAGCCACTCTGAGAAGGCCTCTCCTCTCATTCCAACCTCTTGACAGTCTGCCAAAGGCCAAACCAGGATCCCGTGAAATTCCCCGTGGTCAGAAGGCTCGTGGGCAGTGGGAGGGAGGACTCACAGGTGCAGCATGAGGGACTTCGGGCAGTGATGCTATATGCTGGGTACGTGGTCACTGGCCTCTTTCAAACCTATACATTGTACAGCTCAGAAATGACCCACCTACGTGCAGATGCAAACCTTGGTCAATGATATAGCCTCTGTGGGGCCACCGACTGTGAGTGGCACCACCCCAATGCAGGAGGTTGACCACTCGGACACTGGGCCAAAGGGTCTTGAGAACACTGTACTTTCTGCTCAATGTTTCTTATAAATTCAAACTGCTCAAAAAAGAAAAAGAAAAAAGTTACTACTTAAAAAGGCACCAAAACAGGAGGCAGAGCTTGGGAAACACCACGTGCACAGTTAGAAGCTGTCAACTTGCTGGTTTACAGAGACTTTAAATGGGCGCCTTTCAAAGTTAGAGCATCAACACAGGCTCGGGAGGCTGGGGCAGGAGGATCTTGAGTCAAAGCCAGCCTCAGCAAAAGTGAGGCACTCAGCAACTCAGTGAGACCCTGACCCTACAAAATAGAGCTGGGAATGTGGCTCGGGGGTCAAGTGCCCCTGAGTTCAATCCTCAGTCAAAGTTTCAGCCTCGCGTCACTGACTCTTTCTGTCTCGAGAGCCTTGGGTTGGCATCGCTCACTGGGCTCTGAGACGCTGACCTGCCCCCTAACCCGCGAGGAGCACTGCATGGGGAGGGGAGGAAGGCTGCAGAGCCTGGCTGTCCGGCAGGGTAGCCACCTGAGGTGGTAGGGGGCTCCTCCTGGGCTTTACCCTAGTTTTAAATTGATTAAGTGGATTTTGCCTGAACAATTACAGTCCAGGGCAGATGGAGATCCATTTCCAAATTATCTCATGACACTGCTACGGTCTTTAACAACTCAGAGTATGAGAAATTCGATCCCACGCCCAGGACACTCTCTGTGTGGGCAGGATCCGGGAGAGATGTGCACCACGGTCAGCACACACACTCCTCTGCAGCATGGACCCCCACGTCCTCCTGAGTCAGCCGGCTCCTGCTTCCCCTCATTTCCCAGCCTCTGCGTGGACAGATACTCCCAGCAGGAAAGAGCCCTGAAGGAGGCCGCGCAGCCAGTGAACCTCTCCCTCTGGGTCCCCTGGGCTCCCACCCTGCCCCTGTCACCAGCCCCACCCATCCCACACAGGATGTAGCCTGAAGCCACGGTCCCTGGCGATAGGGCTGTTGGAGGGCCCGTGGCCCAGGCGTTATCCTCCGCTCCCTCGCTTGCCTTCCTGGCCATAGTCAGTCCAGGCTCCTCTCCCTGGGCAGGACACCAGCTTTCAAGGTTTGTCCAGATCACTACCGATGCACTGCTGAAACCCCAGCACCGATGGCTGCTCCCAGAGAAGACATCTCAGTGCCCCCCCAGGCTCACAGGACCCATCCTGACCTGAGCCCACCTCCCGCCCAGCCCTCTCTCCTCCCCACGGTCTCCTGGGCGCCTGGCATCCAGCTGTGGTGCACTCCTGCAGCCCCCAAGTGCTTCATCCTGTCTTGGGCCTTGCCCTGCAACTTGCAGTTCTTCCAAGGGAAAGGCCCTTGCCCTGCCTCCCCAGGGACTCAGCCGGCTGCAGTCCCTCCAGCTCCCTGGCTGCCTGCTCTGAGGGTCTCTGTCCTTCCCAAGGCCAGCCCACACCGGCTTCTAACCTCTCCTACATGGCAACCTGGAAACTACTAAAAACTCATACTGAGCAGACCTTTGTTAACTGGCTGATGATCCAGTCGAGAACCTTTTGAGGGCAAGATTATTTAATACCTCTTTGTATCTGACTCCAACAGAGTATTCAGGGTATTGCTGAATCCATGCGATATTCTCATTGTACCCTTTGGAACAAAGACGGGATGGACATAGACCCATGCCTTCTGTGTATCTGTTGTGGATTCAATCAATATTTGTTTGACAAGGTTTGTGTATTGGGCACTATGCTCAAGATATTGTAGTTACTTTGTTTTTTAAATCATGAACCCACTTGGTATGGCAGTGCATGCTTGTGATCCAAGCAACTTGGAAGGCTGAGACAGGAGGATCTCAAGTTCAAGGCCAGCCTGGGCAACTTAGACCCTATATCAAAATTAAAAAAAAAAAAAAGAAAAAGATTGAGATGTAAGGACTGGTTAAGCATTTCTGGGTTCAATCCCCAGTACCCGGTAGAAGATGGACACTTTAGTGGAGCATGCAGACGTCCTTTACTCCACTTACAGACTCCCGAGTGAGCCCTCACTGTCTGTTCACGCTGGTGGAGGTGGGAGGCTTAGGGGGCTGCAGACAAAGATTTGTTGCTCTCAGCCCAGGAAACAGAACTCATCAGCAGGTCACATGGTCTCCTTTGCCCCCAGAGCCAGGGCAGGGATGTAGCCAAGACACCACAGGACACGTGCTAGGCATGAGTCACAGCCAAGGGACACTGAGCCTGGGGACCCACTGTTGTACAGTGAGGAGGTCTGCACCTTGTCTAGAAGGAGCGCGGCTGGTCCCTCAAGGCCACCTGGCTCCACGCACAGCCTGGGAAATGATCCCGGGAAGAGCAGGCTGACACTGCATTCTTGGTACACCTGAGACAGGGAGGAAAACGGACTGTAGCCACTGACCTTCATTCTGAACAGAGACAGGCAGTGCCCTGACCCACTGAGAGGGACCGCAGACTGGTGACATTTCCTTACCCTCTATGTGGCCTTGTCCTGGCTCAAACCCTCCACCCCTGAGGCAAACCACCCTGCCCCTCTGCAGGCTTGAAGCAGCAGCTGCAGGGTGGTCAGGGCCACAGAGCAGGAGGGCAAGACCTCTGCCTAGGCCAGCTGGTCAGACCCTGAGCGCCCCACCCAGGAGAAAAGGGCACCTCACACAGCAAGCTGTTTTCAGGCAAGGCCCCTGGTTAGCACCTAGAAGCAGCTCCCAAGGAGTCTTGAGGCTTCTCTCCAGCTTCCTCAGGGGACTGCCTGTGCTCACTAAGGACTGTTAACCTGGACTTTTGCAAAAATAAATAAATAAAACATAAAGGCTTAACTATAATAACAGCTTGTTTTAACTGTATCAGAGAAGAACCAGATTTCATAGGCTCTTGCAATAAGCCCACATTCTAGAAGCTTCTGCATCCCTAATCCACCTAGCCTAATCCCATCTAGCCACGGCCCTGAGAGATATCCTCCTGCCATCTCTCTCTGAAGCATGACTAATTGAAGCTTCCAGAGGTGAGACAGGGGTTGGCTTTTTGCATTTAATTCCCTACACATACTTAACTCTCAAGGGCTAGGCTGCCTCCCGGTGACAACTGTGAAAAAGTCGGACAGGGATTCTTCATGTGAATTAAGTAGTGGCACCTGCAGATCCGTGTGTGGATCCGTGCTAACAGACTGCAGAAACAAGCTGGCTCCGAGGTGGAGTGTAGCTGGTCCTAGCTGCAGAAAGGCATTTTCAGCCTCGGGCAGAAGACAGTGGGGCTACTGGATGAGCTCCCTTGACAGCTCTGCAGCGTGAGTTCCTGGGCAGAGGGCAGAGGGCGCTGTGCTGACCCACCTCTCGCCTCCCAGGAAGCCAGAGCTGTGATTCAGCACCAGCTCCCAGGATAGCCATCACTAAAGCCTTTATCTTGTCCACGCTTTGATCTTGTTCAAGAATGTTGACTAAACAGAGACTGGCAGAACAACACGCTGTTTCTGGATGTAAGCATTTCCATACAAGCCGCCAGTTCAGCTGTCCTGTGGAATGTGAGGAGTCTCTTGTTTCCTGTCATGAGCATTCTCCTCTGAACTGATGGGCTTTGACTGGGAAAGCAAGATCCAGGGGGGTTAACAGGGAGTCAGCCTGGTGCTCAGAGTAGGAAATGACTGAACCCCGAGCGTCCGCCTCCCAGGGGGAGCACCCTGTGCCAGGACATCTGCTCCCTGTGGTTCTGGGCCTCTGCCACCACCCACCAAGAAGTTCCTCCCTCAGGGCCATGTGGCGAGTGTGGGGACCAGTGGCCTGCTGCCAGGGCCAGGCGACACTCCCGTGCTCTGCCCCACGCAGGCCTAGTTCTGGATCTCAGTCTCAGGTAATTGGATTATTTGAGCCATTTGCATGTTGACAGACAAAGACGCAGAGGAGGGAGGAGACACATCATCTAGATCAGAACACATGGGAAGGGTTTAAACAGCATCTGCTTTCTCTTTGACTCCAGCCAATGCTTGGCCTCAAGGTCAGAGTAGGCCAGAACATTCCCAGCTTTTGACTGGTTTCATGGGGGCAGGACTCAATCTGGCTCCGAGCACATCCTGCCCCTCCCTCAAGGCAGCTGGCTCCTCCTGAAGCCCCCACAGCCCTTCCATGGAAGGCAAGTCTCCCCCCGACTCTCCCCCCGGGACCCGGACCCCGTCCCCAGGCAGGGCTGATGTCTCCGTGACTTGTCTGTTTCCACAGTGGGAGAACATCCAGTTGAGCTGAGCCATTCAGAGTGACCTCTAACTTATGATCCTAAGCACCCAACACATTCACTCCCTGATTTAGTAGCAGGTTTAAAACAGAACAAAAACAGCCCCTACCCAGTTTCCCCCAGCTGGGCTCCCACGTTGGCTCCACCCACGTGCCTGCCGGGAGGGTTGCTGGAGTAGTACAGCCAGACCCATGATCCTCACTGTGATTTTTCATATGTAATAATTAACATCCAATTGGAAATTGTCTGGAAAAAATTTTTAAAAGGAAAAATTTACCAAATCCAAGAGAAGAACATCTGCATTAGAAAAGACCAGGTGGGCCCTAGTTCCCCCAGGCTGCCCCTGCCCACCTGGCCCAGGTGCCCTCTGCCCTGCCTCACCACTGGTTTTCTCTGGATGTCCCAGCTGTATAATCTTCTCATCTCCTGACCCTTCCTCACCCTCTCCTCTGCTGTGCATGAGACACTTTAGAGTTCTTTCTTTCACCGGGCATTTTTCGAAGATGGGGCTGGGCACAGTGGCACACACCTGTCATCCCAGCGGCTCAGGAGGCTGAGGCAGGAGTATGGCAAGTTCAAAGCCAGCCTCAGCCACTGTGAGGCACTAAGCAACTCAGTGAGACCCTGTCTCTAAATAAAATGCAAAATAGGGCTGGGGACAGGGATCAGTGGTCGAGTGCCCCTGAGTTCAACCCCCAGTACCCCCCTCCCCAAAAAAAACAGACCCCAAGAATTCCAGGGGTGGAAGCCAGGGTGGTAGTTCTTTAAGAAGGTGTGGGACTACATTCAAGTACCCAGTGAGCAGATGGCAAATTGTACAGAGAATGATAGTAAGAGGATCGAGTATGCGATCTAGAAGTGAAAAGGAGGATGGAAGAAAGAACTCTACTCAGCACAACAGAGAAGGTGAGGAAGGGCCGGGAGATGAGAAGAGCACTCAGCCGACATGCGGGGAACACCAGCAGTGCAGCAGGGCAGGGGTACTGGGCCAGGTGGGCAGGGGCAGCAGGGCAGGGGGACTGGGCCAGGTGGGCAGGGGCAGCAGGGCAGGGGGTACTGGGCCAGGTGGGCAGGGGCAGCAGGGCAGGGGGTACTGGGCCAGGTGGGCAGGGGCAGCAGGGCAGGGGGTACTGGGCCAGGTGGGCAGGGGCAGCAGGGCAGGGGGGACTGGGCCAGGTGGGCAGGGGCAGCAGGGCAGGGGGTACTGGGCCAGGTGGGCAGGGGCAGCAGGGCAGCGGGTACTGGGCCAGGTGGGCAGGGGCAGCAGGGCAGGGGGTACTGGGCCAGGTGGGCAGGGGCAGCAGGGCAGGGGGTACTGGGCCAGGTGGGCAGGGGCAGCAGGGCAGGGGGTACTGGGCCAGGTGGGCAGGGGCAGCAGGGCAGGGGGTACTGGGCCAGGTGGGCAGGGGCAGCAGGGCAGGGGGTACTGGGCCAGGTGGGCAGGGGCAGCCTGGGTGGCTCTAGGGCCCAGAGGAGGGGGGGTCATGGAGAAGACAAGACCGAGGGCCTCCCGGAGGCTGATGGCAGACTTCAAGCCAGGCTCTCAGGAGGCCTGAGAAGACTCAGATGGAGGAGTGTCCACAGCCCACACCTGGACCACCTTGGTGAACCGCTAAAAACTGGAGCAGCCAGTGAGAATGAGAGAATGCAGAGAATGCGCTTAGGCAGCAGAAACACACTGGGCCAGAGGGAGCGGACAGGTAGGGCAAGCCCTGACCAGGAGCACGGGCCAGAAGATGCCTGCCAAGCTGACTCGCCCTCCCCACGCTCCCTCTGGTGGGGGCAAGCTCCAGGTCCAGGTCGGGAGGCGGCTGCCAGGTGGAGGTGGGGATGCAGAGCTGAAGGTCCCCACCATGGCGGCCTGCGTGGGACTGTTTCTCAAACCCACAGTGCCTCTGAAGCCAGGGCACCTGGTCACCTGGAGCAGCTCAGGCACAGGTGGGAAATCTGGGGAAACGGAAGCCTCGGGCCTGCTGGGGCTCTTCCAGTGTTCATGGGTGAGGCCCCACACGTGGTGGCCGGCACAGAGGGCCTCTCCTGGTGGGGTGTGGGGCCTGTGGTTCCAGCGTGACCGCAGAGAACAGCTGCTCTTTCACTTCTGCTTCCCAGAGCTTGTGAGTTTCTTTACCTCCAACAGAAAGCAGAAGCCCTCTGGGGAAGAGCTTGGGAACAGGAGATTTCAGAGTAGCTAAGTCATCACAGAAGTCACCATGGAGGGAAAAATCACAGGGAGGAAGACCCGTGTGTGACCCCCTTGAGCCATCACAGTGACATAAAAGGTGACTTTTCTATCACTTCGCCAGTCGACACTGCTCTGCTTGGGAAATGTGGCTTCTCAGGAAGATCAGGCAAACCTTTCAGCTTGGTGAGAAGGCACTTCTACATGGGTGAGGCCTTCGGGGTTCAGCCAGGCTGGTGGGGACCCAGAGCCCAACACAACAGCCCCCCAAACTTTCACTTTACACAGAAAAGCAGTCTGGGCATGTTATGCTCGGATTCGGGACCCCCAAAAGACCACCAGAGACCCAAGATCGATGCAAGCAGCAAAGAGGTGTTTATTGCCAGCTAGCTCAGTCCTCCGCCCGCACACACAGCAACTGGTGACGCTGAGAGGCCCCGAGCCCAGGGTTTGCAGCAGTTTTACACATTCTCTGGAGAGGGCAGGGACTTCACATACATCATAGCAAATCATCACACACCGCGGGAAAACCAAATAACAACTCTAAAACATGATTAGCACATTCACCGGCGGGAACAAGTTGGGTTAAGGGTGATTGGTCAGTACAAAAGGGGGATTCCTTTGAACTGATTGGTTTAAGCCAAGAGGGGTGTTCATGCTGAACTGCATGGTTTCCCAACACCATAAACCACTGGGAGGGTCATCTGGCATCCCAGGTATCTCCCTGTCTCATGCTGATTGGTGGCTGCTAGGGGGTTGCTCTGGGTCCCCACCTAGCCTGACTGAGTCAGGGACACCTGGCGCAGCAGGTCTCTCCTGTTATTTGTAGACAAACAACTCAGCAGGGTGGGCATGTGCCTAGGAGTGCTCTGTGGGTCTTTCCAAGGACAAAGGTCATGTCCCTTCCTTGGACAGGCTTTGCTCTGAGGTAGAGGTTGGTTTTTCAGGCAAAAGTCACCAGGGTGAAGGTCAAGCCCTGGGGAGCAGCCTCCTGGGGAGAAGGTGAAGGTCAGGCCCTGGGTGTGCTGCAGGGTCCTGCAGGTGGGCAGGAGGCACTGAGACAGCATCGAGTGACAAGTGGAGCGCTGAGGTGCTGGGCATTGCGGAGGGCCTGGCACAGATGGGCAGAGTGCAAGGGTGGCCAGAGGACCGTCTTCCCAGGATGTGCATCTTGACCTGGAAAAACGACCTTGAGGAAAGTCAGCGAGCGGCTCCCTCTGGCCTGCCCGGCCCACAGTGAGCCCTGAGCAAGCCTGGGGCAAACCGCCCAGCGTGGGCGAGGGAATTCACCAGGCCCGTTCTGTGGTGAAGACTCTCAGTGCCAGCTGTCCTCAGAGCCCATGGCCGTCCCCAGCCAGCCCTGATGCACTCACTTCAGGCTGGCTTGGGCTTGGTGCCTTGGCAGAAGACCTCTTGCCTGTGCATGATTTGCTACCACCCAGGGGCCCAGAGTCTGGAGGCTGGGCGGAAGCAGGGCCACACCTCCAGGCCATGAACTTAACAGTGAGACCCCTGCTCCTGTGCCCACACTTCCCTGTGGCACCACAGGCATCACCGCTGCAGGCAGGACAGGAGGCTCTCGAAGGTGGCCCCACCAAAACAGGTCCCAGGCCTGGGCCAAGTGTGGGACCCTGGCTGCTGGCTGACGTGCCACCCTGTCCCCTTCTCTTCCTGTTTTGCTTCCACCCACCCCAACCTCTGCCCTTTCCCATCCCAAATGAGGAGAAACCAGGAAAACAAGGCTGCTGGAGCCGAGCAGAAGACAGGACGCAGTACGGACGGGCACTGTACCCCAGGTGGAGACCCATGTGGCCTCAGCAGCACCAATGACCCAGTGCCTTCTGCTGGAACCAGCCGTCTCCCACCCACCTATTAACCCCCATGCCACGAATCCAAGGAGCAGCCGTCAAGAGGGCCTGAGTGCCTGGGGGTCCACCCACCCAGACCTGGCCCCTAGGTGGGCAGAGCTGCTGTCCTCATGTGAAGGAGCACACAGAGACCCTGATGGGCTGGGGACCACCAAGTGCGACCATGGCTCGGGTTTATAAACTATATTCCCTCCCAGGACACGAGTCACGGTGAAGACTCCTGGAGGTGCCATCATAAGTTCCAACACACAATGGCGCTTCTGAACTCGAGCTCACTATGAACAGCTACCACCTCGCGCAAGGCTCCTGGCCTGCATCATCTCACGAGGTGTCAGCAGTTAACCCGAGGCAGGTGGAGACCCCTCACCACCCAACACTGGCCATCGTTCCAGAAAGGTGTCAGGCATGTCGCTCAAAGTCACAGGCATGAGTTTATTAGAAGGAAAGGAAGAGGGAAAGGGGACTCCATCAAGGGAGAGAGTGGGTCCTCTCCGGGAGGAGAGGGTAGCATGCCCTCCTGCACTCCATTTTTTTAAAAATGTTTTTTTAGTTGTCAGTGGACCTTTATTTTATTTATTGATACGTGGTGCTGAGAATTGGACCCAGTGCCTCACACATGTCAGGCAAGTGCTCTGCCACTGAGCCCCGGCCCCATCCCTGCACTCCATTATTATTGGGGGTCCTAGTGAAGCCAGATTTAAAGTTAGGTAGTCAGTGTAGTTAGGTAAATTGGGTCTAATACCAAGTGAAATCTAAAATGGAGGCCATGCTGGGAATGACTCAGGGAAACACAGGACAACTCATGGAATGTTAGTGAAGTCCCGAAAAGGCCCTAGGCCAAAGTCCACCTGGAAGAAGTATTAATGAATAGCCCCCAGCAGATTTGGAGATAGCCCATCACAAAGGAGTGATAATGAAGTCCTTCCTGCTCAGACCACTTCTTTGGCCCACCTGTGTCCACCCCTCGGGCCTTCCCACCTACATTCCGTCACTGAAAGAACTATAAAAAGGGGAGACAACAGCACTTCCACGGATTCCACCTCCTGGGTCCCCTTCTTCCTCCGGGAGAAGTCTTTTCTTCTGTCCTTTAATAAATTTCTAATCTCTACTCTGGCCTTGCCTCGGCGTGCTTCTTTGGTGTTATTCTTCAACATCGGGGAGCAAGAACTCGTCACCGGTCAGCAGCGGTAACACTAGGGAGGTTTCCAGGGAGTCCTGCCCAGGTCCACCTCTGGACTTTTGATTGACAGAGGATGAGGTTAGACTTTGGAGTCCCCAAGGCCATGAAAACTCTAAGTCACTGTGGCCCATGCTGACCAGTTCTAATTCTTACAGATTTTATGGTTAGGAGGAATTATCCTTATCTCCTTAGGTTCTGGGATCTGGTCTGTATAAAAGGGTCAGAAAGTCTCTCTCCCTTCTGGGTGACTGTGTTCTGATTAGCATTTCAGGCCTGCATTTCCCTGTTATAGGTTGAATTATGTCCTCCATAAGAAAGATCCATCAGAGTCACCACTCCTGGGCCTCAGAATGTGCTGTATTTACAGATAGGGCCCTCAGAGAGGTCAAGTTAAAATGAGGTCAATAAACCTGGCTCAGTGGCCCGTGCCTGCAATCCCAGCTGCTCGGGCCTCTGAGGCAGGAGGATCAAATGTTCAAGGCCAGCCTGGGCAACTTAGACCCTGACACAAAATAAAAAATAAAAAGGGTGGGGTATGGCTCAGTGGTAGAGCAACCCCTGGTTCAGTTCCCAGTAACCCCCTCCACCAGAAAAGGTCGGAGACGGTTCTCCGGAGGGTTTGGGTACAGGCTTGCAGAGCACGAGCAGCACGTGAGCCACCCCCTGGAGCCTCCAGAGGAAGGTGGCCTGCCCATACCTTGGTCGTGGACCTGTGGCCCCCAGAACTGGAGAGGTAACTTGGTTGTCACCAGCTACCCGCCGTGGGGTACTTCCTTACCTAGAGAGGCCTGTTGTGGGGGTGGACAGGACTCTGGCCTCAGCAGAGAAGCCAGTTCTCCTGCCAGTTCTGACTGACATGCAGCTCAGACTTGCTGTTTCTTTGAGGATATTTCCTTATTTTAAAAATGTATATGGGGGCTGGAGATGTGGCTCAAGCGGTGGTGTGCTCGCCTGGCATGTGCGGAGCGCTGGGTTCGATCCGCAGCACCCCATAAAAATGAATTAAAGATGTTGTGTCCACAGAAAAGTAAAAAATAAATATTAAAAAATTCTCTCTCTCTCTCTCTCTCTCTCTCTCTCTCTCTCTCTCTCTCTCTCCCTCTCTCTCCTCTTTAAAAAAAAAAAAATGTATATGGCCAGGTGTGGCTCCATGGTAGAGCACTCACCTTGCATGCTCTGGGCCCCAAGTTCCATCCTCAGCAGTGAAAAATCAACTCATAACTCATATGCATATCACGGGGCTTGGTAGCACACACCTGCAGTCAGCTACTTGAGGCAGGAGAATCATCTGAGCCCAGGAGTTTGAGAAGAGCCTGTGAGAACCATCTCCCTGTCCTCCCCAAATACAGATCAATATATAAATGTAGTAGGTACATAATTGTGTGCATACATGTGTATATCGGTGTATCCACACAGACATACAGTGCAGATGCAGGCGTGTTCATAGCTCAGACACAGACACAGACACTGGCGCACTCACCTGGGGCCATGCGGCTGAAGAGCTTCCTCGTTTCTCTCTGGGAACTCTTGGAGGGTGCTGAGGGCACTGCCTGGACTCCAGCTCAGGATTGACCAGTGGGTGCTCGCAGGCACTCGGGAGGCCCTGGGCCTTGGCACGGCCTGGCCCGCAGTGCCGCAGACAGGACCCCTGCAGACAGGACCCCTGCTGCCGCCCACCCCATGGGCCCCTGGGGATGAACAGCCAGGTGGTGGTGGCTTTCGGGACGTCCCCCCTCCCAGGGGTTCTCTGCCCTGGGAACTGGCCCACCTACAGAAGGCTCTCTTCAAGGCCTAACAATCAGCACTTGCTGACTGAGGCCCGACTGGTCAGCCTGGGTGGTGAGTCCACGCCCTCTCTGGTTCCCCACAGCCCGTGTGGCCCTGACCTGCGAGAATCGGCCTGCCCACCCCCTCTCCCAGGGCAGCCTCAATTCCAGTCGCCCACCTTCCATGGGTTTTCTGCATTTTGCCCATGATGATTCCATGTCTCTCACCAAAGTTTTTGTGGAGAAGCTCAATAAAAAGCCTGGACTTGGAATGGCAAGTGACAGTGCAGGTGGCCCCTGTTCCAGTCACTTGGTGGACCCCTGAATCACTGGCAGACAGGATTTGGCCCACAGCAGAGCTTTCCAGGTAGCTGGACGTGGACTTACAAGGAACAGCTCAGCAGGAGGCCGAAAGGCACGGAGCTCTTGCAGACCTCTTCTGTTCTTCTTTTCAGTTATTTTTAATTATGCATTTCAGTGAAAAACTTAATCACATCCCTATTAACCTCCTAAGCACCCTTTTAGCATAAAGCACACAAAGACTGAGTACCAAGTCTTCTATAAAAATGGAGGGACCGGCTAGCGGCAGCAACGCTCAAGGAGAGCTGACGGGTGGGCAGGGGTCCGGGTGCTTCACGGTTGACTACACTGTGGAAGTCCCGGGAGGTGTGAGACCAAGGGGGCAAAGCTAAAGCCAGCGCCACAGGCTCCACAGGCCAGTGACTGTCGGTTTGGGGGCCTCTGGCCTTCTTCCTAGGCCCATGGGGTCCAGGTCCACTTTGGTGGACCCCGTCTAGTGAGCCGTGGAAGGAAAGGGGCAGGGGAGACGCCGCATGCCAGCTGCAGCTATCTGCTTAGACACAAGGGCAACACCTGAGCAGAGCGTCCTAAAGCCACCATCCTCGTGGGCTCAGGATTCAGCATCTTTCTGGCTGGCTGCTCTGCAGCCCCTGCTTCAGGGCCTGGCACCGCAGGTGGGCTTCACCCCCACACGGGTGCCTCCACTGGGGGGCTGGAACGGCCAGGTTATCTCACAGGACCCAGCATAGCTGCTGGGTCCCATGGGAAGGCACCCCAGTGTGCAAGCCTTCGCCACACCCCTCCTGCATCACACCTGATAATGTCCCGCTTGCCAAAGCCAGTGTCTGGCTGGGGTAGGAAGGGGCACAGGCAGGGCCCACCCATGTGCAGTGACCCGCACAGTCAGACCTGGAGTGCACCTTAGATGAGTTGTAAGTCCACGCTACAGCCCGCCTGACCGTGTCCCCCAAACCTCAGGTGCTGAGACCCTCATGGGCATGGCATCAGGAGGTAGGGGCTCTGGGAGTGCTGAGGTCTTGGGGGTGCAGCCTGTGGTGGGATTAATGGTCTTCTAAAGAGGCCTCCGGAGCTGCCCGCCCACCGTGAGAGCACAGCCAGAAGGCACTGCCTGGGCACCGGGAAGCAGACCTTCACAGACTCCACGCTGCTGCTCCTTGATCTAGGACTTCCTTCCGGGGACTGTCTGGTGCTTATGATCTGCCCTCTGTGTCTTGGTTCCGCAGCCTGAATTTCCAGGAGGCTTCACATGGAGAGCCGAGTCTCTCTGAGGTCCTGCCACCCCTTGACATGCAGCAGTGTGGTTCACAGAGTTATCACCCTCTTCACAGGCCAAGCCCACCAACGCCCCTCACATCTGGGGACACGGGCTGCTGCGGAGGGTCCCCTATTTCAGGAATCTTGAATAGAAGAAGGCCCCACTGTGCCCTTAGGGGCCGCCTCTGTGGGTCCTGCAGTCTGCTTTGGTGGTGACAGCTGGGGGAAACAGAGCCCGCTGCCCCTTGCTGCAGGTGCTGTCTGTGTGGGTGGCTTCCTCGATTTCACCACCTCACCAGGGAAATGGGGACATTCTCAGGACAGATGGCATCAAGGCCCCAGGCCTCCTCCCAGTCTTCCTCCAGCACGCAGGGCCGTCACAGAAGAAGAGGCTGATGGTCCTGCTGCCACGAGGGGAACTCTTGGGGGGAAATGTCTGTTCTCAGGTTTGTGATTTGGCTTAGAATAGGATGCACATAAAATGAGGTATGAGTCTTAACACTTTTCAAATAGCACACATGTCAAGAAAATGTTTTTTTCTTTTCACTGGGGACTGAACCCAGAGGCACTTAACCACTGGGCCACATCCCCAGCCCTTTTTATATTTTTTGTTTAGAGATAGGGTCTTCCTGAGTTGCTTACAGCCTTGCTAAGTTGCTGAGGCTGGCTTTGAACTCCTCATCTTCCTGCCTCAGCCTCCTGAGCTGCTTGAATGACAGGCATGTGCCTCTGCGCCGGGCTACAAATATCATTCCTGATGTTTCCCACGTGCATACAGTGTCACCCAGCACCTTGTACATGCCAAGCCCTTGCTGTTGTTGAAGGCATTGGTGATTTTGTTTCAGGACGTTTCTTTGGTCTTTGTTTTATTTTTCATTGATCTTTAACAGAGTTGATGGAACTGTTCGTTCTTCTGAAAATGTCTGTGAGTTTTAGCAGATTGTTTAACAGTGCACCCGGAGTTTGACTTGAGCAGGCATGGCCAGACCCAGACATGGAAGGACTGCTGAGAAGGGAGAAGTCTGGACTCACAGAACCCAGACTCGGGAAGCACATCAAGCCACGCAGGACACAGGCAAGGCCTGGTCAGCCTCAGGGCAGGAGCCAGTAGAGCTTTATTGTGGTTTCTGAGGGACTAAGTGGGCGAGGCAAACCAGCTGACCAGGTCTGGACTGGCGAGTTTCAGCAGCAGGGCCAGGAGGTGGGAGCTCCATCTCACAGCCGGAAGAACCGGATTAGTCAGGGCATCTGAGCCGGGCTCTGGGTAGGGCAGGGTGCACTTGCCAGGTCTGGAGTTTGCCACCCCCTAGGAGGGTAGCAAGGCTCCTGAGGCTGAAGCAGCCTAAGCACCGAGGAAGAGCATAGTCCTGCACAAAGAGCACAGCACTTCCAACCGAGAGTGACTTCCCAGTGCAGAACTCTGTCACAAGGCCCCGGCTCTGTGTGGCCTGCGCAGAGGTGAAGGGAGCTGTTCCTATGAAACAGGCACTAACAATGATAAGCATGCCTAGGTGTTTTCTGTGAAACACTAACTACTGCAAATTTCGTATCTGTTTCTTTACTTGGTGTTATTTTAACACAGCACAAATTTCTGGAAAAAAAGAAAAGAAAAATAAACTGGGTGTGGACAAGAATTTTGCTCCTCTGTGCCTAGAAGTCAGCAGCTGATTGATTTCCAGGGTTCACATTCATCGGTGGAAAAGATGGTTAAAGACAATGAGAGGAGGCCAGCTGCTGTTCCTTACGAGGCCCCTGCACTGGCCCAGCAATGAGTGGTCACTCGGGCTGAGGTCCAGTCCCTCACCATAAACTGGCTGTCATCCGAGGTTCAGAGAAATGGCGACAAAGAGAGATCACAGCTTCCACACAGGCCTGTCGGACCAGAGTGTGATGGGGAGCTGGTCAGTGAAGCCCCTCTGCTTCCCCCTCACAGGGGAGGCCACCTGGGGCACCCACACAGCTCTTGCCCTCTTCTCTCTTCTTCCTGCAGTGCTGGGATAGAGTCTGGGCCTCGGCTTGCCAGGCCGGCCCCCTGCCTCTGAGCCGAGCCCGGCCCCATGTGGGTCTGTTCCATTGCCGTCTCCCCATCCCTAACGACAAGGAAAGAACTTGGGAATCATCCACCTCCCTGTGTCTCTGCTTCTGCTTCCTTCAGCTCTTCCCTGTCCATCAGGGGGACTTCCAGTTCCGCTCACTGGAACACTCCTTCTGTTTTATGAGATGAAGAGTTGCCCACGTCTAGAATAGCAAATAAAATCGTGACTGTGTCCTCTGACAGCATGAAAGGCATGAAGCACAGAGGCCTCCTCTCGTGCCGGGATGAAGCCATCCCACTGCACTCTCCTGGGGACCTGAGCTCTCGGTCAAACGTGGCCTGGGGCTCTCTTCTGTCTGGGTCACATCCCCTGCCTGGGAGGGCGGCGTGCCCTCGGCAGGGCCCTCTGCACACTGTGGCACCCCGTCCATCTCTTCACCTGGACGCAGTCACACAGTAACAGGCCTAACAACAGGCTGGAGGCTGGACCCAGAGGTGGCCCAGCGTGTGGGACGCATCCTGACCCCATTCCTTCCTGGGAGGACTGCTTCCTCTCTTCACGTCAGTGACTCAAGCCTCATTGCTCATGAACTCTGTGCTAGCTGGGTCATTATTTAGGTCACAGCTTGCTCCACCTCTCCTGTCTGGGCCCTGTGAGAAGATAGGCAATGTGGTGGCAGGGAGGACATCTGGAGCCTCGCTCTTCATGAGATCTGGGCAGTTGTGTTTCCTGTTTCCTGTTGGTGGTTCCTGTGCAGCTGTTCCAAAGTTTCACATCCTTGTCTACAAATTTCTTTTTCATTTCATTTCAAGTGCAATTGTCTACAAATATACTCCAGGAGGAAAATCTGGAAAGAAAACTCTTAGGTAAGTTTTCATTGTTGGTCAATTAACAAATATACTGATTCAGTGTGTTATTTGCTGGATTTGTCCACTTTATAGCTCTTCACCTGACATTCTGAACACTAGATTTCTTTTATATGCCTGTATCTTCCATTCACACCACTTTATCCTTTGTGTTGATGGGGAAGGCAAGCTGTCTTTGAGCCTATAGATCTGTTCCTAAACTAGTCACTGTGTTGGAAAATATGTCAAAGTGGTTATCTATATCTAAGGAAAGAAGATAAGCACTTCTTAAAGTTGCCCTAAGTAAGATCTCAGGAGGCTGAGGCAAGAGGATCACTTGAGCCCAGGAGTTTGAGGCTAGCCTGGGCAATATAGGAAGACCCCACTTTGGAAAAAAAAAAAAGAACTTTGTTTATGGTTGGGGATGTGGCTCGGCAGAGGAGTACTTGTGGGAGGTACTGGGTTTTATCCCAAAACAGAGGCAACAAGAAAAAGTTTTCCTAAAACCCTCTAGGTCACCTGAGTCCCACTTGGGATCAGGCAAAGAGTTGAAATTGTCAGGATTTCTCTGATGATATTTACGCCACCCAGCACACGGTGCCCTGTCCTGGGGTTCCCACCTGGAGCACTGTGCCTGCTCCTAGAGTTCCTGCCCAGAACATTTGTGTCCCTCTCTGAGGAGAGCAGAGTTACTTGGAGGCATTTCCTCTTCCCAGATGAGGGCTTCCCACCTGGGCACTGCTGACATTCTGGGATGGAGCTTTCCTGCTAGGAGCTGATCTGATGCCGTCTGGTGGTATCTCCCTCTGGAGAAAAGGAGCACTTCCCCAGCTCTCCCCCCAATTGTGAAAGCCAAGACCATCTCCAGGCATGGACACACCCCAGGTACTGACTGGAGGAGGTGGCCACATAGCACAGCCTGTCTGTGTGGCCCTGGGTCAGCACAGGCTTCTCAGGGCATTTTGTAGAGCCGGCTGTTAGGGCAGAGTCTGGCCCACCAAGTGGAAGGGTATCGTGTGCCACCTTTAGCTTCAGGGACATCCTGTTCCACAGTAGCAGCCCTGCCCACAGTGCTGTGGTGGACACCCCAACAGCAGAGACTTGGATCACAGAGCACCCATCATATCACCAGAGACCTGCCCACTCGGTTCCAGGGGCAGCTCAGGAAGGCCAAGCAGACCCTCCGAGGTCCAAAAGCCAGTAGCTCCCCGAGGAAGCTCAGAGCCCTTGACTGTATTCTTGGATCCAAGCCCTAGGCACTGTTTTGTGGCTCAAACATTTTTAGAAAGATGTGCTTTTAGGAAAAAAAAATGGACACAAGTGTGCTTGCATGTGTAGATATGATTTCAGGAAGACACAGATTTCTCTGATGAGATTTTACTTTGTAGGAATCTTTAATTTTCTACAATTAAAGAGAAATTACTCAAGATCCTTATTCAGACTGAGGGAGGATGGTGATGGGCAACTGCAGTGGGGTCTGGCCACAGGGGAGACAGTGGGCTCCACTGGAATGCAGGGTAGGTGGAGTCGGGCGGGGTCAGGTGAAACCTCACCCAGAGGGAACGGCCAGTTTAGGGGTTAACCCCTGCAGGGTGGACTCAACAGGATTCCTGCTGAGGAAGCTTCAGTGGTGAAGATACTGAGGGCAGGTGAGGAATTTAATCAGATACCAAGGGGGGCGGATTTTTCACTAAGTCGATCCTGCAGGATTCCTGCTGAAACTGGCCCAAGGCTCTTCCTTGAGGGCCTCTAGAATCCCACCTGGAGTCAGTCCAGGGTGTCTTTGCCACAGGCAGGTGGAAAGCTGACCTGTTGGACTGGCTTTGCTGACCTTTGTTTGGCTGGCTGCTGGCCTGGGTCTACTGGTGTGAAGTCCTGTCAGGAAGCACTGGGCCATCTCTGGGGCCCACTGAATGAACTCCTGCTCTTGGATCTAAAATCATGGGAATTCTCTTCTCCCTCTCTCACCCTGAGGTACTTCCTCTGAAAACTCATTTGCTGAGTTCAGCAGAAAGAAATAGGCAGGAGAGGAGAAATCGCACCACCAGTCTGAGAATGTCTTTTAGAAGTCTGTCTTTCTTAAGGAAACAACCAAACTTTGCAAGGAGCATGTTCTGCCTATGTGATCAGGAAAAGAATGTTCATTGCCACCTCCTTTAAAAAAGTCATGTGAATTGTTTCCACACTACCAGTGCAATGGTATCTCAAGGTCCAGACTTGTGGGTGTCTCTCAAGTTCAGCGGCACTCACCTGGACCTCAGCGGACACTGGGGTGCCTGCGCAGACCCTGTGATACCTGAACAAACAAAGCAAGGCCAGTGTTTAGTGTCCCGCACAGTAAGCTCATCAGGAATGTCCTTACTGTGGTTCCATGTGTAGGAGGGAGCAGCTGAGGGACAGGTGACCAAGATGGGTGGGTGGAGGTGAGTGACCAGGTGGTAAACATGGGCTTCTCAGGTGATGAGAGAAGGAATAGACTGGACTTCATCCAAAGTCCTCAAGTCCGACTGGAGTGTCCTGGGTTTTACCTACAATCGTTAACTGCAGGCTGAGGACCTAACCTGTAGGTCACGGCTCATCTTTCTAAGCCACAGGTCTGGTGCTGGGCAGTCCCAACATCACTCCTTAGAGCGCCCTGAGGATGGACGGAGGAGTAGGGAAGGCTGAGGCCTGGATGCTGGCCTGCAGCAAGCACTCACACAGTCTTTGTCTTCATACAAACCTACGGACGCAGGGTAGCAGCAAACCTAGAAGAAATATCAGAGCAACCACCAGAGGTGAAAGAGAATGCCAACTTTTCTCAGCAGGTGCTGGAGACGCGCTCACACTGTACTCATGATTTAAACTTATTTCATGCCCAGAACAGTCCTGAGGGTGATAAGGCAGGTGTCTTTGACATGTTGCAGGAAAGGGGGAAAAGCAAGTCTCAGGGTCCATCCTGTTTTTAATTCGCCTCAGGAGACATTTTTGAAGGATTCTCGTCTAACAGGCTTTGGGTGGGGGCAGGCAGGGTGGGTGGAGATTTCTTGTTATAGAAAGCACCTAATTTCATTTGTTCTTTCAACACTTATTGATCATCTGTTAAGTGCCAGGTAGTATTCTAGGTGTGGGGACAGAGGGAGCAAAATTGGGGTCCCACTCTCAGGCTTCACATTTTAGCAGGAAGAAACAGGAAAATCAAATAACTGAAATAACATATAAATAAAACAACCACACAATGTTTTTATTTATAAATAAATAAGACAAACAGAACTGTAGTGTGGCTGATGGTGACAGAGTCATCTAGCTACAAAAGGCCTTAGGGAAGGCTCTGCTCCTGGTCACCTGTCCTCCCTGGATAGGTCCAGAAATCCCAAAGCACCTGGCTGGTCTGGCATCCACACTGCAGCACCGACCTCCGGGACCCAGAAGCCAGCAGGTGCACACCGCAGGCTGTGCTGCCTCAGGTCTGACTCCAGAGCCACCTTCTCTGTGCTAGGTTGGGTTCTCCAGAGTCTGCCAGTCTTTGCTCTCAAGGGTCCCATTCGAGGACACCCAAGGCCAGCCTCCAGGCCCAGTCTCTGGACAGGAGGGTGGTGCAGGCAAACTTCTTTTCAGAACGCCAGCAGGCAGAGGCCCTGGCCAACTCTAAGGAACTTCTGCCTCAAGGGCCAGCCTCACTCAGACTAACAGAACAGCTCCGCACTTCTCATGTCACCTTTCCTTAAGGGAAAGGCTGCACGGGCCCAGGTGTCACCTGTCTCCCCAGGATGTCCTTGGCTCTGGGTAGTTTCTGGGACAGGCTGGACGCTATTCTCTCCCAGAGGACAGGTCGGACATGTCGTGTGGGTGTGCCTCCACCCCCTACACCTCGGCACAGGCCCGTCAGCCTCCAGGACCCTCGGAGGCCAGGCGCTCCCCGGGGCTGGGCCTCTCGGGGTCTGCGTGCGTGGGCCTCCGGGTGGGCCAGGACCCCGCAGGGGTCTGCGTGGCGGGATCTTGTGGGTCGGGGGTCTCCCGCGGGGGGTGGGTCCCGCGGCCCCCGGAGACGCCCCTGCACGGAGACAGGCAGACCTCGCCCCGGAGACCTTCCCCCACCCCCTCCAGCGAGCCGCCCGGCCCCGGCGACCCGCCCAGGACGCGAAAGGCGGCCGCGGGCCGGAACCGCGGACGCCCGGGGCGGGGCCCGCCGTCACCACGCCCCCTCGCCGTGCGCGTGCGCGTGCGCCGTTGCGGCAGCGGGCGTGAGCGCGCGACGGTAGCGTCGGTGGCGCCGGCCCTGGGGGCGCGCCGGAGGGGCCGCGGCCAGGTGAGCGCCGGCTGCGTCGGGTGCCGCGGCGCGGGGAGCTGCCCGCCGTGCGGGGCGTGGGGGCTCGGGCAGGCCGCCGCTGCGTGGCCGACCCGCTGCCCAGCGCGGAGGGGCGCGGACGGGCCTGCGCCGCCGCGGGGTTGGGACCTGGGCCGGGTCGGCGGGCGGGGTCGGCGCGGCGGGAGGGACAGCGAGGGGCGCTCTGGACCAGGTGGCCACGGGGTGGGAGGGACAGCGAGGGGCGCCGTGGGCCGTGTCCTCACGGGGTGGAAGGGACAGCGAGGGGCGCCGTGGGCCGTGTCCTCACGGGGTGGAAGGGACAGCGAGGGGCGCCGTGGGCCGTGTCCTCACGGGGTGCGAGGGGACAGCGAGGGGCGCCGTGGGCCGGGTAGCCACGGGGTGGAAGGGACAGCGAGGGGCGCCGTGGGCCGTGTCCTCACGGGGTGGAAGGGACAGCGAGGGGCGCTCTGGACCAGGTGGCCACGGGGTGGGAGGGACAGCGAGGGGCGCCGTGGGCCGTGTCCTCACGGGGTGGAAGGGACAGCGAGGGGCGCCGTGGGCCGTGTCCTCACGGGGTGGAAGGGACAGCGAGGGGCGCCGTGGGCCGTGTCCTCACGGGGTGCGAGGGGACAGCGAGGGGCGCCGTGGGCCGGGTAGCCACGGGGTGGAAGGGACAGCGAGGGGCGCCGTGGGCCGTGTCCTCACGGGGTGGAAGGGACAGCGAGGGGCGCTCTGGACCAGGTGGCCACGGGGTGGGAGGGACAGCGAGGGGCGCCGTGGGCCGTGTCCTCACGGGGTGGAAGGGACAGCGAGGGGCGCCGTGGGCCGTGTCCTCACGGGGTGGAAGGGACAGCGAGGGGCGCCGTGGGCCGTGTCCTCACGGGGTGCGAGGGGACAGCGAGGGGCGCCGTGGGCCGGGTAGCCACGGGGTGGAAGGGACAGCGAGGGGCGCCGTGGGCCGTGTCCTCACGGGGTGGAAGGGACAGCGAGGGGCGCTCTGGACCAGGTGGCCACGGGGTGGGAGGGACAGCGAGGGGCACCGTGGGCCGTGTCCTCACGGGGTGCGAGGGGACAGCGAGGGGCGCTCTGGACCAGGTGGCCACGGGGTGGAAGGGACAGCGAGGGGCGCCGTGGGCCGTGTCCTCACGGGGTGGAAGGGACAGCGAGGGGCGCCGTGGGCCGTGTCCTCACGGGGTGGAAGGGACAGCGAGGGGCGCCTTGGGCCGTGTCCTCACGGGGTGCTAGGGGACAGCGAGGGGCGCCGTAGGCCGGGTAGCCACGGGGTGGAAGGGACAGCGAGGGGCGCCGTGGGCCGTGTCCTCACAGGGTGCGAGGGGACAACTAGGGGCACCGTGGGCCGTGTCCTCACGGGGTGGAAGGGACAGCGAGGGGCGCCGTGGGCCGTGTCCTCACGGGGTGGAAGGGACAGCGAGGGGCGCCGTGGGCCATGTCCTCACGGGGTGGAAGGGACAGCGAGGGGCGCCGTGGGCCGGGTCGCCATGGGGTGGAAGGGACAGCGAGGGGCGCCGTGGGCCATGTCCTCACGGGGTGGAAGGGACAGCGAGGGGCGCCGTGGGCCGGGTCGCCATGGGGTGGAAGGGACAGCGAGGGGCGCCGTGGGCCATGTCCTCACGGGGTGCGAGGGGACAACTAGGGGCACCGTGGGTCGTGTCCTCATGGGATTCGAGGTACAGCGAGGGGAGCTGTGGGCCAGTTCCTCACGGGGTGCGAAGGGACAGCGAGGGGCGCCGAGGGCTGGGTCGCCACTGGGTGGGAGGACTCTGGACTGGGAGCAGGTCCCAGTAGGAGAGGAGGGACAGAGTTGGGACTTGGCTGAGTCACTGCGGGGTGCCACCTGTGCCCTTGTAGACTCTCCAGTGACTGGGGAGAGGTGGCAGTTGCTGAAGCAGTTTGACTTCACCTTCTGTGTGATCTGCCACCATCCATTTACTGCTTATCTCCTTTCCATATTTTGTTTTTTACTTAAACTTTTCAGGAATTGTGAAGAGTTTGAACCTTCCAGAATCAGCACTAGCCTGCTGGCCCTGGCCCCCAGACCCTAGTTGCTATGGAAACAGTGATGAACTGGCTCTCTTCTTCTAAGCCCTTTCTGTTATGAAGATCTCCCTGAGCATTCAGTCTCCTTGAAAAGAGCTAAAACAGCAGGTTCTCTGGGTGGCCTCGAGAGGTTCACTAGGGAATGTTTTATGGTAGAAACTGGTAAAACCTTGAGGCATTGGGAGCACATCCCTAAGATAGGTCTCTGCAGCCACACACAAGTACCTGGAAGAGGATTAGCAGGGTAAATGTGATAACACATCACTAAAGAAAAGAAACAGGTAGCTTATATACTTTTATCCTTTTTAAAGAAAAGCCGGGGGGAGGGGATGTGTATCTAGAAAAAAGATTGACCCAACAGGTAGCAAAAACTTGCAATAGTGCTTAGAGCCAAGTAGGAGGATTACAAGGTTTTATTTCTGTGTTTTTATGCTTGTTTATATTTTTAAAATTTTGTTAATTTAGCATGTATTTCTTTTGATTTTGGGGAAAATATTTTATCCACTGCCCATGTGTGATTCTCAAAATATTAGAAGTATAATTCTCATGCAGACAGCCCATGCCATTGTTATTTAGCTTATTAATAAAGACCTACCAGGAAGACGATGCCAGTTCACAGATAATAGGCAGAAGTAGGATTTTTGTAGTGAGTGGATAAAAGGAATACTAAAATATGGTTGCTGGGTTGGTTACAGAGTTGGTATCACTGTGTAATGAAACCCAGCCTTTGGGATTATTCTTCATCCTGGGTGGAAAGGAAATTTGACTAACCTTATCAGTGTTCTGTAGGTTAACTCCGATGTTGCAGATTGTGACTGTCTGGTCATTATCAGTGGTAAATAAGTGTGTTTAGTTTTCCTAAAAGTCAAGTGATCCTGAAGGTTTTCTGAAACAGTGATTTGGCTTGGCAAAAAAGTTTTCCCTCTTTGACTTCATTTCCAAGTTTTGGATAAACGACTTTTTTTGGCAGGGGGTAGGGGCAGTTACTGGGGATTGAACCCAGGGGCACATCCCCAGCCCTATTTTGTTTTTTTATTTAGAGACAGGGTCTCACTGAGTTGCTTAGTGCCTCGCGGTTGCTGAGGCTGGCTTTGAACTCCCTATCCACCTGCCTCAGCCTCCCAAGCTGCTGGGATGACCGGCGTGCACCGCCGTGACTGGCTTGGATGAACTACCTTAAACACAAAATGCTGGCACCCTCAATGAGCAGGAGCTGTCTTCAGATTTTGGGCAGGCAGAGATGAAGGGTCCTGTGACTGCTGTATCCCAGCTCCTGGTGACAAGGCTACCTGGTTACATGGCAGCACAGGACTGGCACTCTTATTAATTTGTATTCAAACTTCTTTAAAGGCAACATTCACTGAAGTAGAACAACTGAACCTTATCAGAGAAAGAATAAGAACAGGGTTGAAGAAATGTTTTCCCAAAGAAAGCAAAGATCTTCAGAGATGGGGCTTTAGGCTGGTCCTGATGTGGCAGCACCTTCAGGCTCCCTTCTCTCCCAGCTCTGCCACCACCGGTGAGGCCAAAGGGCTGAGAAGAGAATGGGAGGACTTGGTTGCAGCCCTAGAGGCCACAGTGACGCCAGCTGTGCAGCACACTTTAGGCCTCACTCCTGGCTGATGGGAGGCAGGAGTGCAGGGGGAACAGTGGTGACCCCAGCAGCCTTTTTTGCCTCAGGTGAGAGGGAAGTGGTCAGGCCAGGGAGTAGAAATATATGCAGAAGGAGAACTAGAGCTTGTCACATAGCCATCTGTGCTGCCCACCAGACAAAGGCCCCACAGAACCTCTCTGGGCTCCCACCTGGTGACTCAGGATGAGATGCCTCACAGCAGCTTTCAGGGCTCTGCAGGACTCTTGGGAAGGCTGACCAGCTAATCCTGGGACCCTGCAGCGGGGGGGCGGAGGTGGTGGGGGCATTGGCCCTCTACCCTGAGGCTCAGGCAGTTGAGTACAACTCAGGCAATTTCTGCCTTCTCAGCTGGAGGATGCTGAATGGCACTGGGAGACCAATGCACAGGCTTGCCCAGGGGCTCTGTGCACACTGCTGTGGGGGCATGCGTAACCAGGAGGTCTGAGCACTGAATCAGGTGAGGGAATTGGTGATGCTCTGGTGTTTATGATCTGCTGTTTCCGTATGTAACTGGCACATTGCCTGGGCCTTCCCGCAGGGCCTACTGGGTCTCAACTCTGGCCTGCCTGCTTGATCTGTATGCAGTTCTTCCTTTAAATATGGTCCTGTTTCCAGAAAGGTGCCCAGAATACCTGGGAACCATTTTGTCTCTGCAATTAAAAATTAATTGAACCAGCCAAATGTGCCTGGCACATGGTAGATGCTTCAGCCCTTTACTATTCTGTACTTCTGTATATTTCTTCCTCTCATATTTAGACACTTGGGCTTAATATGGTTAAGAGAGAAATTTATTTTATTAGCTTCTTTTTTTGTGTGTTTTTGTGGTACTGGGGATCAAATTCAGGGCCTTCTGAAAGCTAGCCAAGCATTCTATCTCTACTTTTAATCTTGAGACAGTCTCATTAAATTTCCAGGCTGGCTCTGAACTTGATGTCTTCCTGCCTTAGCTTTCTGAGCAACTGGGATTACGGCGTGTGCCTAGCCCAGCTTATTTTTTAGCTTTTAGTTAGCAAAACCAAGATGAGAACCCACTAGACTGGACTGTTCTTGATTTAGTGCTGGTGTCCTTGGGTCTCTTCCAATCTGACCTACTCAGAACCTTCCTGAAACAGCACTTGTACCCATCACACCACAAGGTGGATGCAGGCAGAACTTTTTGGAGTTGGGGACTCACCTATGCCATGCAGAGGCCCCACGAAGCTGGGTAGATTGGCCCAGAGCATGTTGATGCAATCATGGCAGAATGGGAACTGTAGCCCCGATCTCATGACTGACTCGGGGAAAAACACAAGCAGTCATTTTAGGATAAGTATGTTTCAGCAGTTCAGTTTTGTGCAGTATAATTTAGAGGGCTGCAGTTCCGTGTTGAGAATAAGGGTCTGATTAAGGTTTGTCTCCTCCCACAGCTCTGGATTTGGCTTGAAGCAGGTCTGCACCTGTAATGTCAATGGATCAGAAAGTACAGACCACACCAGGGCCAAGGTCTCTGGTCAGTCTCTTGGTTCATTTTTAAATTTGGAGATGTGTAAGTCCACTAGATTCTTACCATAACACAACCAGAGGCATGAGCCATGAAGTGTTGGTTTGGGACAGAATAGCCTTCTGGCCATCATCCATCAGAGTCCACATACCCCAAGAAGGTACTAGGGGTGGAACAACACGGAGCCATCTGAATTCCAGAAGAGATGTGAATGCTAGTGGTCTTTTCTCCTCCAACTCAAAGAGTTTTGTTCACACCACATGACCTATATTAAAGTTGAAAGAACACACGTCTCTGGGGTCTTGCCTCTGACTATATGACCACCTTCAAATCCAGGAGTTAATAGTTCCAGGGGTTTCTTCTGGCATTTGTAATAAACCCCAGAACTCGCAGTGGGCATGGGCTCATGTGAGTTGGGGCTTTTGGTGTCCTTAGGGGTGTGGCCTAAGATGTTTTTCCAGGAATTGGCGTAGTCGGTTAGTGTAGTGCTCCTGGTGGCGCCAGCCTGCCTACTCATGGTTGTCATCTGGAGGCCCTCCCAGAGCACTGGGGAACAGCCCCAGTGGGGGATCCTGCTCTTCACTCCTGACCCTGAGGAAGTGCAGGGCAGACTGCATCCTTGCTGCAGAGGCTCCTGTGGGTGGCCGATTTCATGTGCCTGTTTTATAAACAAAGGGCTGGAGTAGGTAGCTTCACAGGTTCCTTCGGTTTTGTTTTGTTTTGTTTTTCCTTGTTAAGAGAAGAAAAAGTTTATTTGGTCTTCATGGTTTCAGAGGTCTGAGTCCATAGACTGCCAACTCCATAGCTCTGGGCCTCAAGTGAATATCATGGCAGAGGAAAGCCACTCAAGACATGGCAAACAGCAGACAGAACTTCACTCACCAGGGGAAAAATATAAACCACAAAGACACACCCTAGTGTCCCTCCTCCAGCCATTCCCCACCTGCCTATAGTCACCCCAGTTAATGCACTGATTCGGTTAAAAACTCTCATGATTCCATCATTTGCCTCTAAGCTTTCTTGCGTGCATGGACTTACACACAAGCATTGGGGGACACCCAGTCTAAATCCGACATTCCATCCTGGTTCCAGCATTACCCAAAAGTCCAAGTCCAAGTCTCTGTTATATCGGATATATAATGGCACAGAGTAACATTTCCATTCCACAAGGGAGAAATAGAGGTTTAGAAAGAAGAATTGGGACCAAAGCAAGACTGAAATCCAATTGGGCAAACAAGTCTAGCTCCATGTCTAGCATCTGGGGCACATGGTCTCATGATGTTCTCTCTAAAGGGCTGGTGTAGCTCTGCCTTATGACCTTGCTGGTGGCGGTTTCTCTGTTGGCTCCTTTCTTTTTAATTCCTACAACTTTTATTGGCTTATATCTCACATTACTGGCCTCTCTTGGGGTGGAGGTGTCTCTACTGCAGCTTTGGCTTCCTTTTCACATCTCCATGTATTGCTCTCTCAGGGGCAACCCACAGGGACTCCAACTCCACTTTTCCTGGCCTCTCAGTGGAAGCCTTCATGACCCCTAACCCATCCTGCATTCCTGTAGAACCAGTACCGTGTGATTTATGCCAAGCTCTGACACCATCTCAAGCAGTAGCCAAGCCTCCTGGACCACAGTTGCACCAACCTCTAAATGCCTGGGCAGCTGTACTTGGTGAAACAACTTGTTAGGCTCCTCTGTGCAAGCAGAGTGCCCCCGTGGTCTCCTCTCAATGGAATTCTGTTACATTCTTGAGCCTGAGATAGGTATGGTCTTGCCAACTCCCGAGATGCCATCAAGCCATCTTTCCTATGGTTCTGGGTAAAGCATTTAGCATTTCTTTAGTAGCCCTAATCACTTTACCAACCATACCTTCCTTGAACATAGTTTTACTTGCAGTTTTCTGGCCAAACTTCCAAGTTTTTGAAATTTTTCTGTTCTGCTCCTGGTCATCACAGTAAACTTGGTTAAAAGCTACCAGCACTCTCCATGCCACTACCTGACTGCTGTGCTGCCTCAAAATTTCCTGTGTCACATTAAGAAGTCCATCATCTTTAAATTTAGGCTCACAGAAAATCTCAGGACATGGGCAAAATGTAAATGACTTCCAAGCCAGAACATAACCCAAATGCCTGCTAGTCCAGTTTCCAATAGAGTCCTCTTCTGAACCCTCATGAGCCTAGTCTTTACTGTCCGTAGTCTTGTTTGCATTCTGTTTTTTTGACCTCCCATGAGTGGCTCATTAAGCTCCAGTTACAACATTCTAAAGCTGCTCCAGTTTTCACTGCTGAACTTTCCAAAAAATTTCCCCCCACAAACCAGCTCCAAATTCTTCTGAACCAGATGGTCAGGTTGGTCCCAACAGGGACCCCACTCTTTGTACCGATTTCTGTTTCAGTCAGCTTTTTCATTGCTGTGACCAAAAGCCCTGACAAGAACACTTTTAGAGGTTTCGGTCCACAGACAGCTGACTCCATAGATGTGGGTCAAAGGTGAGGTAGAATATTATGGCAGAGGAAAGCAGCTCAGGACATGGTGGTCAGGAAGCAGAGTGGTTTCCTTCACTTCCGAGAACCCGAGACTGGTTTTTCCAGTTTCATAAAATAGGTCCAATCTTAGGTAAATTTGACCACTTGAGCACAATTTTCAATCTGTGTATTCAGCAGATATTTCAGGAATACCTGCTGAGTATCAGACATTGCATCACCCAGCAGAATATAAAACAATGGACAGGCAGGTATGGGCTGTGCCCTCAGAGAGCCTGTCTGGTGGAGGTTGGATTGAGCCATTAGAGTGCATTTTGGGTGTAGGAGTGGAGAAAATAGAAAGTGCTTCAGGAGCTTACAGTGGAGGCACTTCCTCTAGCCTGGAAGATGTCTGGAACAAATGCCTTTAGTGTAGGCTGCAGGGGTCTCAGCACTGCAGAGGCCCAGTCAAGGAAAATGTGATGTTTCGGAGAACTGGAAGGTTCTAGCATGGGGTGAGATGAGGGGATGTTGGGAATGGAGTCCAGAGGGGTAGGTGGGTTATTCCTGAAGACTCCTGTAGGTCCTGGGCAGACATACCCCACTGGCTTTGGGAAGCCCCACCAGTGCCTTAACCAAGAAAATAACATGAGGAATGGGAACACAGGTCCCTAGAACAAGCTCTTGCTGTTGACAGTGGGACAAATGAGATGGCTACCTCCCAGCATGGAGGCAGGGAGTTCTTGGGTCTGTTGAAAGTAGAATGTGGGACCTGTACTGTGTGATGTACAAGTTTATCAGACTTAAGTTAGAATAGGAAATGGTAGTAAAAAAGCAGAAATATAGAAAGTACAAGGAACGAATGAACTTACACTTTTACGTTGCTGCAGAAGACAGTTATTGCTTTATTTTAACTTGTTTTTTGTTTGCAGTACTGGGGGTTGAACCCAGGGCCTCACATGCTTGGCAAGTGCTCTCTGCTGAGCAACACACCACCCCTTTTTATTTTCTTTGGAGACAAGGTTTCACTAAATTGCCCAGACTGGCTTCATACTTGCAGTCCTCTTGCCTCTGCCTCCCCCGTAGCTGAGATTAGCGGTATGTACCACCACGCCCAGATGAATGTGTTTTTTGAGTAGATAAATACATTGATGTGGTTCAGAGTATCTCCTCTGCCTTCAGCCACTGTTAATAGGAGAAAGTGAATTTTTGAAATGGGACATGTGTAGCTTCATACACAGCTTCACCAAACAAACTGGAGCACCAAGACAATGTTCTCTCAGGTTCTGGAAGTAAAGTCTTTAAAACTATTACAGGGTAACCTAGATGTTCTTCCTGTGGACTGTGAGTCATCTACCTGATGGACGGGCTGCCTTTGTTTGCCTGTGGAATCCGCAGGAAGTGTGCAGCCCAGTGCGATCGGGTTCCGGTGTTCCTGCCTGTTCACGTTTACGTTCACGTTTATGGGTGTGCCGCTCCATCCAGAGTTCATTTTTGCTCACTCTCCTGTACTGCCCATGGGAGTGATCGTGCAGTGTTGTGGTCTTTGTAAGTGCATAGGAGTAGGAGACAGAATTAAAGAAGTATTTCTGAGTGTGTGTTTCTGGGGCAGTGATGCATCCTTCTGCAAAGTCAACAAACGGTGCATTCTCTTCTTCAGATCAAAGGCGGATACATGAAGATCCCAGCGCGAGCTGCACTGTCTCCTTCCACAAATCACAGCACAGGGCCCAGCAGCCCCCAGCCGTCCTTGGCCCCAGGACTACTCTGGTGTACGGTTTGGGACAATGACTCCTGTGAGCGAAGGGGGCACATCCAACAGCGTTTTTGACCTGGACTATGCTTCCTGGGAGATCCGCTCCACACTGGTGGTCGCAGGCTTTGTCTTCTACCTGGGTGTCTTCGTGGCCTGCCACCAGCTGTCGTCCTCCCTCAACGCCACTTACCGTTCTCTAGGGGCCAGAGAGAAGGTCTTCTGGGACCTGGCAGCCACGCGGGCTGTCTTTGGCGTCCAGAGCACAGCTGCGGGCCTGTGGGCTCTGCTGTGGGACCCTGTGCTTCAAGCTGACAAAGCGCTTGGCCAGCAAAACTGGTGCTGGTTCCACATCACCACAGCCACAGGGTTCTTCTTCTTTGAAAATGTGGCCGTTCACCTGTCCAACATGTTCTTCCATACCTTTGACTTGTTCCTGGTTGTGCACCACCTCTTTGCCTTTCTTGGATTTCTAGGCTCAGCGATTAATCTCAGAGCTGGCCACTACCTAGCGATGACCACATTGCTGCTGGAGATGAGCACCCCCTTTACCTGCATTTCCTGGATGCTCTTAAAGGTAAGCATTTCTATGGGAGGTGGTTACTGCAGAGGGTGCAGGACAAGGTGCCTTGAACATTTAACCTCTGGCTGAGCACTGTGGACCCATCGGCAGCAGAACCACAGCCCACCCATGCAGGAAGAAGCTCGTGTAGTCGAATTTTATTAACTTCAATTTTATTATTGATTTCTTGATTTTAAGCTTTTCATACTTATTGCTCCTTAAGATACTTTGCTTTCTTTTTGAAAACATGCTTTTTTTTTCTTTCAATGCTTAAAAAAATTTTTGAAGTAATACCTATGTGTACATATATCCTTATTGCTTTTTAGTTCTCACTCGCCCTGGCTCAGATGGCCATGCTGATCCCAGGCCACGTGGTGCCCACAGGGTGTTCACAAGTGGCCAGACTTGGCCCCTAGTGTGGAGACTTGCCCAGGTTTTCCCTTTGGTTTAGAAGACGCATATTTTTAATGTGTGTCTTCTGTACATGGTGAGGATTCTCATTTTGATGTCAAAATTATCTTCATGTTCAATCCTTTTTGACAATTTTTTTTTTTGGTAAGAATCTTGCAATCTTTTATGATATATTACCTTGTTCGCAGAGTATTTTATACAGAACTTGAAATACCACTAGTGTTTAATAATTCAGACATATAGGTCATATTTTGGAGCACCTCTCAGTCAGAACACTGTGATAGGTAAGTTTTGTGAAGGGAAATGAATGAGTATAAAAATGTTGTTCCAGCCTTCAGGAGCCAGTGGGTGATGGCATGGCGTGTCACCTGGTTGGTGTGACAGGCGTTTGTGCAGCACCAGCTGTGTGCTTCAGGATCTACTGGATGTAGGCCTGTTGTGCCCTAGGAGAGCCAGCAGCACCACACGCACTTTTGGAGACCCAGCTGTGTGCCCAGCCTTGTGCTAGGACCTGCATTTGCCATGACCCCATTTGGGCGATAGCTGGTTATGTCTTTAGGTGACAGGAGTGTTCAGGGTCACGGGCCCTTCTGAGGCATGTGCAGTGAAGATGCATGAGCTGGGTACCACAGTCCGCAGTACCAGGCGTCCCCTGCAGCCACTGGAGACAAACAGTTCCCACCATTAGAAGGCTAATGAGGAGCTGCAGGGATCCCTGAAGGGTGAGGTTTGAGGTTGCATGCTTGTCTGTGGCAGGAGCGATTGGGTGGGCTTCACCAGAGAGGAAGGTGGGAGCCATGATCACACTAAAAGTCACTACACATCCACCCACCCCTGCATTCTGTGCCAGCCTCGAGAGTGGATATGTAGCAGCTGGTAAGTGTGGGACCATCTTAGGTGAAATTCTGGGACCTGGGGCTCTATCAGCACCTGCCCATGTTATGTGGAGATTTAGTTTTCTCTGTGAATTCCCTGCCCCTGACTTGGCATGGGTACCAGCATAGGCATCCTGAGGATGAAGGAATATGTGCAAGAGGGCCTTGGCCAGCTCTCTGCCCACCTATTCCTCTTGCACTGAAAAGCAGGGTCTCAAAAGCAGCCCTGCCATGCAGAGCATGGTATTCTTGGGAATGCTTGCTCACAGATGTACAGTGTCACTGAACTAAGGTCACGATGCTGGGCTTGTGATAATGCATGTGTTTTGAAAACGAGTTTACAAATGTCTTACATTTTTAATTTTTTTTATTGAAAAATTTTTTAAAGGAGAGAGAAACCTCTTAAGCTCAGGAAATAATGCCCAGAGTTAATAAATAGGACAGCATCAATTAAAAAACTTCTGTATAACAAAGGAAGCAATTAAGAATGTGAAGAGAGAACCCACAGAATAGGAGAAAATTTTTGCTACCTACTCATCTGGGAGAGGATTAATATCTAGAATATCTAAAGTGCTCAAAAAACTTTACACCCAAAATATCAAATAACTCAAGTAATAAATGGGCAAATGAACTAAATAGATACTTCTCAAAAGAAGAAATACAAAGAACAACAATTACGTGAAAAAAATGTTGAACATCATTAGCAATTAGGGAGATGCAAATCAATATGACCAATATGGAAATCGGTATGGAGGCCCCTCAAAACTGTAGGCATAGAACCACTGTATGATCCAGCTATCCTACTTCTTGGTATTTATCCTGAAGAATTAAAGTCATTGTACTATAGTGACACAGGCATACCCATGTTTATAGCAGCACAATTCACCATAGCCAAACTATGGAACCAGCCCAGGTGGCCATCAAGGAAGAATGGAAAAAGAAAATGTGGTGTATATACACAACTGTGTTTTATTCAGCCACAGGAAAAATGAGATTATGGCATTTGCAGGAAAATGAGTGGAACTAAAGACCATCACGTTAAGTGAAATAAGTCAAACTCAAGGCTAAGGGTCATGCGTTTCCTCTTACATACGGAGAAAACAAAGGTGGGAGTGTCCCCTAAAGGTCAAAGAGAGGTCCATAGAGGAAAAGGGGCAAGGGGTGGGAGGCGAGGAGGGAAGGGACGTGCTGGAGAGTAATATTGGCCAACTATATTGTCACGTTGTGTGCATGGACGAATGTGTCACAGCAGATCTCACAATAACACACCAAAAAATGTGGGAGGAAAAACAGGAGAAAGGAAGGGATGGCAAGGAAAGGAGAGGAAGGCAGACAGACATGGAGGTCTTCCTGTCTGCATTCCTCAGGAAGTCAGGGCTGGGGCTGGCTGGGCTCCCCACATCCTGTCCCTCCACCTCCTGGAGGGCCTGCTCCCAGCGAGGGGCTTCTGCAGGTGCTTGCTCCTCAGGTGTGGTGGGGCCAGCCCTGGAGCCCTCAGCACCTCGGGGACACTGTCTCAGGTGGAGTGACCACTAGTGAGAGACTGTTGGGGTCGGTGTTGAGGGTGCAGTTTGTGCAGGATGGAGACAAGCATTTACTTCTTACTCTCCTCGAGTTAACTGCACACGGCCAGCAGACCCACCCCAGAAGTGCACCTCCTGAGTTAATGCAGCTGAGGGTCGGTATGACTCGGGGGCTCTGCTTTTTTATTGTCCTGTTTCAAATACTAAGTGTTATAAGTAAAGGCTGTGTTTAAAATATCCAACTTCTTTTGAGCTCCTAATAAAGCTCGTGGATTGTTGCAGAGTAGAGCGTCCGGATCCTGGAATTTCCCCTCTTTGAGTCTGACTTGACAGGACTAAAGGATATAAATCAAAACAAGAGGCCAGCCTGACTTAAGGTGGCCTTGCCAGGCTCACAGGGTGGCTCATGCCTAGGGCTGGGTCTAGATGTGGTTAGAATCCGTAATAAATGAGCCTCAGGACTCAGTCTTTGGGACACGAACTTCCACATCACAGCCCAGGATGCCAAAGAAGTGAATTGAACCCAGAGACACTTAACCAATCACTGAGCAACAGCCCTTTTTCAGTTTTTTATTTTGAGACAGGTACTATGTTGCCAGGGGTGGCTTTGAACTCATGATCTCCCTGCCTCAGCCTCTGAACCTCTAGGGTTACAGCCACGTGCACACACTGGTATGTAAGCCCAGGCTGCTCCACATGCAGGTTTCCTGTTCAAAGGTAGTAACTCCATCGTCTAGTGTGAGGAAGAGCAGGTGTGTCTGATCTGCTGCCTTCTCAGGAGGTTATTTCAGGGGCACATTCACAGTGTTTGGAATGAAACATAAGTTCTCTGTCTATTTTTCCTGTGTATCACCAAGATGATTCCTTGTGTCTTGATGCCATCCCCTGGTTTTTGCCAGTGTGGTGTGCACACTTTCAGGCCAGCGTGAGAGCAGCATACCTGTCTTGTTCATTCAGCGATTGTGGAAGTTGAAGTGACGTGTCTCTGAGGTTGGCCCTGCCTGTCTCTCTCGCTTGCCCCGCATCCAGTGTGGCTGCTCCTGCTGCTGATGTCCTTTTGCAAGTGCAGGACAGTATCCCAGTCCTGGGAAGGAGCTGGTGCCAGGAAATACCTTGGTCTGCATCGGGCAGGGCCCTGCCCCTTGTGTTCCTGGTCTGATGGGTCAGGCCCAGTATTTAGGCTGGAACTAGCTTCAGTGGTCACTCAACATAGTTAAGGCAAGTCCATTTTGGCCTGTGTCCAAGGACTCATGACGTTGAAATATTAAGAACTGAAGCAGAGCCGGGTGCAGAGGTGCATGCCTGTAATCCCAGCATCTCAGGAGCCTGAGGCAGGAGAATCACAAGTTCAAAGCCAACCTCAGCAACTTAGCAAGGCCCTAAGCAACTAAGCAAGACCCTGTCTCTAAATAAAATATAAAAATGGCTGGGGATTGGGGGTGTGGCTCAGTAGTTACCCCCCTGGGTTCAATCCCCAGTACCAAACAAACAAAGAAAAATGAACCAGGACCTGCATTTTACCCTGAGCTTCTCTGTTCTAGAAAGTTCTTTTCCTGAGTCAAGGTGCAGGGCTTGATGTCATCTATCTTCTCCTGTTGCTACATAAGCAGAGCTGATTTTCCCAATGTGTGCAAGTTCAAGGTAAAGCAAAGCTTCAGGGAGCAGAAATCAAGAGTGACAAGGCCGGCAGGTGAGGTGCCAGCAGGGCTCACCAGGGCTCAGGAGCTCGGGTTCAGAGCCAGGTGCTCTGAGAGTGAAACGCAGGGAGCACGGAGCCCTGGCCAGAAAGCCTGCTGCTAGCAGAGGATGAGGCCTCCTTAGGTGTGAGCAGGCTGGCTGGCTGCATGCTGACACCCGTTTGTTGGTCCGCAGGCCGGCTGGTCCGAGACGCTGTTCTGGAAGCTCAACCAGTGGCTGATGATCCACATGTTTCACTGCCGCATGGTCCTCACCTACCACATGTGGTGGGTGTGCTTCTGGCACTGGGGACGCCTCGTCAGCAGCCTGTACCTGCCTCATTTCGCACTGTTCCTTGTTGGACTGGCTCTGCTCACACTCATCATTAATCCATATTGGACCCATAAGAAGACCCAGCAGCTTCTCAATCCAGTGGATTGGAACTTTGCACAGCCTGAGACCAAGAGCAGCCGGCCAGAGAGGACCAACGGTCAGGTGCTGCAGAAGAAGCAGCCATAGCGGCCGTAGTCGGGACCAGGCGGGCCACTGTGTCTGTGGGTGCAGCACATGGGTTCCACAGCTCAGAGAACAGTGACATTTGTAACAAATAAGGTCTTGACTATCTAAGCTAAGTGAAACCCTGACTTTCTAGTCACTAGTGTTAATTCTGAAGTAGCCACAGAGTATTACAAGGCCTCCTTCACCTTCTGGAGCAGATCTTTGCCATTGTGACTTCCTGGACTCCTCTGGCTTGTTCCTGCAGGCAGTTAGCTCGGAGGAGGAGCCCTGGTGGCAGGCACACTGCCGGCTGGGGAGTGCTCATTGCAGTGCTCCTAGTGGGTGTGCTCCAAAGTCATTTTCCTATTGTTGGAAAGGATTGGCCTCAGGAAGGAATGGATGATTTGGCCTAAGGAAGTCCCAGAGTATGGCCTTTTAAAGTTGGTGTGTAATGGTACCACCTAGGGGCAGTGGAGCCGTTGTGGTGGCCCTGGGTAGGAGACTGCCACCCAGGATGCCACCTGCCCTGACGGGAGTGCAAGTTATAAAAACTTCCACTTTTTTTTTTTAATCAAGAAAGATTTTTAAATAATTTTTATTGACATTGTATTTCTCAATTGACAAAATAAGGTAAGTGTTCAGCAAGCAGATATGTCTGGATTTCAGAGCCGTTTTTACTTGTGGCCTGTAGGTACCCAGGCCAGATCCTGAATCCTTGATTGATATTTGTCTGTGGACTTTAAGGGAAGTTATTGAGGACTTCTTCCCTGAGGTGTGTGGTTGACCCTAGTGGCCCTGGGCAGACCTGCAACCAGCTCTTGAGTAGGGGTCTCCGATGCACCTGGCTTTTACCACGCTGTACCCAGGTAGAATTTGCACACCAACTTAGCAGTGTTGACAGACCTAGGAACATTTTATTCCCCATAAGTACATAATTAAAAGTGAAAGTATATTTTTATCAAAGCACCTTTGAATAAGTGCTTGCAGAAAATATGTTTTTATTGCTCTTAAAATCATGTGACCCCTGCTTGTTTGCATCATGGAACTCTTGGGATAGTGTATTTTGATGACTGGTGCTTTAACTTTATTGATTGTATTTAGATCAAAATATATGCCTATTTATCTCATCCTAAAATTATTTAAGCTATGTCCCTGCTAAGATCCTTAACTAAGAACCCTGTTGCTCCCGATGGCTGCTCCGTTCTGCCCTGTCCCATGGAACCAGCATAAGCTGGTGGTTTTCCACTGGGCAGAAGTTTAATAAAGTGACTGATTTTTACAGAACCCGAATGAATGTCAGTTTCCTTCTCTTAAAGTGAACTTCCCTCACTGACCAGGACCTGCAACCAGCTCTTGAGAAGGGGTCTCCAATGCACCTGGCTTTTACCACGCTGTACCCAGGTAGTATTTGCACACCTGGTGATATGTTGTCTTGGAAACAAATGTGATGGTCAAACCTCACGTGCTCGAGAAGCACTTTCAAGCACTGGGCTGAACTGGTTTCTGCACTTCACTGGGAGTCTGTCCTCCTCAGGGGTCCACTTGATGCCCTCTTTCTTGGTGGATGGGACCGCCAGCCTGCCCGCTCAGTGCGGTGTCCTGCACGCATGGCTCCTTTCTGAGTAGGGGCTTGTCAGTGAGGAGCACAAGGCTGGGAATGTTGGGACCCAGTAGCCTGTGCCTCTGTTGCCCCGTGGTCGCACGGTGCCTGTCCCCCACCAGCGCGCGAGCGGACCTGACACGTCGCGTGGTACGGCAGTGCTGGCAAGCAGCCTGCTGGTGTGAGCCTGCCAGCCCGCTCAGTGGCCGCGCTGGCTACCATCAAGACCCATGCCTCATGCCTCAGGCTTCCTCTGGTGGAGTGGGAACAGGCGTTACCTGGGAGGCTTCAGGTAACAGTCAGGGGTTCTGCCATCACTTGAAAGACTCACGATGGGGCAGTGTTGGCCTTAAATCTCCCCCGGTGACGATGGGAGGAAAACACTCCGTGGGCCGGCCTGGCTCTTTGGCTTGCCGTGGTGCCGCACCTTGGCACCGTGCTTTCTCTGTGGGTAGGACATATTTCTTGGTGTCCATGTTTTTTGTTTTTTTTTTTTCGAAGTTGGATAACCAAATGGGCCAGGAAGCCCGAATGTCTCAGAACCGTGGGACAAGCATTTTCACTGAGCGAGGGGGACTGTCCTGTCTACCACCCCTTCTCATCTAGCACCAAGCCTGCTCCTCTCAGTGTCCACTGCTCCCCAAAGTGTGGCCCAGCTGGTGTAGCTCTGCCCATGGTGGCAATGCTTCAGCTCACCCAAGGGTCTTGTGACGTCCCTCTGTCTCTGACTGGCAGCCCAGTGGAGGACCATTGCCTCCACTGCACAGCCGGGAGCTCCAGGTGGAAGCCGCTGTGGTTACGCATGGTGACACGGCCCTGCGTGCCAGGCTGCTCCTGGGTGCGTCAGCACCAGCCGACTCGTGTCTGGTGCCCAGCCTGGTGGGCACTTCCTGTGGGTCTCAGTCCTTGTGCTGCTATGACAGCACAATCCCAGGCTGATTGCCCTGGTTCTGGAGGCTGGCAGTCCAAGGTCAAGAAGCAGTGGGTTCAGTGTCAGATAGGGACCCAGCCTCCTTTCGCACTGTGGCTACGTCCCCGGAGGGAACAGGCCGGATCCTCAGGTGGCAGAAGGGATGGAAGGATAGCAGAGGGCCTAGGCTGGTCCACAGCCCTTCTCAGGCACTGATTCTCTGGTGAGGGCGAGAGCCTGTCACTCAGCACCCACAGTGGCAGGTACTATTAACAGAGCCACCCTCATGCCCCTGCCGCAGGAGATGTCACTGGCTCCAGGCTCACAGGGTGGTGCCTGCCTGGCCTCCTGGCACGTCTCCAGTAGCTGCCATGTCTAGCTTGGGAGGATGCCCAGTGACTGGGTGGGTGTCCGAGCAGGGAGCGACTGTCACATGTCAGCCCAGCAGGCACCTGTCAGAAAACAGATGCAAACCCCAGAGGGCAACAGAACATCTGGCAAGGGCACATCCACCAAGGTAGGGTGGCCAGCTTCGCCTGACGCAGTGTCCCACCTGGCCTGTGGCTGTAGGTGACATTCTCTGCAGGGAACTGTAGTCACTGAGGACTGGCCCAGCCAGGGGGAGCTGGGGAGAAACGGCGGCAGGCACAAGGTTGGGTGAGGTCTGCTGGGGTTGGCCTCCCCCGCTGGGAGCCCATAAGTTGACGGCATACTAACCTTTCTTCTGTGAGACAGGTCTTGGGTGTTTTATTGAAGATGGTGCGTTTACTCCACACGAATGCTGTCGTGCAGATTGAAGAAGTGGAGAAACACTGGGGCTGCCTAGTAACGCTGACAGCAGGACCTCAGGCTCATGGACCGCCACCATGCCTCAGGAGTGCTGTGGGCTGCCTTCATGGGCCCCACCCAGCAACAGTGGCACGAGCTTGGAGAAGTACCAGTCAGAAGTGCCCCGTTGCATAGGATGCTTTCTCTGCTTGGCCTCAGACTGGACATACATCATATGAGTTGTGGGTGGTGCCCAGGCACAGAGGACAGCAGAGTCCAGCTCCCGCATGCCAGGGTCTCCCTGACACTGCCTGCTGTGCCTTAGGTGCCAGGAGATCAGCAGCAGGGGGCTGGACAGAGGCGCCTGCGACAGGCTAGATGGGAAGAAGCTGCCCCTCTGAGGTCAGAGTACAGGGGAGCACTGGGCTGCTGACTTTTCTTTGGGATTCCTCAAAATCAGGCCGCCTGTGTCTGCCTCAGACCCCACTCTGCATGGGGAGTGCAGTGCGCTGGCCTTCCTGTGAGGCTGCCCACAGCCTGAGGCTCTCACGGGCCTGCCTGGGGGCCCAGTACTGCAGGAAGAGGGAGCCAGGAGCCCGGCTGTGCATGGCCCCTCCTAAGAGGACACCAACAGAAACAACCTGGCTTTGGCTGATGCTCACAGTGCCTTCGAGTCGCCTCTGTGTCTAAGCCACTGTCTGCTTTGTTAGGAGAGCTTGTTCAGTCACCATTCCTCCTGAAGTGAACTTTCCTCTTTCAGTGATCAATACATACTCTGCGTATTACTGTTTTGATAGCAAAAACATGCTGTCCTAGTCATATTTTAGTGCCATGATGTGAAGAATTCAGAAATCTCGATTTTCTTTTTTTTAATGAGTCAGTCTCCTACCCTGCAGTGCTGAACAAGCCAGGACCACAAGCAGGACCACAGCCTTCCTTCTGCACTCCCCAGGTGGTTGGGGTGCCCTGGCCTCACCTCTGGACCCCCACGTGGACGCCTTTCTCAGGATGAATTGGCCTTCGGATTGTACTTGGCCCTCTCACTGCTACTCTCTAATCTGCCTGAAGCCCCACTCACCTTACTTCACTGTTTACACCACCACCCCAGACCAGCCCAAAGACTCCAAAAATTAACCCCTAGTTAAAACTCTCAGTTATTACAGAAAGGTATTAAATGTCAGGTCCTTTAGTCTGAAAAGTACCTGATGAAAGTTTGCACAAAAAACTTATAATCCTTTTTGTAATTTTTGTAATACTTACTGTACTTTTTATAAAAAATAATACATGACATATAAAATTCCAACTGCAACTTGGCCCTTCTCGGCTACAATTTCTTTTGTCATGAGGAATTTCTCAGCAAACTTGGTCCACCCCAGAGAGTTTGTTGCACACACAGGGAGGACAGGACCTCAGGCCCCACAAAGTTTTGTACAGAGAGCTGAAGCTTGGGTGGGGCAAGACTGCCCTGGCAGTACTCCACTGTGCATTTTCTCTTAGCTCACAGCTGTCTCAGATGCAAAGTATGTGCTCCTGGAAAAAGTGCAGCTCAGGAAAAAACTCACTCGCCAAAAGTGACTTTTACATTCTAATTTGTAGCTAGTAGTTTGGCTTAGTCGTGGTGAAACCCAGATCCGTTTCCCCTTCCCAGGGGCTTCCTGTCTCCCTCGCCACCCTGCTGTCCTCCTGTCCTAGGGCTGGCCAGTGAGCATGGGGGTGTTCTTGGAAGGGTGTGTTTCCTTGGCAAACGCCAAGAGCCTGGAGCGTGAGCCGCCTTTCCTGATCGCCAGCCTCCTTTTGGCTAAAACGAAGTCACATGCCTGCAAAGGCACCAGCTCTTGTTGCCACGGGGACCGACTTAAGGGCCAGGAACAGCCTGTCTTCAATGACATTGGTATTTTGAAGAATACTAGCTGAAATGTCACAGAATAGCCCTTTTGACGGGATGGATTTAAGTTACATACGTTTGTCTGGGGCACTATGTAAATATGGTCCTTCCTGGGGTATCATGCCCAGGGCACTTGTCTGCTTACCCCCTGCTGGTCACCCAGTTAGGATGTTGTCTGGCTCCCCCACTGGTCAGTCACTATTTCCCACATTATCAGTTAACTTGCTGAGACTGCTTTGAGTGTTCCCTGGTGCCCTGGATTGGTCTCCACCGAGCTCAGTAAGATGGCACTCACCTGTCACCCCTGCGCTGTGCTCACCATGGAGGCCAGCTCTCTAGCCTCAGGAGAGCTCCACTCTCCGAGCCTCCTCTACCCTGACTTGGTTCATCTTGTCCAAGATTAGGTTCATTATTGTCTGTGCAAATGCCCACATGTGCAGTGGGGCCTGCTCAAGTCGATTCAGGGCCCTCTTTTTTCCTTTTCTAACACAGTAGGAAGCCTTCCTCTGCCCTCTGGAAGCTTCTCTGGTGAGGAATAGCATTTGGAAACCTAGGTAGAAGGGCGATTTGTGAGCATTGATGGCTGTACTTAGTCCAGCCCCTGCTTCCTCACCTGCCCACCCCGTCCTGGCATGGCTCTGATATTACATGGAACTCACAGGTGAGTTGGGGAGTACTTTTCACGGCTTTCTATACATGAGCATGGGATCCCTGGATATTTATTATTTGTTTGTTTATTTATTTGTTTTGAGTACTGAGGATTGAACTCGGAGGCACTGGACCACTGAGCCACATCCCCAGCACTATTTTGTATTTTATTTAGAGACAGGGTCTCACTGAGTTGCCTAGCATCTTGCTGTTGCTGAGGCTGGCTTTGAACTCACGATCCTCCTGCCTCAGCCTTCCGAGGTGCTGGGATTACAGGTGTGTGCCATCGCACCCAGTGAACCCCTGATTGTTTAGGCCTTGTGCAAAATGAAGCACGTGCCCAGGTTTTCTCATTGACCCTTCTTACCACGGAGGTAGCATCTTCTTTCCACTTGGCTTCTGATGTTGTAGCCCATTGTGATCAGGAAATTCCTCCGTGGCAGTGCTCACGGAGCTCGACTTCTTAGCAGGGCATCGGAGTCCACGCCTTGGATGTATCTTGCTCCAGCAATCTCTCGTGCCAAGGGGTGCCTTCCAGTCACTGCAAGTAGAAAAGATGTCACTGTGAGGAACCTCTGCACTCGTTGCTCCATACATTGGTGGGCGTTGCCACCACCTGGGATGGTGGCAATGCCATTGTCACTGTACTAGGCACTGGGAGATCCCTGAGTGGTGACATGGGGCCCTCTTGCCTAGTTGTCCCACTTCCACCTGTGGAGGCACGGGGCTGCTCCCAGGTGCTGTAAGTCTCTGTCATTAAGACCCATTGGTCCTCACAGCAACTGCCTTATCTACTCTGTCTAGAAAACCACTCGACAGGCCTTCTGCCTACACTGCCCCACTTCCTCGATTCCTGCTCTCTCCACCTCACTAGCTCTGTGTGGCCTCCGTCTTCAAACACAGCCACTCCATCGCCCAAATGCTGGGTGGCAGGCGCCCTTCCAGCTTGCTTGCACCTGCTGGGTGGCAGCATCGCCGCAGGGCCCTTCCTCTCCTTGAGTGCGTTCTTTCCTGGAATCCTGCAGAGGGCTGTGGCCCTCCTCCATCCCCCTCCTGGGTCCCTTTGTCTTTTAACATCTTCTCCATCTAGCACTCTGTTCCCTGGCCACACATCGGATCCCTGCCGTGGAGCTTGGCTCCATTCAGAACTGAGCTTTCCTTCCCTTTCCCTTTCCCTTTCCTTCTCTTTCTTTCAGCACTGGGGATTTTGTTCAGGCCTTTGTACGTGTCAGTGACAGACACACACACACGTCTTGTCCAGCATGTCTCACACAAGCCTGGAGCCTGGGTCACCACAAGGCACCCCTCCCGCTGCAGCACCTCCCAGCTTCTGCTCAGCTGCAGAAGACAAAGAAGATGAAAAACATGCAGTTTACTTTCTTGCCAGACTGATTTGTTTTGGGAAACAAGTTAACATGTACTAGGTTTATCACTATTTTTTTTAAAGAGAGAGAGAGAATTTTTTTAATATTTATTTTTTAGTTCTCGGTGGACACGACGTCTTTATTTTATGTTTATGTGGTGCTGAGGATCGAACCCAGTGCCCCGCGCATGCCAGGGGAGAGTACTGCTTGAGCCACATCCCCAGCCCTATCACTATTTTTAAACAAGCTAATGCTTCTAAAGAGTTTTGGTTTTGATTTGTGATGCACTGACTGTCCAGAGCTACAGCCCCCTTTCCTCCTACTTGGCCTCAGCCCCTAATCCTCTCAGTGGATCAGCCAGCGTTTGGTCAGGTGGGTCCCCAGCCCAGCTCTTCTCCCGATGGGTGCAGAGTATGCAGGGAGGGGATGTGGGTTCATGGCATAGCCTGCCTTCTGCTTGATTTTGGATAGGAAGCAGCTTTCTTTGAAAGAAGCTCAGTCTTAACTGGCCTGATTTGTGAGGTAAGTCCTGCCTCCCCCTGCCCAGCATGCAGCCAACTTGCAGGTTTCAGGCTGTGTGAGCCCCTCTCTGTCCTGAAGCAAAGCCAGGTGCAAGCTAGTTGCTGGTGACCTGGGCCACCTTGCATGGGGTCTCGCCTCTGGCTCAGCTCTCCAGGCAGCTGTCTAAGCAAAGACTGGTTGACCTGTCCCTCCCACACTTCCCCTGTTCCAGGTTCAAAGGCCTGACTTCCTGCACACTGGAGTTCTGGAAATGTTATGGCAGCCACACCTTTAAGACCTGGGATGTCAGTACCAAATTGTCCTCTCTGCTTCATATGCACACTCAGCTGAATCCCCTGAGGCTGCTGCTCAGAGCCCTCCAGGAGCCCTCCAAGCCATTCGGCCCTCAGAGGCCTGGAGGGCCTTCTGTCCAAGGGAACTCTGAAGACTTAGGTGTGTGGTGGCCACTCTAGCCACATGCAGCATTCTCTCTCTCCCTTCACAGAGTACAGTCCATCGGTGGCCGTGACAAAGGTACGAGTCCTGGCCTAGCCCCGCACGGTCCCCTGTGTCTCAGACCTGCCTTCTGCTCCATTAACTGCATTCTGCTGGGTCCTCGTCCCGTGGCCTTGTGCTGCAAGTCTTCAGAACTTAGTCCTCTCCAGGTCGCCCAAAGTCTGTCATAGTGTTGGGGCTGCCCCTTTTCTCAAGAGCTCAGAAAACAGATGACAACTGTGGGTAGGTGTATTTTAATACTAAATCAGGGGTGTCTACACCTGTGCTTCTGGAGAAAGGAAAGCAGGTGTCTCGGTTGTAATCATGAAATCAAACCCCTCAGGATGCAAACGGAGCTCAGTCCTCTGTGTTGCGGAGGCTGGTTGGCACAGGGCACGAGTGCGAGAGCCGGCTCTCTGGATTTGCTCCCAGCTCTTTCTCACAGCTGACTCCAGCACGCCAGCCGTTCCCGCTTGTTTGTGTGCTCCCAGCAAGGAGTGCCACGGACCCTGTGCTGAGGGCTCACTGTCCACGCGCTGCACCTGCTCCATCTCACAGACTGTGTCCAGACAGCCAGGCCTTCCCTTCTTCAGTGGCCTCCCTAGGGTGGGAGAGGCCCTGGGCATGCAGTATCCCACACACTCTTCAGTAGCCCACTTGTTCTCAGCCCCTCCTGCAGCCCCTACAGAGGCACCAAGTGCTCCTCTGGCCCTAGTAAGCCCCGAGTGGGCTTCACCTCCGACCTCCCCATAGTGCAGGAGCCTCCTGCCCTGGACTTGACTGGGCCTGCCCTCTCGGTTCTTGAGGACCTTCCCCCTCTCTCTACTTTAGAAACACAAGTGATTAGGCCAGGTTTCGGGAGGAAGGAAACTGGTGCCTGCTGTGCCCTGTTTAACCAGAGTCTTTGCTCCCTTGCTAGGGTTCTGCTTTGTTTTATTCATAAAAGTGACATTCACCTCCAGCATCTTGTGTCCTTGTCACAGGGAATCACTGGGCTTGGTTGGTTGATAAATTACCTAACTGGCTTGACCCCAATCTCTAATTTCTTGGGAGCTGATGGGCAGGCTTATGAGGAGTCCCTGCCTGTCTGAGGCCAAGAGTAGCTGGGGTCAGTTACAGGTGGCCCCTGGACAGGGGAAGTTTGGATGTGTCCTGAAACAATGCTGCCCACATGGTGGGATGGGTTGGTCTCTTCTTGCTCTGGGGCTTTCTGGGAACACGAGGTGAGGTTGCAGGACAAAGTGCAAAAAGAACTCAAGTCCCCCTGGGGCAGGCTGTGGGTGGAGAGGCCCAGCAGGCACTGGGCATTGGCCTGGTGCTCTGTGACCTGACCACACACTGCTGGCTTTATAACACTTCATTAGATGTATGGTTTATGAATTTCTTTGTGTGCTTCTTTTCATAGTAAAATGTAAAGTTTTTTAAACAACTAAGCAAAGTTAAGAAAAATACAATATAATTTTCTTAAGAAAATTCTTTGATAGTTCTTTAAATAGAATAGTAAAAATTGTTTGATTTTTGTTGTTTTGTGGTGCTGTGGATTAAACCAGGACTTCTCATGTGATAGGCAAATGCTCTATCTCTGACTACATCCCTAGAGCTTTTTATTTTATTTTGGACAAAGTCTCACTAAGTTGTCCTTCTGCTTCAACCTCCCAAGTCACTTGGTTTATAGGTATATGCCACCATGCCTGGCTGAAAATTGTTATTTTTTTGTTATTGTGACTGTGTTTTCTTCCATGATAACTCATGCTGGATCATGGAAGGAGTAGAAGTGCTCAGCTAGCTACTGTAGACTCCCCTGATAAGCAACAACTTAGGCTCGTGAAGGCCCCAGGGTGCAGGAGGAAGCACAGACCTGGGGAGCATGCTGTGACATCATGGAGGGTCACCAGCAGTGACTGACTCACTTTCTGGAGCTGGAGCGTGGGTTCTGAGTGAGCCGCTGAGGCTTGGTGCATTTTGGTGTAGTGAAGTTGTGATGGTGTTCAGCTGCACTCTGGGTGCCATGAGGATGGGTAGCTGTGAGCCAGGCCAAGCTGCTCCTGGGCGGCGTGGTCTGCAGACAAGCAAGGCCCTGGCCCCTTCTGGATGAAGTGGAAGTCAGAACACAGGGCCTGTCCCCGGGGCTCCTTCTCCTCTACCTGCCGCCGTACTCAGCGCCACATCCGACCTTCTTTCTGGAGCCTCCTTTGGACCCGTCCTTCCCATCTGAACCTGCCTGTGCTCTGGCTGCCCCGAAGGCTCTGCCTGACTAACGGGAATCAGGTAATGGCTGAAGGCCATTCTTCTTAGTTAGACCGGCCACAACTGTGTGACTCCACAAAACATGCCTACCATGTCCTGGGCTTTAATCGCCGCCACTATGAGCAACAGAGACACCTCTGCACATGCAGGTTGGGGTGAGGGCGTGCTCCCTGGGTGTGCCTTGAGCCATGGCCCGTGCAGGCCGCCTGCCTGCTGTGCTCTGCCTCTGCCCGCTGCAGCACGCAGACTCCAGCCTGGTCTGGCACAGCGAATGCGAATGCGGGCACTGTCCTTTGCCATATTCCTCTCTGCCCCAGCTGCCCAGTCCTGGTGTGTTCCCAGAGGCGCTGCCTAGCCCAGGAGAGGGAGACGGGGATGGGTGGAGGGATGGGGGGCTTTGTGTAGCTCCTGTGTGAGGAGGCAGTGTCTCCTGGTCACTGGGGCCAGGGAAGCCCACCCATGGGTGGGGGCTGTTTACATCAGAGCTTTGCCCATCCCTCCCTGCCCCCAACAGGTGTACCTCTGGTCACTGGGAGAGCTGCTTTCTCAGACTTCTCTGACCTCCGCCTCCCCCACCTCCTACTTCAGATTGGGCAAAGCCAGAAAACAGGCTTAGTTGTTGCAAGAGCTCTGAAAACAAAAAGCCACTGTACCCTCGGGAACAATGGATCCTTCTCCCACCAGATTACAGGGGCCCTTTGACAGACCATCAGTGAGAGTCCTGCCTTGTCTTTGCTGGGTCCCAAAGCCTCCTCTCTTTCTTTTTTAAACACAGGCACCCCTTTTCCCTTTGACCTGTCCATCAAAGGGAGTCGGTAGGGGTGGGGTGGGAACTAGAGAGACTAAGGCCAGCGATCTCAAGAGTGTGTCCCGGAGATCTGCAGTTTGAGCTCAGGCATGGGGGTGTTCCAGCCGTTCTCCAAGCTCACCCATGTGTACTGTCAGGAGTCGGGGGCTGAGGGACACACCCAGAGACACCTCCAGAGACAGAGACGCTCTGTGGAGGAGGACATGCAAGCTGCTTCAGACCTGCCCTCCTTGCAAGGCCAGGGCTGGCGCTCTGTGGAGGGTGGGCTGAACACGTGCCTGGCCCTGGCTCCCTCGGCTCAGACACGGGAGCAGAGTGCTCCGCTGGGCAGCTGGATGTTCCTGCTCTACCTGCCTCTCCCTTTCCCAGCTTTGTAGCCTGCCTCCTTGTAATATCCACCTGCTGCTTTCTCCCATTGAACTTCCCCACCTGTTCCACGTTCTGAGAGAGAGAGCTGGAAAGCAGCCAGCCCAGGGAGCAGCCTGGTGAACAAAGGAGAGGGGTCTCCTCCACAGCGATGCCCAGCGTGGAGAGAAATGGAGCTGGGGGCACTTGGCAGGCAGTCCTGCGGTCCAGGGATCCAGCAGCTGCCCATATCTGCACTGCTGGCTAGCATCCCATGATGTCGCCTACTGGCCACTATCTGACTCCACAACCTAATTCCTTGTTACCCCAGTGACAAACACAACAGTGGATCCACGAGACAATTTTTGGGTCCTGCTGGACCTCAGAGAGGTCGGTTCACTGGCCTTTTCAGAAAAAAATTGCAGTATCATGGCCTCATCATCTTTGTTTCTGTATTTTAACAACTGCCTTAGTGTAATGGGTGCTGGATGAACCACACAAAGGTAAAGTGCCCACCGGGATGTCCATGTGCTCACAGGGACTCGTGAGTTGGACACACCCGCCACCGCAGTGGCCTCTTGTTCCAAGTAGCCAGTTGTTTTTAGAACTTTGTATGGAGGAACACTGATCAGTGGCCCAGAAGGTCACAGCCCGAGTGACGCAGGCTGACCGAGCCGCAGCTGCAGTGGGCCCAGCTGGTGTCCTGGCCCCCTGTGCTCAGCTCAGGGCTGCTTTCCTAGTCGTGGCTACCGCAGTCCAGTGCAGCCTTCCTGTTTCCCCACGACGTCTCACTGGGTGGTCCTGCTCTCTGTAGGCCTGGCCCACTCACTGGTGCCAGGATGCAAATGGGGCTGGAGGGCCACAGTGAGGAGACAGCACGCACCTGAGGGGAGAGCACGTCCAGCCAAGGGCTCATGGGAAAGCACTGCTGAAGGGACCTGTGGAGGGCAGGAGGACACTGGGCCTCAGGGTCAGTGAGCAGTGCATGCCCCAGTGGGGAGGGGGTTTCCTGTCCAGTATGACCCACCTGCCCAGCTATGTCTGGTGCCTAGACAGCTTGTGCCAAGCAGAGAGGCCTGAGGGCCAGCGGAGGTGTGTGCAGGGCAGTCCTGCAGATTCCCCTGTGCACAGGGGCCTCTAAGGGCAATTCAGAGCGGCACAGGATGGACATATCGTTTGGGCTTGCAAAGGGCTTGTGAAACCAATGGAAGCTGTGATACTGCTCTGGGGTATCTGAGGGAGGTCTGTCCACCCCAGTCTTTACCTGGGTGCCTTGACCATCAGCCTTGTTGACCATTCTCCCCTGACTCACCGTGAGCAGTCCGCTGGCCACTGATTCCAGGTCCTCCGCTTGCTTGGTGCGCTCTGGGCAGTGCCAGCCACATCTTCTGAGCCCAGTGCTGTAAGAACCCTGCTGCTGACACCTGCTGAGTTCAGGCACCATGGAACACTGCAGGGACAAAGTTCTTCAAGCAGGCCCGTCAGCATCAGCAGGAGAGCCACCGGCAGGAGACAGGCACAAAGAGCTGCAGCAGCAGAGGGTGAGCTGGGCTGGGGCCTGGGCTGTGCCTAACGCCTGAGTCAAGCCACCTGGACTGTTCAGAATCAGCTCCTTAGTGGAAGGCCCTGAGGAGGGACCTCGGAACAGAGGGGCTGGACCACCACAGCAAGCACTGCTGTCTTCCATCTCTTCACAGGAGGAGCTGAGGCACTGCCATGTAGGTGGTGCAGCTGGTAGGGAGGCGCCTAGGGTCCGACCTGGGAAGAGGCTGCAGGTGTGGACACAGGATTCTGACCTGATAGCACTTTAGGCATCTTCTGAAGGTCCTGAGGATCTGTGCACCTCGTCTTCAAAACTGCCTCAGTAGATAGCAATTACTCTGTTTTCAGGAGGAAACTGGAGCATGGGACATTCAATAACAGTCCAAGTTCACCCAGTGAGTGGCAGAAGAGGCAGAAGTCACTTCAGGTCTATTTGATAACCGAGCCAAGCCTTGACCTGGCCACAGATGACCTTATGGCCCTGTGTGGGCATGAGGATGACTGTGCAGGAAGGGAGACCCAGAGCCCGTGAGGCATCTGCCATTTCTTTGCTTTCTGAATGTCCTAATGCAGGTGTAAGTTACCTCCTGACTGTGTGTGGATCTTACATGTTGGTTTAATAAAGGGACATTTGTGTCTAATTGATAAAGAGAATCATTAATTTAAAAAAGTGTCAGTCCAGCTTTTAAAATCTCTTTTTAGTGATAGGTAACAGTCTTAGTCTATTCCTGCTGCTACAACAACTGACACTGGGTAGTTCATTTCTCACAGTTAGGGAGGACTGAAGTGCCTGCAGGGTCAGGGGCTGGTAAGGGTCCGTCTTTACTTCCATGATGGTCCTGGGATGGTGGGAGGGAGGACCTAATCCTGTCCATGGGGAGGGAGCCCTCATGATGTCATCGCCTCCCCAAGACCTCTCCTCTTCCTAACTATCACACTGGTGGTTAAGTTTCAGCATGTGGACTGTGGTGGGGGCCGGAGGGGGGCGAATTCAGACCACAGCAATAGGATGTACCTCATGAAGTCCCTCACTCTTGCACTCAGCTTGCTAATACTTCACAAAGTGAAGACATCAAAGTGTCTGCATCTCAGAACACTTTCATGGCCCCCCGCCCCCGCCCGGAATTCTTTCATGTCCTCTCCCAGGCAACTCCCCCAGAGCAGGACCTCCTGGTCTCCCATACACATTTAGTCCATTTCATCTGCCACACGTGCCCTCCCCTCTGACTTTTTAGGCAGTGTGATGTTCTTGAGATACATCTGCTGCTGAATGCACTGTCACCCTGCCTGGTTGTCAGGGGCAGTGTCTGTCACCACATGAGTTCCTGCCTTTATCAGGCTTCTAATTTTGAACTGTTGTAACCAGTTTGAACTGTGATGAGTAAAGAATGCTTGTAGAAGTCTCTTGGTGGCTTAAGTCTTCCTTTGCCTTAGGTAAGCACCTGCCAGCCACCACTCGAAGGGGGCACCACCCTCCTGCCACTCAGCTCACGGGGTCTGCTCTTCACCAACTCATGCTGCTTCAATCCTCAGTGTCAGCCATTCTCATCTGGGTACAATGGCGTCTATTGGGTTTAACCTGGGTTTTCCTGAAAATAACAACAGCGTGCACCATTTCCTGTTCTTATTGGCCATCAGTAAATCTTTTAAGAAGCATTTATGTATTTGCCCATTTTTATTTGGGCCATTTGTATTGTTAATTTACAAGAGTTCTTTATTTACAAGTGCTATGGTTTGTGTCTCCCAAAGCTCATGTGTTGAAAACTGCATCCCCAAAGCCACAGTGCCGGGAGAGGGGTCCAGTATAGAACACTGAGGCCCTGGTTTTGATCCCCAATAACACATATATCCTAAATTTCTAAATATTCTATCAGTGAGGGACAAAGGGGGAATCACAGTGGAAAATCCCAACTTTTCCACCTCAGGACTTGTAAGTGTGGTCCTGTGTCCAGAGAAAACCCAGACAGACTACACTGGATTCAAGTTCCAAATCAAAGAGTCCTTCCTGCCCAGCCCCCTCTCCCAGGCCCTTCCCAGATCCTTCCCAGTGGCTTCTCCTGGCTATGTTTAGGGCCCCTCACAGCCTGGGGCACATGTGGCTCCTTCCACCCAGGACTGTCTTCCATCTCTGGTCTATTTGAGCAGAAATCAATGCCAACTAGTGAACAAGCACTAGTGCAGTTGACCTTCTTACCTCTGTTGACCAGGAGTGTTTAATACTTGTGTAGGAGACGCTCCAGGAAGGTTCTCAGAAGAACCCCAGGAACCCAGGCTGGTACAAGAGTTATAATCTCAAGGTCACTGAGAGGAATGTTCGGTCAGAGGTCTGACAGCATTCAGGAGTAACTCAGAGCACTCCCACAAAAGCAGTAAGTGCTAAAGCATCACCCTACCTGTGCCTCCGGATTCCCAACCACCTCCAGCCTATATTTGTCAGCTATGAGTTTTTACAATAGAAATTTCAGGGATATAAATTATTACAGAGCATACAAGCTTCTTAATGTTTAATATTATGACTTTTAGCATGCCAAATAACTTTTTGTATTTCTTATAAACAAATGAATGGACTAGAGATCTCTAAGGATTTTGACAGTTCTGAAATTCTGGTTTTAGTTTCCTCCCATGCTTTGAGAGATTTGGTTGGGAGGAAACATGGGGACCCGGCAATGGAACACATTTGCTGAAGGCACTGACCAGACAGTAGGTGATGGTTTTCAGTCGCTGGGTTAAAAGTGTTGTCTCAGTTTCCTCCTTTAGTAATGTGGTAATAATTTGTGGCTTTTCCCAGCTCAGAAGCACCATCTCCTCAAAGGGTCAGCAAGACTGGAGCAGCCCTCTGCAGCAGGACTTTCTGGCACGTCTTGCTGCAGTTCTAGGGCTGACAGGCTAGGTCAGAGGAGGGCTTCTAGTGTCAGGCGGGGACCTGTAAAAGCCGCCCTAGAGGTGGGTGAAGTCCTGAACTGCTACTCCAAACGCCCTACACTTGGAGGGTCCCAGAGCTGCAGATGCCAGAGAGCGGGGCCCTGCGGGGAGGGGCGCAAGCTGCGGTGGCTTGGGACTTGGGACATAGCCCTGTACCCCTGAGGGCAGCTGGGGGAGTGATCCACAGGGAGAGGTGAATGCTGGGGGGGGGGGAGGCGGTGGGAATACACAAAAGCCCCCAGCCCAGTGATAACAGCTGGGGACCAGGAGCCAGGAAGGGAAGGTTCTCCTGATGGACAGGTGCAGGGTCGGGTTCTTAAGAGTAGGGAACCCTGCACACATCGAGTGCACCCCCCCTCCAGGGAGGGTGATGATGCACGTGGAATGTGGTGTCCTCCTGGCATCCCTGCCCTAGTGAGCACAGCGATCACTGGCTGAGTGCCTGGGGATGATCCTCAGCGAAGGGCGAATGGTGGGGTGGGAGGGGAGAGTCTGCCCTGCTCCCCACCTAGCTGGCGCGGGAAGGAGGTGATGGGGCATGTCACTGGTAGGGTGAAGGTCCCGCGCAAGCGCGCTGGGGGCGCTCAGGGAAAGGCGGTGGCTCTCCCGCAGGCTGCGGGTGCTCGCCGGCGCCCGGCCTTCACCTAGCGTGACGCGCAGCCTCACCGCGCCCCCTCCCACACGTGCGCAGCCCGGGCGGGGCGTTGGGACGTCGCGGGTGGGGGTGCGATGGCCACGTGGCCTCGCAGGAATGCGCGGGCGCGAGGGCGGGGCCCGGCCGGGAAATGGGCAGAAGCTCCGGCCAGTGGGCGCTCGGCACGGTGGGGATGCGCCAATTCCATCGTGGCGGGCGGGCGGGGCCTCCCCCGGCGTGGGCGGGGCCTGGGCGCACGGCGGGCGGGGTACAGCGCGGGTGGGGGGGCTCGGGACTGTCGGCGGACGCGGATGCGGACGCGGCGGACTTATTCCGGCCCCACGGTGAGTGCGGCCCCCGCGGCGGGCAGGGGTCCTGGGCGCGCCCCGCCTGGGCCTCTCGCGGGCTTTCTTGTTTGCTTTAAAAGTTGCGCGTCTGTCCAGCTCCTCTAAGTAGCTAAATCCCACCCGAGGTTTGCGGGATGCACGGAGTGCTGCGGGCAGCCCCCCAACTCCAGTGGCTCCCCTGGGGTCCCATAGGGCAGTCTCCAACCCCAGTGACTGTCCCTGGGCACAGACAGTGACCCTCCAACTCCAGCTAGTGTCTCCAGACACGGGGATCCCTAACTCCAGAGACTGTTCCTGGGCACAGACAGGGAAGCCCCCCAACTCCAGAAGGTATCCCAGGAGCCAGAGATGGCGACCCCTCAACTCCAGCAGTGTCCACTCCCTTCAGGACAGCTGTCCTGGGGCCAGTGTTCCAGGGCACCCACAGAGACTTGGGGTGAACCCATGTCCCACGGGACGCAGTGGGGCGGAATGTGAGGAAAAGCAGGTATTTGTGTGGGGATAATGATTGTCCACTGCGGAATGAGGGCCTGCAGGTCTCTCTCCTGCATTCCACAGCCCCCATTGCCCAGGAATGCAGGCAGGGTTTAAGTGGATTTGCTTGGTCAGCAGGTACCTTGTTACTCCACCTGGTTCCACTCTCCCCCCTGTGGGGCCCTGAAGTTTTGAATGTGAAAGTGTAAAAGTCTGGGTGAATGTGTGGGTGTGGGGTACTGGGGATTGAACCCAGGGATCCACTGAGATAGACCCAGCCCCTTTTGAGTCAGGGTTTCAGGGTTTTCCTACTTTTCTGAGGCTGGCCTGAGGCTGGCCTTGAACTTGCAGTCCTCCTGCCTCAATGTCTCGGGGATCACAAGTGCTGGCCACCTAGCCCAGCTGTTTGGGCTTTTAATGGGATGTCAGATTCCCGGAAAGCAATACAGGTGCCTGGTGCCACCCACCCCAGTGTCCCTTTCCTTGCTTTGGCTGGAGGTGGAAGTTCTCATTGACTTCAAACAGAGGGCCCTGTGGTTGGGTGGCACCTAAAGCTGCGTTGGGTACAGGGGTTCCTTAGTTTCCCTGAGGGATGACATTTTTATATCTTGAAACCCATTTTTTAGAAAGTTCCTTCTACTAGAAGAGAAGATAACTGAGATTCACACTTTGTATATGTTTTAAGATGCCCTGTCCCTCCGCACTACCAGTGCTTATCTGATGGGCCTTGGTGCCAGCGTCTGCAGTGACATTGCGTGCTGCCACTGTTCAAGCCATGCAGGACTTCCTGACCCTGTGTGAGGTGCTGTTCACAGTTGCTGTCTCTCTGTACACACCAGTTGTGAGAGGAGCTGCGGACAGTGAGGGATGAGGCAAGATTCAGTTATTCAAATAAACTTTTTTTTCCAGTGCTGGGTTGGAACCCAGGGCCTCCGCTTGCCAAGGCTCCACTGCCAACCACACCACCAGCTCAAAAGAGCTTTTTATTGTTCAGAAGGTGTACTTTCTAGACCTCCGGTTTGTCACCTGGGTACTTCGCTGCCTCTCCTGTGCAGTTCTGTGGTGAGGTAGGGGCAGACCCTGGGAGCTCTAGATGGAGATGTGGCCTTGGGAAGCAGCAGCCCTCTACAGGACTCGGTGTGCCCACTGAGGACACTGCTGGGAATTAAACTGGAGACCTTCTGCAGGTGCTGCAGCAGGGGGAACAGCACCTGCGACCTCATTAGCCTATAGGTAAAGTGTGGAGGCATAATAAAAAGGAGAGCCCATGTTGCCTGATAGAGCAGTCTTTCCCTCTTTCTTTCTCTCTCTCTCTCTCTCTCTCTCTCTCTCTCTCTCTCTCTCTCTTTCTTTCTTTCTTTGCACAGTACTGGGTATTGAACCCAGGAATGCTGTACTGCTGAACTACATCCTGAACCCTATCTATCTATTTACTTGTTTATTTATTTTTCAGTTTTGAGGCAGGGTCTGGGTTACCCAGGCTGGCCTCAAGCTTGCAGCCCTCCTGCTGTAGCTTCCCAGGCTGCTGGTCCCAGGCACGTGCAGCTGTGCCTGGCTGTACATCATCTTTCATTGCACAACATGCGATAGAAAGGATGCAGCAAGAGGTGTGGGTCTGGGTACTGAGAGCATGTTAATATTCATTCACACCCCGCGTGTGGATCGCCCAGGTAGATAGTAAGTGTGGTGAAGTTAGAGGGGAACGGAGCTCGGAGCTCTCGTCACTGATAGAATTTCAGCTCTCATTAACTAAGCCTCCAGGGGTGCAGTTTTGGAAGAATGGGAGACTCTGCTGAGGGCAGGGGTGTTCCAGGTCCAAACCTGCTTGGCTTGGTTTAAGGTGAGTCCAGAGTGGAAGGCAGGTGGGCCATGAGTGCTTGTACGGAGGGTGTGGCCGGGCAGCAAGCCATGGTCAGTGTGACCCTGAGGGTGCTGGCCTTGATAGGTCCTACCTGCGCCCCACAAAGAGACCAGCACCCCTGCAAGTGCAACTTGCAGCTGGGAGGCCTGTGGCCAGCCCCTGCACTCTCCCTCCTGGCCGCTTCCAGAGCTGCCGGGCCTGGAGGTTCCCTTTGCTCTCCCTCCCTCCTCCTCCCTCCTCCCTGTCTTCCCTTCCTTCCTCCTCTCTCCTCCCTCCCTTCCTTCCTCCTCCCTCCTCTCTACTCCCTCCTCCCTGTCTTCCCTTCTCCCTTCCTCCCTCCTTCCCGTCTTCCCTTCCTCCCTTCCTCTTTTCCTCCCTTCCTCCCTCCTTTCTGTCTTCCCTTCTTCCCTCCCTCCCTCCTCCGTCTTCCCTCCTTCTCTCTTCCCTCCCTCCCTCCCTCCCTCCCTCCCTTCCTTCCTCCCTTCGTGTAAAATTTAAAAATCTTGACTACAAAATGGAGCAGTCATTTTTAAAAAATATTTTTAGTTGTAGATGGACACAGTATCTATTTTTATTTATTCATATTTCTTACGTGGTGCCGAAGATGGAACCCAGGGCCGCACGGGTGTGAGGCAAGCTCTGCCCGGAGCCACCACCCCAGCCCTGGAGCAGTCATTTTGTGTGTTATTCTTTCTTTCCATTTTGGCATTTCTTGATTTTCTTTGCATTATGAACTGACATCTGCTAATAGAAAATACTCTCAGTGGTTGTTGATATTTTATTAAAAGTGGGAAAACATGCAAAATATTTTTTAAAAATCATAGGTTAGGGTTTTTGTTTTCTATCACCTTCTGATATGAGAACTATCAGACCGTTGTGTGGTGGGGAAGTGTACCTACTGGCTGTTTGTGAGCAAGCGTGTCTGGAGCCTCGTGGCACTGCTGCAGACCTGGGCCTGCTGGCTCAGCGCGAAGCCCAGGTGCGAGGAAGGAAACAAGGAGCAGTTGAGAGCTCTCAGTGCAAGGGGCCAGGTCCCCAAGGAAGGCACCAGCTGTGTCCTGACGGGGGCATACTGTCTGGTTGGTCAACAGGCCTTCATGCTTGTATAAAAAATTTATGCTTAATATTTTTAAAGAAAGATCATAGATGTTCACTTTGAGATATAATACTGAAAGGAAAACTTAAGAATCACCTTTATAGCTGGTTTTTAACCTGTGTTGTCTAATGTAGAAATTAAAAGCTAACTATATAAGAAAGGCCTTAGGATTACAAATGCTTATGTATATGTATACATTATATATATATATCCCTGTGCGTATGTATGTACGTATACATGTATATATGCAGATACACTTAAATATACTTCTTTTGCATGTATGGTGCTGGTGATTTGACCCAGGGCCTTGTGTGTGGTAGGCAAGTACTCTCTACCACTGAGCTACTCCCATGACCCTGGAATTATATTTTGATAAAAATGTTCTGTGCACACTTATGTCTTATGTTTTAATTTTTTATGAAAGGAGAACAGCAATGATTTCAGTTTGTTTCCTGGCTCCCTTTAGGAACATGAGGAGGTGACTTGAAAGGGCACTGGTACGCTGGGTGGTGTTCTGTGCCCACTTGAGCAGAAGCTGCAAGCTAGGGCTGAAGGCTCTGGTTTCTGGATAGGCTGGGCCACTGGATTTCCAGCACATCTGGGCAGTGGTCTGGTCCCACCTAATTGGGCTGTGCTCCTCTTCCCTGCAGAGGTGGCTCCAAGTGGCTTGGGAATGCAGGGCGTGTGCAGGAGGGTGGTAGGAAGCCTGTGGGCGAGCCCAGCCCACCCAGGGGACCCAGAGCTGGTGATGACAGCCCTCAAGTCCAGGCTTTCTGCATGGGGATGTCACAGGTCTGTTCCTCACACTGTGGGCAGCCTGAGCCTGGCCCTGTCGGGGGCAAGGTGGGCAGGATGTTGCCAGGGCCGTGTGGTAGCCTCTGCTCTGGCCAGGCCCCCTTGCTTCCTTCCCACTGCAGGGCGGCCCTCTTGCTGAAGAGGTGATGAGGAAGCCCATTCATGACTGTTCTCCAGCCCTGGACTCAGCAGGCCAGTAGGAAGCAGCCCACGCCCAGCAGCAGTGTTGATCCCTGCCCAGAAGGCCGCTGATCCTCGGAGGAGCTTTGTGAATGTCACGTGTGGGCTCTGAATTCAGCCAGCAGGGCGCTGCAGAGTGCAGTCAAGGAGAATCGCTGGCTCTGGGAGCTCTTGCCCTGTGACCGCTCTTAGTGGAGCTCAAGTCTGAGCTCTTCTGTGGGGTTGGGAGGACCCAGAGTGGCACGGTTCTCAGCTTCTGGCCCAGGCCCCAGGGTCTGAAGCTGGGGACTGTGCAGTGCAGCCTGGGGGCGCCTGCTCCTGGAGGACAGCTGAGACCCGCGTCTCTCTCTGACTTAGTAGGAGGGAAGGAAAGGTGCAGCCTGCCAGACAGTGGAGTCCCTGGAAAGCTGGTCTTAGGCTTTCCAGGATGTGCAGTCTGCAGTAGTTCCAGCCAGCGTGGGAGAGCTGGGTTGGCCTGTGGCTCCTGTGGTAAGGAGCTGCTTCCAAACCCCGTGTGTCTACAGGAGCAGGCCCGCAGAAGATGGGGGCTCTGGTGACCTTGTGGACTGGCGGGGGACGGAAGTTGTGTGCACTTGTCTGGAGATTGCTAGTTTCGTAGCCAAGTGCTTCTGCAGATGGCTCATTTCCCTTGGGGGTTCAGGTGGACCTAGGTGGACATCCTTTCTCAAGCCTGCCTACTGTCCCACACGTTGGCCACCTAGAACTGTGTGGGGCAGTGGAAACACTGAGGGAAGTGGCCAGGTCCAACTGGTACCCCTGGCAAGGGCATTCCTTGCAGAAGGAGTATAGGGCCAGGGGAGGGGGTGCCAGGCATGCCCAAAGTCAACAGGAAGGCCAGTGAAGGGCATCCTGGGGCAGCGTGCCTGGGCTTGTGGCCAGCTGGGCAGTAGAGATGAAGAAGGCCCGTGGAGGTTCCGAGTGTGACGGGAAGCCACGGAAGGTCAGAGCGACAGAGCAGCGGAGGGTTTGTGACAGAATGCCTGGAGGGTGTCGAGCCAGTCAGCTCACGTTTTGTAGGACTGTCCTCTGGGTTCTGAGAAGTGACCCTGCAGAGGCCCAGACGGAGGCCTGGAGGTGTACCTGAGACTTCACATGGCTCTGGGCACAGGTGCGGTGGTGCACGCTGGGAGGCAGCCAGGGTCCGTGGTGTATGGACAGAGTTGAAGGCTGCTGACTGTCTCTGCTCCTGGTTTGGTCCTGGGCTTGAGAATAAGGAAGGATGGAGGACGGCTCCCTGGGTGCTTGGTTTGGTGGGCAGCGGGTGGCGGAGCTGGGCCTGGGTCACATGGTGGGAACTTTCCAGGTCCCCCTGGGGACGTGCTACAGGCAGCTGCATGGAGGAGCACAGTGCTGGTGAGGTTACCCTGTCCAGGTGGCGGTGAAGCTGCAGGCTGACTGAGGACACCAAGGAAGGGGCAGGCCCGCAGGGGAGCAGAGGGCAGGACTGGTGGAGAGAGGAATGCAGAGCGTGGCATCCTGGGGCCCAGCAGAGGGGTGCTGGCAGAACGGGATATCAGTTCCTGTTGATATGTTGAGCCCAGTGCTGGACATGGACGAGAGCAGGCTGCTGAGGGTGCAGGGGTGGTAGGGTGACCAGCAGCCGGTTCAGAGTGAGTGGAGAGAAATCGAGTCTGGGCTCTGCCCAGCACCCACCACAGGTATGGCCTGGTGGCACCTTTCCTGCCAAGCCACCCTGAGGCCTCAGAAGGCTGCTCCCCAGGTGCCGCTCTGGGAGCACTGCCGCAGGGTGAGCCTCACTGCTGTGGAGTGGCTGCTGTCCTCCTGGCACCTCTCCTGAGGACCCGCAGTGGGCAGGAGGGTGTGCGCTGTGGTCACCAAGGCGTGGCTGCTGCCTCCTGGCCCTTGGATCTGGTGCTCAGGACTGAGGCCACCCCTCCAGCCAGGGCAGGAGTAGAGCCAGGACATCCCCAGCTCGTGGCTCAGTGGTGCCTGCACGTGGACAGTGGTCCAGGATCCGGGAAAGGGCCACCAGAGGGATGGACGCCACAGGGACGAGGGGCATGTGTTTACCTGGAGCCTGCTGAATTGGGGCTTCCTCCTGATGTTTGAGGATGGTCTTAATCCTCGCACAGGGATTCCACTGGCCCCTGGCCTTGAACCAAAGTGGCCACCTGGGACATCTTCCCCAGGGCTCCATGGGACTAAGTCTGCAGGTGAGTGGGAGAGGGGGCAGCACTGCTGCACAGGACATGCTGAGAGTCACCTACTGCCCTGAAGAAGTCCAGCCCAGGGCCGACAGCTACAGCCTTGGCCCCCACACCTTCTGCTGCTGCTGCTCATCCTGTCCCCAACCACAGAGCCTTCCTGCAGACACCCACCGTGCCCTGGCCTCCCTTCCCCCAGTCAGCCCCTGTTCAACACGGCATGTGTGGGTTTCCTTTGTTCTAAGGCCTGCCCACGCCATGGACAGGAGTGACCAGGCCACCCCTCTCCCAAGTTCCAGACGCCAGCCCCCTGCATTTCTCCTGGCCCTTTCCAGCCTGGCACTCCCTTTCCGTGAGCTGGACTCCGGGTCTTTCCAGGAAGATCCTTGCCTCCTGGCTTGGGCAGAAGGTCTGACCTGTCCCCACTCTTTTCCTTCCTTGTAGGGATTTTAGTCTGGACTTGCACGTCTCAGCTCCCAGAGCTAGGAGTGTGACGACTGTGGCATCCCACTCCTCCTCCAGCCCCTCTACTGGGATGTGAACTCTCAGCAGCAGGCATCTAAGTGCAGGAAGGGATTATAGCCCTGGGGGGAATTTCACAAGTTACTTAAACTCCCATAGCCTTAATATCTTATTATAAAAGTGACTTTTCACCCCGCCTGTGGGTAAATACCAGTAATCCCAGTGACCTGGGGAGGCTGAGGCAGGAGGATCATGAGTTTGAGGCCAGCCTCAGCAATTTAGTGAGACCTTCAGCAATTTAGCAAGACCCTGTGTTAACAAATAAAAAGGACCTGGGATGTCACTCAGTGGTTAAGTGCCCCTGGGTTCAATCCCCAGTACCAAATAAAAGTGACTTGGAAGTTTGAACTTGTGTGCATGAAATCCCTGGGTACAATGTTGGGACTTGGGCAGGTGCTCTTCTCCTCTTTACCCCACTCTTCCTTCTGACCTTTGAGAACAGTTGGTTTGCTCTTCTGGTCCAGTCAGAAACTTTCTGTTCCATTCTGTTCCTTCTGGATGGACTGGCCCTGGAAACACAACCGAGTGTGGGCAAGCAAAGGCGGGATGCGAGGCAGGTCTGGTGACTCTGCGGGGGTGGGGGGGGCTTTCTGCTCTGTTTTGTGAATATTCCTCTCATGTCCTGAGAAAGAGCTGCAAAGACGTGCCGCCCCGGGTAAAGGTGGCATCCCCTCAGGTGCGGGGACAGTTGGCAGTGGGAGCCATGGTGTTCTTTCTGGCTGGCTTTTCCCGGAGAGGACGCTCCTGCTGGGCTGGCGTGGTGACACCTCCTGGGAGGGCTGTGATGTGGTGGCCACCCTTGTCTGGGTGCCGTGGTCTCAGGTGCAGTGGGACGACTGCCTGGGGCAGGAGGGGAGGAAAGCAGTGGAGGAGACCCATCTCCCGCAGTTCAGCCGCTGGCTGCTGGGGTCCCTGTGAGGGAGCTCGGGTGCTGGATTTGCTGAGGGCCAGTGCAGACTGGCCAGGGGTCTAGCTGGGTTGGGATGCTCTCCCGGCGCTCCTGCCTGCCTTCTTCCTCCACACCTGGTTTTGAGAGCTGACCGCTGCGGGCGTGCTGCTGGGTGCCCAGCACATATCCCATCTCTGCTGTCCCCGCTCTTACCCCTGCAGACGCGCTCTAGTCGGCTGTGCAGCACACAGGTGTCTGGGTGCTGGGGCTGCAGGTGAGTGGCCACACGCTGATCTGCCTGCTGCCAGGGAGGGCTTGTGCAGGGTCCTCTCGTTCTCCCCCTTGTTTGTCTGTCCTGGGGAGTCTGGCTTCTAGTGGGGAACAGCAGGGAACATGGAGACAGTACTAATGGCTCCATCTCTGCTGGCCCAGGGGGCGTGAAGGGCACACACAGGTGAGGTGACGTGGCCAAGTCCGCAGCTGGGCCAGGGTGTGTGGAGCACAGCAGGGAGTGGAAGACCGGGGACATGGAGCTTGGTGCCTCTGGCAGGCAGTGGGAGCCAGGCCAGGGCAAGTCCTGATGGGCAGTGCCCCTCCGTGCCCTCAGGTGCACCCCCAGCCAGAGCTCTACTCCTCCAGCCCGGGCAGCCCCTGCTGCTCACGCTGCCGTTCACCCGTCCTCATCCCTGTGTCCTCTGGAGAGTCCTGCATTCTTTCTCTTCTGTCCACGATGAGAGCTCGACCTCAGAGGTCACTTGAGATGTCTCAGCATGCCTGGGGGGCCTTCCTGAGGATGTGGTGGCAGTGCTGAAGCACAGACAGCAGACACACAGGCACAGCAGGCACTGGGGGCAGAGCCCAGGTACTGCTGGCCAGGTTCCAGCAGTGCCCATGCAGGTGGCGGCTGCCCATCCCGGCAGAGCACTTCTAAGGGGTCTGGCCCTTCAGGGGCAGTTGTAGGGAGTCTGGCCTGCAGGAGTAGTGGTTGTAGGGTCTGGCCCTTCAGGGGCAGTTGTAGGGTTTTGGTCCTATAGGAGTGGCTGTAGGGGGTCTGGTCCTGCAGGAGTGGTTGTAGGGGGTCTGGTCCTGCAGGAGTGGCTGTAGGGGGTCTGGTCCTGCAGGAGTGGCTGTAGGGGGTCTGGTCCTGCAGGAGTGGCTGTAGGGGGGTCTGGTCCTGCAGGAGTGGTTGTAGGGGGTCTGGTCCTGCAGGAGTGGTTGTAGGGGATCTGTTCCTGCAGGAGTGGCTGTAGGGGGTCTGGTCCTGCAGGAGTGGCTGTAGGGGGTCTGGTCCTGCAGGAGTGGCTGTAGGGTCTGGTCCTGCAGGAGTGGCTATAGGGGGTCTGGTCCTGCAGGAGTGGTTGTAGGGGGTCTGGTCCTGCAGGAGTGGTTGTAGGGGGTCTGGTCCTGCAGGAGTGGTTGTAGGGTCTGGTCCTATAGGAGTGGCTATAGGGGGTCTGGTCCTTCAGGAGTGGTTGTAGGGGGTCTGGTTCTGCAGGCGTGGTTGTAGGGGGTCTGGTCCTGCAGTTCTGGTTGTATGGGGTCTGGTCCTGCAGGAGTGGTTGTAGGGTCTGGTCCTGCAGGAGTGGTTGTAGGGGGTCTGGTCCTGCAGGAGTGGTTGTAGGGGGTCTGGTCCTGCAGGAGTGGCTGTAGGGGGTCTGTTCCTGCAGGAGTGGCTGTAGGGGGTCTGGTCCTGCAGGAGTGGCTGTAGGGGGTCTGGTTCTGCAGGAGTGGCTGTAGGGGATCTGTTCCTGCAGGAGTGGCTGTAGGGGGTCTGGTCCTGCAGGAGTGGTTGTAGGGGGTCTGGTCCTGCAGGAGTGGCTGTAGGGGGTCTGGTCCTGCAGGAGTGGCTGTAGGGGGTCTGGTCCTGCAGGAGTGGCTGTAGGGGGTCTGTTCCTGCAGGAGTGGCTGTAGGGGGTCTGGTCCTGCAGGAGTGGCTATAGGGGGTCTGGTCCTTCAGGAGTGGTTGTAGGGGGTCTGTTCCTGCAGGAGTGGCTGTAGGGGGTCTGGTCCTGCAGGAGTGGTTGTAGGGGGTCTGGTCCTGCAGGAGTGGCTGTAGGGTCTGGTCCTGCAGGAGTGGTTGTAGGGGGTCTGGTCCTGCAGGAGTAGTTGTAGGGGGTCTGGTCCTGCAGGAGTGGTTGTAGGGGGTCTGGTCCTGCAGGAGTGGTTGTAGGGGGTCTGGTCCTGCAGGAGTGGCTGTAGGGTCTGGTCCTGCAGGAGTGGTTGTAGGGGTTCTGGTCCTGCAGTTCTGGTTGTATGGGGTCTGGTCCTGCAGGAGTGGTTGTAGGGTCTGGTCCTGCAGGAGTAGTTGTAGCGGGTCTGGTCCTGCAGGAGTGGCTGTAGGGAGTCTGGTCCTGCAGGAGTGGCTGTAGGGGGGTCTGGTCCTGCAGGAGTGGTTGTAGGGGGTCTGGTCCTGCAGGAGTGGCTGTAGGGGGTCTGATCCTGCAGGAGTGGCTGTAGGGGGTCTGGTCCTGCAGGAGTGGCTGTAGGGGGTCTGGTCCTGCAGGAATGGCTGTAGGGGATCTGTTCCTGCAGGAGTGGTTGTAGGGTCTGGTCCTGCAGGAGTGGCTGTAGGGGATCTGTTCCTGCAGGAGTGGTTGTAGGGGGTCTGGTCCTGCAGGAGTGGTTGTAGGGTCTGGTCCTGCAGGAGTGGTTGTAGGGAGTCTGGTCCTGCAGGAGTGGCTGTAGGGGGTCTGGTCCTGCAGGAGTGGCTGTAGGGGTTCTGGTCCTGCAGGAGTGGTTGTAGGGGGTCTGGTCCTGCAGGAGTGGTTGTAGGGTCTGGTCCTGCAGGAGTGGCTGTAGGGGGTCTGGTCCTGCAGGAGTGGCTGTAGGGGGTCTGGTCCTGCAGGAGTGGCTGTAGGGGGGTCTGGTCCTGCAGGAGTGGTTGTAGGGGGTCTGGTCCTGCAGGAGTGGTTGTAGGGGATCTGTTCCTGCAGGAGTGGCTGTAGGGGGTCTGGTCCTGCAGGAGTGGTTGTAGGGGGTCTGGTCCTGCAGGAGTGGTTGTAGGGAGTCTGGTCCTGCAGGAGTGGCTGTAGGGGGGTCTGGTCCTGCAGGAGTGGTTGTAGGGGGTCTGGTCCTGCAGGAGTGGCTGTAGGGGGTCTGGTTCTGCAGGAGTGGCTGTAGGGTCTGGTCCTGCAGGAGTGGCTGTAGGGGGGTCTGGTCCTGCAGGAGTGGTTGTAGGGGGTCTGGTCCTGCAGGAGTGGCTGTAGGGGGTCTGGTCCTGCAGGAGTGGCTGTAGGGGATCTGTTCCTGCAGGAGTGGTTGTAGGGTCTGGTCCTGCAGGAGTGGTTGTAGGGGGTCTGGTCCTGCAGGAGTGGTTGTAGGGAGTCTGGTCCTGCAGGAGTGGCTGTAGGGGGGTCTGGTCCTGCAGGAGTGGTTGTAGGGTCTGGTCCTGCAGGAGTGGTTGTAGGGGGTCTGGTCCTGCAGGAGTGATTGTAGGGTCTGGTCCTGCAGGAGTGGTTGTAGGGGGTCTGGTCCTGTAGTAGTGGTTGCAGGGGGTATGATCCTGGGCTCTGGTAGCCCTTGGGAAGGCAGCTGCCCCAGCACATGGCTAGCCCTTTGAAGCTGCACCTTGAGGGATGTGGCTGCTTGCTATCCCTCCTGGAGTGGGCGCAGGCTCTGATGCAGAGTCCACCTGGAGTCCCTGAGTGACCTGTCCACACAGCCACACGGTAGCTCTGACACACTAGGCTTCCCTAGTCCTGGAGAAGAGTGACTGTGGAAAGTATCTCTGGATTCTCAGTTTTTGTAAGCATCCTGTCTGCTTGTGCCCGTGGACAGTGAGAGGAATGTCCACTGTCTCTCTGCAGTGGGGTGGGCTGAGCACCCTGTACTTACGTCTGCACCCCCTCATGGATTCTTTATGGGTGCAGAGCCTTCCCAGCAGGCAGCCAGGTCTTGCTCAGCCACCCAGAACCCGTGGGCGTTGCAGCTGCACATGCTCCTGACCCGCTTCCGGGCTCTCTGCTCCCTGGCTGCCTCCTCTTAAACCTGGAGAGGGCTGGTCCTGAGCCTTACCTGAGCCTCCCTCTGCCCAGGGGCTGCCAGGTATGGACCGCCATGGATCTGCCTCTGGTGGGACTCCAGGGTGACGTGTGGTGTAGACTCACGATGGCTCCATGAGCTCTCACCTTTGAAGGGCTGAGGGGCCGGGAGGCTCAGGGTACGCAGGTCTTGTGTTTGTCGCATGAATCTGGCAGAGTGTTTTGAAGCAGGCTCGATACCTGTGCTACCAGATATGGTGCTCCTGCCAGCCTGCCAGAAGTGGGATGGCCATGTCAGCAGCCCAGCTGCAGCAGAGGACACAGGCTGGGTGGGTCAGACCCTTGTCTGACCAGGAACAGTGACCAGACGGAGCCTCCAGCCCCTTTGCCCTCTGCTCAGTGAGGCCTCGGCCAGGGGTTCCAGAAGGGCTGTGCACATGGGCCCATGCCCAGTTTCCTGAGGTCTCTGGCTGCGGTCTTTCCTGTTTGCCTGAATGCAGCAGCTTTTGCCCAATACCACCACTGGGGTGGTGATCAGGGGCCTTCACCCACTCGGGTGGGTGGCCCTGCTGGCCAGGGGCAGTCGTGTGACTCTGGGGTGCATGGCCACACTGGCCAGGCGCAGTTGTATGAAAGGGAGCACAATGTTTGAACACAGAAGGCTGAGGCAGTCTGTTAGTGTCTGGGCTCTTTAACTGACCGTTTCTACTTTTGTTTAAACCACAATCCCAAATGTACAATGAGATCTTTCATTAAGATGCTTAAATTGGACGATGACAGCAGTCATGAAAACAAAGCTGGACAGCCGAGGCTGGTCTTGCTCACACTGCACGCAGGTCAGACACAGGGTGCTTTGAAAGCAGACCCTCGGCTCTGCCTCGCGTCAGTCAGTCTCACCTGCTCGCAGCAGGCAGAGCTCCTGCCCCAGTGCTCCAGTGAGAACCACCTCCACCTGAGGGCCAGCCCCAGAAGCCCCTGCTCCGGGGTGCAGTGTGCAGAGGCACTCCCATGCAGGAGAAGGTCTGGAGCGCCAGCTCATCTGTTTGACACACTGTCTGGGCTGCAGGGAGTGGGTAGCAGTCCTGATGGCCGCTGACAGCCAGGGAGCCACAGGCCTGCTGCAGGTCCTCTGGCCTCAGGGGAATGGCAGAGTTGTGTGGGTAAAGTGGCCTGGTGTGTGTGAAGCCCCAGTTCAGCTGACAGGTGTAAGTGCTGTGTGAGTGCGAGCCAGTGTGACTTCAGAGATCAGGTGTTGCTGGAAGACTCGGGTGTTTATTCTTTTTTCATCCTGCTCATACCGGTCACACTGGTGAGATGGGTTGGCTTGACCCTTTTTCCAGGTGTTCTGGGCAGAAAAACAGAGCATCAGTGAGGCCAGACCCACGCAGCATGGTTAGGAAATGTTTAGCTAAAGCGAGGGCACAGAGAGCCTCGTGGCTGCCAGCAGTGGGCCAGCGTGCCCACCTTCCGTCTTGAGCAGATGCAGGCGGAGCGTGCTTGCTTTCTCTGCTGACAGGGAGACCTCTAGAGAAGAGCAACCCATGCTGTGCGACTCTGCGGACCTCAGTGCTCAGTCTGCTGAGGCGAGCCCCAGCAAGGGCAGACTGAGCACCGAGGTCCGCAGAGTCGCACAGCAAAGCTCGGGTCACCGCAGGCTGAGCTGGTCTCTGTCCCATGCCCTCCTAGGCGGGTGATTCAGCCTCAGCCATCACTGGGCAGTGCTGTGGGGCAGCCGCCTCTCCTGTGGCAGTGTCTGGAGAGGCCTGTGTCTCTTTCCCTGTTTTTCCGGACTAGAGTTCAAGGACATTCACTGATGGCCCTCTCTGTCCTGTTCCTGAGGCCTTGGCACTCTGGAGGATGGGCCCGGGGCCTGGGCCCAGTGGGAGCCACCATGCCGTTCCGTGCTCCTTTCCTTACGCACCCCAACTGTTCTGCAGCTGCACGGGCATCATGCGAGCAGCCCGATGCGGTGTTCCATGAAACGCGGGAGCCCGTAGGCTCTGTGGGACCTGGGCTGGCCTTCCAGCACCTCCTTCTTCTCCTGGCTGTGCAGACTGCCCTCAGCCTCAGAGGCACAGGGTCACCAGGCCTGCCTCCCATAGTCCGTCCTGTCCACTCTGCTTCCCTGCCCTGCGCCCTCCCTAGGAGAAGCTGGAGGAAGCCTGTGGCCGTGTCTGCCCAGAATGCAGTGCGCTGCTGTGAGTGGTTGGGGGCTCTCGTGTGCACCTGCGTGTGTGCAGGGCAAGTCGATTCTGTCTCAGAACCGTGGGTTTCTGCAGCACAGCAGGTGTGCCCTTGGCTGGACTGGCACTAGAGCAGCCCTTTGCCTGCCCTCACTGACATCCCTGTCCAGCTGCAGGCAGTGTCCGCGTTGCCCAGCTTCCCTCTGAGGACCCTTCCTTCTGTGGCACTCCCAACTGTGGCCCAGCCTTGAGCCTAAGCACACCTGCCTTGGATTGGAAACCAAGTCCACTTCCCACCATTGGGGTGAGCTCCTTTGCCCCTTCTGTTGATGTCCTCAGTGTCCAGCATGTAGATCCCAGGTGTGGCTGGAGGGCCTGGCACAGAGCAGCAGGAACTGCAGCAGTGACCACTCCTGTCCCCCACTGTGAGCAGCAGTGGCAGCTGGCATGTGCATGCCCAGTACTGACGAGGCTCCTATTCTCATCCCCTGCACCATGTTTCACCTGCAGCGTGCTGGGAGGTGGACACTGTTGCCGCCCACCAGTTCCAGGTGTAGCAGTTGGCTGCACCATCTCAGAACTTGCCAGGTCTCACCTGGCATGTGGACAGCAGATTCTGCCCCAGCCTCTGGGCTCTGAGGCTCCGAGTCATACACCTGCCCTTGTCTGGCCTGGGTAGGTCCTTTGAACTTTCTGAGCTGTTGCATCTTCATTTGAGGCAGAAGCCCCTTGTTGGGGCGATGCTGTGACTGGGTTCCTCCCAAGTGAGGCCGCTGCTCCCAGCAGCTTCCCGGTACCTGTGGAGCTGCGAGTGTTGGTGAAGTAGGGACTGGGGAACTGAGACTCTGGATGCCAGCGAGGAGGGCCAGCTGCCCACACAGGGTGTGCAGCTCTGGGCCAGGTCCTGGCAGCTTCTCAATGCCTGTGAGGGTGTCAGGGAAAGTTGGGTAAGGGGAGCATGGGGCAGAGGGTGGCTGTTCCTGCTGGGTGCCCCTGGAGCCCTCCGCGTCTCAGTGGATGAGAGCCTTCGTGGCACTGCCAGCTCATCTTAGTTTGAGAACACATTGGCTTTCTCCGGAAAGTACCACATTTTGTTAATTAATTTGGCTAAAATAATTGGCTGGGCTTAGGTGGTTGCAGACGAAGTCCAAGGCTGTGCCCGCTGGCAGCCCAGGGCTTTTCCAGGCCTGTTTTCTGTGCGGAGCACGTGAAGCCAGTGATGGCCTTGGGTGGGCAGCTGGCGGTGGAGGAGGCGCTGGGGGCAGGCGTCGCCGTCCGTCCATCGCATCCGTTGTTCCTGACGTGGGAACGGAAGCAGTTGGCTTTTCCTCAACCCTCTGTCCCTGTCTGAAGCCAGGTGGGTGCAGGGAGGTCTCCTGTGAGTCAGTGGACAGGATGTCCTCCTCTGGAGCTAGGAGCCACCTTCTCATGAGCTCTGGGTGTCACCCTGTTTTAGATCCAGGCACGTGGGATTGTCCAGGCCAAGAGACTGGTTACTTGTTCCCTCAAGGAAGCTTAGGAAACTGTCAGCTGCACCTGGATCCTGGTAGTCCTTTACTCAGAACTGCTAAGTGTTGGTTGAAGGGAGCACACATTTGGCTTATGTGCTGGTTTTTCCCTTCAGAACCCTGAATGAACTTAAGCAAAGACTCACGGAGGTGTTGGCTGGCAGGGATCTGCCCAGTGGTCCCAGCTGTGAGGCTACCTGCTGGCTGCGATTCAGGGTGACCCGAGGAGAAGTCGCGCTGGCTGAGAACCCTCTCTTGGGTTTGGTTTGCAGC